>NW_025334039.1:12793821-13393821 GCF_019186645.2 Phyllostomus hastatus | reverse complement strand
GTCATTGAGATCCTGAAGATCCTCTTGCTCTAAAGAGAGTTTGACAGGATGACTTTGCACCAACCTTTGTGTGAGGATGACTTTCCTGTTACCATCTCCTCTGATCTCGGTGCATATCAACCCATTTATGCCAGTGTCAGCTCTGGGCCAGACTCAGGTAGATGGATCTGGAACATCTGGGGAAGATATTTTTTGAGTTTAGGTCTAAATCCAGAAATATAATTTACATATAAAATCAATATCCAAATTAGAGCAAAGGATATAAAGTGAAGGTCTGCAGGATAATGTTCTTGTACTTCCACCCTCTATCCATCAAGAAAAGAACCATACAGAGATAAATGCTTAGCACCTTTCACAACAGTCTGTGAAGATTATGGGATGTGACTAGAGTAAGAAGAGCAGAGGGACTGCAGAGAATTAAGCATGTTAAGTAGAGAGTTAATTTTGGTTTCTGAATTACTACAAAGGTGGTAGTTATTTGTGGGTGTTCCAAAGTTAAGATATTAAGCTCATATCCATTGAAAAATGTTAAAGTACATGTAAATAAAATAGGAAACCTACTCACCACCCTGGAATCAGTAAGTAGTGGAAGAAACAAGAAAAGATATAAAAACAAAATGATTATGTACATTTGTAGATATAAACAACAGGGAAGTTTAGTATTACACTTTACTACCCAGCAATCTCCTCTATTATTAAGGACAAAGTACAAAAATACTATAAAAGGCTAACATAACCAAAATCAAGATATAATACTAGTCAATTACCACAAAAGAACACCTTTATGCTACCTCTTTGTATTCACATTCACTTCCCACCCCACTACACCCCTCTCCCTACCACCTGGCAATTGCTAATCTGTTCACCTAAAGTTTTGTCACTTTGGTAATGTTACATAAATAAAATCACATCACCTTTGGATGGGCCACAACTTTTCTTACTAAGTATAATATTCTCTAGCCCATTTGGGCTGCTGTGTATATCAGTGGTCCATCCCTTTTTATTGATGAAAAGTATTCCATTGTGCATGTTACTTTGAAGACACTGCCACAATGGGCAATATTCCCACCAGCAATGCATGAGAAAACTAGTTTCTCTGCATCTTTATCAGCATTTGATATGATCACTATGACTCATTTTAGCTACTCTGATCGATGTGCAGTAATCAAGCTGTGCTTTTTAATTGGACTATTGGTCCATGTATGTCTAATATAATTATGATACGGTTGGGTTTAGCACTACCATTTTGCTATTTTCTATTCCCTCTCTCTCTCTCTCTCTCTCTCTCTCTCTCTCTCCCTTTTGTTCATCTTTTCCTGCCTTCTTTCTAGTTAATTGAATATATATAATATCTTGGCTTAATTCTTCTACTGGCTTTTTAGCTATATATCTTTACATCAATTTTTTGTGGTTGTTCTAGACATTAGAACATACACCACTATCTTATCACAGTCTCCTCAGAGGTCATACTGTACTACATCAGGTAAAGTATAAGAACTTTGCAACAACATGTTTCTATTTACTCCCATGCTTAGTGCTACTGCTGTCACACTTATCATACCTTGCACATATTTTGATGACTATACTGTATCTTTATGAGTGTTGCCTCAAATCATCATATATGTTTTGTAGGAATTAACAAGAAAATGAGATCTTTCATAGTTTCTCATATGTTTGCCATTTACAGTTCTAATTATTACTTCATGTAGAACTGTTTTCATCCACTATCATTTACTTCTAGCCTGAAAAATTTCCTCTAGCATTTTTGTAGTAAAAGTCTGTTAACAATGAGTCTTCTCAGTTTTCATTGATCATGAGAGTCTGGCTGCTTTGTCATAATGACTAATAAGCAGAGAAGTTTCCTACTCTTGTTGTAAACCCTGGAATGGTATATCCTCCAAAATCATCCCCTCACAAAAGGCTCATTCATAAGCAACATAGATCATTTGAAATGACTGCTGCTATTCTGAGTAAGTCTAAAAACTCTGAAAGTCTGTTCACCAGCTCCCAGCTGCTTCTTGGGCACCCAGTCTGTAGAAAGTCTTGTCCTGGAACTCTCCCAAATCTGGGTGGTGAAGCTTGTCCTAACTCTCTCTTCCTTAAATTTTTCTGATTTTTATCTCCAAAAATTATAGTAGTCAGCTCTCTTTTGTGACTTCATTTAACACCATGCATCAGAAGTAAAAATCTAATATTTTTTGTGAGTATACTTCACTTCTTATTACTTTTATCACTTTCCTTTGGCCAATGACCATGGATATTATACTGGGAGAAGCCCTTGGCATCTACCAATATCCATGCTCTGCCAAAACGTATGAAGATGACAAGAATGAGTATAGTTTAGGCCCCAGACAGCATCCAGAATCATCAGTTAAGTAATAAGTTGGGCTCAGCTCATAACCAGGCCAGCACCCTCAGTTCTTGTATTAGTTCAGCAGCCCCTACACACATTTACTATGTGGCGAAGCATTTGAAGATGAAATCTTTTTTGGTCACTTACATGATAAGAACCACAGTAAAACCACATCTGTGTTTTATTTTTTATGGCTTAATTTTACATTTGTATTTTAAATAGTAACCACATCAAAGCAAACTTTTTTTATTTAAATTATTTTATTGTCATTCAATTACAGTTTTCTGCATTTTCCCCCCATTGCTCCCCCACATCCCAGCCAAACCCACCTCCTTCCCTTGCTTCTACCTTCCCCCTTGGTTTTGTCCTTGTGTCCTTCATAGTAGTTCCTGAAAACCCTTCTCCCCACTGGCCCTTCCCCTCTCCCCTTATACAATAGTTAGATTATTCTTAATTTCAATGACTCTGGTTATATTTTGTTTGCTTTTTTCTTTTGTTGATTATGTTCCAGTTAAAGATGAGATAATATGGTATTTGTCCCTCACCATTTGGCTTATTTCACTTAGCATAATGCTCTCCAGTTCCATCCATGCTCTTGCAAAGGGTATAAGCTCCTTCTTTCTCTCTCTGCTGCATAGAATTCCATTGTGTAAATATACCATAGTTTTTTGATCCACTCATTTGCTGATGGGCACTTAGGTTGCTTCCGGCACTTAGCTGTTGTAAATTGTGTTGCTATGAACATTGGGGTGCATAGATTCTTTTGGATTGGTGTTTCAGGGCTCTTAGGGTATAATCTCAGCAGCAGAATTGCTAGGTCAAAAGGCAATTCCATTTTTAGTTTTCTGAGGAAATTCCATACTGTTTTCCACAGTGGCTGCACCACAATCTTGAAGCAATATATTTTCAGAGGAGAAGCCCACTCGTCTGAAATTCTTTTTCTGTTAGTTTAATGTCATGCCCCTTCATCCAATCTGTAAGACTCATATAGTCAAAATTCTTGATTCGACTGCCTATATTCCTTCTGAATCTCCTCTAAGTATCCTCTTCCTGGCTTTCTTGCCCACTTAGATGCAAGGTCTGTAGGTGAATGCCCATTTTTCCTTCATCAACTTCCAGTACAGAGATGAGTTGATAGAATTTGCTTAGAAGGCTTTATAATTAGACACACAAGAAATGACAATTTCCTGAAGAAATAAGAGGAAGTAATGCAAGGAAAGCCTGAAGTTAAAAAGATTTGATAACTGCCCTGGCCAGTCAGGCTCAGTGGTTTGGCATTATCCTGCAAACCAAAAGGTTATGGGTTTGATTCCTAGTAAGGAACATGCTTGGGTTGGGGTTTGGACCCCAGTCGGGGCTCATGCAAGAGGCAAATGATCAATGTTTCTCTCTTACATTGATGATTCTCTCCCCCTCTTTCTCCTCATCTTCCCCTCTCTCTAGAATCAATTTTAAAAAATAAATTTTTGATAAAAATTAAAAAGAAAAGGATTTGGTAACCTACTCAACATGAGAAAAGAATGATGAGTCTGTATGAGTTTCATTAATGAATTTAAAAAGTAGCCTAGGAAATTAGAGATGACAAAGGAAGATACAGTTATATAGAATTACCTTTTTAACTATTTCACAAAAAATTGAGCAGAATAAGAAAAACTACATTTCATTCTCTCTTACTAGCTAACCTCTGTCCTTCAACTTTTAAACACACACCCAGGTCTGGTATCTAGAAATTATTTTAAAACAGATGATGAAAGGGCACAGATTCAATTCCCAGTCAGGGCACATGCTTGGGTTGAGGACCAGGTCCCCAGTAGGGCGCATGAGAGACAACCACATATTGATGTTTCTCTCCCTTTCTTTCTCCCTTCCTCCCCCTTCTCTAGAAATAAATAAATAAAATCTTTATTAAAAAACAGCTGATGATACATCCTAAGAAAAAGTACACATGAATGTTTAGGTTTCTGTTTTTCATGCATTCGTCTTTGTAGGAATGAGATTGTGAGTATAGGCCAAGTTTTGAGTCCCCTGGCTAAGCAAGAATGACCTATAACATCCATGAGCCTAGGCAAAGCAATGACTTGAATAGCTTGTGGGGGAGATGAGAAAACAGGTCAATTCACTCACTTTGGATTTCCTCTTAGACAAATTGATTGAGGGCCAATCATCAAAGAGCAATTGGAGCAAATTGGCTAAATTATACACAAAGCAAAAAATATTTTATTCTGAATATTTACTTTTGAGCAATTTCCATATACAATGGAAGTCAATTATAGGTCAGCACTACTCTATTGGAATATAGGCAACTAGAATATCTGAGGCCTCATCTCACTTTTAATGCAACAGCTTTAGAAACCACTGTAGATGTTGCAGGGGCACTTAGTTCCACATCACCATACTCAAAGTCTCCCATTCCCCCCTTGGGGCAGCCAGGGCCTATTTTCTTTCCCAGAATGAGCTGCCCCTCTAGGAAAATGCTGAGAGGAACCTGCAACAGTAAAGAGAAGTTTAATTAGAACCATGACAGAAGGACTAGACAATGCCCTATGGTAGAAGCAAGTCTAGAATACGGTGATGAAATAGCATCTCTGGGGACTCATAAATGCTCAGGTAGGCTCAGACTATTTAGTATTAGTTACAGCAAGTGTGTATCAGAGTTATCCTAGCAGGATCCAATTCACCTGGGTCTCTGGGGCCATGGCTTATCTAGGAAATACTGGATCACAGGAGATCTGCGACCAACACCAATGCTCTCTGAGCACCTTTTTCCTGGGTTACACAATCAGCAGAGAAATAACCCAAGAATGGTAAGAATCATATGACAGGATGTGAAAATTTCACCTTTCACAGTTGTCAGGTCTACGTTCACAAGGAGAAGGGAACAGGAGACCACATCTGCAGAAATTCAGTTCCTCACTGACAATCTACCTCTGTTTTTGGTGGCTTTGACTTGTGTTCCCAGAGGCCAACAAAAACAATCACAAGATTCTTGCACAGTTGTCCTTCCCCATGGAATCACTTGATCCCTCAGATGGACAAACACTCTTCTCTGGAGAATGAGTGTCTTATTTGGCTGTCCAGATGTCTAGAGCAGATTGGATCTTAGCTGCCTACAAATTCTGAGTCTGTAATGCACCACTGTGACTTTAATTTTTAGGCCACCATAATCATAGACCTTGTACATACTAGTGTTAATGTATGATCTCAGAACATCTTAAATTGTCAAAATGTCTCACAAATTCCAATACTGAAATATTTTTTAAGCCTCTAACTGCTTTTTATGTAAGAGACTACAAAAAAAATGTTACTGGAACAGTTGATCCATTTTTGGATGATAAGAATGCTCAATTAATCTGCAAGTCTTAATGCAGGCACATCAAGGATGCAGTTATAGAAACACAGCTTCCAAGACTACAGAGTTCTTCTTCCCTTCCAAGAAATGTGAAAGGATTAAAAAAAATCATATGGTGTAAGTATGTTCTTGAACACATGAGGTCATCCAAATTTTAAATCTACAAGAAGAATGAGCATTGAGAAGTTCAAATTCACCCTGTCCAGGCCAGAGACAAAATATGACAGGGATCAACTAATCCCACTCACCTGTATGAAAAGCTCTCATCACCCCCTTCTCCTCTGTGGTCACTTCCCACTCACCCATCTGAGAGGAAGAAGGAGCCTTGGGCACTGGTACCTCTTCTGCATCATCATAACCCTCGCTAAAGGATCAGTCCTCTTGGTTGAGGTTTCTCCAGGTAGATAAGGGGATCAGCAAATGGGTTGATTTAAGTAATACTTACAGCCTGTTCTGACCCAGAGATTCTACTTTGGCCCTGCTATTTTCATGACTTCCCATAGACCAATGCTTTGGTGCACAAATGGGAGTAAAGATTCAAGAAGTTCCAGCCAGTAGGAGCCTCAAAAAAGGAATAAAGTACATGAAACTCTTGGGTTCAAACAGAAACTACTACACAGGACAAAAACAGCTATAGAATCTGTACAATCTGAACAATCTGACCAGAAAAAAAAATAGATAATCAGTGGAAGCCTATCTGATGGAAGAAAAATTGCAAACACTACCTCTCTACAACTGGCAAGACTAAAAGTAGAATGAACTCAATCAGGATGATTCACCAATGCCTTCAATTGTCAATAGGTGCACTATTAGGAGAAGCCATCCTTTCATCCTCTCGGCAGCCATCAAAGAAAGGAAAGGAAGCTCTCTGTCAAGAAAATTCCAAATTAACTGCTTCTCTTCTCTTCAGAGTTATTTGGTGCTATTTCAAAACCACACAGAATCTTTGTACTCCAGCCAACAGGTTGACAACACAACCTTCTTACTCCGGCTCACCCTCCATAGATTGTTTTGTCCTTATTTTTACCCACAGAGTATGCAGGAGAACTTGACAGTGTATCTACTCTGTTCAAAGAGTCTCCTTAACATTCAGTCCCAAATTTCATCAGCTCAGTACCCCCTACACAAACAGCTATAAACTTTGGACCCCATTCATGGTTCTCTCATGCTGCAATATCTGAACATAAATGCAGAGACCCAGGCTACATCCTCCTGAATTAGAGTTACTTCCTGCACCACAGACCTGCAGTTCCACTCCAGCTTCAAGCATAGGTCAAAAGGCAAAAAGACCCCATGGGTAGTCAGGCAGCAATTTTAGCCTTTCTCTTCCTCTGGCTCACAGAATTACAGGGCAGACTCTAATGTCTTTACTTCCATCAGGTGGAAAACATTACAATTACTCACTTTCACACTGCAACCATTTTTTCTTAGCAGCCGTTTTCTCTCTATCCAATCAGAAGTGAGAAATGAAGCTATCACATCAGGTTTAGTTGAAAAAGAAAGAAAGAAAGAAAGAAAGAAAGAAAGAAAGAAAGAAAGAAAGAAAGAAAGAAAGAAAGAAAGAAAGAAAGAAAGAAAGAAAGAAAGAAAGAAAGAAAGAAAGAAAGAGAGAGAGAGAGAGAGAGAGAGAGAAAGAAAGAAAGAAAGAAAGAAAGAAAGAAAGAAAGAGAGAGAGAGAGAGAGAGAGAGAGAGAGAGAGAGAGAGAGAGAGAGAGAGAGGGAGAGAGAGAGAGAGAGAGGGAGAGAGAGAGAGAGAGAGAGAGAGGGAGGGAGGGAGGGAGGGAGGGAGGGAGAGAGAGAGAGAGAGAGAGAGAGAGAGAAAATTCTAGGAATTTGTAAATATTCCTGTTCAGAGTCAATTCCTTTTCAATTCACAGCTTTGATGGGATAGATAGGGTTCACACAGGCCTGAAAACATTCTGCTTCTTATCTTTATTTTTGTGGAGTATGGTACTGGGTTAGGCCCATTTTCTCATGTGGTTCCTCAAATGATTGGGATCTAGAATGGGAGTGAAGAAACAGGCCTTGAGCTAGAAGAAAACAACTCTTGGCTCTGAGGAATGAGAGGAGTGAATATGTACCAGTGCTCTTGCAATAACTTTTGTAGTGAAAGGAGATAATTTATTAAATCATTGATAATTTCACTTCTCAGTGAAATAGAAGTAAAGCTACTAGAAGGAAGTTAATTATGAATAAAGGGTTTGAAAAGAAAAGCAAAAGTTTGTAATTGCCCCTGATTTGAATGAGAGAAGAAATCATATTGCATTGTTCCATTTATCAGTTAGAATTTTGAGACTCCAGAGTTAGAAACCCCCAAATCCACCTGTAAACAGTGAAATACAAAATTTCTTGGAAAGGGCAAGAGCAACTCATTGAACCATTAAACCAAAGGAAGAGCTTCTTTCTGGAAGCTAGGACCAGCCACTGCCAGGAGTCTCTGCATTAGTCCCTCCACCTGTCCCTGTTCTTGACCAGCTCCACTTTTTTCTACTGCAGACCAACTCCATCCCCTTCTCTTTTTGTTTAATGATGAGAGAGAGAGAAAAAGTCATTGGTTGATTCTTGTAGGCATGTGCCCAGACCAAGGATCAAACCCACAACCTTGGTGTATCAGGACAACTGAGCTACATAGCCAGTGCCCACCTCTAGCCCCTTTTCATCCCAGGAGGCAAAGAGGGTCTCTCCTATCTGCAGCTTAACAAATCCGGAAGAGGGCACTGTCTGGCCTGGTTTGAGTCTTGCGCCCATCCCTAGACCAGGAACTATGCTCAAAATATAAGTGACTCTGTCTGGCTCAACCTGCATCAGGTGCTAATGGTTTGGAATGTATTGCTGAAAGTTAAGAGTAGTAATGAATGACAAGGGATGAACACGAGCATTTCATGCACAATAAAATTGTTACTCTTTTGGGTCCCTGGACACACTTCCAATGTGTGGTGAGTGGGAGTCTTTCTACTCAACATCAAGCAATCTTTGACACCAGCAGGATATCTAAGAATTTCACTCAATTCTGACCCTATCTACCGGGAGATAGCATCAGATTGCACAGGTTAAGGGTTCGTTCCTACGAGACCGCCCATCCACACACTTTAGGTGCTGGTCTTAAGCCCACTTGTTACCTGTGCTTTTACTTGTAGCTACTTGCTACCAACTAGCTACAAATTGAAGATTACCTTTTCCTTGGGTTTGATTAATATACTACAGAGGCTCAGAGAAAGATTTTATGTACTAGATTACTAAAAGAATATAACTCAGGAACAGCCAGATGGAAGAGATACTATAAGGCAAGGCATGAGGAAAGAGTGCAGAGCTTCTCTGCCCCCTTCCAACAGGCCACCCTCCCAGAAACTCCACATGTTCACCAACCCAGAAGCTTTGTGAACCCAGTCCTTTTGAGGTTTTATAGAGGCTTCATTACATAGGCATGATAAATCATTGGCCATTGGCAACTGATTCAACCTCTAGCCCCTTTCTCCTGCTCAGAGGTGGGGGGAGGGAGAGAATGCTGAAAATTCCAACCTTCTAATCAAATGGTTGGCTCCACTGGCAACCAGTCCCCATCTTTAGGTGCTTTCCCAAAGTCACCTCATTAACATAATAAGACATTTTTATTACTCTCAACACTTAGGAAATCCCAAGGGTTTGGGGAACTGTGAGCCAGGAACCATGGACAAAGACCAAATACAGGTGCTCCTGCATTTATGATGAGGTTGCATCCAGATAAACCAGTGTAAGTTGAAAATATCTTCTAAACACATCCTTCCCAGAGTGGACAGAGTAACCCTGGTCCTGAGGGGTGACCAAGGGCCTGCTGTTTGCTGTGGAAGTGGGGATACAGTTTAGACGAGGGTTTCTCAAAGTATGGAACATCCACAGACAGCATCATCTGGGAGCTTGTTAGAAATGAAAATGCTCAGACCATAGACCTCCTAAATCTAAATCAGTATTGTCATAACTTTCCCAGGTTATTCTATGCACATCCAAGTTTGAGAAGTGCTGGTTTATATGGAGCAGGGACATACAGGCTGGGTCACAACACGGGCTCACAGGCCAGGCCTCTTGCTGTGTGGGAGGTGTGGAGAGGGGAATGGTAAGAGGGCAGGCCTCAGGCTGCCTCTCCCCAGTAAGGCCACATTCGAAACCTACCCATCACCTGAGTTTTCTCTGAGTGGATAGAGGGTTAGAGTACTTTTGGGGCAGAGGTTGCCTGCCTTGAACTGGGTAACATGAGTGTAAATCTCTGGCTTCTGCATTCAAGCACAAAAGATACCCAAGTCCTCCTTTACAAAAATTCTCCTCTCTTGACATGATTGAAGCTGGAAAAGTTGGCAATCATGCTGCCTGCCACTACCAGGACCCATAAGTAGAGACAAGGATTGAATCTTTATGGATGCTTTATTCAGATGTCAGCAATCTGAGAAAATGTATGTTAAAATCCATCTTAATATTTCATCTCAGGCCAAACTTTTTGTAAGAAGTAAGTAAGAGGTTTGGGAAAGGTTAATCAGTTAAGAGTTGCAATCAGGCAGTGATTTTCCTAGTACTTCTTTGTCTGCTGATCAATAATTTTTTATCTGCACCACAGACATTCCCTCCCTGGAACCCAATGGCTCAGACACCATCTTGATTGCTTACAGACACCCTGGCACACAAAGGTTGAATTGTTTGTCACCTCTTGGAGTCACAAATATCACGTATTCCAGTTCCTGGAAAAACAGCTTTCCACATGCATTAATCCCTTAAGCATATCAACTAAAACTAAAGTTTAATCTTTAACTCTTGGGTTCCTCTATCATTATGATCCTTTTAATATACATAATCTGCTTAAAGGTGCCAAGTGCTAAGGAACCAAGACTAATATATTTCCTTTGCAAATTCTGTATAGTAGTATGGCTTCAGAACTTCAAATCTATTACATTTTGATGACTTGGTGGAAATTTCAGTTTTAACATTCTACTCCAGAAGCATAAAAGAGTTATCAAAGGCAAACAGTGAAATTGCCCATGCAACTATTGTTTAAGCCAGAGCATTGTTTGGCCCTTTCTAGCCAAAATGATGGTCTGGAATCCTGAAAGGCTTAAAATAGTGTCTCTTTGGAATAGAAGATACATCCGTCTTCTAAAGATGGGCTTGTCAGCTTACAGAGCTCGAGGCCATTAAAACTTCCAACTAAATATCCACTTCCCCTGTTTATTAAGTAGGTTTTCAGTCATTTCATTCCAACCCCTCCTCCATGCACCCTTGTGGGTTATGATTAGAAGATATGGTCATATTCAAGTAATGTCCAGCCCATCTGACAGTGGCATTGCCCAGTGTAAATTAATTAAAATGGTATTCTGTTTTAAATTTTAAATTGTTTTCTTTAGCTGTGCAGAAGCTTTTTATTTTGATGAAGTCCCATTTGTTTATTCTTTCCTTTATATCCCTTGTTCTAGGGGACAGACATATTGGTGAAAATATTGCTGCATAAAATATCTGATTTTTTCCTGCCTATGTTCTCCTTGCTGACTTTTATGGTGTCATAACTTATATTTAAGTCTCTTATCCACCTTGAGTTTATTTTTGTATATGGTGTAAGCTGGTGGTCAAGTTTCATTTTTTTGCATGTAGCTGTCCAGATCTCCCAACAAAATTTGTTGAAGAGGTTATTTTTACTCCACTTTATGCTTCTGCCCCTTTGTCAAATATTAATTTATCATAGAGACTTGGGTTTATTTCTAGGCTTTCTATTCTGTTCCATCAATCTATGTGTCTGTTCTTGTGTACCAGGCTGTTTTGATTACTGTGACCTTGTACTATAGTTTGATATCAGGTATGGTGATCCCTCCTACTTTATGCTTCTTTCTCAAAATTGCTACCACTTCACACCATTCAGAATGGCCATCATAACCAAATCAATAAGCAACAAGTGCTAGTGAGGTTGTGGAGAAAAGGAAACCCTAGTGCACTGTTCATGGGAATATAGACTGGTGTAGCCACTGTGGAAAACAGTATGGAATTTCCTCAAAAAACTAAAAATGGAACTGTCTTTTGACCCAGCAATTCCACTGCTGGGGTTATACCCTGAGAATCCTGAAACACCAATTTCAAAGAACCTATGCACCCCAATGTTCATAGCAGCACAATTTACAATAGGCAAGTGCTGGAAGCAAACTAAGTGCCCATCAGTAAATGAATGGACCAAAAAACTATGGTACATTTACACAATGGAATACTACACAGCAGAAAGAAAGAAGGAGCTCCTACTCTTCATGACAGCATGGATGGATCTGGAGAGCACTATGCTAAGTGAAATAAGCCAGGCGATAAGGGACAAATACCATATGATCTCACCTATATATGGAACCTAGTCAACAAAACAAACAAGCAAGAAAAATATAACCAGAGACACTGAAATAAAGAACTGACAGTGACCAGAGGGGAGGGGGTAAAGGGATTAGGAGGGGAAAAGGGGGAAGGGTCATCAAAGAACATGTTTAAAGGATACATGGACAAAGCCAAAGGGAGGTAGGATCAAGGGTGGGAGATGGGGATGGTTGAGGTAGGAGGACATGGTGGGGGGAAAAATGGAGACAACTGTACTTGAATATCAATCAATCTATCAATCAATTTAAAATTATTTTCTGAAAATCTGCAGTTAGTAGATACTGCATACCCTTTTGAAAGCAAAAACATTTTAACAGTTATTTTCCTTAATGGTAATAATTTATTGATAATTATTATGGACAAAAAAGAAGAATGAAGATAAAGAGAAACATGGAAAGGAAAATTCCATATCTTCATTTTCATATAATTAATGTTAACATAAAAATATTTTCACATAAATTTTTTTGTCTTCAGTGCAGATCATTTATTTGTGCTAGCTATCCAGAGAGGAAATTATTATTAAATATGCAGAAAAGGAACTTCTTAGTAGCCAAATGGTAAAAATACTGTTTTTACTATATTGCCATGCAGTACCTGGAAATCTATCTATTCTCCTCTGAATTACTCAATTTCTTGAAGAAGGAACAAAAAAATAAATAAGTAAACCTATCTTCTCCAACCCACTCCAGGTCTAGGTGACTGTCTCTTCCAGGAGTTTCTGGAGTGGGGAGTGTTTATGGCAAAAGAGACTCTTGTGTTGATTTCTCCTAACTTCTCCCTTTACATGGTCTTTGATGGGTTCTAGATTTCTGAATTACAGATACTTAAATGGGTAATTTTTACAAAGAAAGTTTAAGATCAAACTGTAATCTATTCACTTAATCAGTGGACTTGCCTAAGGTGTGAAGGAATCAAGCTTGTACATGAGTGCATCCTGTCTGAGATCAGAGGTTCCAGGTTGCAAGTGTGCAGTTTGTAGGATCATCACAAGATGACAGAACTTGGAATAACAAATTCCTGGAAGCTAAAGGAGCCAAGTAAAATTTAATTGCTTTTTAAATTACAGTTAAGATCTATTTCATATTAAATATCCTAGAATGGTCTATTGAATAATATATCAGAATTTCATTGTTTTAACTATGAAAGTAATTAATAAATAAATATAAACACTAAAGAAACAGAAAGATGAGATTTTAAGTTGATGATGGTGGTGATGGTGATAGGTAGATAGACAGATAGATATGGATAGATAGAAAAACAGATGGATGAAAAGACAAAGCCAGCACCATTTTCTATCATGACAGCATTTGCCAAGGAGACCTATGACCTTGTTAAACATGACTGACATTTTACTCTTCTAAGCTTATGTCCCCAGGGCTGAAAAATTACTGGAAAAGCAAGAACAGAACATGACTAAACACTCCCCACAGCCACGGGCAAAAGATAACATTGGAGAAAACTGCAGCTTATGCAAAACTAACTGAAACCTCCTGTGTTACAACACTTCTAACAGTTCAGTGGTCACACAACAGCAATGCCTCTGCCCTTTATGATACAATAAAAGAACACAGTCCCAGCCTTTAGGTGCTGATGCATTTCTCTGTACCCAGCCCCTTTCCTCCCTTAGAAAATGAATAAAACTTTGCTTTGTGCATTTTCTTCTCTTTGTGAATTCTTTCACAGCCTGCATCAGCAACCACCTTAACAATGAAGACAATAGCTGTATAATGGACTTTTTAAATATACTAAATCTTTTTTTCTTTATTAAATTTTGTTTTATGTGAACTACCCTTTTCATCCATTCACCAAATGGTGCTTTAGAGGAGATAGAGATTGTTATTACAAGAAATAAAGAAAAAGAAGTCAACATTCAACTCTGGCTTTTTGAAATAGGCTTTTTGTGTTCCAAGAATAACATAGTTTGAAAGACTAAGGTTTTCTGAATTTCTAATTGTTCCCCTTTATATATTAAGAATTTGGTTTGATAGGACTCAAAGCAATTATATGATAAAGCATAGATAAAGAAGATGCAAAAATATTGCCCTGGCTGGTATGACACACTGGATTAGCCTGCGAATTGAAATGTTGCTGGTTCAATTCCTACTCAGGGCACATGCCTGGGCTGCAGGCCAGGTACCCAGTTTGGGGCATATGAGAGGCAACAGATCGATGTATCTCTCACATATTGATATTTCTCTCTCTCTCTCTCTCTCTCTCTCTCTCTCTCTTTCCCTCCCTTCCCCTCTCTCTGAAAGTAAATAAATAAAATCTTTTTTAAAAAAAGATGATGCAGAATATAATTTTAGGGAACCACCAAAACAGAAAAGGGAAGGAGAAAGTCTTTTGTTATAGCGTGGCAAAGGAGAGGCATGTGAAACAGAAAAGGGGGCAGATGCTACCTGAAACCCTCAGTGACAACGCCTTCTTAGATCTGAGGCCATGAGGAAAGGTATGGCAGGAACAAAAACTCAGGTGGGTTGAGGGGAAAGCCGAATGTGGAAGAGCATATGCCCAATTTAGTCACTAATGCCTTATTCCGGTATCCATTGATCAAAGAAGTTCCCAGATGCTCTCCAGAAAGTAGCCTTGGGATAAGGTATAGAGAGTAAGAAAGGAAGTAAGGGTATGCAAAATAGGGCCCTACCTCAAAATCTGAGGTTGTTAACACATGCTACCACCCAATGTCTGTGCCTCCTCAATCTCAGTGTTTCCATAATGCACCCCTGCAGTGCACACAAACCAACCCTGTGGTCCCCTCATCTTGGCCCTTAACCTTTAAGCACACCAATGTGGGAAGGAAACATTCTATGACATCCCTATCCCTAAAGTGCCCACCAGAGCTCAGAGACAACTTCATGCCCTGCCAAACCCCACACCTGAAGTTCTCAGTGGGACTAACACTGAGGGCAGCTGCGAGAGAGTCCACAGCTTTGTCACATTCCCCACTAAAAATACCAGTGTCAGTAGGTACAAGTTTTTAGTTCCTGCTGTGCCCCTTCTTTCTTCTTGAGACTTAGGTAAATTAAAAGGAAGGGGGAAAAACAGTTGAGCACATGCATCTAATACTTCCTATTAATTTTCTAAGAATCACTTACTCCTGCCTAAGACTCATAGCAATATATGTCTTCTTCTATATCTGTAATGTAACCTATTAATGATAATAACTGATAAATATGAGAACCAGAGTTTAAACTGAGATGCTAGAGCTAGGATCAGGATCTGCTGTCATTTAGAGGTGATGCTATCCTCCCTTTGGGTTCCAGACTTATTATTTCTTACCCAGTTTTGGACTCTACGCAATCACTAGAAACCATTTAACCAGACCCTATAACATGGGATATGCTTGCTGGAGTCCAGCCACCCCTTCCCGAAGAATGGCAAAGGCATGCATTTAGTGTAACCAGTCACATAAGGTCTCACTTAGCTCAGGATTAAGATCTCATACATAAGGCACTGTTATGGGTTCCAGATCCTGTTCTACAGAATGATGGGCTGGAAAGAAGGGGCTCAACTCAGGGCTGGCGTGCTCTCTCCAAGCAGCACCTTATAGCCAGTAAATAGCCAGAGCTTGGGTTGTAGGGTCAGCATGGGCCAACTCACCCTCCAATAAAGTCAAGATCTTCTTTGATACATAAGGAGATATCAGTGTACAATCTCATAAAAGATGAAAGGGAGTAAGGTTTTAGAGAGGACACTGCCCAGGTAGCTCCCACAACAAACTTGAGAGACTGCAATGTAGTGGTCAAGAGAACAGACTCAGGAAGGAGCCAGAACTCCTGGTCTTGACTCACAGCTCTGCACATACTGTATGTGTGACTTTAAACTCCCTGTGCTTTGGTTGCTTCATCTATAAAATGAGGGTAACAATCATGCCTAGATAACACAGTTTTGATGAGGAGTACTAAGTGATACTATAAATACTAGATATTAGTAGTAGAAAAGTGGTATTAGGGCATCTTCCTCCATCCTGTCTCAGGAATCATAGGACTCTAGAATATGAAATTAAATTCTGTTACCTCTAGCCTTGACTGGAGCCTGTCAAAAATCTTTCATGAAACTCTTGTGGTGCCTTGGTAGCATAGTGATAATTATGCCACTCAGAGTTGGGAGCCTTCTACAACTGGCCCCCCTCTCTTTTGTGTTCCCATTCTGCTGATTGTGAAATTCTACCTTGGCATCTGCAACCCATTCATGTACTCATTTGTTTACTTGCCAATTTTACTTTATAAGCTCTAATGTTCTTAGTAGAAGTTCTATGTCTAACTTACCTTTATACTCTCAATGTTTGGCTGTTTAAAAATTCCAAATATTTCTATTTAGCAAATGAATGACACTCTGCTAAGTGTTATATACACAAGTCATTTCAATTAAAAAGAACTGTTTTTTATAACACTGCTCAACTTGATGTTGTGAAGACCTAATATGCAATGGAAGTTATATCATTTGATATAGTGATAATAGCATTAAAGGCTATTACATTAATGTGTTTAATACAGTGCCATTGCATGGAATGAGCTATGGTTCAAAGCAACACAACATTTCTGCGGTGAATACAGTAAATTCCAATTTCCAAAAACAAATGCAACACTATTGCTAGGGCAGTGCTGAGACGGCCAATTCTAAAAAACATATACGTAACTGCTATGGGTTTTGCTGTGTATTCAAAGAAACAGAAAACAAACCACAACATACTGACAGGTGAAGACCATGAAGCTTCTCGCTCTGTCGGATACAGCTAAGTGGGCAGGATGTTTATATATTTATCATTTGGCACATTTTCAATTAAAACCACATGTGACTACAACAGGAAGAAAATTCTGTTATAAAAAATTTTAGTTCAACAGCTTCTATATTGAATAAAAAAATGCAGAAGTAAAGAGCAGAAAGAATTATGTTCCTTTACTTAACTGGTAAATTGGCCTTATGGATTATAAAACAATACAATATATTACAATAATATTGTAACATAGCATTATCATTCTCAATTTACCCATAAGAAAGTGGAAGTTTAAGAAGTTAAGTAATCTCTTTTCTGAGGAAGTTAGTAATTAAACACTATTGCTTGAGGAACCGTTCTTCAAGTCCTACCAGAAACAGTGATTAAATGCAAAATATTTCTTAGAAATTAAAAAGATCTATAAAACATTAAAAAGAAATTATTAATTTGGCTGTTTCACAAAAACATTGAAGATTTACCTCACCAATGTGTGTTCCTTGTGGATGGTACAGAGTTAGTAAAGGTTCTTCTGCCAAAGCCCACTTCATCACAAGGGCATGAAAAAGCAAGGTCATGAGATGGCTCAGGTCCAGCCCAACATCCTTGTTCAGCCCTTTGCAGACTTAGACCAATGACTGCTAGCAAAAAATCTTGGCACTGAATGGGCTTCATTCATTTCTCCACAAGTCCAGTGCATTATGCCCAGAGACCAGACCAGATCAAACCTGCCAAATCAAAGACAACAGATACTAAGTGGAGAGCATACAGACCAATGACGCCTTCCCCAATGCCATTAGGGTTAGTAAAAAGCCCCTTCATCTCAGACAACATCTTCGGTAGGAAAAACAGAGGCAATGCTTCCAGAAAAAGAGAAAAAGCAGCAGGGAGTTCGAATCTAGAATTGACAAGGTATTATGACAAACCAGAGCTAAGCTGAAGAAAACATTTTAAATGGAAGTCTGAGTTAACTTTATTGAAACTTTTAATCCACGCAAACACCCCCCTTGCTAGTGAAAAAGATGAAATCTGTTATGAAAATAGAGAATACTACATGTATGTATATTCAAATTTTAGAGGACATGTTTTCAAAGTCACTCCAGATAAATCATTCCCAAATCTTCCTTTGTTTATAAAGGCACACAACTGTCAGCTCTATGAAGCTCTTTCTGATCCTCCCTGCTCAGAATTACTGCTGTCTATCTAATCTGTACAAACTTGCTTACTGTCTCTGAAGTGAGAGCTTCTTGAGAGCAAGGAATGTATGTTATTTTTCAATGTCTCTTTAGAGCCAAGAAAAGGTACATAATATAAGTTTAATAAATATTGGATAAACACATAAATGAATTAGTAAACGAAGGATGAAATAACCCTGCAGTTAGTGACTACATGGGGAACATGGGAGGTAGAGAATATGGGAGACACAAATCTGAGCAATCACAATTGGCATATACTGAAGTGGAGGTCAGGAGTTAGAGACCCCACCCATCAAAGGAATCAAATATCAATATAAAACACCTTCAGGTCCCTCTGGAGAGATTCAGATCATGTTTAATTTCTCCACAAAGCTGTACCTCAGAAGTTTCTCTAAGGCAAGAAAAAAACTGACAGCATTGCTATTAAGAGTCTGATTGAAGGATGTGGCACAGATAATAATACTCATCAAATATTTATTTTCCTAATCCCCAATTAGTAGTTCTGGCCAATGAAATGTCAGTAAAATTCACACATGTCACTTCTGAGAGGAGGCAGTGAAAAACCCAAGTATGATTCTCTAGTTTGTCATTCCTGCCTCAGAAACTGCAAGAGCCAGAAGGAACATCTACTAGACAGTGGATCCTGAGTCAGCCTAGATCCCTGCATTACTATGTGGAGCAGAGACCTCCACTGACCACAATAGATTTGATAAATAAATCTGTGTGTGAGAGCTACTGAGATTTGGGGGTTAACCTGTTCTAGCAGCATAACACAGCCTATTCTGACTGACATAAAGGATAAAGAAGACTTGAAAAGGAGATGGAACTTATCACTTGAAGAAAGTGCTTCTCAATAGTTTCCTGGAGAAAATAGTTCCCTAGGTTTCCTTCTGTGTATTCATTCCCAGCTGCTCTATCAGATCTCATCTTCCTTCCTGTGCTGGACTTTGTTGGTTCACAGTCACCATTTCCAGTTCACTGACAATGAGATCTAAAGCCCTTTTCAAGAGCACCTGGAGCTAAGTGCATCTCCTTTATATTTTATGTTAGTCTGTGCTGGCAGTCATGCTCCCATTATTTATCTCACCTTTGTCTCTTAGTATGTTGACCTTAATCTTTAATCATCTCTTTCCTCCAGCTTAGTCAATCCATCATCTTTGATTTTATTTTTATTGTTCCACCATTCCTGTGCAAAATGTAGCACACGTTTTTAAACCTCTTCAGCTTCCTCTTGATTTTTTTGAGTCAATCTGATTCCTACATTTAGTGTTCAGTCCTATTAATTACCTTCTTCACCAGTGGGTAAGAAATAATTTCATTGAATTGCTTCTTTCTCTCAATCCAAGAAAATGGCACATTGAAAACATATGCACCTGTGAGCGCTGTGCTAGGGCCCCTACCAAGGCCTTGGAAGGGGCTGGTGCAATGAGAGGACATGATGCTGAAGCTTCATTAGCTTCTTGACTAATCCACCCCCATCAGAGGTTATGTAGTTAACAACTCCAGAGGAATCTGACTTCTTATAGGTGGTGATCCTTTATCCAGTTAAATCCAAGGTTAGAGTCAACACAGTTTGCTCTCTAGCCTGAACAGCAATTCAAATCAAAATAAAAGAGGAGAAGAATTTGGCCTGCTGTTCAACATTGCCTATCTACAGCTGGCACCCAACTTTGGAAGCTAGACAATCCCACACTGGTGTTTTGTTGCATATGGAGCTTTTGTGCAATTTAGTCCTGCCTGCAAACCTGCTTTAAAACACTGAAAATACAGCAAAAAAATTAGTTCTTCCTTTTAACACCTAAAAAGTCTGTGAACAGATTCTTTCTTCCTTATCATTGAATCCTTCCCCATTCAGACATGCTAACTAAGGTGCCTGCAGGCTGAGGTATCCTCTAAGGCCGTATAAGGAACTAAGATGGGTGTAAAGTCTATACCTAAGTACTTCATTTATGCCCCCATTTTACCTCCAGGTACTGCAACCTTAATGCCCAAAATGTTTAACTCATTTATTTACATACCACTTAATCTCCTAAACTAGATTTTGGGGGAATGACTCTGTATTTCCAATGTCTATAACTTAATAGATGTTCAACTAATATTTATTGAATGACAGGATGGGTACTAGATATTTAAGAGAAATTATCTTAAGTAAGAATGATTTTTTAAAATATTATTTAGGTAACTGATATTTTAGTGACAAAGGATTTCAGCAATTTTGATTTTCAAAACAGAAGCAGCTTATCGCCAACAAACATATAACGAATGCTGCAAATCTCTGTGTGTCTCCCAAGATACCCAAGTCAAACCACAGCAGGCTAACAGGTGGGGACCATGTGGCCTCTTATTAAGTCTTAATCAGACCTGACAGAGGAGATAAAATATTTATATATGAACATATCGTTTGGCTGCTGTTCAACTAAAACCACACAAGAATACAACAGGAAGAAATGTTTGCTATTAAAAAGTACTGCAACACTGTCTATATGACATAAGGATGAAGAAGAGGTGCAGAGAGGGTTGTTTTGCCTAAGAACACAGTTTAAGTAGTCTTTCACACTGTGAAAGAGCCTCCTGAGCTAACCTTGAATGATGCTGTAGAGACCAAGACAATTAAATTGTTTGCACAACACAGTAAACTCCCAGTGAGGGTACCAACAGACAGACAGAGGGGAGCCAGGAGGTCATGTTGCAGGGGCAGGCTGTGTTGGTGCCTAGCCGATTTCTGAGAGGATTTTCCCAGGAAGAAGTCGGCTCCTCTCTGATCTACTGTCCCAAAGTCACAAAAATTAGTCACTTCAAAAATGAAATTAAATGGTCACCCACAACCCTGTGACTACATTAACTCAAGCAATGTAATATATGTAGCCTTAACAGTGAGAGGGGAAGGAAAAAAATTAGAAGTATGGAAGAGGACCGAGAAAGAGACTTCTGGGCATTCATCCAAGTTAAGGCTCTGCAGAGGAAAAGGCAACCTTCTAGAAAAGTTAATCATTGGTTTCCTCCATCCTCTGGAGCAATGCTCATTCACAGATGCTCAAGATCAACTATAAGAAGTTTGGATACTTTTCAACAATTCTCACATGGCTTTCCAAATGTTAGAAGGCATAATGGCAGGTGAGGCTTTTTCACTTCTGCTTTTCCAAGACTGATAACCTGTAACATACTAACAGGAAACCAGCTTAGTCTGGTCAAATAGAAAATAGCAAAGAATACCCCCACCAGGCCACCCAAACTGTTAGGAGAATGTTGCTGGAGGCTGAGACTGGGGGAGGGGAGTGTCTGGAAGATTTAGCACAAGCCATTGTGATGCTAAAACTGACTTATCAGACAAAAGAAATCACATGGGCAAACAAAGGATCAAAGAAAGATACCGGGATTCAGAAGAGTATGGTTTCTAGAATCCAACTAGAAATTCAGAGCCATTCTTTATTTTAAGAATTTACCACAGTGATTCCTGCAGGAATTTTCCCTGTGAGAGATAGTGGAGGAGGACACCCAGGGTAGTACTCGCATCACACAACATATGTTTTAAAGAAAGTTCTATTTCTCAAGGAGCTTGTATTCCTTCTCTTCATCCTGCAAAGCTAAACTGAGTGCTGATAACATTTTGTTTTTCTGAGGACGGTGATAAATAAATGCTCAAGTTTATTGTTTCTCCCAGGCCTGCAGTGTTAGGCCAGTTTTCTGCACCTATTCACAAGCTGCCTGCAAAGCCTCAGGGTTCCAGCCTCAGGGCAGGGAGATGTGGATGAGGCATGCAGAATGCTGGGGGTGCCAGCTGTGGAGATTTGCACATGAGGCATCACCTGCAGCTTGTGAGCAGGCTTTCCGATAGAGTGCACAAGGCAGTTAGTCGAATCCGTGCCCCTATGAGGCCCTCTAAAGCACTACCTGTTGCTCTCCCCCAGGGACTCCTCAACCCCCAGCTGGACAGCTCTCGACTCAGTCCTCTGGATGGCGTGAGAAAGAAGTGGGTCTCCTGGACCGTGACCCACACACCTGGGGAAGTTAGGCACTCCCCCTCAGGCTCTCACCTTCCCCCACAGAATAAATCGCAGACCAGGAAGGTCTTTCTTGACACTGAGCTGGGCCGCCTTGGAGGAGTGGTGACATGGGTGAAGTGAAACTGCCCCTCCTATCCTCTTCAATGCATCTGATTTCAGATTTTTTGCTCCTGTGGTGTGTGGGAACTTCTCCACTGGACTTATGGACTTCCACAAAGGCCCTCTCCTCTGTGGATGATTCTCTCAATTGGTGTTCCGAGAATGGAAGATAGTGAAAAACTCATTCCATCATGATGGTGCTATCACTCCCCAAAGTCACGGTTCCTTCTTCCTCACCCAACACCTCAGCTGAGATTCAGTATTCGGTAGGGAGATTCAAACCTTTGTTTCTGAAGGCCCTGAGTCCTGAGAGGTCTCATCTTTATTGTGTCGTTGTAGTCTTTTCTTAACCTCTACAAAGAGGAAAACCAAGTTAAACAACTCATCCCAGGTCACCCAGCTAGCAAATGTGGTGTTGTGTAACCTGCTAGTCCCGAGTCTGCGCTCTTCATCCACCACTCCTGAGCAACCTTGGGGAAATGCAGTGGGAAACTGAATAAGGGAGCTGGCAGCAAACTGTTGTAGCTATTAAGGTTCTTTGGCGCCATCTGCTGTTGACCAAGGGTTGGCAGTAGCAAATTGCTTGGATTTCCTAAATTTGTTTGAGCATATAATGGTTTCTTCTGTTGGATCATTTATCAAAACAAAGATATCAAGATTAATCGGTTCTCACTTAAACTAAAAGAAACAAGTGCCTTAAACTGAGGAGTGAAAGGCAGAGGACGATGACTCCCAAGTTCACCTCTCTGAGCTTTGGAGCCTGACTCACTTATGCTTGCTTTTAATACAACCTTGGCTTTGAGAACCATTAGAAAGTAAGACAACATCAAATACACAACAGTAGTTGTAGCAGTTTTTGCTTCAACAACGCTCCAGATGTTAGTGGAGTCAGCACATGAATGTTTTGAACTGATAAAGCCTATCTAGTCAAACTTAAGAGGAAGAGCTGTTTAAGCTGTCTCCTCAGAATTTTTCAGAATTATTTTGAAGTCTTACAGAGTTAGATAGATATTAACCCAACTTGAGAGAGTTTCTTTTTCTGTGACATTTCAGACTAAGCCATTTGGCAGGGATCAGAGGATGGAGTTCCCAGGTTGCTGGGAAACTTTGACTATTGTAGAGCTTAGAGGAGAAACGGGGTCATGGCCCTCGGGGGCAGCCCTTCCTCAGAACAAGACCCACTGCAGTGTGCAGTTTGCTAGAAATCCTAGGGCAAGCTGTGTGAGTGTTTTGTCCTGAAATTGTGAGTGTTTTATCCTGAAATTATGTGTGGGTGCAGCCAACAGGGGGCCCCCAAATAGGGATTTGGAATGGGGTCCAGAACCCAAGGTGTCCAGGAAATATTAGGATGTCCTCACCCCCTTCCCCCACAGGTGTGAGCTGGGGAAAGGGACACATGGAACAGGGCCATTGAGAGCTGTTTTGCATAGCAACAGCTTTGCAGCTAACTTCTGGTGTGGTCATTTAAAATATCTATAACTTTTAACTGGTTAAATACATATGTTAAATAGCTGTGGCCATGCTCTGAGCCAGGGGAATGGGAGTAACTTCCTCACCAATACATAACTGGGGGCAGGTCCCCCGAGTTACAGCACCTTCATGGGAGCTTGGAGAAGATTGGCTCCATGACATGGGGCCATGCCTGCCCAGACTCACGATGGTAGCCCAGTAAAGCTGGAAGGATATGAGAGTGCTGGCAAGTGTAGCCAATTGTGGGAGGAGTCGGAAATGGGGCTGCAGAGGAAGATTGGCATGGGGATTTAAACCCAGATTCAGCAGCCATTGGGGGGAGAACTGCAGCTTTGCCAGAGTAAGGACTCCCGTGGCCATTGTGCAGAGAGGACCACAACCAGTGCAGGAGGAGAGAACTACAGCCCTGTGAGAGAGAACCACGCAGCTTTGGCAGAGTGGGGACTCCCACAGCCATTGTGCAGAGAGGACCATGCGGCTGTGGCAATAGAAAGGAGACCACCACAGCTTTAGAAGGGGGAACCACCACCCAGCTTTAGCAGAGATCCCGGCAACACAGCTGATGGTGCCAGGAACCGAGAGGCCTACCAGCTGAGAGATTATTGGGAAGAACCGGGGGCTGCCTGAGCCACGGACTTCTATTTCTTTTCCTGAGATACGGTACCCCAGAATGGGCAACGGGGGAAGGAAGGACTGTGTGTGTTTGTGGGTGTTTTAAGGGACTTTGGGATTTTGATGGCATTCGGTCACTACTTTAAGTTTGTATAACATTAAATAAACATTTCCTTTTCATGAATCTCTGGCATTGAGAGATGTCTTTCCTATAAGGCACTGGACATAACCAACCTGGGGGGTTCCTTTCAGAGAATAGTATATTGCCTTTGCCCCCCACTTTGTTCTGTAATATGGGTTCTATTCTTCTTTAAAATACAAGGCTGCAATGTACATTTGTTAGAGAGCAACAAGAGGGGGGCCTCGAAGGGCAATATACTTTCCCCCGAAGGAACCGCCAGGTTCATTATGTCTGCTGACAAAGGAAATATATCTCTCAATGCCTGAGATTCAGTGAAAAGGAATTTATTATTCATTTGAAATAACAAAAACTAAGTTCCCCACAAATGCACACAGTCCTCCCAGCACTCTCCATGTGGCAAAAGGGAACACTTCCAAAGCCTCGTGGTCCTGACTCTCACCCAAGCTGAATGGTCCCAAAAAGAGAGACATGGTTCCAAAGAGAGACCCCAAATGGCTGCCTCACTGGGTTTAAATCCCAGCGCCAATCTTCTGCAGCCCCATTTCCGGCTCCTCCCACAATTGGCTACAGCTGCCAGCATTCTAGGCAGGTGCGCCCTGTGGTGTGGAGCCAATTATCTCCAAGCTCTTCTGGATCTATTACAAATCCCTATTTGGGGTCCCCCTCTTGGCTGCACCCTGTTACACATTTACATAATGGAATACTATGCAGCAGAAAGAAGTAACTCCTACCCTTCACATCAGCAGGGATGGAACTGGAGAGTATTATGCTAAGTGAAATAAGCCAGGTTGTGAGAGACAAATACCATATGATCTCACCTATAAGTGGAGCCTAATCAACAAAACAAACAAGCAAGCAAAACAGAACCAGAGACTTGAAAATAAAGAATAAACTGACAAGAACCAGAGGGGAGGGAGAGGGAGATAATGGGGAAAAAATAGGGGAACGGTGGTCAAGGAACATGTATGAAAGACACGTGGACAAAGCAAAGGGGGTAGCATCAAGGGTGGGAGGCAGGGATGGGTGAGGCAGGGGGGAAATGGAGACAACTGTACTTGAACAACAATAAAAAACTATATAAACTTTAGAAATAAAATACAAGGCTGAAGTGTAATGTCTAGTGTGACCAAACTTTAATGATTTTTGTCTATTTTTTGAACAAGTGAGGATTTGTTTTCCTATATGAAAGCCTAAGAACATTGAAACATGGTGAGTAGAGAACCCGAGATGATTTCCAGACCCCAAGGGAACGCCAACCTTTTTAATCAGAAGCAGTGTTTGTAGAGGCTGTATATTTCTGAAGAAACAGGTAGATTGAATAAAACCCAGTTTCCTAGAGGAAACTTTGATCCAGATTAGTTTTGCCCATCTATAGAATATTCTTCAATTGGAAGGCCAGTGTTTCAATTGCAATAGATTCATATTTTAGTTGATGGAAGAAAAACTACGAGGCATTTTACATAAATCCTGGGAGGACTCTTAAAGGATACTGTGGTAGATCACCTTACTAACGGTCATCAGATAAATCATACTTCCTGCGTCCACATCTGTTCTATCTTCTATTCACATTGAGAGATGAAGTCTATTTCTTCACTCCTTATTGTGTTGGACTTACAAGTTTGTAAAATAAATAATTTGCCTTGACCAATAAAAGGTGGCAAAAGTTAGATTGGATGATTCCAGAAATTTGGTCTTATGAGGCCTTGTAATTTCTGCTGTTCTTACCCTTTTGACATTCTGATGTCACCATGCTGTGAAGAAGCCCCGTCTAGTCTACTAGAGCCTAGGGACCACCTGAAGGAGAAATGAGGGGGCCTAGCCAATAGCCTGACACGCTATTGAGACCATCTTGGAACACTGCAGCCCCCTGGGCCAGCTGGTGACCGCGGGCAGCCTTATTAGTGATCCCAGGTGAGTACAGCAGAGGAACCAGTCAGCTTGCCAACCCGTGGAATCAGGGAAAACAATTAAGCATTGTTTTTTTTTTAAGCCACTAAGCTTTGAGATGGTTTTTTTTTAATGTGTTTTGTTTTGTTTTGCTTTGTTTTATTTAGCAAGAGATAACTAATGCATCTCCCTGCCAAAAAAATTTAAATAGCAAACCAACCTCTGAATTCTTTAAGTACACTAACTTTTAGAAAAACATTTCTCATTGGGAAATAAAAGTACAATCTTCACTGTCACCATTCTAATTTGTCCAAATATATTAAATATATTAATAGCCCCCATGACCTAATAATAGCTCATAGGACAATGTTACAATAATGATTTTCTACTTGGAAAAGGGTTTTCCAAATGAAACACTGAATTGCTCTGAATTATAAATCTCTTGGTTAAAAGTAAATACTACTTTGACAAGAATTATTAAGTACATATGATAAAGTCTGCTTAAAATAATAAAAATTTAAAATTCTTATTTTCTAATAAAAAATAATTGAAGTTTTAACCCTGGCTGGTATGGCCCAGTGGATTGAGCACTGGACTGTGAACCAAAGGGTCACTGGTTTGATTCCCAGTCAGGGCACAAGCCTGGCTTGTGGGCCAGGTCCCCAGCATGGGGCATACAAGAAGCAACCACACATTGATGTTTCTCTCCCTCTCTTTCTCCTTTCCTCCCCCTCTCTGTAAAAATAAACTCTTTTAAAAAATAAATATAAGTTCTTTAAAAGGTTTTTTTTTATTACTTTGGTTTAATGACCTCAGGGTCCCTGCTGGCTACCAGGAAAAGAAAAAAAAAAAACAAGCAGACAATAAGCTAGTGATTTGTAAGCATGAAAAGACTGAAGAGAAAATAAAAATACAAAGGATTCCAAGTTTAAATTTCTTTTGAATATATTGTTACAAATTCAAAGACATTTTAAAACATTTTTGTTCTAAGATCTTAAAACCAAAAAATAGAAGTTATGATGGCAAAAATAAATGAGAATTAAATTTTAATCCAACTTCACTTGGATCAAAGAAAATTGATATGTGAAATCTAGACATACAAGATTTCTACAGCCCTGGCTGGTGCAGCTCAGTGGACTGAGTGCCGGCCTGTGAACCAAAGTCCGGCCACATGCCTCGGCTGCAGGCCAGGTCCGCAGTTGGGGGCATGTGAGAGGCAACCACACAATGTTTCTCTCCCTTTCTCTCTCCTTCTCTAAAAATAAATAAAATCTTACCAAAAAAAATCTAACGTGGCCATGAACATTTGTCTCAAAATATAAATGTCTGTTTATATTTTTAAAATTTTCCCCAGGGTAGTGACCCATGTTGGTATGTCTCTTGATAGTCTTGAGAAAACCACAAATGAAAACCTTTAAAAGCTCTAAGCATGGAAAAACTACAAAAACTGATGTAATTCACAGTAAAACAATACTGAACAATGACATAGCACCCTAGTATTTTTTATAGACACACACAAGTGTAAAACACGCATATGACTGTTAAACACCTTTTCCTGCTAAACCAGGGTGTCCAACCTTCTGGCATCTCTGGGCCACACTGGAAGAAGAGTTGTCTTGGGCTACACATTAAATACATTGCAGCATATAATCACAAAAAAAATTTCAGCATGTTTTAAGTAAATTTATGATTTTTGGTTGGCCCACATTCACAGCCATCCTGGGCTGCATGCAGCCCGCAGGCCGCAGGCCAGACACCTCTGTCAGCTAAACCACAGGCTCCATGAACTCAGAGATCCCGCCCATTGTATTCACAGAGACCAGCATGTGTCAGGTGCTGAATAATCACTCGGCAGATGTATAATCAGTGCACCAATGCGAACTTGAAAGATAAAGGGAAAAGAGGAAACTGTTGAATGCCATCCTCCAAACCACCCACCTCCCACCAACCTCAACTTCACGCCTGGCCACAGAACTCAGAACCATGTCAGCTCCATTTATTCTTTATACAAATATCTTACAGTTTTATTTTAAAATCATTTACACATGTTCATACAAAGAAAAATAAATTTCAGGATGGAACCTTGGGACCATGGTAGTTTAAAAAAAATCTCTGATCATTAGCTACTGAAGACACGGCAGGATGCTCAGCGGCCGTTTCTGGGGGTTGGTGCAGCTCCCCACACAGGGCACAGGTGAGAAGAATCCAAGCTCCGCATCCCCCGGGTACGATGGCCAAGCCGCTGCCTCAGCTTCCCTCAATCTTCACCTTGCGGAGGTACTATAGGGGAAGGGAATTTTTTGACACTCTCCCCTAGAAACATTTCAAGAAGTACAGCAAACACCTAAGGTAACACAGAATCCCCTTGGCTAGAAATTTGGCAAGATGGCAATTTCTAAAACCAACCAACTTTCTAGAAGAGCTACTAGCTCAACTCCCACTCACCTGTCTAAGAGGAGAAACTGCTGCACTCACCACACCCCTCATCCCACTGCTCTGTCCTCCCACCAAAGGACCCAGAACAGAGCCCTTGATCTGATTCCATCTGGACCGTTGTAGGCTAATTCCACAAATGAGTCTTCCTCCTAGCCAATGCCCAAACGCTCTGTGTAGCAACTGACCCCAGCAGCTCATGAGGACCCCTAAGTAACGATGCCAGCCTTACTGCATGCAGCGTCATACCCAGGGAATCCAGAGCGACAGCCAGGAAGGGTCCAAGAATGACAGAGCTATGAGCACCCCAACCAAAACTCGTCTCTGCTGAGACAAATCAGCCTTTAAATCAAACAGGCCAACTTCTGACACCCCATCATACACACAGTCATCACAGCAGGGCACGGCAGAAGATCCTCCTACACACAACTGCCCAAGGAAACTGTACCATTATCACTTCCCAGTTAAACTGGGGGAAAGAACAGACATTACAAATGTGGCAGACCTTATGAGAAATGGCAGCTGATGAGAACAGTTACCCAATATCTCTGGGTCCTACCCAAAAAGCAGCACCAAGAAAGGGCATGATGAGCAGCAAGAGCTGTAGCTGGACGTGTGGCCCTTGAATTACCAAGGGCCTCAGAGATATCACAGCTCATTCTCCTACAATTACGTAGGAACTAGAGCAAAGACTACCCACTCCTACAGTGAGGCCACTCCTGAGAGGCCAAACCGCTTATGATCATCAGCCCACCCCCTTGGTAGGCCCATTTGGGGAGAGGGAGTCACATCCAGAGCGGGGACCCCTCCAAGCAGACACTCACAGGGCAGCCCATCCCACTGTCACTGGGACAGGCCAAACATAGTTAAGAGGGTGGACAGATCCCGGGCATCAGCCGCCCCATAAGCATCGCTCTGGCCTAACATAGACAATGCCAAACGCAGGGTGCTCCAGATGTTCTCTGACATGGCGCCCCCTTCGCCCCGAGGGCCCCGGCTTTTCCTCTGCATGTTCAAGGCCTCCAGAAAGTGTTCCACAGCCTCCCTGTAGAAATAGGAAAGACAGCGGGTGAGCAGAAAGCCAAAGAAGGAAGTCGGTCAGCTGATACGGGGAGAAAGAAAGCTGGAGTCAGTTAGTCAAATAACAGAAGCAGAGAATGAGGAGCTAGGGCCAAAGGCAGG
This sequence comes from Phyllostomus hastatus, assembly GCF_019186645.2. Classification (NCBI taxonomy): domain Eukaryota; kingdom Metazoa; phylum Chordata; class Mammalia; order Chiroptera; family Phyllostomidae; genus Phyllostomus; species Phyllostomus hastatus. The sequence goes on along the minus strand of NW_025334039.1, from coordinate 13,364,014 downwards.
GAGAAAGTTCATTCATTCATTCACTCCTCAGCAGATACTCACCGGTGAGCCCCAAGGTTGATGCAGCTGATGCCCAGGTTATAGCGGGACCGGATATAGCCAGGCTGTAGCTCGAGGGCCCGACGGTACGCAGCTACTGCTTCTTCACTCTGGTTTCCATTGGCCAGGGTGGCCCCTAGCTTATTCCACAGCAAATAGTCCTGAGATAGGGATGGAGAAGGGTTAGGAACATGAACCATGCTCAGATCAAATTCTGCCCATTCCTCTCTGGCTCCCCAGTCTGTCTAGCTAATATGTGTTACAATCCTGTTCCTCTCTCAACAGTTCTCTGTGTGCCTCAATGCAACCACTCTCACCGTACGGACCCCCTTAGGTTCAGGGGACCCTATATCCCCCCCCCTTCGCCCAGTCCTCCCACGGTAATCAGGACATGGAACACTGGAATGAAATGTCCCCTGACGCCAAAGACCCCAACAAATGATTCTTCCACAGGGTACAGAGTCATCTCTTTTCACTCCTCCCCGAGGCTCACATTGGGACGAACGCTGAGGGCAGCTGTGAAACAGTCCACCGCCTTGTCATACTCCCCACTCAGGTTGAAAAGGACCCCCAACCCACACTGCACATCAGGGTCAATGGATGTAGGGTCCAGGCGCACGGCTGCCAGGAAGAGCTCTTTCACTTCAAGAAACAGGGAGCTGGAAAAGGAAGGAAAAAATGCAAAAAAAGTAGGTGGATGGTTACATCTATATCACTACACCTCCAGAATAATTCCTTAATTAGTCAATCATATCCCAGAGACTCATCAATCTATCAGCCATCCCTCCTACTCTACTCTCAAATTCTAATTTAGAAACCTGTTCTTCTGTCTCTTCCCAGCAGATCTCCTTCAAGTAGTCTCTGGGTCATCCATCCCACTCTTAGCGCCTTGAGTCTCAATCTACCCAAACTTTCAAAACCAAGGTCCTCCTCCTCACCAGGTTACCATTCTCATCCCAGACCCCCTCACTCACTCAGACAACAGAGATCCCAGGATGCGCTTGCTGGGGCCCAGCCCCGCGCCACTGGCCCCTTCTTCCCCAGGCACCACCAGGTGGGCATAGGCTGGTGTGTAGCGCAGCCAGTCTCGCAGGGTTTCACAGGCTTGTCGCTGCAGGGACTCGTTGGTGAAGCTGACAGCCAGTGCCATCAGTGCTGTCCGATTATCTGGCTTTAGCTCCAGACACCTGCTCGCACAGAGATGGAAGAGCTGGTACTGCAGTGACACTGCCCACCCATTAGCACCCCGGATCCCAGCCAAGCTGTGGGATGTAGTCACGATGGCCTGACCCATCAACTCCCTCAGATTAAGATGAAGAGGAATCCTCTACATCTAAGTTATTAGTAAAGCTATAGATCTGAGAAAGGGAACATTTCAGCAGCCAAAGAACCAGGTACAGTGCCACAAATAAAACCAAAAGCTGTCGAAGGAATGGAACCAGTTGTCTCCACTTCACTCGAAACCTCAGGGCTTCAGTCATGAGAAACACTCTTGTTAGTGACCAGAAAGGAGACCAGGATCTGGATCTGGGCTTTTATCACCGGAAAGGCTACCTGGAGCCCTGGAGTCACCTCACCCCTCCTTTCAGTGTACTCACTTCCGCAGCGCGCTGATGGCTAACAGTTCTTGCTCATTCTCTGCTTGCGTGGTACCCAGATACTGCCAAGCCTGGAGAGAAGGTGACAGATCCCATCACCCCTGTAATCACCTTTCCACCCTCCCTTCCCCTGGCTCCCCCGTCCACTCACCACCTCCCTCTCACCCCCCACCCCAGGCCACCACCCAGGCCCGAATTCATCTGTACTGCTCTTTGGGCCTCCCTCAAAACTGGAGGACGCAGTCCCCAACGTGAAGCCCGAAGGAGGAGCCACTCACTTCCATGTGCTTAGGATCCTGCTGCACAGCTGCCTCAAAAAGCAGCACGGCGTTTGGCAAGTCTCCCTCCTGAAGTCGCCGCAGCCCTTCCTCGAAGGGCTGGGGGTGGTCGCGCAGGGGGTTCTCCTCCTCAAACTGGTACCCCTACAAGGAAGAAAAGACAAGTAAGAACCCACTTGAGAAGGAGCCATCACAAAGTAGCAGGCATAGGAGATGACAACCAAGACAGAGGTGGAGGAGAAGGTGAAGGCTTCCAAAAAGATACCTGAATAAACGTGGGCGAATTTTCCATATTGATGAGGAGATCACCTGTGACTACAGTAAATCATTCAGTCTTGTGCTGACACTGCTATCCCTGTTCACAGTAACTGCAAAGTTGGCTAGTCTACAAACTCTGACCCATACTGGGAACAAGCTTGTTTTAGGAACGCATTTAAAGGAAAGGCAATTTGGAGCCAGAGACCCTGCCATTCAAATGCAGCTCTGACCCAGCTCCTGGAGCCGTGGTGGGCAATAATGGAACAGCATGTGTTGAAGCACTTTGAAAATTGTAATTTATCCCCCAATTTCATTCCTAAAAGTTATCAATATTAATCTATACCTGAATAGTAAATGGAAGGTAGACTCCAAAATCCCGAGAGCAGAAAATGCTTCAGAAAGACACTGTTCCCATCTAGCTGAGGATTTCTCACCCGAGGGAAGTTACAATCTCCGTGCAAAGTTCTGTGCACTGGTCTTTCATGTTAGGTAGAGCGGTGATAAGGTAAAATCGTAGTCACTAATAAACCATATGACTTGGGACAAGCAAATTAAATGTTCCTTTTTAGAAAGTAAATGGTTACTATCACAAAACAATACACCAGAATGGCAACAAGATCTAAAATACCAGGTAGGGCCCTTCTAAATGTAGTTAAGGACAAGTTAGGATGAAATGTGCATAGTAAACACTATTATTGTGAAACTGCCGAAGAACCAGAAACATTTAAATCTTACTAGAAAGTTTTAAACCATTAAAAGCCATCAGATGCAAATTATTTGTGACAAATAAAAATTAAATAATTACGATGGAGGTTTAAGAAACAAGACATATACAACAGGGATTTGAGGTAAACGTATAAAAAGCACATTCATGTCAAAAATAGGTAACGCTCCTGGGACGTCTCTGAGCAACACACAAACTCAGAAGGTAGAAAACGGCCTGACGCCAGGCATCAGCAAGCCTTTTCTGTAAAGGGCCAGGTAACATTCCATCACAGCTACTCAACTCCACCACTGTACTGAGAAAGCAGCCACAGATACTATTTTAATACTTAAGCATGGCTTATATAATTTTCATGTTGCAAAATATTACTTTTCATTTTTTTCAACCATTAAACATTTTTATTCTTTTTTTATTTTATTTTAATCATTGTTCAAGTACAGTTTTCTGCCCTTTATTCCCATTCCAGCCCACCCACCCATCCCTCCCCACCTCCCTCCCATTTCCACCCCCTCAACCATTAAACATTTAACATTAAAAATATTGAAACCATTATCAGCTCACAGGCCATACAAAACAGGCAGCAGGCCAGATTTACCCATGGGCCAGAGTGTGCTGACACCCACCTTAGAATATAAAAGTTCAACAAAATAAACCCTTCTGTATTCATCCTCAACTACTGTCCATCATCAGTCCAGGTATCAAGCCACCCTGAAGGAAACAGTGACCACTGTCACTGTAATACAATTTCCTAATAAAGGTTATTCCTGACTCTCAGAGCTACTGAAAGCATCAAATGAGCATATTCACCAAAGCCTTGTCAAAAAGCTTAAAACACTATTCGTGAATAGGTATTATCCTCAGCAGACAGTGCAAAAAGCAATGCCATCATATTGTAACCACAGGTTCTCTAAGTATTCTCTTGTTCACGCTCTCTATCTATCCTATTTGAGATTTTATCAAATGCTAATCACACAGAAATTTTTCAAAATTAGAATATTTGCATAAATTTTAAAAAAAGAGTACTCTGGAGGTATCTTCAACACTATTACATCCTAAAGAGTCTAATCCGAGTCGATCATTAGGTCTGATCATTGTGTGGTCTATTAAAAAATCTCATGGGATCACAATGCAAAAACAGGATGACTACTAAAGAATGTATCCCATCACAGAAACCTCTCCTTTATGCTAACAGTATACAATGTCTGCTTGAGCTTGAGCTCTCAGTGTTAAGTTGCCTTGAAAATTTAAAAAACCATTAATAAAAAAAATAGTACATTCAGAGACCCACGAATTTATCTGATAATCAGAGTTAGATCCACATTTGGAAAAGAGAAGTACTAGTGTGCAGAGCCCGATAAAACAGGAACTGTTCATTGTTAGTGAGTAATAAAGTAAAGCATATTTGTGTGGAACATTAATGCAAGTATTTCTAATCCCAATTTTGAAATATCCCAAGGTACCAATGACACTAAATGGGGTTCAAGAATCTAAAAACATAATTATGTTTTTAAGTTTTAAATTTAAAAATTTCTTCCACCTAGCATATCATTAATATGTGAGTAAAAAATGCTAACAGAAAATGCTGCTCATCTGAAACTAGTGCTATGTCTATATTTATCAAAAGCATGGAAGTTTTTATCTAAAATTTTATAACTTCCTATTTATAAGTCAACGGGGCTATGCAACTCATCAAATTATTAATACAAATTAATAAAAGTAGTATCTCCAGGTACTTCCTAACGTTCTTCCTCATCAGAAGGCTATAGAAGAAACTCCTATTGTGGTTAAAACATAGGACAGGGTCCCAGAAAGTCACCTCTCTTTTCTATTTCATTACTGGGGAACTCTGAGGAAATCAGATGGGGTTAACAAACAAAATCATATTTATTTTAGTATTAAGTTTTTTCTTGCCTTTTTAAAGTTATCCTGAACTTGGTCTCTATCTCTGTAGAGCTCCTTTATGTCCAGATCTACCTCCAGCATCCTGCCTTGTGTCTCAGTCCCTGGTTCTGGCTCCGGGATCCCTCCCCTAACAGATCTGAGCTGAGAAAAGACATCACTGCTCACCTCCCAACTTCCTGTTTTGCCTTTTACAAAACCAACCAATTCTCACTCTTCCGAATCATTCAGCCGCTCAATTATGAACCACAGTCCCAAATGCCCTACAACCCGCAAGAAGTATTTTTTCACAGTGATACCCCCTGAAATAACATATATGTGTAAGTCAAGAGTATACACTATATGCAAAATTCAATCATCTTTCACCACCGCACTGACTGCTGGGAAATTTTCCTAACATTTATGTAATATAATTCTTTGAAAACTCCCTAAATTGGGGCATGTGGTTCTAATCTCAAGAAAGAGATTAATATTTAAAATAAACTTGTGAGTTAAAAAAGTACACAGATATTAACATGTGGAGGAACAGCGAAAGCCTACCAACTACCTCTCCGCACCAAAGGAGTTATCAATCTTCTCAAAATGTCCTCAACCTCCAAAGCAGAGCTCCCTTGTTTGGGCTCTTACTGCATCATGTGCAAACCTGGATCACAGGTATCATGTCTTCGTACCATTGTTACTCAACAACAGCGGTCTAGTGTGATGAACCTTTACACCCCAACCATAAAGCACACTCTCAATGACTACAGGACAGCAGGGGCAAGGGAATGTTTCTGCTTCTTTTCGTGGAAAGGGGCGTAAGAGAAGAATTACTTAGAAGTGAGCACCCCGATCCGGGACTAAAAGGAAACCCTGCTGTCTGAAGAACCAGTTCTTACTTTATCGTAGGAAGCAGTCGTGAGGTCGTCGTAGTCAGAAAGCCAGGGGTGAGCCTCAGCATCCCGTTTCGCCATCTCCTCCAACTCTGCCTGCAACTTGTCCCAGAAATCGACATCAGACTGTAAGGAAGGGAAGGCAGATAGAAAAAGGGGACACATCATGACCACCCCACCCCACCCCACCGTCGGCTCCACTGGCATGGTTCCCTACGGCAGTGGTTCTTAAATTTCAATGTGTTTAAGTGCATCTAGAGAGCTTTTATAAAATGCAGATTCCAAGGTCCTTGCCCCAGACGGGCATTTCTGAGGTGCCCGCCCCACCCCAAGCAGTTAAGACACAAGCGATCCAGGAATACTATGTTTGTTCATCATCTTTGATGCTGACACACCCAGTCTCCAATGGACTCTTTTCTCTTGGGGTGTCAGCTCCTGCACTACCTGCTCTCACCTCTATAGCTGACTTGGCTCGTTCAAACTCCATATCGAGGGCAGATGTGTTTCCTTGTCTTGTGAACTGGTCCACCCAGGCCTCTGATGTACCCTGTGACAAAGAGGGATGGTCACACCACCACCGCCAACTTTCTACCCCATAACCACTGACTAAATACCCAGTGAACACCACCAACCTGGACACTTCTAAGAAAAATATTCTCACAATCTCTTTCCCACCCACTCCAACCTGGGTGCTACCAAGACAATACAATCCCTTCCCCACCTGGGACTGCTGAGCACTGAACAGAAGGCCAGGGCACCAGATGGCTCTGAAGTGGGACTGGGAGGTGACAACGTCCTACCTGCTGCTGTATAAACTCTGCTGCCCACTGTTCTGCCTGAGCTCGGCCCGACCCTGCACCGGACTCCAGGGACACCTGCCCCTCGCCAATCTGCCGCACGAATTTCAGGAACTGGGGCACAGAGACACACATAGGCCACTCGGGAAAGAACTTCCAGGTGTGCACTCTCAACCATGCCCAAGAGGAGCCTGCACTTACCCCTCCCCCCTGACCCTTCTGGCTGCAGACAAGATATGCTAAAGACCCTAAAAAACATAGAGAGCAAAAAAGAAAGGGATTTCTGGCTCTAACGATTTGAGATGGCACAGAACAGAGAAAGGGTTAGTAGGCAAGGAAACAAGAGAAAGAATGTTGGTAGGAAAAGGCAGGATCTGAAGTCCACTCTCCAGACTGGAAGGAATGGACCTAGGATCTCAACTCCTCTTCACACTGAGCTGGGGTAAGAGAAGCAAGACTCTTGACTTTCAAGACCAGGTCTGCCAGGCAAAGGAGCAGAGAGGTGCGGCTCACCTCAGAGTTAGCCAGTTTGGGGTCATCCACTTTGGCCACAAAGTCACTGGCAGTATGTTGCAGATCCTCCTCTGGATGATAATCATCATACCTGGAACAGGTAAGGGCGAACTAATTTTACACATTAGTTAGCTATTACCTTCCCCATGCTATCCCCACCACCAGCCCATGGCAATCACAGCTCCTATGGAAGGAAAGAGGATGACTGTACTCCACTATCTAGGTGAGGACTACAAATTCCAGATTTATATTAAAGATGAACAGGGGGGCAGGAGTGCACTAGCTACATCCTTTTACCTCTCCCTTTCCCAAACACACCTTTGCAGAGAGAAGGAACAGGCAGACTCCAAATTAAAAAGGCAACAGGGTGCACAAGGTAAAGTTGCAAACGTTTGGTTAGGACAGATAGGATTCTTAGGGATCCCAGTGGAAACCTTAGGGTACAAAATGAGGGGGCTGCAAGTGGGTTTGGGAATGTGGATGGAGGAGCCTGGAGGAGGCCGGGAAAACTGTCCAATCCTCCTTCCACAGGGATCCATCCAGAAAGAAGGAGCTGCACTCACCAGCGATCAGCGGCAGCTGTTCCCTCTTGCTCTCCCAGCCACAGCTTCTCTTCCGACTGTTCCAGGTACTCCTCAGCCCAGCGGGCAGGGGACACAGACAAAGGGTCTACAAGGAACAGAGAGTTGGGGAAATCACGCAGGATTCAGTGAGCCAGCAGGAAAAAAGGGTACTAATTTGACCAAGCCAAAGCAGATGAAGTCCTATTTAATTCCTTAGAGATCCCGGGTCAAAAGAAAATATTACTAAATTTTCAAGATCCAAACCATTCCCCCACGGGGCCTGGGATGGAAATCTACTGTTTGAAAGAGGCAACCAAATAAAAAAGCTCAGGAAAGGAGTACGAACCAAACCCTTTTGCATAAAGTGCAGAAACCTCATTAAGAAACAGCAGACACTAGGGCCTCCCCCTCCAGAAAGGCACTGCTGGGAAGGAGCAAGGATCTAAGGGCAAACAGAAGAGCTCTGCTCCTTAACCAAGTCTCTGGTCTGTTCTCCACCTGCAGAAGTCACACCCTCCCAACGAAAGGTGCCTCATATTTCATCTTATGATACCTCCCAAGAGAATCTGAGAAGGAGAAAGCTGAGCTAGAATCAGAGATACACGGCCACTCTTCCCACTGGATGTTTGGGGTTTTGTTTTGTTTTTTTCATTTTCTTAACTGAGATGTAAAATACAAACACTGAAGTACATACAGTGTACCAAACTTAAGCAGACTGCTTCACTAATTTCTGCATGTGAATACACTCAAATCCCCACCACCCGGATCAAGATATAGAGTATTTACAGTTCCCTCAAAGGTTCCCTCATGCCCCCATCCCCCAAAAGTTGACTGTTCCAACTTCAGTCACTTTTGATTAATTTTGAGAGCTATCTTTTTAAGTTTGATTCTAGAAATTGTCTTAGCTCCAGTGACAAAGGGCACTACTGCAATTCTGAATAAACATACAAGGCAACAGATCAAATGAGAACACCGAACTATTTGTTTCTCAATCTCCAGGACTTTGCCCTTTGCTACTCTGGGGCCAGGAGAAGAAAAAAGGCAAAGAAAAATTATTCAAAGGGGCCCTAAAGAAGGAGTAAACACAGAGAAAACATGAGCCCGTAGTGTCCATTCCTTCTGCTCTACATCCATATCTTTACAAACCAGATACTAAGATGGACATCCCGTCTTTGTCTGCAGTTTGAAGATCTGTCATTGCTTTTAATACCAAGAAGGAGATGTATCCCCTTAGTATTAATGTTTAGCAGAATTTTATACTCCATTTAACTGCAACTTTGCCTGAATAATTTTAACAAAGTAATCTGAATACCTGAGAAAGAAATGTCAAACCTAACAAAACAAAGGATAAAGACTCTCAGAATATACCTAATCATAAATAATATATTACTAATATAATCAAAGACACTGCTGGCAATTTTTTTGATCATGCACTCTGTCTCTTAACTTCACAGGCTCTCAACATTCATATTCTGACTTCCCTCACTAGCTCTTAAAAGCAACATTTATTTCTCCTTGGCCCCAATCAGACTCTTGGCTCGAGAGCAGAGACCTAATAAGGAGATGCTGAAAGACTCGGACTTTATAATACCTCCCAGCTTCCCATTCGACTGAAAAATAACCAGTCCCTCCTCCTTGTTCTCCAGTCACTCCTTACTCTCAGCTAGAGCCTTCTGCAAAAGCATACTCCGGCCACAAGTGCCCCTCTCAAAGACAAGAAGGAACAGAAAAAAATACAAAGCACCAGGACTTTAAAACGGACATGAGACAGATTAAAAGAAAATCCCCAAGATGAGACAAGACATCCTCAAATATCTGTAATTTGATATTTGGCCAAATCAGCCACAAGACTTAGAATTTTCTGGCATTGAGAACAAAGGGGTCAAACTAAAATTACCAAAAGAATACCACTTGACCGTTAGAATATTTTTTGAGAAACTCTTACAGAAAATCAGATCCATCTGGATACCCCTGAGACTGAAGCAACTATGGCCTAGGGAGGTGAAGGGACCATCCTGGGTCACATAGGTTAGCCGAGCAAAAACCAACAACCTACATACCAAATACCCAATTCAGAATGTTCACCTCATAAGAGTTCCGCATGGTGTGTTCATTCCATCTAGATGCATCTACCCCAAGGCAAAAACTCAGAACTTCCAAACTCTTATCCATCAAAGTTTCCGTGTGTGCTGAATAGCACAGTGGTAAAGAATGCAGGTTCTAGAGTCAGCCTAACTGCACTCAAATCCCAACTCCACAATTTATTCACAATGCACCTTCAGACAAATTACTTAACCCTCCAAGTTTCCATTTCCTTACCTATAAAACAGATATTAACAGCTACCTCAGAAATTGTCATGAAGACCAAATGAGATGATTCGCATATATAAAACACAAAGTAACAAAGATCAGCTATTGCCTTCACAGCTGTCCACTCACGGTAAAACCCACATCAAAAGCGAAAACATCCCAGTGAAATTGTTATTCCTTTTACTCCATCGCCTCTTCCTCTGCCACCCGGGGGCCATCTGCAGCAATCACCTTCTGATACTGCTGCCCACTGCTCCTCCTGTGAGGGCGCAGGTTTGTCGCTCACGACTACCGTCGAGCCTCACAAGCCATGTAGCTGAGGCAGTCTAAACTCAAAAGTCCCTCAAGAAGTGTTTCATTCCTAGAGCTGAGCAATCACGAGATGAAAAGAGTTATCTGGCCCAGAAAATTAGGGGTGAGGAGTGGCAGATCCCATCAAGAAATACGGCAGACTAAAAAATGAGCTCCGTGTGGTGACAGGATAATTCTCTATCTTGACTGTGGTGGTGGTGGTGGTTACAGAAACCTACACATGATAAAACTGTGCAGAACTATAAACACCCAAATAAGGGCATATAAAACTGATGAAATCTAATCAGCTTCGTGGATTGCACCAAAGGCAATTGCCTGCTTTTGATATTGTGCATAACTAACAGGCAAATGCTCTCACTAGGGAAAACAGAGTAAAAGATACACAGAACCTTTCTGTACATTTTTTTTTGCAACTTCCAGTAAAACTATAATTACTTCCAAATAGAACATTAAAACAAAAAAAAAAACTGAACTTCAAGGTTCCTTTTAAGCTTAATTCTAAAATCATAATAATGAAAATTAGAAAATAATAAGGATTTAAAGAATATATCCTTCTCTCATCTCGACTTATCCATAAAGTAATAGGTAATGTATATCATCAATATAAACATATCACCTATAAATGCTACAAGAAAAATAAAATTTAATTACTAGAAAATCAATTTTCTTTAGCTCTTTCTCCCAGATCTCACTTCATTCATTCACTAAATACTGAAGATCCTCTACGTACAAAGCAATTACTACTGCAACAGGACAATTTTATGAGGGCAAACTCCAAATAGCTCAACTTCTCTCTCCAGCTTCCCATGTACCTGACTCTGTGAAGCAGGCACAGTTACAAAAGAATATATAAAAAAGAAGAGAGCTATCTCCCAAAGAGAATTTAATAGGTAAGACAGGTCCAACGTGTTTTTCTGAAGTTGGTCTTCATTTACAGGTTAAAGATGATTTCAATGGCTGCAAGCAATCCAGGTAATTGTAACAAAAATCTCATCAGTCTCAATGCTTATAAGTAGCATTGATTTTTGTTTGTCTGCTTGTTTGTTTGAGGTAAGAAAAATGACTAATGCTTGCACATTACAAGAGAAGTCTCTCTGTAGTAAGAGATAGCACTTAAGTCTAACATTTGTATTAAACACTGAGTTTCAGTCTGGTGGAGGGTCTCTGTTAGAGCTTGGATTTCTCATCAATAGCATAATGGCTCTGCGTATAGAGCCTAGAGTCAAACAGACATGAGTTCGAATACCATCTCTGTTGCTGAATGATTTTGGACACAGTATTCAACATTTCCACATCTCAGTTTCCTTATCCATAAAAGGGGGAAGGAGTATCTACCTTGTAACTGTTACCATAAAGATCAAATTGGTTTAACAATACAGCGTGATTGGCACTATTAATGAAACCAAGGAGCACCTATTATTTACCTTTAACTTAAGGGTGGAAAAGAGAGTCATTATTAAAGAAACCTTCATTAAAAGTGAGGGTTAGCTGTTAGATTTGGGAGTTTTTCTCTTGTGGGTGGAGGAAGCACTATCTTTAGGAGAATAAAATTGATGGATGGGTGCAAACACCAGTTAGGTCTCGTTAATCATTTCAGGAACATTCAGTAACTATGATGATGTGAGCACCCTAAGAGTCTAGAATCTGTAACTTTCTCCATTCCAATCTCTTGCTATTCTTGACTTCTTAAACTGGAAAAAGTTAACGATGCTGCTCTCTGAGAGCAAGCAGGAAAAGTTGAAGAGAATGCCCTTCTTCCATGCCCCTCATCAGACAGGTTAGGGCGGGGGGGGGGGGGGAATCAATCTCAAAGGATGCGGCAAGCATGGACACTCTCAAAGAGGGAAAATTTGACTCAGACCCTGAAGAGCTGAAGCTGCAGGCCAGGCAGCACTGCATAAGGATTACACCTGGGGTCTGGAACCATTCAAACCCAGAGTCAAATCCCAACCCACCATTCACAAAGCTGTGTCACCTTGGGCAAAGATTTCTTATCTATAAATCTATAAACCAGGAATAGAAACAGTAACTATCTCAAGGATTCTCACGGGGATAATGCATTTAAAGCACTTAACATAAAGCCTTAAACATAGTAAAGATTAGCTATTATTATTTTTATCATCATCAGGGTATGTCTTTGCCCTCCAAGATCTTATACTTCAGGGCCATGAATTCAACAAACCCACTCTCCAAAGCCCAATCCTGTTCAAGATGACTTAATGCCAGAATCCCACGGTCTGTGTTAAATATCTTCCTGGGCCAAAAGCAATCCATCCAATCTCTCCACAAAACTACAGTACTAAAGTTCCAGGTGACAAAGAAGTAAACGTAACTCATGTTATCTTTTCCTTTCTGTGTCTGTCTGTCTCTCCCTCTCCCTCTAATCTCTTACCCAGTTCAAGCCCAGTCCTCTGATTAATATGTTTCAATTCACTATTAATATCACCTAAGGGAAATCAGGCTCAGTGCCCCATAGAAATGAGCCAAGAATCCAGAAACGTCACAAGCAGCTATCACTCTATATCCTAAGATGATCAGAGCACAGGTGGCAAACACAAGGCCCACAGGCTGAATCCAGCCCTCCACCTTGTTTTATCCGGCCCAGCACCTTATTTCTACCCGGTGGCAGCACCAAACTCTCACTTCCAACACTTAAGGAGTAGTTACAGTTATACAGCCCAAAAATTACATTCGGCCCTTTGAAGGCAACAGTGAGGCTGATGTAGCCCCTGGTGAAAATGAGTTTGACATGCCTGGCTTAGAGTAACAGTGTCAGAGGTGTCCAACCTGCAGTGCACAGGCTGCAATCAGCTCAGGATAGCCGTGAACGCAGCCCAAAAGAAAATTACAAATTTACTTAAAACGTTATGGGATTTTTTTGTGATTACATGTCACAATGTATTTAATATATGGCCCAAAACAACTATTCTTCTTCCAGTGTGGCCCAGAGACACAAGAAAATTGGACACCCCGGGAATACTGACTGCTCCATAGGAACCGTTTAAGATTTTCCCATGACGAGCCTCACCTGTAACTTCAGAGATGAATTCCTGGGACCAATCAGTCTCATTATAATCCTGAGTTACATCCACAGCATCTCCAGCTGCAAGAAACTCTTGGGCCCAGTTCTCAGACAAGGCCAAGTCTGCCACACCAGGGGCTTAAGGGAAAGAAAGAGAGAACTAAGAAACAAAAGAAATACACATCATTCTATCACGCCTAAAGAACCCTGAATGCACATGAAAACACTCTGTTCTTTTTGCCTCCTTTGGCATCTCAGTTTCCCAGTCCCAGCAGCATCCAAATAGGGAACTCGCTCAGCTCTCTCTGCACAGAAAATGGTGATCTCCCCTCCCACCAGATTCTGGACCCACCTCTCTGGGGTGCCTGGCGGAAGCTTGACTGTTCGATCTCCTGCATCTCCGCCAGGAGGTCATCCATCTTGAAGGTCTGAGGGGCACGGGATACGAGCGGTGCATTCTGGTCCTGGAGGAATTCAGCCACCAACTGCCAGAAGAGAGATGGCAAGATGAACCCGGCAAGAGACAGGCCCAATGAACAGGGGCTACTAATGCCAAATACAAAGAAAGGGAAACACGTAAACTCCAGATTTGGAAATACTCAAAGAATACATTTTTAGAAACAAGCAGACAAAGTTCATTTGGTTGGGAAAACCAAATGGATAAGCCAAATTTAAAGTAAAAACACAATAGGCAAAAGAAAAATGCAATGGAAGAGACTGGTATATCTACCTCATCATCAGAGGCTACTCCCAAAGGTTTAGAGACCTAAAACAGAAGGAAAACAATAGGATACCATGGTGAAAACCAGACATACAACTAACTTAAACACGGGTGAAAATTCCAGCTCTGCCATTTATGTGACCTCCGCCAAATCACAAAACCTCCCTGAGTCACCATTTCTTCTTCTATGAAATGGCTGCCTTCATCAATGTAAACACATACAAGCGCTTCGTACATTCTTTAGCAAACACTTGTGAAGTGGTAACTATTGTTTGCAACACAATAGAGCAGTGATTTTCAACCTTCTTCATCTCAGGGCACACATTAACTAATTACTAAAATTCTGCAGCACACCAAAAAATATGTATTTTTGCTGATCTGACAAAGAAATAGGTATAATTTTGATTAATTCACACCCAATGGCAATTGTTGTGCTGGCTGTTGTCATTTTTTTATTTGACAATCAAAGGGAAAAGAGGTCAGTGACCTAGACTAAACAGTCAGGTACTGCACGTTTTAAAAATTCTTGCAGCACACTAGTTGAAAATCGCTGCAACAGGGAAAGCAGTCAAGTGTACATACGGACCCTCCATCCCAAGCCACTTGGGATGCAGGGTCCACCACTTGGGCTTTCCACCTCAAGAATACTCACCGCCTCGGAGGGTGGGGCTCCTGGTGGCCAGGGACCAGGCCTTAACCCCTCCTGCCGAAGGGCTTTGTCCTGGGTGAAGTGACCCGCCAGCTTCATGAGCGGGTTGGCACCCCCGCATTCGGCCTCCACCAGCTCCCGCATTGCCATGGTGACCGCCAGTTCTCTGATGGGCAGAGGTTAGGAACTGAGGTCCCATAGTCGAACCCGACACACAACCAACCCATCCTGTATCTCAGGAAGCAGACAGACCTCCATCCCAGGTTAGCCACTGGCCACTCCCACCCCTGTGCCATTTGCTGTGGCCCCCACCTCTGCCAAGAGTCCGGGAGGGGACGGCTGCCCTCCTGCCGTCCCGCCTAAAAAGGCCACCGCTTTCAGCCTGGGCCTTGCCACCAGCCTCCACGACAGGCAGCGGGATTGGTAGTCAGCCGTCCCCCCAGAGGGGCCTGGACCCCAGAAGACTACGGGGGAACAATTCCGCAACAAGGCTGTATCGGGGAATCGGCAGGGAAGAGTAGGAACGCCGCCAGACCATAGCGCCAGTCCCCCACACTCCCCGTTGTGCGGTAAGCATCGCAGGGTGACCATCCCCTCCCCTAAGTCACCTGAACCCCTCCCCCAGCTCCGCCAGGCCAGGCCCACCCTCCGGAGCTCCGGGCCACCCCATCTCCCCCGCCCCGGGCGCAGCTCCAGCCCCACCCCCGGGACCCGCGAGGACAGGGCTGTGACAAAGAAAGCTCGGGAAAGTGTCCTCTGGCCCCCTTGGCCCTCCGCTCACCGTCGCGCGCCGCGCCGCACGACCCGCCGGGACACCAGGTGCTGGCTGGAGGAGGAGAGGAGATGGGGCGGGGAATCAGGGGCGGGCCTCACGCTTAAAGGAGCCGTGAAAGCAGCGCCGCTGTCACTGCCTCGCGGAAGCTGTTTTAAGGGGCGGGACCTTAAGACTGCGCCGCAGCGTGACGGGAGGAGCCGTAAGACTTAAAGGGGAAGAAACTTTAAAGGGGAAGTCTAGGGCTGCTCAGGGGGCTTTTACAAGGATCACGGACTCCAGGACTTGTTTGAAGGGAAGCTCAAAGAAGAATGAAGCTAAGAAGGGCTTCATGAGTTTTGGTGAAAGCCGAGGGCGCGGGATCCTGGGCTCAGTTCATTCTGGCTCTCCCCTGAAGGCACATTTTGTAACGCTGGAGTTGCGAGGGTCCAGTTTGGGGCCTTCCTCAGCCTTCTAGACCTGTCCCCTTTCAAGTTGCCCCTAGCGGAACATGTCACAGTCTCCATGGAGACAGAGGCCCTCCCCCAATCCATCTGCAATCTTCACGTAGAGGGGAAAATAGCACTGGATGATGACAAACTCCGGAGACTAAAATAGGGTCCAACGCATCCTGAGACCTCAAGCTGGTAACCTACAGGAAAGGTGCAGTGAGTGATTCCTCTTCGCTCCTTCCTCCCTCACTACTGGTCAAGGTCACCATGGTGGCCTTATTCCCACTGCTCCAAACTGGGAAAGCACAGACATGATGCAAGAAATGAGTTTTAATCACGGATTAAGCCTCAGGCCCCACCATCTGCCGCAGGATTGGCTCTGGTGTCAAACTTCAAGGCCACTGGGAAACCCTGAAATCTCACCTGACTCCAAGACTGGCGAAGTCCTGATGTCTTGAAGAAGAGCAGAAGGTTCTCAGAGCAGCTGGTAGAGGAGCAGGGATGGGTTAGTGCCAAAAGGACAAAAGTCCCAGTCCAGCCTAGGGTGCAGGAGAGGAGACAGATAGACAGCAGGTGGCGCTCTGGGCCAGGCTTGTTATCAGGCTATCCTGCAGATTTCAACGGTGGAGGCAAGAGGAGACCTGAGGGGCATACCTCCATAAACTTAACTTCTGGAAAGGTAGAGAAACTGCTCTGATACATCTGGGGAACAGGATGACAGGGCAGACCTGAAGACTATGCAAAATTTCTGCTTTTTCTTACCTTTTTACCTTCTTTCAGAGGTCCTAACTCAATACCCTTTTTCTCCTGGTACAAAAAAAAATCCTTGCATGTTCACTGTTCTGAAGCAAGCATTGTGAAGCAAATACCTAGTACCTGACAACCTAAACCATGCCAAGGAAGAAGGGATGCCCTCTGGGAAGTACATGCTTTAAAAAAGAGGATCCCTGGGGCAAGCAATGTTTAACCGAAAGCATGTGATACAGTAGAATTTTAAAATCAAGGCAGCTAGAGAGGACTTTTCATTACCACTGAAACCACACACACACACACAAAAACTTCTGCTCTGCTAGGAGATTAGTAACTGATTAGCAATAACTCACTTTGTGCCAGCTCTTTGGGGGGATGATAATAATAACTGATGTTTACTAAACTTCAGGCATTGCAGTGAACAATTTGTTTGCATTAGTGCTCATAATCTTCCTAATACCCCCCTGAAACTCGTATTACTAACCCTACTTTACAGATAAGACATCAAAAAATCACACAGCTGAAGTCAAAATTTAATGCAGACATAACTCCAAATACCTATCGATTATACACTACTGCCTTCCAGTGTTAGAGAAGCCTTCCTTATAAACTGTGGAGAACTTTAGTCTCTTAGCCGTAGAATTCTTCACATAAACCTGGCCCACAAGTCCAAGATGGACTCTGGTACTAAGAAAAGAAATTGAGTTACTCAGGTATTTAATATTTAGTTTATTGAAGTTCTATATTTAAAATCCTAGATTTTGTTAATCCAGGTTCAACTTTAAATTCTATTCATAAAAGTAATAATTTTTATTAAATGAAAACAATCATTTTTCCTTATTCTTTGTGGATTTCAGATCTGCAGGTAAGAGTTGTGTGACTGTGTAGCCAAAGCCCATAGTGGAGACTTAGAAGTAACTAGAGAAAAAAGAGTAATAGAGGACACATTGGTTTCAGCGTCTGGCTATGCCTGTGTCTATGAAATTAAACTCCTTTGAGAGGATGGGTTCGCCAATCAAAAGGTTTGATGTGGTATAACCCTCACGTTCCATTGGCTAATGTTGTCATGTGGCTGTCTTAATAGCAGAGGAGGCTGGAAAATGTAATTTAGCTTTAGACCCATGATGAACTGGACCAAGGTTTGGTGAGAAGCTGGTGATCTCTGCAACAGTCCACCCCACAGTCACCAGTGTCAGACTCTGCCAGTGACTTTGAAATTAAACTCCATTGAAAGGATTTTCTGTCAAGAGGTTTGTGTAGCTGTTTCTGTCTTCCAATCTTGAATCATCAATTGTTCTATCATGGCCTCTACTGTAGTTTGAGGGGCCACCTCTCAGTTGTGTCCTGGACCAGAGTTCCCTTATAGTGTCTCCTTTCTTCCCTGGGCCATGTCTCCTCCCTCTCAGACTTCTTTAGAACTCACCACTCCTTCTGATCCAACAACTGGTACAAGCTCCACAAACACCCATCACTGTGAATGTTTTCCATTGTGTGGAAAAGACTATTTCCAGTTACCTGGGTTTAAAATTAGTGTTTAATTTACTAGTAGAAAATCTGGTTTTGCTTTTGCTTTAAATTCAACTTACAAATCCTGCAATTCTATTTAAAAATGTACTATTTTTAAAAAATTACTTGCACTTGTTTTTTGATTGATGTTCATTTCAACTCAGATTTAAATTTTCTTAACAATTAGTCTCATCTACAGACTTAATACAATTTCCATAACTGTTTTGTATCATATTTGTATGCTTAATATATTTGATGTTTTTTCCTCATGCACTTCAATTGCCTGACAAGGTAAACTTAAAATCCTCACATGCAAAATCTTTCTTATAATATAAGCAACTCTTGTAAATCCAATTACTTAATTTACCATGTTCAGATGTTTTATTTGTCTTAAATGTTCAAATAATGTTTATAAGCTTGAGCAGTCTTATATCTTTCAACTAAAAATCATAACTCTAACATCAAGATATTTCAAGTTGAAAATACAAAGCTCAATTTAACTTAAATTCACACAGATTCTTAAACTTAACATTAAAATATTATGATTTACTTCATTGTCTCTATACTAAATTTTATTCCTCCTCAGGAGAGCAGTTTGGCCATCTCAGGAAGACTGGAGTTATTAGGTTTAAAAAAAAAATCCCTGCTATAATATAGTTAGTGGTCAGGTTGAAGAACAGGACAGGAGAGCCCGGGCCTGTGGGGCTATGTGCTGCCCAGGTAATGCTCACAGCGAGCACACAGCATTCTCCTGGCGGACTTAGCTCTGCTGGCTGCAAGGTGAGGGCTTCAGCTGGGCCAGTTCATAATTCTCACGTGCAGGGCATCTTTCTCATCCCCCCTTATCCCAACTCAGGTGGATGGACTGCTACTGCATGCCGTCCCCGCAGTCTCAGCAAATTTCCCCCACCAGTCGTTCCTGCAGTGCTTCTGGATGTTTCTTGTCTACCTGATTCTCTAGCCCTGTCAATGCTGTCTCTTTTCTAACCCTCTAATTAAGAGTCATCGGACCCACATAAATCTTTTCCCTTTCATACCTGCCTGGCCTCAGAGACCTCATTTTCCTTCCCTATGTGTCTAGCTTGTCTTCAAAGACCATAAATCTTTCTTCCAATGAATCTATGTCTCCCTCCAGCATAACCAGCCATTTATTTTTTCTTCTAGTTCCCACCCCTCCTGTTCTAAGAGTAAGACCAAATCCTTCGATGATGTTGTTGTTGTTGTTGCTGCTGCTGCTGCTGCTGCTGCTGCTGCTGCTGCTGCTGCTGCTGCTGCTGTTTTTAAGCAGTTGTTCACTCTTTGAGCAAGTGGGATTCTTAAGAATCAAAATGTTTCAGACATGGGCCTTTTCATTTGCCCTCTTGAGCCTCTGGGTTTACAGTAAGTTCAATTATTTTTTTTTCTTACAAGAAAATTGTATATTCCCTATATAATAAGGGATTCCCCACTGCTTTTGAACTCTTCATTGGAAAAAATATACCACTCTTGGTAGCTAAAGCCACAGTCCAGGCCTCCCCAATTCAAAGTCATGACTAAGGATTGCATAATTAACCAAAGGATTATAAAGGCTACAATTCCAGATCCACCTTGAGATGGTTATAGTCAACTCATGGAGCGTGTGGAAAAGCCCGATGATCTGAGATGTTGGCTGCTCTATCCCTCATGCCCAAGTCCCGTGATCAGCTCACAAGGACAGTAAGGGGCTGACCAGGCGCAGCACCCTTGGGCCTGCACAAAGCTCACACACGCTTAGAAATGCAGCTTAGGTCCTTGTAAGGGTTGAGGCTCAGTCTGAAAACCTAGCTGGAAAACACAGCAGTACAAAAAGTTATTCCATCCACCTGTTAACCTAAAAAAGCCAAAGTGAGAGGCAACAAGCATTTATTTGAGATCAAAAAGGAAGAGCTATTTAGGAAATACCATTTCAGGCAGAAACCCAAATAGCATTCCAATTGGGAGAGAAAGGCAAGGGCTAATTTTGAGAAAGGGAAGGAGAACAATGACATTATTAGAAGGAAGGTATTTCTATTATTTCTATTGGTGCAGGTAAACTAACATCATGACACTAATTCAAAATATGTCTTTAGTTTTCAGCCCACTAGCCATAATATGTGCTTTCTTATTCTCTTGACAGTTATTTGGGTCATCATGTTGCTTTAGCCTCAGTCCAAAGTGTCAGTCCAAAGGCTGTTTGGCCCTGTTTTAACATTCCAAAGTTTTGAAGAGTAAGACGTGCACAGCAGGTCACATGGGATGGCAGCTCCAACTCCATTTTAAAGTGCCTTTTTCTATTTATATTATTTTTCTACACAACAATGCCTCACTTTAAAAGCTTTCACAGCCAAGATTCTACCCATTTTGAGATGTGACCAAAAGACCACCTGTTTGGTGAATTAATCTCTGTTTTTGTGCTAACTGCAGTACCAGGTCACCTTTGCCCATCTGGCTCAAGGTCACCCATGGAAGTCACCACCCAAAAGCCTGTGAGCTCTTGTTTGCTAAGACCCTGGCAACTCCCATTGCTGAAGCCCCTATCTATTAAAAATAAATAACCCTATGTCTGTTTAAAACATCCTGACACATACAAAAATAGTCACTCTCCTATGGGCCTTAGCTTCTGTAAGCTGCCAAGGAATAAAAAAAAAATAGGTGTGTCTGACTCCAAAGCATGTGTTCAAAATCACCAACTACCCCATGCCACCAGAACTTTGGATGGAAAGAACTTTAGGGACCCTGCCATCCCTAGAACGTCATGCTTTTAAAGACCCCATTTACTGTGGCTAGGGATGGTTTTGTCTCTCTCCCAGTAATCAGTGATGATGATAGCTGATGTGCAATATGCTGATTCTGAGAATTTCAGAAAAAGTTCTTTTTTAAGCGTCATTCAATCCTTTAAGGAAGCAATTCTCCTTTTAGGTGATGAAACAAAACTTAAAGAAGCTAAAGGCCAAGAACAAACACTAAGCTGCTGGGATTTGAATAGAAGCAGAGCTGACAGCAAAGCCCACATCAACCTTGCTCCCCACCACCTCACCCGGCAAGGGGGACCTCTGCGCTGTAAGATCTCAAAGCAACACGACAGCACGTCAAGAGTAGGGGCTTGAGGTAGAGGGTCCTTGGCTCTGGGGTCTGTGAGGGGGCCGCTAAACTGTCAGGGGATAAGGTAGCAGGAGCAGCTTAAGTCCACCTGGTGCCCTGGGGCTTTGACCAGTTGTCATCTGGAAGATGTATTACCCTCTCTTCACTGCGTCATGCCTTTTGGACTTGACACTCTCTCTCACACCACAGAATGAATGAAGACTACTCTCCCTTCAGGCCTAATTTAAAATTAGAAGTCTTCTCAAATACTGCTTCTGTCCACTAACACCCTCTTCCCCTCTGCCACTCCCCAGAGCCAGCCATACTGCATCCCTTGGAGGGGCTGCAGTATAATCCTAACTGCACCTGTTTACGGGGGAAATGACGGCATCTAATGGGGAGATGGGAGCAGGCTGCCGACCTGAGGTGAGAACTTGGGAGGTTTGGGTCAGGAGGTTTGAGACTGGATATTTGGGCCAGACATTCCCTTATCCTTGTGGATTAGAATCCTCGCCCACACATCTTGGAGCTCCGACTCCTGTTCTGACAAAGCCACCTCTATCACATCCCAGAGTCTCCATCACCCACTGTTGCTAAATTTAAACCCTCATCTGTCCTTTTCCTGTAGGATGTGGGTATTTTAAGGGAGCGACAGCGTGGTGCTACAGGAGATGCAGTGACACCAGCACTGTGAAAATAATCGTGCCAGCCCCTCCCCTCTGTCTGTCAGATGAGCCTGCCCGCCGGGGACTCAGCCAAAGAATGCTGGGTGAGGAGAGGGCTCCCAGAAGGTGGAGCTCAGGAAAACATACCCGCAGTGCACAGAGGAACAGAGCGGACACAAACTTGTCCTCAGACACCCCCGAGACATCCCAGACTCTGAGGGATTCACCAGATCAACATACAGTCCCGAGGAGCCCTAAGGTGTGACAAGTCTGGGGGATCTAGGAGACACACTTTGGGGAAGAAACAAGGACATTACAATCTGATGCTTATATGAGATCTTCAATAGGCCCTAGAACACTGGGAGCAGAAGTGTCATTCTTTATCTACCCAACGAAGTCCCCAGAGAGGGGGCTGGTGAGTGGGGAAATGGAGGTTTCCGAATTCTTGCTGATTGATGCATCCACCCAAAGATTGCAGGGTGGAATGGAGAATCCTAAAGTGAGCAGAGCCCTCCTACATTTACACAAAACCTGTGTGTGTGTGTGTGTGTGTGTGTGCGTGTGTGCACGTGCACGCATGCGTGTGCATGCGTGCCCACCTACCGGAAGGCACAAGGGCGAGTTTTCAGGCCTCTGGTCTGTTAACAGGAAGGAGGACACACTTTGTTCTTGAACCCGTGGATACCATATCTGCCCCTACAGCGTGGTTTCTCCCAAGGGCATAGCTCTTCATCATGCACCTTTCAGGAAGCTAATTAATTTTCACTGCAGAGAGGACTTCAGGGGAAAACATCCCCCAGTGTATAGAAGAAAAGAATGGAGTCAGGCCAAAGGAGATGTGTTGGCTATTTCAAGTTAAATGGGAATAAGTAACTTGGAAACACTGCCCAAGGGCTGCCACCCTGAGATTTTGCCAGCTTCTGTGAGGAAGGTTACGGAACAGCCTTCCAGATCTTGAACAACAAAATAAAAACCCACTTGGACTCCTGCCTGCTGTCCTTTCTCTGTGTAATCAGAGCTGGCATCTTGCCTCGCTCCTGATTCCTATTATGTGTGTGTGGGTGTCTGAGAAAGAGAGAGAGGGGTTGAGAGGGGTGGGCAGGAAAACAAGGGCAGTGGTTTGGTGGCACAAAGAGTTCAAGATCTTCTCCAGGCCCCCTGGCTCTTACTTATACCACCACCCCCACCCTACCCATGACCCCTCTATGTGTCTAACTGTCATATAGGGAGATGGCAGTAACCACACACTGGGGTCTGGGGTGTCAGACATGAGGGACAGGAAAGGCTACACCTGTAAGATATAATCAGTGATCAGTGGCTCTGATTCTGAATCAGAGTCTCCCAGAAACTAATGTAAAATGGTATGTTTCAGAAGAAACCCCATCCCAGAGACCTGGTCCAGAAAGACGAGGCCGGTCAAGGTTGGGCAGATGCTAAGAAAGACCATGCTGCCACTTGCCATTCTGTGCTGCAGATGTATGTACATCAAGCGGGGAACAGAGTCCATGGCAAGCTCTCCCTTTCCCCCGCATGCTCCCTAGAGCTGTTGCTTGAACTGGATAGAGGTGAGTAAGGACCCAAGGCCTACATCTCAGCCACAGTGTGGGGGCTCCAAGGACATGCACAGAAATAATGGGATGAACTTGGCTTCAGCTTCTCTACATGGGAAGCTGTCGTCTCTGAGACCAGAGTGGGCACAGATGAGGAGGGATGGCCAAGGGAAAGAAAATGGGGTGAACATACTGAAATTCAGGACCACAAACTCTCTCTCATACCTCTCTACCTATTGAGCCATCATCACCTGAGCCTCTGAGGGACTCAGGCTGAACAGGCAGAGCTGCCTCCCACGTGGTATTGCCACAGACACAGAAACATCAGCTTGGCATCCAGGCAGCCCCACCACAGGAGAGGCTGCCACAGGGCAACCGCTTGGCCGCCTCTGTCCTCTATGCACTGACCTCCCGGGCCAGAGGACCACTTCTACCGTAACTCTCTCAGTGTGAGAGCCACACATATCACCTCATTCATCACTTACAGAGCCCCTACCATATGCCAGACCCTATACAATTTGCTGAGGATACAGTAAATCTGGTGATGGAGACAGACATGAACCACAGTGTAGTAGGAAGTGCTGTGATAGAGGCATAAACAAGAAGGGCCAGAGCCCAGAAGACTTCCTGGAAGAGGCAACATTGGAACTAGGTGTTCAATAATAAGTAGAAGATTGCACACAAAGTAGGATAGAGAAATACAGAAGTAGAATATCTAAGTAGCACATATGCACGCAAAGGGGAAAGAACATGGTGGACAGAGGGAACAGTATGTGCAAAGGTGCAGAGGCAAGAAAGAGCAGGGTGAATCTGGAGAAGCACTAGCGGTTTGTGTGGCCAGAGACCAGGTGTGCAGGGGTGGTGGCAGAGGGGTGAGGGAGAGAGGCCCGGCCTGACTCACCTGGGTGAAGGGGCCTCCCAAGGTGTCAGAACTTGACCCCGGCAGTGACAGAGAGATAGGGAAGGCTCTAAGAGGAGAGTGGCACAACCAGAGTTGTACTTTAGAAAGGTCACTCAGACCCAGAGTCGGGCTGGGGTGGAATAAGACACGCAAGGCGAACGGGCAGGAGGCAAGTAGGATGCCCTGGCAACAGACCAGGCTTGTATTGAAAAGGGGCTGAGTCAAGACAGCAGCAGCAGTAGGGAAAAGAGAAAGAAAAAGACATACTGAGAGATTTTAAGGGGTAAAAATGACAGGGTTTCATCCCCACTTGGACACGAGGTTAAGAGAGAGGAAGGAATCTAGGCTGACACCCAGGTTTCTGTCTTAGGTAACTGGGCAAAAGGCAACAGGGAGCACCAAGCAAGAATAGAGCAGAATTGGAGCCAAGGTTAAGTTTGAGGCCCAAGGTGCCTGAGCAGATATACCAGTAGGTAGTTGCAAGTAGGGGTCAGGAAAGAGGTCTGGGTGGTAGAAATCTAGGTGGAGGCATCCACACACAGCTGGCAGTTGAAGCCATGGGCAAGGATGGGGCACCCAGCAGAAGTAGGATGGGGCACTGAGTAGGGCACAGGACGGGCCCGTGAGCTCCGCCTCCATCCCACCTCAGCTAACAGGACCCCCAGAGAACATTACTGATACTCCAAGCCTCTCGTCCTACAGGAAGGAATTAAGACTCGGACCCCTGGTATTTCCTAGGGCAAGGACAGCACAGGAAGGATGCTCCCACTACAGTTCCCTCTTCTGAAACAACCACATCTGGTTCCTGCTCCTTACTACCTAAGGAACGTGTCTCAGAGCCCATTCCTTCTGGTTACAAGGAGCAGGGCTGCCTGCCCTTACCTCCTGGACTCCCAAGCTAGGAGCCCATGTGCTCCAGCTGGAGTTCCAAGAGATGGGGAGGGACTGACAGTGACCCCACCGAGCCCAGGCCTCTGTGGCCTCCCCTGAATTGCCTCCGCTTTTCCAGGGAGTGCTGGGGGAAGACGGCATGAGAGCAATCTGACCCTGGCTGACTTCCCTGTGGCCTGGCATCCTGTGCTGGCGCTCAAGACAACCAGCCCTGCCCCCCTCACCTCAGCCCTGTTCAGAGACCCAAACGGGCCCTGACACCCAAGGGCCCGAATCCCACACAGTACCCACAGGGGATCACGCAGGCAGGGGGCAGCTCATGGGGATTTTTTTCTGGTTGTTTTATTTGAAAACCCTCAGGTGTGTCCCCTCCCTCACCACACCAGTCCCCTACCCCCACCCCAGGACATGACGATGCCACACGCACACACAAGGCTGTGAGCTGCACACAGAACACAGGGCTGTGCTCACGACAACATGAAAAAATATACATTATATATAGTACACCGGGGCCCCTACTCCCGCTCCCACCCCCACAGCCTAACCATGACCAGGTCATGTAGGAAGGGGCAGGGGCTGTAGGACCGCAGGCAAGGACAGAAGGGGAAAGGGGACAACAAAGGAAGGGAAGTGGGCACGGTGAAGAAGCAGGGGTCCCCAGAGTGAGATGGAGAGGGGGGAGATCAGAAGAGAAGCAGGAAGGCCCCGTGGAGGGGGCTGAGGGAGGAAGGCCTCATGGAGAGGAGAGTAGGGAAGGGCAGAGGGTTCCTTCAATCCCACCCTTGGCCACTGCCATTGCTACTGACGCCACCAACCCCGCAATCAATACAGAGCCTGGCTGGTGGGGGGAAAGACAGAGACACGGGTGAGCTAGGAGGAGGCTGCTCCAGGGGTGGGGCAGAAAAGGCAGCCAACATCTCCCACACTGGGGCAACAAGGGCCCAGAGGCATGAGAGCGAGGTGGGTTGGGGGTTGGGGATTGGGGAGGGTAGACTCCAGTGGGACCCACTGGATTTTGAGATTCAAGGATGACTCAAGCTCTCTCCCTCTTGGTCTCTCTTCTCTCAGAATGTCCTTCTCTCTTTTCTGGGGGTGTCTCTGTCTCACCAGGGCAGAATTCTTTCTCTGTTTGGGGAGAAGTATGGGCCTTAGTAGCGGTGTGGGGGGGTCTCAATGATGCGTCTCTCGTCACTGCTGGGCGAGTCAGCTGCCTCTGAGTCACTGCTGTCTTCATCTTCCTGCTGGCCACCCACAGGCCCTGCCGCACAGGCTTGCCGGTTCTGGTAGGACTGCAAAAGGCAAAAGTGGAGAGGAGAGGGGCTCAGCAGCCTCACACACCCCAGAGCCTCTCCTTTGGGGCCATGCTCCCTTAATCTTCTTACTGCCACCTCCACCCCACCTCCTCCCCCATCCAGACCTTTCTCCTTCCTGCTCACGATCTCTGCCCAGAACTTTTTCCCAGGGCTTGACCATCCCTTCAGTCTTCACTGTGTATGTTCCAGCTGAATCTTGACCCTTTAGACCTCCCCACTTGCCAAGGCCACTCACCTCCATGGGGTTCACGATAATGGTGAGAGCAGAGTCATCCCAGAAGAGGTCCGGGTCCTTGGGGTCACTGGAGGCCCCTGGGGGCCCACCAGCCCCTGAGACACGGCGGTGAAGGGAGTGGATTCTCACCAGGCCCAGGATGACCATGAGCACCAGGAAGCCCACACACACGACGATGATGAGAGTCGCTGCACTGGGGACCACTGCGGGGAGAGCATGCAGTGAACAGACCGTGGCCAGGCCCACCTAGGGGGACTCAGCACAGAGAGCAGTAAGTGGGGCCCTGGGCAGAGAGTGTCTCTGAGTCAGAGAAGATAGCGCCTATGATGGCCCAGAAGCGCAGACTACCCTGTGGAAGCTGGAAGAAGAATAGAGCCGGGAAGAACCAGAGGCCAGGAAAGGAGCGGGCGGCAGCCTCACTGCTGCTAGGGCCAAAGGAACAGAGAGACGGAGGGAGGGAAGGGTGCAAAAATGGGGGCAAGGGCAGGGGAAGACAAGGGCTCCCAGCCCAGTGCTGTCAGGAGCACCCTTATTCTCAGCAGGCAGAGGGCAAGGTTTGCCCAGGTCATCCTTTTGGGACCCTGTGGCCTAGGAATGAGGTGCCTGGTGCCCAGTGGGGTAAGGAGAGAGACAACCACATGGGCCTAATGCTGTGGGAGGAGAGAATGTCTAAGGTAGGGGACAGGTCTAAGGGACAAGGAACAGCCCCTTCCCTTACCCACCTGGACTGAGCTCACTCCTGCTCGGTGCTGCTTCCCTTCTCCTTACGGACTTGGGGCTCCTGGGCCTCTGGGGCTGCTGCTCCTCCCGCTGAGGAACACCCTCCTTCCCTATGGCCCTGTCCTGCGTCTGGCCTTGCAGCCTCACTCTGAGGCCCAGGCTCAGTGGGGCATGGACCCTGAAGGGCAGTGACACACTGAAGGGCACGTGGACTCTCACATGGACCCTAGAGCTGATGGCAGAGAAGCAGATGTGCATGCACAGGTACAAGCCCAGGAAGAACGTCTGGGCACACAGCTGGCCAAAGGTCGCCACACCCTGCGCCCGAGCCAGGACTCTGCTGGCCCACACAGCTGCCTGCACCAGCCCCCTGGCAGCCTGCTCACACAGCAGGATCAATGGGATACGCCTGAGGGTCTCCAATAAGGCAGAGATGAGCCATAGGTGCAGTGTCACCCAGCTCCCTGCCAGCTGGGAAAGCCAGGCAACCCCCTGAAGGAAGAGGTAAACACCACCAACAAGGGCTGCGAGGGCCACAGAGCGGGCAGCCGTGAGCACAGCTCTGCCCCCCTCCTGCACACGCAGAAACAGCCCTCGAAGAAGCAGAAGGAAGCAAAGCAGGAGAGCCCGCAGCCCCAGGGACAGCAGGTGCAGGTAGATACCCCACACGCGCATGCCCAGGCCCAGAGCCCTCACAGGCAGCTGGGCCACTGCACCCCACATGGCACAGAACAGCTCACCCAACCACGGAGTCTCCGTGATGCCCAGGCTCTGGGCAGGTCCGCTGTTGAGGGACGATTACATGTATGCATCACACATACATTATGTTCCAAGTTATAGATAATACCTTCCTGTCCTGAATGTACCCATAGCCTCTAAGACTCACATGCCAAGAGACAGAGCAGAGCACAGAGAAGCACACAGCACGGAAGCCCCACGCACCCTGCTGCAGTCCCCTCCTGCTGGCAGCCACCACACGCTCGCTGCCACACGCTCCAGGGCCAACCAGGTGTGTGTGCAGAATGCCCTGCCTGAGCACACGCACTAGCCTCACACCTCCCTGAGGCCGCCCTGATGTCTCTCTGCCAAGTTGGTCCCCGTCCTGACCTGACCCATAGCCCACTTGGGGCCACTCTCCAGCTAGACCTGACTGCCCAGCAGGGCAATGTTGGGCCTGGCTAGATCAACATTTCTCAACTGCCTGGGGATAGGGGAGAAAAAAAAGAAGGAAACAGAGATGACCTTTATGCCCATCTGCAGAAAATAGAACCTCCCAAGTCTCCAAGTCAGTGAGTAAGATTGGGGTGGGGCAGGGGGAGTGACCCTACCAGCAAAAGACCCCTGTAGCTAAGGACAGACTGTAGAAGGAGTGGAGACCTTCCCTCAGAGTAGGAGCCACAGCAGATGAGCTTGCTCTAGGGCACGACTGTTAAGTCAAAGTTTCTGGTTTGTGTCTTAACGAAATGCATTTGTCCCCCTGAGCCCCTGGCTTGGAGAAGGAAAATTACAAGTTGATTGCTAGGACTAAGAAATGTCAGAAAGAAAGGGATGGAGGGAGAAAGAAAGAAAAAGAAAGAAAGGCCCTGACTGGTGTGGCTCAGTGGATTGAGTGCCGGCCTGCAAACCAAAGGGTCGCTGGTTTGATTCCCAATCAAGGCACATGCAAGGGTTTCAGGCCAGGTCCCCAGTAGGGGGTGCACGAGAGGCAACCACACATTGAATTTTCTCTCCCTTTAGTCTCCCTCCCTTCCCTTCTGTCTAGAAATAAATAAATAAAATCTTTTTTTAAAAAAGAGAGAAAGAAAGAATCACAGGAAAGACAAAATGTAGACACACTATCTGGGCCAAGGAGCACAGTTAATTAGTTTAAAATCAACCAGAGAGCTAGGGAGATGGGAGGATTTTTTAATTAGCTACAAGCAAAAATCAAGAGTTTAAAAACTAAAGTCAACGTTTCTTGCTGCATTAGATCTGAGCAGTTACTTCTGATCGTGAACAACCTCCGCAGTCAACATGAAGAGGTGCTCTAGCAAACAGCCATGTGAACTCCTGGTGTCAGCTGATGTCGAGCACACCGTGGAGAGCCCTGTCCACAGCCCTGTGTGGTGCTGTGTGGAGACCCTCAGGAGAGTCTTCCTGCCCTTGGCCCCAGGGCTTCTCCTGAAATCCTGCTGGACTCCTATCATATGACCTTCATAACTGCTCAGGCTCCCTTTTGCTTCAGCTACAAGGAAGCTCAGAGTCAAAATTCTGATCCACTCTAGCAACTGCATAGCCTCTCGGAGTATGCAGTTTATGAACTAGCTTCATCTGACTCTTCTTTCATCTTGTCCTTTCCTCTGCACTTCCTAATTCATCTCTCACCTTTATGTCATTACACCAGAGGTCTTTCTGCAAAGGCTTGTAGGAAACAAAGTAGAGAAATGGTTCTGAAACTGTGCTATACTCGGGAATCACCTAAGGAACTTTGAAAACCCCGATGCCTGCCTCCCACCCGCCGACACACTGATTTAACTGGTGCGGAGTGTAACCTAGGCACCAAACGTTTCTACAGCACCCCAGATGATCCTACTGTGCATCAAAACTCTGGATGACTAGATAAATGCTGCCTTCATCATTTCATCTCACCCTTCTCAGACAACCTCATTGTCCCTTACCATATTGCCCTAAACCACCCACCCAGCCCCAATTTTCAAAGTTTCATTCTCTCTCATGGCCACACGAAGTCCCTTCTATCCTTCATGGTCCAAGTTCAGACTCTATATGTACCACAAAACATTCCCTGACTGCCACACTTCACACCGATTTCTGTATTGTGATGGACTTAGGAGCTTCAGAGAAATCCACCTCCCATCCCATGGGAAGAAATGGTATCTCTAACTGCTTCTGCGTGGCTAGAGGGATTTGAAATTGCAAAGCCATAGTCCTGTACACCACCCTCGGGGCTGGGAGGGGTAGGGGAAGGACTGCTTTGAGGAGGCAAATGGGCCAGGTTTCATGAATCGGATTTTCTGGTAAGCTCCAGAGATGCCAATCACCAACGACCCCAGATGAACTATGAACTCTACACAATACTCAGGCCAAAATAAGGGAAAACACAAAGGCAGGCTACTGCTCCCGACTAGGATCTCAGAGCAAGCCTGGCTGGCCTGGACACCAGCTCAGAACAGTGGATGGGGACGTGAAACGAGGGCAATGTCTACATTCCCTGGAGCACCCAAGGCAGCTGGGCAGATAGGGTGAGGGGAGGGAGCGCTGGGGCAGTCAGAACGGGGACTCCCTCCCCTGGGACCTCATAGCAGGGGAAACAAAGACTGGAAATCTCAACAGGCCCAGCAACAGTGCCAGCCGGCAGCTACCTTGAGCCTAACCTGGGTAGCAGGACCTAGTACCCAGCCCAGAGAAGGCTGAGTGGGCCAATCCCCAGGGAAAGAACTGGAGAAAGAGCTAAGGAATCATGAGGAAAAAGAGGCTGGCTCTGAGGGTCTATTTAACAAAAACAGGTTCAGTTTGCTTACATGTCCCTACCAATTAAAGATCTGGTGAAGCTTCTTGAAACCTTTGTAACTTGGTTATGCCTTGTACTCCCTCCTCGCCCCTACCTATATCCATCTGCTCTGCCATGGTGAGACACAGTAAAACACAAAAAGGCTCCTGCCAAAGAAAGAAGGGAGCCAGTCCCAGGGAAAAGGAAGTGAAGGATAGTGTGGCAGTGGCCACTGCCCAAAGAGAGGACGCCAGACTGAGGAAGGCCCTGGGAAGCCCTCAGAACGCCCCCCAACTGGGTGCAACTATAAAGCACTGAGGCTAACAGTAGTTTTTTGCAGCATTAAACATAAGTGGAGAGGGTATTGGGGGCAATGGTTAGTTGCATATTTTGCATATGGTTGCATACTTTGTTTTAGAAATAGTCTTATGACTTTGTAAATAGCACATAATTACTTGTGTAACAGCACAGACTTTCCCCTGGAGGATAACGACTATATCTATCCTAAAATTCTTTTATATTCTTAATAGTACTTTAGGGCAGTGCTAATATATAATAGGTGCTTAATGAACACTTGGTAAGGTCCAGGGCTAATTTGATATCGTTGTGGGAGGGCCACAGGGACAACAAAGTCTTGGCCTACACCCACACTGCCTTCGTGATTCTGAGCCCAGTGCCCCCACAGCGATGCAAGGCTCACGTCCTTCACAGGGAAAGTTAATAATCCAGGGGATAAAGGGACTGGAACACAGCCGTCAGGTATCACAGGGGAATAGAACCCAATGTACCACACTGTCCTCCCTGCCCACGGGTCGAGGGGGAGGATGTCTGTGCCCAGCCCAGTACCCTGCCACCCACCCACCCCACACAGCCTTACGTACTGGAGTTTCGGTGGGAGCTGGCCAAGCTGTGTCCGGCCATCTCAGGAGGTGGCTGGTGACCACGGTGCAGGAACTGCTGAGAGCTGAGCACGTGGCTAGGGTGGGCAACGCGGTTCATGCTGTGCAGGACGTTGACCTGGAGAGGGAGGGCTTAGTGGGCATGCACTCCTCCCTAGCTCCACCTCTCTCAAACCATCTGGCAACCCCTGCCCCACAGCTGCTGCTTCCCACTCGCCACCATGTCCAGGCATCCTCCCTGCTACCATTTCCATTCCCACCACTTATGGGCTTCAGTCCACTCTACTCTGGCTCCTCGCCAGAGGCGGGTAGCCGTGGAAGGAAAGAAACTCTCTGAGTACCTCCACGATGAATTCATTGCTGGAGTAACGACCATTCATTTCTGAGCAGGAAAGCCGGAACTTCCTGGCATAGAGGGCAGCTCCAGGGCGTAGCCGATAGCGAGCCTGCCTCAGGATCTCTTCATACACAGTGATGCTCTCCACCCCTGGAAGAGGAGGGAGCAGCTCAGTGCAGGAGCCAGCAAAGAGGCCCAGGGCAGCACTCTCTCTCTGACTCCCACCAGCCTAGAATGGGTTAGACCCACACCCTTCAACAGGGGTGGCACCCAAGCTCTCAGAGGAAGAGATGCTCCCTTCCATCCCCCACCTGGCTCTGACTGACTGGGATGGACTGCATTTCCTGCTCTGCCCTTTTCTAATAGCTCTGGGGCTTCTGAGTAGGGATGGAGAGAAGGAATCAGGAGGCTCTGCACACGGGAGGGAGTTGGCAAGCAGCAGAGAAACAGAGAGAGGAGGAAATACAGAAGTCTCAAGGGAAGCTCTTGAAAGGAATGGAAATAAGAGGGAATGGTTGGGCCCATCAGCTCTCATCCTCCCTTATGGAGGGTCCTTTGGAGAAAAGCAGGCTACCTTTGGAAGTTCCCACAGCATTACCACTAGTTAGACGACCTCCTAATGGAAAGCTATCCTGTGTATGTGAGATTAGTGAGATGGAAGACGGATAGGATGGCTGGTATCAAACAGCTAGAGGATTAGGATGCTAGTCAGAGAAGGCTCAGCCACAGGAGGAGTGGAGGTGAGCCAGGCTGCAGGGAGAAGCGGGGGAAAAAGGACCATTTGGAGACTAACCCCCAGCACATCTCCTCTAGGGGCAATCTGGAAGCCAAAGGATCTTCCAGGCTGGGAAAGTATAAAGTGTCACATGGCCACATTCCTGGGTCTGGAAGGGGGACCCTCTGGATTTCCCGGTACTTGATCACGGGGTGAAGCACACACAGAAAAAGGAGGCAGGCTCTCAGGCCCCACTGACCAGCAATGGTGAGGTAGGCAGACGTGTTGGTGAGCTCCAGCCCTCGCTGCTGCAAGGACGCCGTGTCCAAGAGCAGGCTTTCCCGCTCCGGGTCCAGGTCATCCCCCACCAGAGAAATCTCACAGCCATCCAGGTTGTGCACGATCTCATCCGACATGCGTGTGTCTGTCACTGGGTTGGAGAGAGTCAGGATCTGGGTCAGAGCTGGAGGCCCACCTCATGGCCACTCCTCCTCCCCTCCCAGGGTCATTTCCTGAGAGCAGTCAGCATCATTGTCAAGAACGCCATTCCCCAACAGTTTCCATACACCCGTGGGCCTCCTCCTGGCTCTTCTGCCTAATGGTGAGTGGTTCTAGACAAGCAAATGCAGGGTGGAGTTGCTCACTCACAACCAGCCCCAGATTCCTTGCCCTCACTCTGGTTCTGCACAGGGACCCCTTCTCTGGGTGCTATCACTCCGGGGGTCATCCTTACCTGTGCCCTGCCAACTCTCATCCTTTTTGGCCTCCACCTGGTGAGAAATGGAGCAAGTGATTTGAAGATCTGGGAACAAAGCGACCCCCTCGGTTCCCTCGAAGTCCACAGCTGGGCGGGCAAAGTGAGCAGTGCCACTCAACAGGATCTGGGGGGCATCGGGCTGGAGGACCACCACGTAGCCCTCCACTTCGGGGATGGAGACACAGGATTCTTCACTGAAGCACCTATAGGAGAAATGGGGAGAAGCAGCTTGTGACCCCCAGATGCCTCCCTTATAATCTACATTCTGTTTCATCCCTCCCGGCCTCCACCTCCACACAGAGCATCCCATGCAGGGAGGGTGAGGGAGGGAAAGGGGGATAATGACCCTGCACCACTACCACCAACACACCCCAGAGCGAAGCTGGAGGGGGAGATTCCATCTCCTGGGAGGACGCCACTGCAGGAAAGATCAGGGATAGGAGGCAAACCTGACCTAAGGGGTGACCACATCATCAACGCTGCACCCCAAGATTATGGAACATCTATCAAACTGTCTTTTATAAGCTGAGATTTAAAAATGTACATAAATACATACATACATGATTCTTTATCCAGGAGGGGTTTTTAAGTGTATTTATTCCATAGTATAACATCTGGCAGATAGGTACCCCAAAATATTCAACAACAAAAGGGGGTGGGTTCCTATCAAAAGATGTTCTCTTCCTTGGTAAGCTTTCCATTCACTCCCTTTTAATACCAGAATAGCACACTTTGGTAGGTGAACTACTCTGACTGTCTTGGACCTGCATCCACCTTCCCAGGAAGCTTCACTGATCTTGGCACCAATACAAACTCTCCCCAAAAAACTCAACCAGTCTGAACCAACCAACAAACAGCACAGCAGCTCAGGGACACACTTCCGGGATCCCCTTTAACCCTATCCTATGTTCACCAATAATAATTCTCACAGTACATGCTGGTTTATGAGGCATTTTACTCATATTACTTCATTTAACTTTATTTCAATGCCGTAGATTAGGGATAAGAAAGCAAAGCTTTTAGGTCAAGCATCTTGGCCTCATAAGAAATATGTGTCCTAGTCAAAGCTTCAACCCATTCTTCTCATTCCAAGTCCATGATCTTTCCACTAAACTACAGCCACCATGTGGGTTTGCACCAACCAAATTTATTTATGAAGAAGTGTCCTCTTGAACACACAGTCTTCATAAGAGAGTTGTTGATTCAGGGGCAGGGGTATGGTCCACATGCTTGTGCTAACTGAACTGATTTTGCTGAGAGGACCATTATCGGTGTACCTCAGTATGCCAGGCCTGACTGCTGGAGCCAAAAGAGAGAAGCGTAGCCTCAGCAGACAGGACGAGCTCAGAGCCCCTGAAGTGACCAACGCCCACGGCTTACTGAGCTCCTGCGCCCCAAGGAGTGGGGCCCAAAGGCAACCTGCATGGTCATGCAGAGGGGCCCAGATCAAAGCCTCTTGGAAAACAGCCCCACCTGACCCTGGCCGCACAGGCTCCAACAGACATCCCCACTCTGATGAGCAATCCAAAGGGGAACAAAGCGGAACAGGAGGCTGGCCCCAACCCCAAGGCTCCAATGATCTGGTTGAGAGATTAGATCTGGTGCACAAACCTTAAAACAAGGGTGAGCATGGTCACCATCATGTGAGAGGAACAAAAACCCATGAGAATTCAGAGAGGGAGAGATTTTTCCTGGCTGTGATGGGAACGGGGCATTTGGCGAGAGAGGGTAGGAACCATCGAGAAAGCAGCAGCACATGCTGTTCCTCTCGGGAGCACGTCCCCACCTTTCTTCCCTCCCTCCTTCCCCCACAGGCGTGCATCAACTCAACTCTAAAGGACCCCCCAAGACTTGCAAACAGGAGAGCAATGGGCAGTGGCAGTCCATCCCAGGCTAACCCCGGAACCTGTCTCCAAGGACCCTTTTCTTGACTTTTCAGTGAGCCCAAGCAGCCCCGCCTAGGCTCTGTCTCTCCTGCTGCTTCTTCTATCCTAGGCCCTTCCTTGTTTCACTGCCCCAGCTTTAATACATGCCCTCCCAGAATCAAAAAAAGAAAAGTAGCAGGTGAGCTAGCCTTTTAAGGAAGGAGGACTTTGCTTCACAGGAGGTGAGGAGTATACCCAGCGGGGCAGAGAAACATAAGGGAGAAAAGGCCAGGGCCAGATGGTTGAGGGCTCTGAGTGCAACTTTTGTGCAGTGGGTAAGACAAAGCCACGAATGCCTTCTTCATCAGAGACATGTGAGGGTGGAAATTCTCATCCAAGATCACTACTCCAGCCTCAGGGCAGAGGGTGAACTGAAGTTAGACCACTAGAGATGAGTCAGCTAGTTAGGAGACTACTGCAAAAGGCCAGGTGAGAGGGAGTAAGAGCCTGAGCTGGAGTCGTAACAGCAGAAAGGAAAAAAGAAGAGACAGATTCCAGACAGCCAGGACAGAGGCAGGATCTGGGTGCCCTGGCAGCTGATGAAGGAAAAAGACAGGGAGGAATCCAAGATGACTCAGAAGTTTCAAGCCGGGCTGATTTACAAGGACAGAGACATCGTTACAGAAATAGAGAACTCAGGTGGAAGGGGCTAGTCTGGGCATTGAAGTTCATCATTTCAGCTTTAGCTTCTTTGGGTACAGGAGGGGTGCCAAAAGAACTTCTAGGTAGAGGTTATAGTAAAGATCTATGGGGGGGAGCTAGAGGAAAAGATGAGTTAATGCCACAAGTCAATGGGCAAGAAAAGTTAAAAACAAAACCCTCAGGGAATGCCTTCACTGACGGAATAGTTGCATAAACCTGGCTTTAAGTGGACAGAGGCCCAAGAACTAAACACTGGAAACTAGGGAGGCCACATGGACAAGGACGGGGGTGTGCATCAGAGAAAGAGGGGTGCTGTTGGTATCTGTCTCTCCCCATCTCACTCACTCACATGCGCACATGCACACACAACCTCTATATTTTCTCCCACAACCTCAGGGAAGTATGAGGGCAGCACTACCCAACCACATGGAAGCCCTAGAAATGGGGAAATGACAGTTCTCGCCTTCTTAACCTCAGAAAGAAAACAAGGCCCCTTCCCTGTACTAAAGTCACTCCCCAGCCCCTGTCGAAGCCTCTTCCCTGGCCACAAAAGAGGTAGGAGGGTTTCAAATGAGGATGTCACCTCCTCCCCCATGGGATGACCCTTGCAGAGCTTGACCCTAAGCTAAAAGACAGAGGCCTTCCTTCTGCCACCACACCTCGGACCAGCAGCCTAGTTCCCAAAAGCACATGTCCCGCCACCGTCCATGCTGATTGCGAGGCCTGATGCTCACACCCAGTCACTGTCTAGGGCCCGGAGCCCCCTCTTCCCTAAACCCACTCCTCCCAGGATCAGGACAGCTCAAAGATATTATCTTCATACAGCTTAGGGAGAAACTGAGGCAGAGTAAGAGAGAAGGGATTCTTCTTCAATACTGACTCCTGCATTCTATAATCTACCCACTAGATGGCAGTATCTCCTAAAAACTGCCTCATAAACCATAATAAGGGGTGAAAATTCCTTTATAATAAAAGCCAACATTTGCAGAATAGGCATTCTGCCAGGCATTTGATCTGGATTATATCATTTAGTTATCATAACAATTCCATGAGTTAGAATCTATTGTTATTCCTGCTTTATAGCATTTGCTCAATGCAAAAAAGCTAGTAATAGACTCTATGTCCTTAACTATTAAGCTTTCATTATCTCTCAATTACTCTGTATTTTTAAACCCCAAATATACCTAAACCTTGAAGTAATGTATACTTTTTATTTTAAACAATTCAAAATCATTCACTTAGAATTCAAAGGTCAGCACATTTTTCTGTGAAAGGCCAGACAGTAAATATTTCCAGCTTTCTGGCCATACGGTCTCCATCCCAGCTACTCATCCCCGCCATCACAGTGGAAAAGCAGCCATAAATATGCAAAAGGATGGGCATGGCTGTGTTCTAATAAAACTTTATTTACAAAAACAGGCTGCAGGCCAGATTTGGGACTGGGACCATAGGTTGCCAACCCCCGGACTTAGATCATCCAATTTGACCTTGCGAGAACTTGATGAATCAAGATTAAAATAGGTAAAGCAATGAGAACTACTTGCCCCACGTCTTCCAGGAAATTAGTACTGAGTCAGAATTAATGTCAGCTCTCCCGGCTCCCAACCCAGTACCTTCGCTGTCCCACTATTTATACCAGCATGGAGGCATGGAGAAGATTAAAACCCCCAAACCCTGGAAGTGCAGCTCAGTGGGAAAAGTAATGAACCAGTTGTTGGGAAACCAGTCTACCAGGCTATGTCAACTGGGCAGGTCACGTGTCCTCTCTGGGGACCCAATCTCCCCACCCATTAAGTGAGGGCGGTGTGCCCAGCCGAAGGTGGCATTCTGACAGCCAGGGAGTTCGGACAGTCTGGCTCTGCTCTGTGATTTGTCCGCCCCACCCCACACTCACTTGACGGCCGTGGTGAGGCGCAGGGGCCTGACGCCAGGTGTGGCAAAGCGCAGAGTGTTCATGTAAGCCACATGCTGCAGGGCGTGGTTGAAGGTCTCCACATCATCCCCCTCCAGGGTGAGCAGGGACTGCGAGGGGTTCACGTGGACCTGGGCCCCAGACACAGACACAGCTGAGAGCAGGCCCAGGAGGCAGGAGAGGAAGGGGGCAGAGGTGGGACAAGGGCAGGGGACAGAGGGCATGCCGGGAAGGAGAGGGCTGGAGGAGGGGCTATACCTTCATGCCTTTGCCCAGGCTCTCAAAATCCCTATAGTCCAGCCCCTCTCGACATGCATAGAGGCACTCGATGACCTCGCGGCTCTCCAGGCGACCTGAGCGCACACTGAAACCAGCCAGGTAGCCATGGAAGTAGTGGTGGATCTGCAAGGGGTCTCCTAGGGCAGGAACACAGGGGCGGATGGGAGGTGAGAACAAAGTAGGAATAGAACAAGGAAAGGCACTGAGAGAAAGGGAAAGAGAGAAAGAACAGAAGGCTTGAGAAAGAAAATGAAAAGGTTAGAAACGGGGAAACTAGGAAAAGGAATGAAGAAAGAGAGAAGTGAGGCTACGTGAGAGATTGGAGAAGGCAGAGGAGACAGAATAAAACCAGTGGAGAAGGGTGAAAAATAGAAGCAATGGAAATGAGGACAGTCTCCCAAACAGGGAGAAAGGGAAAAGGGTTAGGGTTAGGGTTAGGGGGTGTCTCCGGTGGCATGCAAGGGGCCTGGGGTGAATGTGTGTGAGCTTCACAGAGGCTCAGATGCTCCCTGCTGTGTGGCTGCCTCCCACCTCCTGTGTTCCAGCAAGAGGACTCCTTCACTTCCTTCTGAAGGCAGGAAGGGACACCCAGAATCCAGCCAAGCTCATTTGGCCTTAACTCATCAAGGAAACCCTGCCTTGCTATGGTTCTCAGAGGTGCGGCCCCCTGGAGGCATGGGAAGCAGTAAATAACAAGGCTGGACAGGATCTGGCGCAGAAAAGGCAGCACGGAACAGAAAGTTAAGGCGAGAACTCTCCCATCTCCAGTGCTTCCACACCCAGTACCTTGTGCGGTGTCTGTACTGTTGTCGC
The DNA here is from genome assembly GCF_019186645.2 of Phyllostomus hastatus. NCBI lineage: Eukaryota > Metazoa > Chordata > Mammalia > Chiroptera > Phyllostomidae > Phyllostomus > Phyllostomus hastatus. The sequence continues at coordinate 13,324,881 of NW_025334039.1, read as the reverse complement.
CTCCCTTTTCCTTCTCCTTGTTCTTCTCCTCTGGAGGGGAAACAAACAAAGGGGCAGTGAGCTTGAGGTTTGGGGAACAGGCTGTCAGAGAGGAAGAAGAGGTCGTCCAGCTCTGACCCACCCTGGTAGGACTTGCAACCTCTCGGGAGAGTCCCAGACCTTCTCTGCATAACTCAGTCTCTCAGGCCTCGGGTGTAGACACAACCCTACGTATATTGCTGAGGAAACACAAGGGCTCTGGTAAGACACCCACACTTCCAGAAGGAAGAGAAAATGAAAGCAGCAGCTTAAAAGGTGGAAGAGCGATGACTCTCTGAAGGGCCGCTGGCCTCCAACGGTGGACAGGGCTGTGGGAATCATCATCACTGGGATGGAACGAAGTGGAAACGGGTCAAAGTGACAGAAGGATTCTGGTGACGCCTGAGAAAGAAATTCATCCCAGTCACAGGCAATGACCGGTTGGTTGAATAGGTGGGAGGTACAGGGGGGGCATGGTGTCCAGCAGAGATCTTTCCAAGTCTCCTTGCCCAACTGCACGGAGCCGCGTGAAGTCAGCTGCCCTTGCTCCTTCATTCTTCCTAAGTCACCAGAAACTCTGACCTTTTTTAGCATCTTCACGGAGCAGCTCAGGGACTTACCAGTCCAGCAGGCCCCGATCATGAGAGCAGGTTCCCTTCGGGGTGGGTGGATGAGACCATTGTCATGGATGAGGGCAGGGTCAAAGGAGATGCCGTCAGCATAGAGTGTGACTGTGGGGAACTCCAGGTTCAAAGCATAGTGGTGCCACTCATCATCGCAGACCTGGGGGGAGGGCAGAGGCAAGAACCCCCGGTCACTTCGTCTTCAGGGACCTAACGCACGGCACTGCCCCTTCTCCTGGGAACCAAGGGACAGTCCCTCACATTCCTCATTCTGTCATCAGGACTTACCAGTGAATTGTCGCCTACCCAGCTCTAGGAACAATGTCCTCGCACAAAATCTATCAGGTGACTCACCTACTACCTAACGTTTCACTCTTCGGGCAAATCTTTAAACCTGTAAGCATTTCTAAGAGAAGTAACACACTATTTTGCGAATTAATTTTTCCCAAAATAATTCATGCCTGCAACATGCCGAGCTCTTTCCTACCTCAGGGCCTTTGCATCTGCTTTCCCCACTGCCTAAAACACCCTCTCCTCACAGCTGTTTCCCGTCTTACAGGGCTAGGCTCACATCTGCCCTCAGCCAGGCCTTCTCCGAACATCCAGTATAAGGTGAGCTCCCCCGTCTTTGCCTGCCCCTATCCTCTACCTCAGTGCCTTGCTTGTTCTTTCAGAGAACTTATCACAATTTATCATTTTTATATGTCTGCTTACTTTCTAAAAACCTGTCTCCAACTAAAATGCAAGTTTAATGAAGGCAAAGATTTTGTTCTAGCTTATACTCCATTGTATCTCCAGAACCTACCAGAATGACAGGGATATAATTGATATTTAACAAATATTTCTTGAGTAAATACAGGTAAGTAAAGGAAAAATAGAGGTAGTAATGTTAGCAATATTAGCAACAAGGGGGAAGACCAAAAAGTAGCAGATGGCAGACCATCTCTTTAAAAGGGTGCCTCAAAAAGCAGAAGCTTTTGTAGACAGTCCTCAATTATCCAGTTTGTGAATTTTCTAGACTCTTCATGTCCCTTTCTCCTCCACTTCCTGCCTTTTTTCAGCCATTTGCTTTATCAGCCATTCTACCAGGGATTTCAAGAAAAATATGAGATGGAAACCCTTTAGTCCCCACTGGCCCTTGTGGTTAGCTTGGAGAATACAACTGTTTGTTGGCTTAAGAGAGGATTTTCCTTTTTTTTTTTTGGTCTATTTTTATTTGTCCCTCATAATCATGGATAATAACGATGAGAATTAACATGTATAGAGCCCTTTTCAGTCTAAAGTCATGCGCAGAATAATGACATTTCAGTCAACAACTGACCATATACACGATGGTGGTCCCACAAGACTAAAATGGACCCAAAAAATTCCTGTCACCCAGTGACATTGTAGCTGCCATCCTGTCACAGTGCAACATCTTACTCACGTGTTCATGATGATACTGGTGTAAACAAACCCACTGCACTGCCAGTCACGTACAAGCAGAGCAATACAATTATAAACAGTACATAATACTTGATAATGATAATAATTGTGTTACTGGTTTATGTATTTACTATACCATACTTTTTATCATTATTTCAGAATGCACTCTTTCTGCCTATAAAAAAAAATGTTTGCTGTAAAAAAGTGAGAACCTGGACAGCAGCAGCAGCCTCACCCTCTTGTGGGTGCCACGTGTCTTGACTGCGCCCTTTTCACCTGTGTCTGATGGCCCCTGCTGTGGTTCTGCTCGGCAACGTGCTGTACAGGCTGCAGCCGGGGAGCAGTGAGCTGTCCCGCACGGCCGAGGTGTGCAGTGGGCCGAGCCACCTGGGTTTGTGTAAGTGCGCCCTGTGGTGTTCGCACTGCGATGAGGTTGCCTAACAACTCATTTCTCAGAACATCCCTGTCATTAAGTGGGATGACCATATAAAAATGGCATCAATTAATTCTACAACAACCCTGGAATATAGAATTCTTATTATCCCCATTTAATAGGTAAGTTAACTGAAGTTTAGACATATTAACCAAGTTTTCATGGCTAGTGAGTTCCCCTGGCAGGATTCAACCCCAATCTGTGCACCTGAGAACTACTTATTTTCTCAATTACAGCATGCTGACTGCTTGAGAGTCACAGAAATGTACGGTTAAGGTTCTAGATCAGAAAGAGATGAGATCAAACGAGGAGGTGGGATAGATGGTGGGTTAGGTTTGATGTTAGTAGTAATTTGTTCCCTATTTTCTTTTAATCCAGGAGTGCTTTCCACAGGAGAGAAGCCTTGGAAATAGACAACGAGAGAACCTGGGGGTACAATAGTGAGGAACAGAATGTGGAGAATGAAAGAGAGGGCAGAGAGCAACCCAAAAACTTCCAGCCCCCACCCTAGAGCCCTCCTCCCCACAAGTAAGTTTCGTCCACCCATCTTTCCACCGTTGGCCTCACCTGCTCCAGCTTCCAGAGGAATTTGACTGGGCGGGCACTCTCAAGCAGAGGCCAGTAGAGGAAGGCAATTCTGCAGCCATGGACCGTTAGTGAGTAGTGAGAGAAGCCGTCCTCTGAGGGAAGACGATGAAGATGGAGGTCAAACACAGGGGCAAGAACAGGCTCAAAGCACCAGGAGGGAGAGCACGCTGGGGTTCTCTTTGTCCTCTCATGAACTCTCTCTCTCCTGCATTCACTAGTCTTCTCCTTCCATCACACACGTGTGTGCACACGTGCACACACACACACACACACACGCTCCAGCTCAGGTGATAAAACTAGAGCTTCTTTGGCACTCTGACTGGCTGAGAGGGGCACCAACCAGCCTGCCCCCACCCCAGATCCCTACTGGTCCTTTGGTTAATACAAACAACCCTGGTAACAATCCTTTTCAGGTTAAGAGAAATGACCTCAGGGAAGTGGCAGAAATGAGAGAGCAGATCAAGCCAAGCCCCTACCCACCCACCCACCCCTAGAAGGATATGTCACTGTGTACTCAGTGATGGAGCCAACTAGCCCCCATAAGACAAAAATGAGGTGAAGGTGGAAGAGAAAGAATGGGGCACACCACTACCCAGGCTTTCCCATCACAGTGGAAGGGCTTTAATGGGAGTAGATTCAGGGGGCAGTCTACTGGTGGGAGGCAGGGGGCTGGGCAACTGCAAGTGAGAAGGGCAGTGAGCAGTCCCTCTGCACTCTGAGAGACGTAAGATCTCACCGTGTGCTGGCAGTGAATCATAGAATTTCAGGGAGTGTCAAACCTAGCACTGCCGCCTTACAAGTGAAGAGAGAGGAAGTGGCCCATTTGCAGCCACAGCCTGGACAGGGACAGAGGCAGGACAAGAAGTCACTCTCTCCCCGCTCTCAGAGCAGTGCCCTGAGGAAGGCTCACCATTCTGCACAGTGTTACACACGATGGTTTCCTCTTCCTTCTTGCCCTTGTTGGGAGTCACACCATGCTTCATCCAGAAGGACAACGTAAAGTGGTCACTGAGGCCATCCTGGGGCCCAGAGCCCAGCCCGGCTGCGCCACCCAGGGGCACCTGCACAGCTTGAGTGCCGTTGAACCAGTAGATAAGGCTGCTGTCCTGGCTGTAGTGCACTGAGAGTCCCGCTGTCCAGTTGGCACTGGGGCCAGGCATGGGCAACAGATCCACCTCCCCAGTGGCAGCACCTGCAGGAACCCAGAAGGCACATGTGTCAGAGCTGAGTGGCAGCAGATGGGCAAGTGGGAGGCAGGCAGGGAAAGAGTGATGAGAAAAAATCTACAGTTCATCTCACCACCTCTTCTGGCCTCTCAAAGACAGAGAGGGACGGACCTCTCTCAGGAATACCTCTCCCTGAGAGTCCTCCAACTCTCATCTTTCCCTGTCATTGTTCCACAGTGTATCTGGTGACGGTCTTGTGCTGTAATTATGCATCTTTGCCAATAATATGTTTATCTGCTTTTTAGGCCACAAGAGCTAACTACACGCTACAACCCCTGTGAATATATACACCTGTAGATGGGCAGAAGAAGACATAAGGCAGGTTCTTAAGAAAGAGGCAGAGAAGGGTTGTGTAGAAGCCGGGTGAGAAGGGGCAGGTCTGGGGGACCAGAGGGTGCACACCTACCACAGAGTTTCCGCAGTGCCCGCTCGGAGTAGTTGTCGCGGTCGCAGCCCTTGGCCACGTGGCTGGTCTGCAGCTCTATGGTGGCCTGAATATTCCAGAGAGGTTCATCACAGGTCTCCAGGCGGATACCAGGGAACAAAGCCAAGCTCCCGGCACCTGGTGCATATTCAATCCTTTTGTTCCAGCCTGCACCGGTGAGAGGGAGAGGGCAGTGGAGAGACAGAAAAGTAAGGCGGCCCCTCCTCTCTGTCTATTCTGCTCTTGCCATTCCACAGACAGCCTCGGGCTCCCACAAAAACGGCCATCCAGGGTAGACGGCTACAAGCCTGCACCCAAACATCCCTCCCCTGACTGCTAGCCTAGCCTCCAACACTGTCAGTAGACGAGTCACAGAGCAGGTCCCCTCACCTTGCCAGCTGGGTTTACAGGTGGGCTTCACCTGGATCTCCACCTGGGCGTCATCTGCCGCCCGCTTCTTCCCGCAGTCATAAGCTGTCACGGTAAACTTGTAGAGCTTCTCACCGCTGTACTGCAGCTTCTCTGTGTTCTCAATGTTCCCTGGGGTGGGGATGGGGAGGACAGAGAAGGTCAGGAGCACTAGAGAAAGCCTGGGGAAAATGGGGGAGGGGGTGCTCTTGAGTTAATTTTGCAGCAGGAAGCTGAAAAGAAGGTATCTGGGAGAAAGGCTTCACATCTGGGAAAGAGGGTGTGGAATGAGAATCTGCAGGGCAGAGCAGTGGCCCCCTCAGCCCTGCGTTGTCCTGAGGGACGTGGGCACACAAGGTGGGCAGGGGCTGCACCTACCGTCATTGTCGATGAGGAAGGGGGTGTTGGGCGTAAGGATCTCGTAGTAGCAGATCTGGCTGTACTGGGGGGAGCAGTCTCCATCGATGGCTTCCACCCGCAGGATGCGGTCATACAGCTTCCCCTCGGTCACTGCAGCGCGGTACAGCCGCTCCACAAACACGGGGGCAAACTCGTTCACGTCATTGACCCGCACGTGCACGGTTGCCCTGCACACGACAGAGCGGGAGGAGGGGAAGGACGAGTCAGCTAGCCTCATACTGGAGACTCAGGAGGGGCAGAGATGCAGACAGGGAATCAGAGCAGGCGGGAGGCAGTCTGTCCCTGAGCCTGTCCCTCAGTCTGTTCCTGATTCCAATCCCCACTCCCCAGGGCACCAGGCACCTCAAAGGAGTGGGCCTTCAAGGGAGCTGTGCTAAGGATAGGATATCTGCTGGGAGGGGTAAGAATGACCCCAGGTGACACCAGCACTGACTTTGATGGCTTCTGTACAGAATGCCATAGGCTGGGGCTGCCAAGGTGAGAGGTAAGACAAGATTTTGTGTCCAGCAGTTCATTCCTTCACAGCAGTAAGATCCTACGCCTTAATCGAGGAAGATACAGAATAAAAGCCAAGTTAAAAACCAACCATAGGCCCTGGCTGGTGTGGCTCAGTGGATTGAGCGCTAGTCTGCAAACTTAAAGGTCAACAGTTCGATTCCCAGTCAGGGTACGTGCTTGGATTCGGGCCAAGTTCTCAGTTGGGGGGCATGTGAGAGGTAACCAATCATATCTCTCACACATTGATTTTTCTCTCCCTCTCTTTCTCCCTTCCTTCCCCTCTCTCTAAAAGTAAATAAATAAAATCTTAAAAAAAAAAAAACCCATGGGAAAGGAAGAGGCTTTTGTACAAAAGCCATAAGCCATCTGACGTGAGTGGTACCCAGAAGACGAGTGCTGCCTTCTGTGAGCACGCTCACAAGTGTGCTCATCAGCTGCGGCCCCTCCCTGCTCAGGGCAGGCAAAGCTGGGGCTGAGCCCCCTGTGCTGAGCCCTGTCCCTAGCCAGGACCCAGGCACCCAGGGCCCAGATGCACAGGTCCTATCTCCAAATGGGAAACGGAGTCACAAAGAGCAGCTGCAGTTTATCTCCAGGGCTTCTAGTGGCCCAGGAATCCCGACTGCCAAGCTTCGCCCATTCTCAAATGGGAAGTTAGCTGGGAACAGACGACGGAGTCCCCGGACCCAGGCTCCTTCATGCTGTAGCCAGCCGCTGCTGCCGCGCTGCCCACCCTCACCCGGAGCGCTGAGGATGTGATAATGGTGCCAGTGTGGTGCACGCTGCAGGGAGACTGGTGGGGCAGCAGGGAGGAACCTGGATGTGTGCTGAGTGTGCGCCTCCCCTTCCTCTTTGTTCTCCTCATCATCATAACTCCCATGTATTAAGCCCTTTACCATAGGTCAGGCACTGTAGTGCATCCTTCTTATACAAACAAGCTCCTTTTACTTCACAGCAACCTAAAGAAATAGGTGTCATCATTGTCCCCATTTTACAGATAAAGGAAAGCAGATCCAGAAAGGCTGAGTAAGTTGCTCAAGGCCATAGGAGGCAGAGCCAGGATTAGATCCCACTAAATTCTACTAAATATTTCTGTCTGCCTCCTGTCCCTAAACCCTGTAAACAGAGAGAGGAGGAGTAGAAATCCAGTGACTGCACAGATAGAGGATGCTGAGGGGCTTGGAAGGAGGGAAGAGGCCCTGCAGCAGGGGGCGGGGGACAAGGGCTTCCTCACTTGTGGGACTTCTTGGTGTTCGCTCCATCGGGGCCCTCGCCACAGTCGTAGGCCTGGATGGTGAAGGTATGCTCCTTCTGGGCCTCGCAGTCCACCGGCTCCTTGGCCCGGATCAGCCCTTCTCCTGTTGCCTTGTCCAGAATCACAGCCTCAAAGGGGACCCCAGACCCATGGAGCCGGAAGCCACAGATCTCACCTGGCCGAGGAGGTAGGGAAGGATGAGGCTCCCGCACCATCTCCAGCATCTCCTTCCAGCCTCAGCCTCCCTGCCTTGGGTTCCCACTTCACCTCTCCTCCCCAACCCCTGCCCCTGCCCCTTATTCGTGCACGTGAAAGCATAGTTAGCAAGCATCCAGCTCCAGCACTAGCTTTCCTGAGCAACAAGCTCTCAGAGGTACCAGGTCTGAGATCTGGCAAAATCTGGATGCATTTAACCCCTGCCTGCCCATGCCCTCTCTGGCTACCTCTACTCAACCACCAGCTTCAAGGTAGCCCTTTGGGCTCCCCAAGCCTACTTTATCTTCCACTTTGCAAGGCCTCTTCCCCACTTCCTTATTGCTCTCCCTCCCAGGACATCCCTCTCCTCCCCTGCTCTCTGCCCTCCCAACCACTTCTCTCTGTCCTACCCGTCTTTCCATCCACCAACCCCCATCACCTGCATAGCGCAGGGGGGCGTCCTTGTCCAAGGCGAAGAGTGGTGGGTTCAGCAGGACGGTGTTGTCGTTCTCCATGACGATGCCCTGGTATTCTGCCTCGATCCATGGCTTGTGCTTGTTGGCTGGTGCCCAGGGAGAGGAAAGGAAGAACCTGTGAGTTGGCCCTCCACTCCCACATAACCCTCACTGACTTAGACAAACTCACACTCCAGTATCACCACTCTTTCCACACCCTACAGAAGCACCTGCAGTGAAAAAAAAAATGAGGACAAAAAAATCAGCTATTAAAGGAGTCAAAGGGACTCAGGGAGGTCACAGCCTTCTTCTATGGCGAGATAGAAAGTTGGCAACAGCCTGCGCTGGAGAGTGGGGTCTCCTATCTCCCTTGGGAAACTTGGTCAGAGAGTGGAAAACTTTCTTTAGAGACCTCAAGTGCTAGAGACTGGAGATAAGGGATTCAGGAAATAATGGTGGGCCCTCAGAAGGCCCTGGGAAAGGCAAGGGATAGATTAAGGGAAGAGGTGAGATTAGGAAAAGAAGATGTAGAAGTTTCCTGAGATTCTGATTGTTTATCCTCTCCACCACCACAGCCACCGACACTGACACCCCATCTCAAACCTGATCCCTTCACTCTGCACTTCTCCCAGCCAATCCCCAACCTAAGGCCATTCTCCCAGAGGGAGGAGGAGGAAAGAGAGAAGAGAAAATATATAGGACAGAGGGAGGGGGGCAGAGAGGGACAGGGAGAGAGCAGAGGAATCGATGTCAAATAACTGGACCCAGCAGAGCCATCATCCTAAGGGATTATCAAGTTGGCCTAGAAACACGACAGATCTCCTCCCCGCTTCTCAGCCCCACAGCCAAGGGAACGCACTCATAACCAACCCATCTCTATGTCCCCCCCGCAAATCCACCAAACCCACGCTCCCTGGACCCCACTTTTTATACAGACTCACAACTTAGTTTCAGTTCTTACCTACCCCATCCATTCCCTTCAACCAGCAGCCAGTTCTGGGTGGAAATAGGACACACTCAGCCTCCAGATCTCCCCATCTGCTCCCAGACTTGGCTCACCTGTGCCTCCTGCCAGGCCCAATCTCCCACTTCCCCACTGGTGAGAGGCTGCAGGAAGGCACAGCACGTTCCCTTCCCTTCCCACATCACCTCCCAGCCACGATCCCCACTGCCTGTTCTATATAACCCTGTCATGGCGACCCCCAGGCTCCCAAGGCACATTCACGAGGGCCCATCGGTGGGACGTGGGCAGAGGAAGGCATCATCCAAAAGGGCGTCACCAAAGGAGACTCATCCCCAGAATGTCATGGTGAGCAAGAAATCCTGATTTCCACTTTTTTCTCCAACTTCACCCCCAAAAAGACTTAGGGTATCTGAAAGTCTTCCCTTCTGTTGCTGATGACCGGCAACACCCCCTTCTCTAGTGGCAGAGGAGAAAGCCACAAGATGGTGCTCAGAAGGCAGCACAGGAAGTGGCAGGAGGCTGCAGAGCCAGGCTGAGGTCAGAGAGTGAGGATGCAGGGGAGGTCCACAGCAAGGCCAGTGCTGGGCACCGCTCACCCCTGACCCTGCTTCTTCCTCTTGGCCACCGACTCTCTCCGTGAGTCCACCTCCTTTCACCCACCCTCCTTCCTAGGCTCCCTGTCTTTTCCTTCTTTGACTCTCCCTCTCCCATTTTTCTCATCCATTCTTCCTGATTTCCCTTTCATTCCTCTCTCTTTTTTCTGCTTCCACTTTTACCCTTCTCCAGCCCCTTCTTGGCCCCCTCCCATACTTTATCTCCCTTCTTCTTCTCAGCTTTCCCTCTCACCACTCATTTGGTTCCCCCCACATACCCACTTTTGCCCTTTCCTGCCTTTTTCCACCTACCTGAGCCCTCTTCCCCCACCCCTCCCTCCTTCCCTCCCTCCCTCCCTCCCTCTTGGTCCCTCTATCAGCCTCACCCAGCTGAATTTATCTGCTGTCTGCCAGAGAGGGCAGCTCTGGTAACCCACAGCCCAGCTGCATGCAGGCAGAAGGGTATGGATGCAGAGGAACACGCCAAAACATACGTGCCCCGAATTGCTGAGCTGCAGGGCAGAGTTTCTCCCCAGGATGGGATGGAGATGAACCAGATGGATCTGCCACACACTCTTAGTGCAGGCACACCTCAGGGAAAATGGAGAACCACCAAGAGACGGGCATCGCCCCTCAGGGCAAGTCCTGGTGAGACCTGAGATATCTTCAACAGAGAATTTGGGAGAGGGGGAGAGAGAAACCCCAGCATGGGAATAGGGACCAAATGGAAGCAGAAGCAGCACATGGGCAGAGATGGACCAGGCAGGAAGATGTGGCAAAGGGGTCGCGAAGGAAGGGAGAAGGTGCAGGTCTGAGGAAATGGATGGGAAGGGGATGGTGGGAAGAGCGTCATGTGCCAGAGAGCCTCAATGGCTCCTGCCCACCCCCACCCCACTCCGTTCTGCCCGATACCCCTCTCTTAGTGCCCCCACCTCCCACTTCACTCACCTTTGTTGCAGGAGCTGAAGGGAAGTAGGGAGGCCAGCAAGAGGGGCAGCAGCAGGAGGGTCATGGTATGGTGTGGTGTAGGGCAGGGCAGGGTCAGGCGATTACTCTCCCCTGGGAGCCTCCAGCCCCCTTACTGCACCTTGGGGGAGGGATGCAGCGAGGGGAGGGAAGATAGCAGGCAGCAGGGCAGAGACAGAAAGGAGCCTGCCCCCCGCATTAGTCCATAGAGCAGACCTGGGCAGACCCCAACCTGGGTGGTTGCGGTGGGGGACTTGCAGTGGCTTCTCTTTCGCTCTCCAGCCCCGCGTCCTAGCTCGCTTGCTCTCGCTCTCTCTCTCATTCCCACCCCATCCCCTCTACTGCAGGATGACGTAAGCACAGCCAGACGAAGATTGATGGGGCCACAGGCCAATCGGTTGACTGGGAGAGCCAGGTGCTGCAGGGAGGGAGAAAACCAATGCGCGGGGGAGCTGGGGTGGGAGAATGCGTTATGGCTCTTTCCCGGGATTGCAATTTGTGGGAGCAAGGAAACTGCGGGGGCTGGGGAGGAAGCTGGAAAGCCGTGGAGGGGTGGGAAGACGGACACTGAGAGAATCGAGAAGCTAAAAGCCCCGGGGGTGGGGAAGGGAGACGTCACCGGAGACCTGAGGGAGGCGAGAAGCAGCGTCCACGTCACCCCACCCCCAACTCTGCATTAACCTCTTTACACATCCCATTCCATCAGCGAGTCCCTGCTGCGTGCCTCCTGGGAACCGTGAAGTAAAACCCACAGTCTGAACCCGAGAGATCCTCGCCTTTCAGTTTCCAGCCCCAGCCAGGTCTCGCTGAGGAAACCATGGGATGGTCAGCAGGGCAGTGGGACTGGAGAAAAAGTGCAATATTTGTGCTGCGCTCGCGCGCGTACACACACACACACACACACACACACCTGTCGAGGCAGTTCACCACCAGGTGTAATTTTTCCCACTGCCTACCCTCCCTGCCTCCCTGCTCCCGAATTTCCCACCGTAAACCATGATAAATCAGCCCAGTTGATTCTAAGCCACAGAAGTTGGTAGGCTGGAGAGGTGGGGAGAGTTGGGGGCGGGACACTCCATAGTTTAGGCACACCTCCCCCGACCACGGGAGTACAGTTAAGCACGGGCTGTCCAAGGGTTGGGGCCTGGGGAGAAGGAAACCCCTGGGTCCCAGCCAAAGAATGTAAAATTCTCCAGGAAGAATAGCCAACCAAACTCCTCCCTCACCTTCGGCTCTGGACTTGGAACTCCACACCTCATCAGGCTGCCGACAGCCCCTCCGTGCTTGGGAAGAGCAGTGTGGCCGCCTCCTTTCCTAACGGCCTCGTAGGACAGAGCCTGGAGTGCCGCTCCGTGAAGCTGTCTGGAGGAGTTGTGGGGGGCAGCGCTATCGGATTTCTTCACTTTGGCTCTTGGCCAGTTGGCTGTCCTCCTCCTTCCCCCACCTTCTACCTTCGTAATTGTGGGGAACCCTGACTCAGTCGCAGGATCTCAGGATGTCGTTAGAACTCATCCCGGGGTGAGCCTGGAAGAACTCACACTCCGCACAGCAAGACCAGACCCCTCCCAGGGGGCACCACCTCCCCAGGGATCTGGAGTGGTTCCCAAGCTTTCCAGAAATGGGCTGGAAGCCAAGCTGACCTTTGGAAAGGCTCAAGTCTTGGATGACTGACGGCCCTAGATCCCGCTCCAGGTTCCTTCCTCAGGAAAAGCCAAGGTCAAGCACAACCTTGCCAAGTCCCTGTCCCTCCCTCAGGCAGCAGACACCAGCCCAAACTCATCAGGAGGGGAGGGAGGAAGTCTGGTAGGAGCTCTTATTGCAACAGGGCGCCAGCTCTATAAAAACCCTGGTCAGCGTAGACCTTTACACAAGCCGGTCTCTGTGTGTGGAAGCCTGCCTGGAGTCCCTCAGCCCCACCTGCCAGGCAACAGCCCTCCCTCCGCACTCTTGTCTTCTACATTCTCCTGACATCTCGATTGCCATCTTGGCCAGCCTGGACAATGCCTCCCAACCTCACCGGCTACTATTGCTTTGTCTCGCAGAAGAACATGGAGGATTACCTGCAAGCCCTAAGTAATGGCCTCACCCCTCTCAGACCCCTTTTTCTCCCTTTTCCCTCTCCCTTCCTGACTCTCCATCCCATTGAGAAGGGGGCATGCAGGGGTTGGACAGTGCAGAAAGGCTCAGGAGCTGGTACCTATCTTGGGATCCATCTCTAGCCAGGTGCATGGCTGGGAGGGAGTAAATCCATAGCCTGGACCCAGCTGAGGGAAAGTTCCCAGCCCCAAGGTGCTGCTGCAGGTGGGGGAAGCCCGGGCTGGCGGCCTAAGAGGGCCCTGGCTGAGAGATAACCTCCACAGACATCAACTTGGCTCTGCGGAAGATAGCGCTGCTGCTCAAGCCTGACAAGGAGATTGACCATCAGGGCAACCACATGACAGTGAAGACCCTCAGCACCTTCCGCAACTATGTTGTAGAATTCGAGGTGGGAGTGGAGTTTGAGGAGGACCTAAGGGCAGTGGATGGACGAAAATGCCAGGTACCTTTCCTCAGGCTTGGGGGAGGGGATGTGGATGAGCAGGTAGGTGCCTCTTAACAATGTGGGGCAAAGCAATGTTCCTTCTGCTCCTTCCCAGCCTTCCTCACCATACCATCCTGTGCCGGCCCTCGTTTCTCACCCGGTGCCCAGAATTAGCCCTCGGTCTTCACCCTTCTCTAAACCACTCTGCACGCTGTAGCCACAAGGACCTCTCTAACACGTAAAAGCAACCTGTCGTTCCCTTGCTTGAACCCTTTCCATAACAATCTGCTACATTCCATCTGACCTCACCCAGACACAGCAGGGGAAATGACCCCCACAGCAGGCTGCAGAGTCCCCAGGATAACGGACTCCTGGTGCTCCCCACTCCCACTCTCTCCCTGCCTGGCTCTTATCACCAGCCAAAAGGACAAAAAGAGCAGATCACCCTGAAGCCAAGGAGCAAACATTTGCTTACCCTTTAGCCTTTGACCCTCTTCATCACCACAGGGTCTTTTTCCCCTTCTCCTCTATAAATCCACTCTCCTGCATTTCTTTCTGCTTCTTGTATGTTCCTTTTAGTCTCCTTTGCAGACCCTAGATTCCCGTAATAATCTCTTAAACTGGTTTTTCCCCCGTATTTCATTCTTGATGTTGTCTCTCTTGTCTGGACACCATCCACGGGCCCAGTTACCTACACCCCTGCTTTCAGCTACCATCTACAGGCTGCCCTTCATGTGTATTTTTCAGCCAGAGCTACCTCCTGAGCTCCAGGGCAAATTTTTTACTGCCTGCAAAATGTTTACATCTGCATGTCCCAAGGTTAAACCCAAAGTCATTATCTTCCTACCTCAACCTATTCCAGCTTTATATTTCCTGTCTCTATTAATGGTAATAACTAACAGTACCAAAGAGCTGGGAGTTACAGTCAATATCTCATGACCCCTTACTTCTGGGCTCCCAACACACACACACACACACAAACACACACACACACACGTTCACCACATCTAACTGGTCAAGAAGTCTTTATAACTTTTCTGCACCTTCCCACACATGAGCTACTAGCTATAGATAGCTATTAAACATTCAGAATGTAACTAGTCCAAATTAAGGCATACTACATGTATAAAGTACACACTTTATTTTTAAGACAATACAAAAAAGAATGTAAAACATTTCATAAATTTTTATAGTGATTACATGCTAAAATTATAATATTTTGGATGATTTAGGTTAAATAAAATATGTTATTAAAGTTAATTTTACCTGTTGCTTTTTACTTTTCTAACAGAGCTACTAGAACTGTTTCGATTATGTATCAGGCTTGCATTTAAGGCCCATTATGTGTCTACCAAACACTGCTGTTCCTCATAGCTCTCGTCTGTTCCTTCCCAGCCTTCCTCACCATACCATCCTATGCAGGCCATCCTTTCTCACCCGGTGCCCGAAATTAGCCCTCTCAGTGACAATCTGCTACACTCCAGATAAGGTCCATAGGCTGTACACGGCCCACGAGGGTCCTTCCCACATGCGCACTAGGTTAGAGCCTCTGAGAACTGTTTGCCCTCTTCTCTTGCCTCTATGCTGTTACTTTCCTTGCTAAAAATTTCCCATGAGCTCCAATCTAATTAACTCTTCACTTCCTTGAAGATTCTGCTCTTCCTTCCTCACTCCCATCCTCGACAGTCTTGCCTGGTATCACGGATACCCATTTGCTGCTCTGTCTGATCAGGGTTCTGAGCTCCTCACTTAGCAGGGTCTGTCTTATGGAAGGCTCAATAAGTGTTGATTGGAATGCCCAGGTCCAACCAGCTCTGACTTAGGGGGTTTGATCCTTCCATCTCAGGGAGGGACACGCCAGCTGTCCCTGAAATTGGGAAAGAGGAAGAGATTCCCTGGTGGGACTCCCAACTTATCTATCTTCTCTCCCAAAGCTCCTCCCAGGTCAACCAGAAGTATCCAGAGGACAAAGTCTCCGTTCTTCATCACCCACTCGCCAATTTCACCCCAGGTTATTCTGCTCCATCTCTGCTCTGCTCCACTGTAGACACACTGTGGGCCAGCCCCCTCAGTGGCCTTTAAGAGTGGGGGATGGAAATCCTAAAACAGAGCAACTTTCTCTCTCAGAATGAAACAGTGAGAGCAAGACAGTACCTACTGTGGGGTGAAAGGGGGCAGCCCAGCCAGAGTGAGTGGGACTGCCCCTCAGTCTTCCTTTATTCCTGCCTTGCCTATAGACCATAGTAACCTGGGAGGAGGAGCAGCTGGTCTGCGTGCAGAAAGGGGAGGTGCCCAACCGAGGCTGGAGGCACTGGCTGGAAGGAGAGAATTTGTACCTGGTAAGCTGGGTGAGGTCTGGAAAGGGGGACCCAAATGAGTATGTCTAGGAGAGAGACCTCCAGCTAAGATTCATCCCTTTGCCCAAATTGGATAAGTCTACTACTTCACACCATGCCCCCATCTCCAAAGACAACAACCAAGGAAGGGAAACACAAGCACTGGGAAGAGGAGAGAGAGGGTAAAATAGAGTAGCCAAGATGGGCCCTGGCTCCAAGTCAAACAAATGTCCATAAATCATGACTGGAGAGATGGAGACTTCACCATTTCCCATTCCCTGACCCAGCTACCTTCCTTCCTCTGGGCTGAGAAGTTGAGGGTCTGGAACAATGATACAATTCCTCATACATCAAATGCTCTAGTTGATTTATTCTGAAGGATTAAACGGAGGTCAAAGACCCTGAGAAAGGAGCTCCAGCTGGCAAGAACTTTCTTTCCCCTCATCACTGCTACTCTGTCCCCAGGAACTGACTGCAAGGGATGCTGTGTGTGAGCAGGTCTTCAGGAAGGTCAAGTAGCCGGAGAGGAGCTGAGGGCTGCTCCAGACAGCACCGGTCCCCAGACTCCTCTTGCTTGTGCCCCTTCAAGCCCGGATTGTCCTAGGTCATCAATCCCTTTCTCAGGCCACTTCCCATCACTCACCCCTCCCCATGTTAATCTATAACTTGCAGCCCCCAAGGCCAAAGTCCTTTTGTTCACACACTCCACTGCCCAATAGTGACGTCATATCCAGTTCAAGGTCTGGCCTCTGGATGAAAGAAACAGGCAAAGGGGAAAGGGCCCTTGAGAATAACCGATCTCAACTGTCTTTAGTTTATTTGGCCTCCTATTTTCCATCTAAGAAAGATCTAAGCTTTGAGCATTTGGGGGTTCGTGGAAACCCTATCCTGGTGGATCTTTTGCAAAACTGCCTGGGATTCAAGAATTTAAACAGGAACTAATGGTGGAGCCTTTTTGCCCATTTCCTTGTCCTTATTTTGGAAAAAGCCTCATATGCTCAACAGAACCATGCCCGAGGCACAGCCCCACCCACAAAGAGTTCAGTTTACCAACATCTAATTGCATTATGGCTATCCTACATGCCATACACTTCCTTATACATGCCTTATACTTCCATCCTACATGCTGGGGGAAAGGAGGTGACTGGGAAAGACCCTTTGTACAGTACTGAGGGACTTTCTAAATAGTGACCTGGCTTGCATGTCTGCTTTGAGAAGGACAGGCAGCAAGAAGGCCAGAAAAGACTGAGAAGGGTAGCAGACAAAAGATACAAGACCAAAGGCTAGAAGGATGAGATTCATGAGGATGCAAAGGCAACGATAGGAAAAAGACCAACGAACCTGGCTATAGAGACCCTCTGCTTAAAATCCAGCAAGACTGGGGACAGAGGATAAGAGGGAGAACTGAGAACAGCAAGGCCCCTCCCTTAGGATCCTAGAATCACTGCCCTGTCCCAGAAGGATAGGGCCTATTCAAGTTCAGGGCCAGCTCTCTGCCTCTGGCACCTCCCTACTTCCAGTGGCCTTGGTTCTTTCAGAATAAAAGTACTTCAGAACAAAAGTCAGAGAGAAGAGGACTCAGTATGATGTGGGGACAAAGCCTGGCTGGGGACGTGGGGGCAGGAATGTGGGAAAGTCCTTGGCCTGTGCTTGTTAAATGAACACTTCTGCCCCCTCTTCCTGCAAGGAAGGCCCCCTACACATTCAGGACAGTCACTGGGGCTCTGGCCAAGAAGTAGGCTTGCCACACGGACTCTACCACACACCCTGCGATGCATTTGGAAAAGAGCAAGAAAAGAACTCAGAGTAGAACTGAATAGCTTATTCCCAGCCCAGCCTCTCTGCTGATGACCCCAACTGAGTTGGGAGTGGAGAGCCCTCCTCTCAGACAGACTGCCCAGCAGAAGCCCTGAGGGCTGCTGAGCTCTACCTTGTCCCCTTCCAAGGTAGAGAGAAGCTAAAGGACAATGCTCCATGTGTATTCACCATACACATGGTGAATACCATGGGTGACTTAGACAGTATTCACCCACTATCTAAGTCACCAGGTCAACACATTGTCCCAGCCACTCCGAATTCACAGTGCATGTCCAAGCCTCTCCCCACAGGACTGGTCTCTCTTTGAGACAGTTCAGTGCCCCTCACTGGAGACCTGCCAGGGGGCCAGACCCAGAAGCTTGGAGGCCTCCATGGTGACAGGCAGGCTCAAGTAAAAGCAGCCTCAATGCCCCAAAACTCTCATGACATGAGCATCCACACTACAGGTCCACATCCTCCACTTGACCCCACCCGTGCAGGAGGCAGAGGCCTGAAGACCCCCAAAGAAACACAAGCAACCAGGGGAGAATTGAGCAGTTACCAAGGCATCTACAGGGACCTGGGAGCCTGGACCTATTGAGAACTGTGAAGAGTTCTGGGTGCTGTTTCCCCTATGAGCAGTAGGGAGCATTTCTCACTGCAGTGGGAGCCAGAGAGCCACCAAGTTGTCCTCCCTCCTCCACCACCTTCTTGGATATTCCATGTCCCACTAGAGGCACACACACAGACACTCACTCACTCACTCATTCACTCACTCATTCACTCACTCACAAACACAAATTCCCAACCTGCATACTCACCCTGACAAGACCCTGGCCCTCATTCAAATCAGGCTGTTTCATTCATCTTCAGACAGAAAAAAATAGTCACCAAGGGCACTAGCACATGTTTAAAAAAAAAAAAAGACAAAGAAGGAGGAAGCAGCCGTAGATGGATGGATGGATCCTAAGGTGGGTCTCACCCCAGCCCTTCCAGGGGAACACAAAGCTATGGATCCCAGGACTGACTTTGATTTTCTTTTAACCAGTCTTAGATCCCAGGGAAATGATCAGAAACCCAAAGTGTTTACTTCCATGTGAGATGAAATAACTGCACCCATCTAAGCTAGCCCCATGCCAGGCCCCTATCCTACTCCCACTCCACCCAGGCAAGATAGCACTGTATGGTTACCAACAACCTTCAAGCCTGAATGCCAAATGATCCTTTGAGTCAACCCAGGTACCTCTGTTCAGGAGAAACTGGCCAACAGTGGACAGGAAGACAGGATCAGGTGTGTGTCCTCTGCAGCAGAGGACCACGTGCTGCCCAAGGACTCAGGCCCCATGTTCTGGGAGAGGGCCCAAGAGAAGATAGGATAGGCAGTCTAGCTTTGTACCCCTCCCCAGTTGCTCCCCTCTCCCTTCAGCCCACATGCCCAGAGAGGTCAGGCAGAAGCAGGAAATCCCTCAACCCTGCAATGCAAAGGCCATCCCAGCTAAGAACCTGATCCTGGGGACCCTTTGAAGTCACTGCAAATAGTAAAATCCCAAGAAAGAACACAGGCCTGTCCATATTGATCCCTTTCCCCACCCAAATGTTATTCCCTCACCAAGAGGCAAGAACTCCGTCTGGTCTAGGCTTAAACACCCAAAGGGCAGTAACAAGCCAGGAGTTCCCTGTGGCTGAGGGTGAAGATGAGGGTGGGGATTTCCCCTGACTATGGCCTGATCCCTCCCACCCCACTCTGACCTTCTACAGGTGGCTCTTCATCCTCTGGAATTCACTTCTCCTACCTAGCCTCGGGACCACCTCCAATACCCAGCTCTCAGGGACATCTCTCCCAACTTCCTCCCACTGTAATCCTCTCAATCATGACAGCACCCATGCCATCAGGGTCCCTGAGCACTGAGCTGGAGCCACCCCAAGTCAGTGTCATTATGGACATTATGGACAAGTGAGGATGGGGAAGACCTTGCAGGTAGAGCAGGAAGTGAAAGGGTGAGGGGGCCCAATGGGCAAATCAATGGGTTCGGGGCAGGTCTCTGAGGTAGCCAACCTGCGTTTGCACGGAGGGCAGAAAGAAACAAATATGGTAGCCAAGGCCTCTGAGGCCAGAGGTACAAGCAATGGCCCTGCCTGGCCAAGGGCAAGAACCAGCACCACCAGGCTCTCCCTCCTCTTTTCTTAAATCTCAGTCCCCAGAAGGGCTCTGGGCTGGCTCTGTGGGGCACTGTGCTCCACACCAAATACCAACCCTCACCTGAAGCCATTTAGATTCCAGGGCCATGAGATGGAGCTGACTTTCCACACTCACCCTTCCAGCAAGATCAAGGGTACCTCTGTCCTCTCAAGGACTTCCTGGCCCACCATCTCTCTGGGAATGAGACTCCTGCCTCCATGCGTCCACCTAGTCCCAAGTCTCGCTTCCCCCTACCCCCCCTTTTGTTCTGGCCACTAGGAAGGGGGGGCCTAGCACCTTTGTTCTGTCCCCAGTGGGTAGTGCCCAAGTTGAAGGTCACCAGCATAGCCAAGCTATTGGGTTCATGGATAAACCACTTGCCTCAGAGGGCTCTACATGAACCTAAAATGGCACCCATGATTGGGAGGGAGTATTACATAATGGTCAGGTAAGTACACCCTGGTATCAAAGTGCCATTTCATACGAGCAATTTGAGAATATACAAGCCACTGACGTAGAGTAAATAAGCCACATTTGCTGGTCATATAAGGCAATGCCAAAGGTACTTCCTTCCTCCTAGGAATTTTGTAAAGATTCCATGTCAAATCACTCAGCACAGTACCTGGAACAGAGTAAGCATTGGCAACGTTTAGCTATTATTACTTTTATTATCTCCTACCTCTTACCTTGATGATTAAAATCCCTGTAACTGGAAGCAAAGCCTTCTATTCTACAGTCGAGGATAAGACATCACTGTCAATGTCCCTAAGGTCACACAGTGGCTTATGTTTATACCAAAGTGTAAGTGACTGACACCAAAGATTGAAAGATGATAAAGCCCTCACCTTGGCTGGCCAGGCAGGTGAAACATCGGGGGGTGGGGGCAGTGATGGGGGTGAAAGGCAGTTGTTGCCTCCCCACAAGGCTTCAGAACCAGAGTCTCTCAGTGTATCCCATGCACCCTTACCACCGTAGACGAGCGTGCCACCCTGCAAAGTCCCTGTGTCAGCATGTTGGTGGCCACGTTTGCCCGTGCCGGCCAGGCTGCAAGCTGCAGAGCAACAGCCACTCCTGCCTTCCCACCAGTGAGAGAGGGAAGCTGATGGCAGGACAGCCGCCCAGGCCCAGGGCCACTGCAGAGTCAGCTCTACACAAAGCCCTCACGCTCCACCGCCACCCCTGTCCCTCTTGGACTCCTTGCCCACAGTCCACACTGAAGCTACGCAATTCAAAGGGCTGGACCCCCCCAGGACAGGGGCCAGGTCCAGGCCCCAGACTCCTCCAGCCACCAGCTGCAGGCACAGCCATTCCCCCTCCACCCCTCCTGGCTCCTGGCCCATCTCCCCTATGGATGCCAGCACCCTCCACGCCGCCCTGGGTTTTTTTTTCTCATGCTTTCCTCTTGCCTGAGAGTCCTCCACCCTCCTGCCCCTGGTGCCCTGCAGCATATCTCCTGTCATCTTTCTACGCTAACCAAGCCCCAGCAATCCTTCCATCCGTGCCTCAGTTTGGACCGCACCAGCCCTCTCCACCCGGGACATGAGCCCGGAGGCAGAGGGTCAACTTGACCCTTGTTTAATTATGTCCTCACACCTCTCTTCCGTGAACAGTGTGTGGGGAGAGGTGTGTATTGTGGGTGTGGCTTTTCCATTCACTGTTTGAGAAAACTGCTTCGAGCCATAGACATGGGTGTTCCTTGACTCAGGAAGGCAGGCAGGGCAGAGCTGAAAGCACTGCTTGAGGAGTCACTGTGATCTTGGGCAAATTATTTCACTCTGCGTGACTCTGTTTCCTCCCAGGACTGGTCGGTTCTGCCTTGATGTCTATGAATGATCTACTCTCTTGCCTTCTACTCCTTCTACTCTCCTTCCCAGCTATTTTCAAAACACCCTGGCTCCCTGTCCTTGGCCCAGCTGTAAGGAAACCACTGTCTTGTAACCACTGAATGTAACTAAAGCTTATCCTGCGAGGTCCCTAATGGAGAGAGAGCCCCAAGATGGGAAGGGGCAGCTAGATCCCAAAGCACTCACTCCTCCTCCCGGTGGCTCCCCTCACCAACACAGCCGGTCACCACTCCCTCACCCCACCATTCCTTTCTTTCTGAGTAACACAGATGGGACAAGAATGTACTCTTTGAATAAAGATTTATTAGAGTCTTGGTGGAAAAAAAGGGAACTAGAACACAGACTAATAAACAAGTCAATTATCTGAGGTCCAAACAGCCTCACCCATGAACTCCTCGTGTGGAAGGAAGGGATGGTGCAGCATACAGCAGAGCTGCCTTGCTGTTAGCAAGCAGAGCACACTGGCAGTATGTTTAAAGAGTCCTTTACTGAAGGACTGGGCTTTAGGCTTGACAGTCCACCCAAAGCCCCAGGGGTGGGAGATTTGGAACTGGAATCTCCAGCCTCTGAACTTGCCCTCTGGACAATCTTCTGGTGTGAGGCCTGCAACCCTAGATTCTATGAGCTCACACTATGGTTAACCTCCCCGAGGTTAGAAAAGGCATTCTGTCTGCAGCTTCTCCTTCCTGCCCACCCTGTCTCCTTTTCAACAGCTTCTTGGTCCTTTTTAACCCTTTCCTATCTTCCCAAAGCCCCACTCCTCTTGTGCTCTGTCTCCTGTAGGTCATTCTTTTGTCTATGCAGTCCTGCTCCTTGATGGAGATGGGGGAGGGGCCCTTCAGATCTTAAGATGGGGGAGGAGAGGGCTAGACTCCCCAAGGGCACTGTGGCTTCAGGTTAATGCATCTGAAATACACATACCTCGCAAAAAATAACATCCTGCATGTATTGTACTAAAATAACATGTCTACTTCTGTGACCGCCAGCTTCCCAAGTGGCCCCGTGATCCCTGCTTCCTGGCATTCCCCTCCGTGTCGCCAGTCCCCTCCCACAATGTATCAGGGTTGGTCCATGTGACCAATTGAATATGGCACAAGTGACCCTATGTCACCTCTAAGGCTAGATGATAAAACGTATTTTGGATTTTCTGTACAATGTTGTACCTACAGCCAAAATACTGTATTATACACCTAAAACGTTTTTTAAAAGATATTTGGGGCTCAGCCTTGCTGTGTCTTAGATTCCTCTGGGGAAAGGCAGCTGCCACATGATGTGGGCAGGCAAGTGTCCTGTGAAGAGGGCCCTGTGTCAAGGGACTGAGGCCTCCTGTGCACAACCGTATGAGTGACCCGTCTCAGAAGCAGACCCTCCAGCCCTGGGCAAACCTTCAGGTGACTGCAGCCAGGGCCAGCACCTTGAAGGAAGCCTTGTGAGAGACCCGCAGCCAAAACCACTCACTCATCTAAGCTCTTCTGATTTCCTCAGAAAGTGTGTGAAATAACACATTTGTCGTTTTAAAGCACTAAGTGTGTGACTTGTGACACAACAGATAATGAACACCTGTTCTCAACTTGGAATTTCATCACAAATGACCCTCATCCTAGCACCATAGCCTCAATTTTTGCCAAGGTAGAAAGAAAGAAAGAAAGAAAGAAAGAGAAAGAGAGAAAAGAGGAATGGGTGACTTGTGGCAGGAAAAGCCCGACCAGCCACAAACTGGTGTGGCTCTGCACTCCTCCACGGGCCCTTCCACGCGAGCCCTGAGCCCAGACACCCTCTGAGCACCCGGTACGAGGAGCCCACACCTCAGCGTGGCCCTTCCAGAAGTCTAAAAAAGGATGTTTAAAGGTAGGCAGGTGTCCCCTTTCTTTCCTGTTTAAGGCCAAAATAAAGGCTGTGGCAAAACCTCCCTGGTCTGCAACCCCCACCCCCACTGGGTCCTTCTCCATGCAGGACAGCCAGTGGCAGCACCCGCAGAAATTTCAAAAATAAAAATCCAAATTCTGAAATACGTTTATGTACTTCCTACACTCAAGCCTACCTACTTCCTCTGCTTTCTCTCCATCCTTCCCACCCCCACATCAAAACTTTGAAGACTTTCCTCTCTCCCTGCTTCTGCTCTTTGCCCCTTCTCAGTTAATGAGAAACAAAATTCAGTGGAGGGGGTGAGCTGAGACAGCGGGACATCAGGTGTCTCCAGACATAAGCTCCCCAGGGTTGACAGGGCCCTGTCTGGCCTAAGCTTGTATCCAAGGGCAAAAAGTTCTTCTTTAACTGCATGAGTTACAGATGCCACTAAAGCCAAGTCCAAGCAGCATCCTCAGGATCCGTGACCTCATCCTTTCAATCTAGCCTGTCTCAGAAGGAGCCATCTGGTCACCATTATAATTCCAAATACATATTTTTCTAAGTATCAAAGTGATTTGATCACATTACAGAAATTTCACTCAACAGGGAAACATTTTTCAAATCACCCACAGCCCTCTAATGAGTCAGTTGTTTTAGATTGTTCTCTCGTGTTTTCTATTTTTGTGAACACAGTGTACTTACAATCTTGTAGCTTGTTTCCTTTATTTCCTTTGTTCAGTCCTCTCAACCTGTATCTGGGGACCCACACACAGAGCAGGTGTGGACTTGGCTCTTTACTGGCTCCCATTAGTAAGGGAAAGGGGAACAAAACAGATGGCTGAAGGACTAGGAAAAACCAGCTCGCCAGGTTTGCCTGGGACTCCGCCGTTTTAGGACTGGATGCCCCCTGTCCCGGGAAACCCCTCAGTTTCAGAAAAACCAGGATGATTCCTAAAAGGTCACCCTTTTAGAAACAAGTTCCCCAAATTAAACCAGTTTAGAGTTCAGAATTCCATTTTAATTTATCTGTTCCTTTTAGCTACACCTCTTTGCCTTTCGTTTTGAAAATTTTTCATTTTTAGTGGTCACTCTAGGGCAGTTGTTCTTAAACTTTGCACCCTTAAAAAATCTTTGAGAACCCCAAAGAGCTTTTGTCTGAGTAGGTTGTATCTATTCATATTCACTGTATAAAAAAGTAAAGCTCAGAAAACTTTAAAACACAAGGATATAAACATAAGCACACATTCCATTAGCTGTGAGGGGATGATGTCGTCACACCCCACGTAGCCTCTGTCCACTCCCGGTATGTTCATGAGACACAGAGAGAAAAAAACAGCAAACAATATCTGACAATTGTTATGAAAATAATTTTGATATCATAAACCCCCTGGAAAGATCTCAAGGACCCCCAGAGCTCCCCAGACCACAGGTAGAAAACCACTGCTCTGCAGAAAACTGCGTCCTTGATTTCTGAATCTTTTTAGACTTAATATTGGGTGAGGAAACTTGGTAACCATGTGAGTACCCTCATCTTTTATGCTACGATTGCCATGTATATTACATCTGCACGTGTTATAAACCGCACAATACTATATTTTTCTTTAAATAGGCATATGTATTTTTAAAACATTAAGAAAATATATATTTTACATTTACCTACAGGTTTACCATTTCCCTTCATCTGTCCAACCACTCTGTTCCTCCATCTGGATTCCTTTGCCTCTGGCCCACGAAACTTGAGCGTCTCTCATAATGCAGGTCTACTGATAAAAAATTCTCTAAGTTTTCTTTTTTCCGAAGGTGATTTTATTTCATCTTCATTCCTGAAGAATATTTTCACCAGAAAAACAACTCTGAGTTGATTTTTTCCCCCAGCATTTTAAAGATGTTGTTCTACTGCCTTCTTTCTGGTCTGTGTTGTTTTTGATGAGAAAGCAGTGACACTGAAAACGTTGTTCTGTGTTTGCGGTGTGCTCTTCTTCTCTGGGTGCCTTTGAGATTTCCCTTTTATCTCAGGTTTTCAGGAGTGTGACTCTGATAGGCCTACATGTGCTTTTTTGTTTATTTCCCTTTCTGCTTTGAGTTGCTGAGCTTCTTGAACCCAAACATACCTGCCTTCTCCAAAACTTGGGTAACTTTCCATCATTATTTCTTTGAATATTTTTTCTGCCTCATTCTCTTCTCTCCTTCTGGGACTCTAAGAAGACCCCTATTAGAATGAATATATATATATATATATATATATATATATCCACAAGTCCCTGAGTTTCTGCTCATTAAAAAAAATTTCTTCCTCTCTTTCTCAGATTGAGTAATTTCTGCTTATTTATCTTCAAGGTCACTGACTCTTTCTTCTGCTATCTCCATTCTTCTACTAAGTCCCTCCAGTTTTTGTTTTTTAATTCCATATATTGCATCCTTTAGTTCCAGAGTTCAGATGTGGTTCTTTTTTAAAGTTCTTATTTCTCTGCTTATGTTCCTGTTTGTTTTTCTTTAATACGAGCATATTTTTCTTTGCATCTTTGGGTGCTAAAATTCTTGGGTACTGAATCCAACATCTGGGTCATCTTGGGGGATGGGTACTGTTGTCTTTTCTCTTCAACATGGTTTGTGTTTTTGTTTCCTCATTTTTGGAATAATCTTGAATTGTATCCTATATGATGATTGATATGTTATAAATATCATGGATTCTGGCCCTGGCCATGTGGCTCAGTTGGTTGGAACATCGTCCCATATACCAAAAAAGGTTGCAATTTCGATCCCCAGTCAGGGCACATGCCTGGATTATGGGTTCTATCCCCATTTAGGGTGTATTCTCTCTCCCTCTCTCTCTCTCTCTCTCTCTCTCTTCCCCCTTCCCTCCCTCCCTCCTTAAAAGTCAATAAACAAACCCTCAGGTGAGGATTTAAAAAAAAAAAAGACTATGGATTCTGTAATGTTCCTCCAAAGAGTATACTGCCTTTTTGTTCAGTTAGCAGTTAACTTGGCTTATCTCAAACTGCAAACTGTCTTGAGAAGAGCAATAGCTCAAACTGAAGTTGCATTCTTTTAGTCTCAGCTAGGCTGCCTGGAGTCTGCCCCATGTACTCATTGTTCAGGGGAACAGGGTAGAAATATCTGAGACACTCAAGCAGCTAACAACCTGATTATGATCCAGGGATCACTCAACCAGAGAACAGCCATGTGCAGAGCTTAGAGCTCAGGAAGGTGGTGCAGGCTCAGGGTATTGGCCCCCACAACCTTTCCCAGCACCAACCTGTGCCACCAGACAGATCAAGATGAGCAAATGCCTTTCATGATGATAAAATTAAGAAAAGAGTGCTAGCTCTCACCCAGACCTGCTCCCTTCCCCAAGGCTCCAGAGCCTAATCACCAAGCCCTCATTCTCCCTTCTCCCCACTCCCAGGTGTGGACAGTGTGCCATCCCAAGCAGGACCAGCCCTAAGAGTTCTGGGCCCTGCATCTCTGCCATAATTACTTGGGCAGCTACCTCTGCTCCTGCCCCAGGCTACAAACTGCAAAGCAATGACCACGTCTGTCTTCCTGCCGGCTGGGGAGGAGGCCCCAGGGCAGGAGGAGTGCTCCTGAAAGCCAGGCCTGGGCACCACTCCCCAGCCCAGCCCCTCATGGGCCTGCTGTGATCAGCTACACACAAACCAGCAGGCTCCTTCTCCAGGCCCAAGTCCCTGGAGGCCTTCTCCCCTGACCCTAACACTCATTGTAGCTACGCCCCCTGGATGGGACCAGGCCCTCATATCCAAAGTGTTAGATTCCTGAAAGCAGGGACCACATCCAGGCCCTGGGCTGCTCCAGACACCAGCTGTAGGTATGGTCACTGTCTCTTGACCCTCCTGGCTCCATGACCTCTTTCACACCAGGACTCCACCCAGCACTTTAACCGTTGTCCATTTAGGGTGACCGACTGTTCTAACTCACCCAGAACTTTCTCACATCCCCCGAAAGCCTTCAGTCCCATACAAATCAGAACAGTTGTCCTTGCCTGCCCTGGAGTTTTCTTTTAAGGCCTTTCTCTTCCTCTCCTCCAGAACATTACCAAGAAAGAAAAGGGCTAGCCCAGGTGCTCTCCAAGAGTCCTGGAGCGCAAGCTCAGGAACAGAGTACAATCCTGCCCATCAGACTGTCAGAGAACAGGGAATGATGCTCTGAGGGGAGACTATGGGTGGATCCCCAGCCCTGATGGGAGCCTTAGTTGGCTTGTTCCCATCACATGGGTCTTGGGTTGGTACCATTGTTCACCCCTGTGGGTGTGTCTCTGCCTTCACAGGTGTTCCAGGTGACCCTGAGAGCTGGATGAGGGGGAATGTGTCAGTGGTCTCTGGGGAGGGGAGAAGCCCAGCCAGTGGGGCCTGCTGCTCCTAAGATGCAGATGGGAGACTATCCTCTGGGGCGGCTGGGGTTGATGCATGGCACACAGGGTCAACTTCATCCCAAGACTATACCTGGGGAACTGTGTCTCTCCTGACCATCACCCTCCTGCCATCCCCTCATAGCCAGGGACTGTGCTGTCCTAAACCTTAGCCTGGAGAAAACAAAGATCCAGAAGGTACCTGCTTAGGTCTGTAACTTGCTGCATGTGTGAGGAGCCATATGACTACATGCAAACTGGAGAAAGCAACAGATTCTTCTATGAGAAGTGTGTGTGTGTGTGTGTGTGTGTGTGTGTGTGTGTGTGTCTGGAATATAAGCCCAAATGGAATGTAAAGATTTCCATACATTCTATACCTAGAATACCTGGCACACACTAGGCATTTGTTGAATGAATGAATATCTGTGTACGTGTACATGCCACAGTGTCCGAATGGTAAATTCTCCTTAGGCCTGGGAGAGTAAAGGGGGGGAATGGAGCTCACACTGAAGACAGAGTTTTTTGTTTTTTGGATTTTTTTTTTTATGGAGGCAGCGATACTGCTGCCAACAGACAGAATGAGGCACAATACTATTCCACCACATCTGTTTTCCTCAGTCCAAGCACATTGCAAATCTCCTCCACAGTCCTTCTTGTTCTCTGCCTTGAGGACTGCTGTCTTCTCTTCCAGTCAGTCTGCGGCATGGAGGTGGGAGGGGGGGAGTGTACAGGTAGGAGGGTTCATTTGGGGATGTCCCCCAGCCTCTTTCTCATTCTGAGTTCTTATGGCTGGAGGGCAGACCTCAGAACTCCAGGACAAGGCGATCCACCCCTGCCTTTCAGACCCAAACACATTGAGATAACATTTTTCTAAGTATTGATGAAGGTGGGAAGCCCTAGGTTTGATGCAGAAGGAAGAAACAGATATGTTGGTGAGCCTGTGTTTTATGGGTGAGTCGAGGGGAGTATTGTTGTGTTGCTCTTGGCAGCATGGTGACCGAAGCACTGGGCACAGAGCTGCTGGACACCCTTCCAGGTAACCAGGGCTCGGAGTGGGGTAGTGGTCACAATTGGTGATAGTGAGTGAGCTCGTGGTGTGGGAGGTCTCCAGCAGCATGGTCACCTATTGAAGAGGCTGCAAAACACCATTCTCTGGGATGACCATAGAGCTTGTCCAAACCAAGATAACTCTGAAAGGGAAAGGGGGCATATAAATAATTACACCAGGACAACCAGTGTAAACTGGGATTGTTCCAACCAAACTGAGACATACGCTCTCCCAGTAGATTATTCTAAACAGTGTTCTGGGAGATTAAGTGAAGTTAGTCCACCAAAGCAACAAAGAAAGGAGGCATTAATACCCTAGTGGGTAAGGCACTGATGACCTCACAAAACCTACCAGATTTTTGGAGGGAGATGACAGCAACAATAAAGTGAATCAGTATTGAGTGAGTCAGGGTGGATGGCAATAAATGCAAGTCGCCAGTATTGCTCGGGCTGCTAGGTGGTTAGATGGCTGAACGATGAAGGTGTAGCTATGGTGAAACGTGATCGGAGAAACAAAGAACATAACATGGGGGTCCTAACCCTCACAATCTAGCACTGGTTCAGCATCCTTCCTTCCAGGACAGATCCTTGTGGGCTCATACTATAGCCCCTCTCATTCCTGGGTTATACCCAGGAGGTCCTGGCTTTTTCCTTGCAGGCATGAATAGAAGGCTTCCTCTTCTGGGGTTGCATTGCCTCCTCCCACAGCTAGCAAGAAGTGGCTCAACCTAGACTTCTAAGGACCATGGGCCAAGCAGTCCACAGTCAGCCACCTTACATGCTCCGACATCCTTGAGAAGGCAGGACCCAAGATACCAGCTACATCTCCACATTTCCAACTCAGGGCAAGGTGGAACAGTGCAGACCAGGAACTATGGAGGAGTCCACAGAGGTGAATTCCACTACTTTCACCAAAGTCTTTCTTTCTCTCATCTGGGGTCCTCATGCCTCCACGTGGCCATCGCTCTTCTCCCTAGAGCACCTGCCTGGGAAGGAAGGGCAGAGACAGAGAGCCAGGAGCATAAATAAATGGAAGTAGAGGCTTTGAGAGAGAGAATTTTTCTGTAAACAGGCAGCTGGCATGGTCCCCAGAGAACTCTCTTCAACTTCTCCTTCAAGTCAAGTCTGGTTGTTGGTGGGTAAGAGGTCTTCCTGGTCTCAGAAATATCGAGCCTCAATTGGGATAAAAACTAGCTGCAATATTTCGGTCATCCCCGTGCCAGACCACACGCGGCATCCAGAGGTTTTGTTTTAGGTCATGTTGATAATTACTGTACTTCCCGTAACTTTCAGCTCCCCCTGCTCCTGGAGCCTTCCCCAGCCACAGCCCTGGAGTGAGGGGACCTGACTCCCAACTGCAGCTGAAAGACAGAATGTGTCTCATAATACACTTGTTAGCTTTCTCTTTTCTTCTGTACATTTTAAGCTTCTCAGACCTGCCCTTTAAAA
This sequence comes from Phyllostomus hastatus, assembly GCF_019186645.2. NCBI lineage: Eukaryota > Metazoa > Chordata > Mammalia > Chiroptera > Phyllostomidae > Phyllostomus > Phyllostomus hastatus. The sequence goes on along the minus strand of NW_025334039.1, from coordinate 13,295,006 downwards.
TCCTATATAATGAAATTCTGGGACTCGGTTTTCAAAAGCCAGCCTCACAAATGCTAACAAAATAAATCTGAGCAAGATGAGAACAGAACGTACTCCCTCTTAGCACAGCACTGCAGAAAATCAGGCACGATTCTGCTCACACAGTTGATTCTGATAAAGTGGTGAATCAAACATGTTCAGTCTCACTGGAGGGGAAATACATAATTCTGTTCCATGTTATATTTATATCATCTTTGGAGTATAACTTATACAAAGGAATTTTTAAAGACATTCAGACTGCAGAGATGATTGCTGTATGACCAGGGCACAACGTCGTCTATAAAACGTACAAGACTGCCGGTCTGGTTGGTCGTTGATAACTTTTACTCATAGAAAAAAATTTTAATTAACCATTTACCTTCCAGAAAGCATGAATACTTGTGAGGTTGTTGTTTGTCTGTTAGACCAGGAGAATACCTTTGGGACTGACTCTCTTCCTCCTGTCAAGCATCAAGATAAAATCCCATTACTCTGATTTTTTTTTCCCAAAAAGCTTAAGAGTCGGCAATTGTTTAATTAACAGAAGGAATCCCTGCTCTGTGATCTACCAGGAAAGATAGGAACCAGTCTTGTGGAAAGAGCTGGAAAAGGAAAGCAAGAAACAGAGAACAAACTAATGATTGCCAGATGGGGTTGGGGGAGGAGGGAATGGGCAAAAAAGGAGAAAGGGATTCAGAAGTACAAACTGCCAGTTACAAAAACAGTCAAGGGGATGCAGAGTGCAGCACAGGAAATACAGTCAACAATACCGTAATCACTGTACATGGTGTCGGAGGGGCACTAGACTTACTGAGAGTTCACTTTGTAAGGTATATAAATGTGTAATCACTGTGTTGTGCACCTGAAACTAATATAATACCATAGGTCAACTGTAATTGAAAAATAAGTCTTAAAAAAAGAGAGAGAAGCAGTGAAACCCCGATATTTCAGTTCACTCAGGATTTGGAATCAGGCCGAGGCCTGCAGCACCCCTTCCCTGGGGCGATCGTGAGGAAGACATAGGCCCTGATCGTGATGTTTGGGGTCCTCATCGCCACTGGTCCCTGTTACTTAAAAGACAATAAAAATTCCAAAGCCCAGTAGGTAACTGTCTTGTTGAGTCAGAGGCTCCCCAGGAAGATGGAGCAATAAGAGGTTCAAAGGAGGGGAAGCTGTCAGAGCCAAAGCTTGGTTTAAGGAGGAAAGTGAAAAAGAGAACACAAAAGCCTGGAGAAAGGGAAGAAAGCGAAGGAAGTGAAGGACAAATAAAAGCAGGGTAATGAGCCCTGCCCAGGCGGTTCAGTTGGTTGGAACATCAGCTTGTGCACCAGGGTGTTGTGGATTCAACCCCCAGTAAGGGCACATACCTAGGTTGTGGGTTCAATCCCCAGTGTAGGTGCATGTGGGAGGCAATCAATGGATGTTTTTCTCTCTCTCTCTCTACCCCCCCAACCTTTTCTTCTCTCTAAAATCAATAAACGTATCCTCAGATGAGGCTTTTTTTAAAAAGCAGAGTAACAAGAACAGGAACATACCTACCACCAGGGACCTGAGCAGCATGCATGCACCCTGAGTAGAGATTACTTCATGGAATAGGGGTGACAGGGATTGCCCCCCCCCCAAGCTGTCCCTTGGACTAAGGATGGAAGGACAAGGCTCTAGGAAGGAGAGGACATCAGAGGAATGGCACTTGGGAAGGAGCCTGGTCATTGGGAGTGACCCAGAGAGAGCCGGAAGGAGCTGTTGATTATTATTACAAGGTTACAAAATACGCAGAAGGATACCATTTTCTAGTATATTTTGTATCTTTAAATTTTTCTATTTCTGTTATTAAATAGCTGTGTTACACCATACACATTCTGTTGGGTTTGTTGGGGGCCAGCAGGAGTATTCTGCAGAAGAGGGGACGAGGGAAAAGTCAGGTCCAAAGTGTGGGAGCAGAAAAGCACTTAAAGTGACAGTGGGGCTGGATGAAGGAGGAGTAGAGAGCTAGTGCAAGGGAGAAGAGGGAAGAAGCCAGCTGAAAGACTTTCTACCCATACTTTCCAGATTCAAACACACACATTTCTCGACCCCATATATGGGCAGGGCGCCTTATTAGCCGTCAGTGATGGCAAGCCCAGGCCTAGTAGATAGTTCTCGAGAGCCCCTAAGGGTTCCCAGAGAGTCTCCCAAAAGAATTGTGGACCGAGAGCACTGGAGTGGGTGAAGAGCCATTCTTAGCCTCAGTAGCCCAAAGAATGGAGAGAGAAAGGGTAACTAAAACTATGTGCAAAGCCACCCTGAGTTACACCTCTGAATCCCAGAGGTGTACAAAACTTCCAGACAAGGCCACAGCCCACACCCAGGACGTGACCCCAGGACCACCAGTGGTGCAGAGTCACTCCACACCTGCCTGCCTTCCCACTCTTCCCCTCGCTTTCAGATCACAGGCCGTGGAGCGGGAGGGGCTGCTCTGAGCTGATCCTGTGGGTGGCAGTGCTCTCCAGTGGGCAGCCTCCTGATCAGAGGGAACCTGTGTCCTTGGGGAACAGGCTGCTGCTGTCTTCCATCTCCCACAGACCTGCCTCCTTTGTGCACAGGACTACCAGCCTTCACAAGAACAGCCTAGACCCCTACCAGGCCATGGGTGAGTGTGTCTCCTGGGGAGGTGGCCTCGTGCCCAGCCATGGCCCTGGGATCTGCCTGAAGAAGCAGGAGTCTGGGCCTGATCCAGGCCCTGGGCCAACCTGACCCTGCCGGAGGAGCAGATTCCAGGGGTTGTGAGCAGGGTGCAAAAGACCACCCAAGCAAGGGCCCCAGCCATGCTTGGTGAGGAGGGAGTGAGGAGGAGAAGTTCAAGTTCAGAGGTCACAAACTTCCATTTCAACAAGAGGCAGGCAGGTAATACAAATAAGTGGAAAGGTCAGGAAGGGAGAGATATGGCCGATTAGAGGCAACAGCCATAGCACACACGGAGCCATACCTACTATTTACCATTTTGTAAATAGTACAAAAGAGTCAAGAGTCAGTGCCCTCCCAACCCCTGACCTCTGAGGGCAGCGAGGTTTTGGAGTTTTTCCTCTGAAGTTGTGGTGGCTGAGATATACCCAAGTCAAACAGTAGGTGGCGCTCGACCCAGAGAATTAGAAAAAGGAACAGGAGAATTACTAAACTCATTTCCAGTAACCTCCCACCTCCCCCTGAGGGCTCTCTCTGGCCCCACCTCTTGTTTCCTGGCCTGAGCCAAGTCCTCTCCAAGGTCCCGGAGGTCCCACTCCAGAGGCCTGGTCTCGGAGCCGGGGAATTATTTCTGGGGAAGCCCCCACTCCACAAGCTGCCCAGGCAAGATGTGAGTGTGCCCTTAGAAAGGACTGGAGGAGAGGAAAAGGGTGGGGAGATGGGAGGATGAGACCCAAGGGCTCACGTACGCCCCACACAGAAACCCACACCCACACACTCACATACACACACACACTCAGAGCCACTTAAAGCAGAAGGGAATTAGAAGTTGCCCTTAGCTTCTAGCAGCCTTCCCGGGGGGTGGTCAGGCACAGTGCTCTGAGCCAGGAAACTAACATTTTCACTGTCCCTCACCTGTACCTCCGTGTCTCCCTCAGATCCCAGGGTGGGGCTGGGATCTGCTGAAGCAGAAAGCAGTTCCCCACCTTGTATGAGACTCTCCAGGAAGATAAGCTATGGTGAAAAACTCACCGTGGAGCTCAGGCTGACTGGGAGGCTGAAGGAATTGGGGCGGAGAGGGGCAATAAGGCAGCGGGCAGAGGTGTCAGACTTCAAGGGCTGAGGCCACAGCTGCTAATGCCTTCACCAGGTCTCTCAGTCCCTTAGCAATGCCTGCCCCCATTCCTCAGGACCCCACAGGCCTCAGGCCGCAAGCTGTGTGGACTCATCTTTCCCTCACCCACTCACAGGTGGTGGCTGCTCCTCTGGGGAGTCCTCCAGGCTGGCCCCACACAGGGCTCTGTGCTCTTGGCCCAGCAGCTACCCCAGCAGCTGGCATTCCCCGGGTTCCCGGAGCCATACCTCAAAGGCCAAGAGAGCACCACTGTCATCGAGGCCCCGGAGGGCTTTGCTGTGAAGCTCGTGCTCCAGGACTTCGACCTGGAGCTGTCCCAGGACTGTGAGCGGGACTCTGTCACAGTGAGCTGGGGTCCTGGAGGGACTCCGGGGAGGCAGCCTCCTGGCCTGGAGCCCGGGGCCAATGGGAGGTGGCGGGACCCTGGCTCTGGGGGAATGGATGAAGAGCCCAAGTCAGGGGCGCAGGCTGGCTTCCCTGGGAGGCGAGGGTCTGCCCAAGTTCGCAGCCTCCACCAGCAGCCCTGTCCCTGGCCATGCTACCATCTTGGCCCCAAAGGGACACACAAGTACCACCAATCCCTGGAATCAAGAGCGAGGCTTCACACATCAGTCATTAAAAAGACATCAAGCATTTTGCCAAGTGTCTGCTCTGTCAGGACAGGAAACTGGGCATGAACAATAACAAAAGATTCGATGACTGAGCTTACCCTAAAGTTCTCGTGATAAGGGAATTATTCAGAATAAGGACACTTTAAAACCAGTACTGTGTTGTCTTTTGTTTTGAATTTTATTTATATCAAAATAATAGATGCAATGTTTGTTTGTTGGTTTATTTTTAAATCAGAGTACTACAAGGCTATAATGGGAAACAGCTGTCTCCAGCTTTACTCCTCAACCCCATTCTACCCTCCTGGGCAATTAGTCACAATTCATGTAGCTGTTTCATCTGGCTTTTAGTTTCATATGTATCAGTCACACTCTTGTTCTGGTTTGTGTTTGGGTTGGGTTGTTTTGTTTTGTTTTTTTGGTTGTTGTTTTGTCTTGTTTTACATATTATCCATTAACTTTCAACTACAGAAGACAGGACTGGCTTTATCGGAGACCCTCACGCCTACATTCCCCCTCTCCCATCCTTGCAGCTTACCTATACTACTATTTTTAATTAAATCTATAGTCATTACTTACATTATTATGACTTTAAAATACTCACATCTGAGCATATGATGGACAATAATTACAGGTTTTTTCCTCTCTAATTTTCGGTTTCCCAGGAGTCAATAATTACATGGAGTTCTTTGGAGCTTTCTGTTTGTTTTTGTTCTACTCTGGTTTGCTTAGTCCTGTGTAACTAATCACAAACTCTGTGTTGAAAGATTTACGCTGTGTAATTTACACAGCGTAAATCTTTCAACACAGTCAAGTACAAATCTCATCCGAGTCGTCCTGTTCATGGGCGACATTTCGCCAAAAGATCTCTTGATCTTGATTTATTTCTTCACTCTGAAGTCGTGGCTGTCTAAGACTTCACCCTCTCTGGGGTTCCCTTCTCCATCGCGCTGGGAAATTCCCTTTACCTGCCCTGCGTTAAAACTGAACCCCACTGTCATTCTCTTTCTCTCATTTTTAGAGGAGCACTTTCTCCTCCAGAAAAGGTATGTGGGAGTCAGTTTTAGAGGCTCTTGCACAACCCTAAACGTCTTCGTTCTGCCCTCACAGCTGGTGGATTGTTTATCCGGCTTGCATTCTAAGCTGGAAGACATTTTCTCTCAGAGTTTGGATGACATTGTCTCCTAGCTCTAGTGGTGTTAAGTCTGACAGCAGTGTGATTTCTGGTCCTTAGTTTTTTTCTCTCTAGAGTTTCTGGAATTGTTTTTATTACCAGTATTCGGAACTGTATGACGTGCCTTGATGTGGTTCGCTTTCTACTTGTTGTAGAACCTTCTTTTAATCTAGAGACTCTTTTCAACCTGTCCTTCAATTCTAGGAATGTTCTTCTATTATTTTTTTAGATTATGTCCAGGCATCTACTCTCCTTATTTTCTTTTTCTGGAACTCCTATAATTTAGCTGTTGTATGATCTGGACTGATTCTCTGGTTTTATTATTCATTCTGTTGTGTTTCCATCTCTTTGTCCTTTTGTTCCACTTCCTGGGAGATTTTCTCATTTTAAATACCCACTTTAGTGGTTTTTTTGCTCTTGACTTTTTTTATGACGAAAGGCTCATTCTTATTTTTTAAATGTGGCTTTTTACAGAATGTTGTTCTTATTTCACAGACAAGACTCTTTTCCCTGTAGTGGGACTATTTTTCAATGCTGTTTCTGTTCCCTGTATTATCTCTACTTTGCCCAAGTTCTTTCTTACTCTTCTTTTTGTTTTGTCTCTGCTTCTTATATTAGAGACTCTCCTACAATAACTGATAATCCTTGGCTGTTCATTTAGATTTAAAAAGAAAGTACTAGAATGATATTGGATGCCCTGTGAAGACAGCTAAAATTTAAGAAACGACAAGTTTGAAAAGAAAGCTACGAGCGAGGTGGACCAGGTGTGCCGCGGGGCCCTCCCAGATGTGGGCGTGCAGAGCATTTCCCTGGGGGATGGCCAGCCTCAGAGAGGAGTCCTCTGGTCTCCTGAGGGAGTTGCCCGCCTTCTGGTAGACAAGCAGAGGCATCTTACTGTTTGATATGTAGACTGTCACCCAATCCCTCTGTTTTCAGTTCTGATCTCACTCCCTCTGTCAAGTGTCCCAGGGAACCCCAAGCCCAGGGTCCCTGGCTCCCGCTGAGGTCTCCTGCCAGGCAGGGTGAACCAGAGGGAGTCACCTGGGCACACAGGGTGGGCAGAGGGGTCTAGAACTCTGAGGTCTCCCTACATAGGCTTCTGTTAGCCCCCAGCCCCGCCCCACTCATCCCCATCCTCAGGGGTTCCTGGTTGTCCTCGTTTCTGTGGTAAGAACCTGTGTGCTTTATGTTGGCTTCCACTCTGCGGAGTCAGATCCTTAGTTGCCTCTTTTCCATCTCCGGTCCACCTTCCAGGATGTTACTGGCATCTCTCCTCTGCTGTCATCTCCTCTCACTGTTTTGTCCTTGGTCGTGTTGAAAGGAATTTGAGACTGTGGGAGAATGAGGGAATGAAGAACCCAGGAGGTGGATTCATAAGAAAATCATAAATTAAATGGGGAAAAAAAAGAAATGAGTAAAATGAGCTGAGCAGGGGGCTGAGTGCCCAGAATAGAGATTGAGCATGAAGCGTGGGCCAGGGGAACTCCTTCCAAGAGGTATCCTTGTGGGTTGGAGAACCCACCAAAAGGAATCTGAGCAGGGGCGAGGCCCTCGAAGGGGTTTGCAACAGGGACCCCTCCTTAAAGAACATGTAAGTTAAGCAACAATAGGCAGCCTATCCGTACTGCGTGCACTTGTGTCCTTAGATTCCCACCCCTTGTGGGGCTTTATTTACAGTTCAGCTGGAGGAGGGACACTCCAGAAAAGAGAACAGGAAAGGCCAGAAACCCCAGCTCGGTCTTTGCAGAGGGTCTTATTGCGTCACAGATGTTGGCCCACAGGAAGTTACTCAGAAAAGTGGAAGGGGGCAGGGTTGGAGGAAGCCAGAGGGAGGGACTTACATCTGTATTTTCATCAGTTCAAAGCTGTAGTGCTATAAGCGCCATGTGAGCACCAGGGATTCTGTGGTCAGCAAAACAGGTGTATTTCCCGCCTTCTTGGAACTTACAATCCAGTGGACTATTGGGGGAGCCCTGGGGAGCCCAAGGAACTTCTTTTTACTGATTTATTTTTCATTATAATTGACAAATAGTATTATATTAGTTTCAGGTGTACAACATACTGACTCAATATTTATATGGCTCACAAAGTGATCACCACAATGAGTCCACCAGCCACCTGTCACCAAACATGGTTATTATATGTTATTGACTCTATTCCCAAGGAGCCTTTCGAGAGCAGGCAAATATGGTGGGCTTTATGAGATAAGCATAGAAGGCTAAAGAAATATGCAAGGTATCTGGTCACATCTGGAAAAAACTTGGGAGTCAACAGCAAACAGGAAGCTACGTGAGCAAGCTTGCACAGGCGTGTGCTGACCTGTCAGGTGGGGAGTGTCCCTGGGACCACCCGGGGTGCAGATTCACCCCACACCTGCCTGCCCCTCTGCTCCCCTTTCAGATCACAGCCAGTGGGACGGACCCAACCCTGTCCTGTGGCCAGCGGGGCTCTGCGCTGGGCGGACCCCGAGGTCAGAGGGAGTTTGTGTCCTCAGGGAACCGTTTGCGGCTGACTTTCCTTGCACCTGCCTCCTCTGAAGACAGGACAACTGGCCTCCACAAGGGCTTCCTGGTCCTCTACCAAGCCGTGAGTGAGTGTCCATCCTGGGGGTGCGCTCTCTTTCCACGGCCATGACCCCTGATATCTGGAAAAGACAAGTGGAAGCTTGAGTGATGGTTGAGGCTGGGGGTGCAGGGACTGGACACCGGGGCCCACCCCTTCCCTGCCGCCTCCGGCCCCCGCTGGGGAGCTGCCCAGTTAAAGGCTCCAGCAGGCATTCTCACACTGATTTACTGACCCGGGTTTGAGGATCATTTCGTTTTTCATGAAATGCCACATACAGATCGTAAGTAAAATTCCAGATTTTCAAATGGTAACTCAGAATTTTTTTTTGCAAGGTAATATATGCACATGATAAAAATTTCAAAAAAAAAAATATATGGTAAAAAGTAAGTCTTCCTCTGATCTCTGGGCCTTAGTCCATGACTACATTGTCCAGAAACAACTCTGTTCTCCATTTCCTGGGTATTTTTCCAAAGACATTCTATGCCATTGAACTATAATTGTGTGTGTGGCAGTGGGGGAGGGTTGTTGCATAATACAATGTTTTAAATTTGGCATTTTTCACTCAATGATATAGCTTAAAGATCATTCCATATACATGTGGCTAGCATTGCCTAGTTCTTTTTAGTGACTATATAATATTTCTTTGATTAATATGTCATAATATATTGAATTAGTCGTCCACCGATAGATATTTTGCTGCCACAAACAGTACTGCTATGGAAAGCTTGTATACAGAACACAGGTGGCAAACACAAGGCCCGCGGGCCGAATTCATCCCTCCACCTTGTTTATCCGGCCCAGCACTTTGTTTCTACCCGGCAGCAGCGCCGAGCTCTCACTTAACTGTTAAGGAGTAGTTACATTTACACAGTCCTAAAAGTGCATTCGGCCCTATGAAGGCAACTGTGAGGCTGATGTGGTCCCCGGTGAAAATGAGTTTGACACCCCGGATATACACGTTGGAGCATGCACATGAGGGTGAATCCTTAGAAAGGAAAATGCTAGGTGAAAAAAATCACAGTTTTAATTTTGACATTGCTGAATTCCCCTCACAGAGGTTTTGTGAATTCACACTCCCACTCAGCATGTCTGAAAATCCTGTTTCCCCGTATCCTACTCACCATGGTCGCTGTCAAACCTTTTTAGCATTGACAGTCTGATCAGTGAAAAATAGTTCAAATGTTTAAAAAAAGGAAAAAAAGACTGCGGTTCAAACTAAATGTGGCCATGGGCCAGAATCAGTCCCTGGCTTGCCATTTGCAATTCTGTTCTAGGTTCTAATGACCACTTCTTTCCTATAGGCATGAACCATAGTCAGCCCCTCAGCCAGGTTAGTGGGGGCTCTGAGGCCACACACACACCTGGAGGCAACTCCTCCAACATCCAGAACCACTGCCAGGAGCCCTATTATCAGGTGGTTCCAGCAGGTGAGTCCCCACCTGCCGGGGAACCGGCTTCTACCTGCCTCACTCCTACCAAGAGGCCTGTGGCACCTACCCTTTTAGCCCCACCTCCCGATTCTGAGCCTGTTTCTTTGCCTCACCTCATTTCACTCCTCAGGGACACTCACCTGCACAGCCCCAGGCCCCGGAGAAGAGACAGAGGACAGGGAGGAGGTTCCTCACTGTGTGCCAGGTGAGTAGTGACCTGCCAGTGCTGTGACGGCGGTCACTCTCCAAACAGGATTCAACCATACGTGGGGCCTGTGGACCAGGATGCAGGGGGTTAAAGGAAAGCCTCAGAATAGAAAGAGGAGACAAAAGCAGAAGGGGAGGAAGAAGAGGGAAACCAAGAAGGTCCATAAAAGGAAAGGCAAGGAGCTTGTCCCTTATTCTTCGAAGATCAAGATATACCTGGGGAAGCAAAAGCATGAAGGAAGTTAATCAGATGGGGAAGTGAGGGAGACAGAGGGGCAGCGAGGAACGAGAGAAAACCCTCCCTTGGAGCCGTATGCTTCGAGGACACACAGACAGGCACTCTGTCCCGCAACTATCTCCCTACCCAGATGCCACAGGGCCAGAAAGTCCACCTTTTTTTTTTTTTAGTTTCATTATTGAGATAAAATTCACCATTTTATAGTGTACAATTTAGTAATTATTAGCATATTTACAATATTGTGCAACCACTCCCACTAATTCTAAAACATTCCCATCATCCCAAAAGAAACCCAGTACCTCTAACTCCCCCCTCCTTCATCCCCTGGCAACCACTAACCCGCTTTCTGTCGCCACGGACTTGCCTATTCTGAACGCTCCATAGCAGCGGGCTCATACCATATGTGGCCTTTCGGGTGTGGCTTCGTTCCTTTAGCATCACGTCATCAAGGTTCCTCCACATTGTACCAGGTATCAGGACTTCATTTCTGTCACAACTGAATTGAATCCCACCGTATGGACATACCACATTTTGTTTATCCATTCATTAGTTGATGGACATTTGGGTTGTTTCCACTTTTTGCCTCTTATGGACAATGCTGGTATGAGCATCCACGTACAAGTTTGTATCTGAACATGTTTTCAGCTCTCTTGGGTGTACACCTAGCAGTGGAATTGCTGGTGTTGACTTCTATCATAACTCTACGGGTATGCTTAACTTTTTGAGGAATTGCCAAACTGTTTTCCATGATGGTTGCACCATTTTAAATTCCCATCAGCAGAATATGAAGATTCAAGTCCCATTTTTTGAAACCCATTTTTTTTTTAGTCAAAGCATTGCCTGTCTAACCCAATCTGGATGCATTTCTCAGATTTTACTCCTGATCCACAGAAGCTCTGGAGGCAGCCGGAAGTAGTGGTTCGTAGGGGGTGGAGGACAGGTAGTAGTGGCAGATGTTAAAAACGAACAAGTGGCAGAAAGGAGAGTCAAGAGGCGCCGAAGGCAAATTCTGCTTGCTGTGTGAGTTTGCTCAGGATGGCCCCACCAAGAGTCTAAAGAAGTGGTTTGAAATGGCTAAGGAGGCAGGAGAAAGAGCCCTTCACAGAAGTAGGTCTTTAATAAATGTGGCTTGATGCATGCTGGTTTCTCACCCTTACCTCTCCTCTCTTGCAGTCTGTGGACAGCCAGTCACCCCCATTGCGCAGAACCAGGGGGTCCAGGGTTCTTCCAAAGCTAAGCTGGGCAACTTCCCATGGCAAGCCTTCACCAGTATCTATGGCCGTGGGGGTGGGGCCCTGCTGGGCGACAGATGGATCCTCACTGCTGCCCACACCATCTATCCCAAGGACAGCGCCTTTCCTGGGAAGAAGAGGAGGGTGGACGTGTTCCTGGGCCACACAAACGTAGATGAGATGATAAAGCTGGGGAACCACCCCGTGCGCCGAGTGGTTGTGCACCCGGACTACCCTCAGAACGAGTCCCACAACTTCAACGGGGACATCGCCCTCCTGGAACTGCAGCACAGCGTCCCCCTCGGCCCCCACCTCCTCCCGGTCTGTCTGCCCGACAGCGAGGCCCTCTACCGCAGTGGCCTCATGGGATATGTCAGTGGGTTTGGCGTGGAGATGGGCTGGTTAACTACTGAGCTGAAGTACTCGAGACTGCCGGTAGCCCCGAGGGAGGCCTGCGAGGCCTGGCTGCAAGAGAAGCAGAGGACTGACGTGTTTTCGGACAACATGTTCTGTGCTGGGGATAGGGCGCGGCGGCAGAGTGTCTGCCAGGGGGACAGTGGTGGCGTCTACGTGGTGTGGGACGAGCGTGCCCATCACTGGGTGGCCACGGGCATCGTATCCTGGGGCATTGGGTGTGGCAAAGGGTATGGCTTCTACACCAAAGTGCTCAACTACATGGACTGGATCAAGGGAGTGATGGACGGGAAGGGCTGACCCTGGGCACGCTGAGCCCAGGCACCAGCTCTGTGAGGCCGCAGACAGAAGAGGGTTGAAAGTGAGGACTGAGCCTTGTGGGTGGGGAGGGAGGGAGTCCGGGAATCCATATTTGAGTCACGGTGTGAGACAGAACTCCCCCTCTGCTCAAGGCTGACCCCAGCCCAGATAGGAAGGGCCTCCCCCAGCCCCTCCTCCTCACCCTCTACCTTCCTGTGAGTTTGCACTATGCCCAGGAAAGCCCTGTACATCCCAGTGAGTTTCACTTCGAACTTTATCTCTTGCTGACAGAGCTTCATCTGTCTCTCCTGGGAGACAGACAGCCTCTCACCACCCTGTTCAAGTGGTGTATGGGGGCAGTGGTCTTAATTGCATTGCATCCCTGAAACATTCTAAAGCCCCTTCAGTTGCCGTTCAAATATTCAAACTCTCAGCTGCACCACCTACCACAACTCCCAGCTGCAGCTACAGTGATGGCTCGGTGTTTGTTATATCTCCCACATGCCAGGCAATTCGTGTACGTTATTTCACTGGCTCCTCACACCAAGTTTGCAAAGCCTGTGTTATAACCCACATTTTGAATGAGGAAACTGAAGTTCAGAGAGATAAAGCGACTTGCCCAAATGCCACAGCCAGTCCAGGACTGCAAAGGCCCTTTGCCTCCCAGTGCACCTGGACACCTCTCAGAGTCCTCAGGACCTGCTGTGTTGCCCACTCCCCCTTCCCAGCCCCCACAGCCCTACAGCTTCTCGCTCGCTGGGGACTCCTGCTGCCGTCAGGACGGACACCTGGTGCACACTTTCCTGGGGCCCGGCTCCTGCAGACAGCACACCCCCTGGGCCCAGCCCTGGGCTGGGTGTTCCTGCAGACACGCCCGGTGCTGCTAGACACCCCAGGCCATGCTCCACCTGAGACGACCAGCTCTTTAATTTTTAGTGAGGACATGAGGCAATTTAGAGTAAAAGGCACAAATAAAATACACGTGTTCAAATAGAACTAGAAAGTGAAAAAAAACAGAGGAGAGCAAATTTACTAGTAATAAAAATCAAGGGGGCTGTATGGTTAAAGGTTAAATTTATATTTGAAAAATAGGATTCAGCCCTGGCTGGCGTAGCTCAGTGGACTGAGCGCGGCTGCGAACCAAAGCATCGCAGGTTCATTTCCCAGTCAGGGCACATGCCTGGGTTGTGGGCCAGGTTCCCAGTGGGGGCCACATGAGAGGCAACCACACATTGATGTTTCTCTCTCTCTCTTCCTCCCTTCCCCTCTCTAAAATAAATAAATTTTTAAAAATAAATATTTTAAAAGAAAAATAGGATTCAAAGGTGTACATACATGTGGTGGTTCTATTTTATAAACCTGTACATAGTACAAAAGACTATCAAAAATACTCTAAAATATTCATCAGAGGTTGCTTTAAGTGGTATAATTCCAGCTGTTTTGTTTTCTCTTGTTCTTCTCTATTTGCTAAATTTTATTTAATGAGCATGTATTAGTTATTTTTTTAACTTTTATTATTGAAAAAGTGATATGAGTTTCTCCCTACCAAAGCAAAAAATATAAAGCCAGATCTATGTGTACATATAGGAATAGGCATATCTAGACATAGATATAATTATAGGTATGGCCACAAAGGAAAACCTACTGCTACTTTAAGGGAGAAAATGTTTCCCCCAGAATCAAGTCCTAAGAGGACTGAATAAGACAATGGACAATGTCCTCAAATACTGCTCTTAAAACAAGTGCCTGCTCTGGCTGGTGTAGCTCAGTGGATTGAGCATAGGCTGTGAACCAAAGTATCGCAGGTTCAATTCCCAGTCAGGGTACATGCCTGGGTTGCAGGCCATGACCCCCAGCAACCGCACATTGATGTTTCTCTCTCTCTCTCTCTCTCCCTTTCTCCCTCCCTTCCCTCTCTAAAAAAATAAATAAATAAATAAATAAAATCTTAAAAAAAACACAAGTGTCTGCACAAACTTTGTATAGCTTTTTCTTCTTTCAGTCCTTAGTGTAAGTCAAGGGCATAAGACAAATGTGCAAGTCAAGGTTATCTGGAGTGGTGGGGCAGAGTGGAGGCTGGGCCGGGACTGAACCAACCAGGTGCATGTTTGTCACTTGCCAACCATGTTGCATAACCCAGGACAGAACTCAGATTCTGTGAGATGGGAGAGGAGAGCTTCAGCTGAGACTTACCTTCCCAAACGCCCCTCCTTCCCTGGTACCCCTGTCCCCCTGCCCTGCCACAAGCTCACACACACACGCACGCGCGCACGCTCATGCTGCTGTCAGAATGCCAGTGTGCAGTTTTCTAGACAAGAACCCACCCTTTCTCATCTCCTGGTCTGCTCCTTATCCTTCTTTCATGTCTTCACTCTTTCTGAACTTGACTAGGCCACCAGTCAGGTGCTGGATCAGCCAGGTCACGAGATTCATTCCTCAGCTGCAACACATAAGCCGATGGGAGCAACCCTCCAGGCCCTCGTTAACCTTGCAGCTTCCCCGTGCCTCCTCCCCACCTATGTTCAGTGATGGTGTGGTCGCTGCCTGACAGGAATGGCCCGTCTTCGTGAGTCCTTGCAAACCATTGCCTAGGAGAGTGCCTGGCACATTGAATAGGCCGCCCATTAAGGATCAACGGGGGGAGGGGGGTGCAGGGATGGGGGAATTAATCTGATAAGGGAAACAGCAGGATACCCTGCAGAGGCCTCAGAACTCAGAGGCCTGGTCTGCAGCCTGAGCCTCCCTGTGGACTACAATTACACAAGGCATTTGAGCTGCAGAGAGTTGATGAAGAAAGGTTCCCATGAAGAGCAAACCTCGAAAACAGGACACTGTGTCCTGATGGACAGGAGAGACCAGAGCTCTCCTCCCTCCCGGGAATCTGGCTTCACTCTCAGTCACTCTTGGTCCACAGCCACACCCTTGGCCTAGCCCAAGGCAACTGTGACTCTAGGGCTCAAACTCTTGACCAGACACTGAGGAAAAGTGGATTAGCTCCACTCTCTCCCCAGCTGCCCCTACTTCTCTAAGAGCCAAGTTCATTGGCAGGCCTGAGTTCATTGAGGTGGGCAGGAAGAGTCTTAAAGCAAACCCTGGTGCAGCTGTAGGGTTGCCCTGAAACAGCAGCCCCTGTTCGAAGTCTAAGCAGCATTACTGAATGAAGTAAGCCAGGGCCCCAATGCAGCCAGACTGCATTCCCCTCTTTCCACGCCTGCACTGCTTCCGCCACGTCGCCCTGGGCTTTGAAACCCTGGCTGTTCCTGGCCCAGGGTTGCTGGGTGACTGAGCGTAGGACAAACCGGGCTAATGGAAAAGGGCAGTGCAGAAAAGAGAGTGCCCTCAGCTGTGATCTCCACTGCACTCTGAGTGGGAACCTTGTAAACATGGCAGCAGCCTCTAGGAAGGTCCCTGAAGAAAGGGAGAATTCAGATCAGACCTAGAAAACGAGAAGTCTGCGCCTCCGGCGGAAGGCTCTCCTGTTCCTAAAAACGGACCCTTCCCCATATCGGCCAGCAGGTGGCACCACCATCAGGGAATTCAAAACCAAAACTAAGTTAAACTGGAAACAGATTTTTTTTTTCATCAGTTTTGTTTATGCAAATAGTTCATTCCCCCGAAACTTTCCTCCGGGAAAGGTCCCCCTCCCCCCTCCACAGTCGGTCACTCCCTCCCCCTTCCCTCCTCTGCATGACCGCCTCTCTCCCTCTGCACAGAGTGGATGCAGACGCGGTCAGGACCATCCAGGATCCAAAATCAGGACTTGAGAGATGTGAGTAAGGCGGATGGGGACCACTGATGGAGGGAGAAACCAGAGGAAAGAACCCTGGGCGTGGGAGGCAACCCTGCCGCCAAATTTATTCAGAGAGACAAGAACAGCCTGCCCCTCCCCATATGCCTTATCTATTCCAACATGCACACGCATGCACGCCTCAAACACATACCCTCCATCCCTCCTCCTGAGGACCGGAGACCTTAGACACATGAGGTGGTGGCCACATCCCCTTCTTCCTCCCAGCTCATAGCAGGAGGGCGCCGAGACGGGGGAAGCCCACTCTGCCCAGGAGGGGTGTCCTCCGTGCACCACTCCACACTCCATAGGCGGTTTCTCCCAGACGCCTTTGCTGAGCCTTCGGGAGCCCTTTCAGAGAACCACGACTGGAAACCCTCACCCCCAATTAACTGGTCCCAAGCCAGCCCATTCCGGGAGTGGGAGGGAGTGATAAGACAGGGCGAGGAGGAGGATGGGGAGAGAGGTGAAGGCAGTGTGATGACCTCTGGACTGGACACTGCCCTGGGGAGGAGCACCCAGTGCAGCAGCTGTGCAGACCGGCCTCCCCACTCCACCCACATCCACCCCCACCTGGAACATCTGTGAGGTCTAGAATGGGCAGAGAGGAAAATGCCCAGCGGTATGGCCAACCCATCCCCCGCCCCACTCGCTGCCCAAAGAGCCTTCCTGACGCCCGCTTTCCTTTTGGCAGGTGGCTTTTATACCTCCTGGCGTCGGTCCTGTTCTGCACGGTGGGAGATGCCACCCCCCTCTCTCAGGAGCTCTTTGGGGAGGTGACGTCCCCTCTGTACCCCAAGCCTTACCCAAACAACTTTGAGACAACCACTATGATCACAGTCCCCACGGGATACAGGGTAAAGCTGGTCTTCTGGCAGTTTGACCTGGAGCCTTCCGAAGGCTGTTTCTATGACTATGTCAAGGTAGGAGGGCAGGTTGGGAGGGCAGGGGGAGAGCTGGGTGGCTCTGGAACCCAAGGACTTGTGCTCAACCACCATGGGCAGCACTTCCCATCCATGGACACAGCCCCAGCCCTGCAAGAGCTGATGGCCAAGTGCAGTTCTGGGAGTTGCGTGATGCCATGAATGGTGTCCACAGGCTTTAGAGGCCTTCGAAGAGCACTGGGAGGGCGGGGGGCAGGGAACACAGAGGAGTGAGGGTACAGCCCTCACTATCAAGAAAGTTACCATCTGCAGGAGTTTCCCCATCTGTTTCCCTGCTGGGAGTCTTTGAAAAATCGCCGTGCCTCAGTTTCCCTGTTTCCTTGGAGAATATCACCATGACTACCCACCTCATCAGGAGCCCAAAAACATGGGGAAGAGGAATGTGTGTGGTGGTAGCTCAGGCGTAGTCTTCAGCAAGGACGTTGGGCTCAGCCCCCTCTCGTCTCTGATAACCAAGGGTGCCCTCCCAGTCTCATCCTTCTGCATCCAATAAAAATGAGATTCTGGATTCAGGATTCAGTAGCACTCACACACATCCAATCAATACCATTCCCAGAAGGTGGTGAGAGAATAACATGAAAACGATACAGCTTCCTCATCCAGAGGACTTGAGAAGTGTGCAGTGCTGCGAGGACGGGCCTTGGTGGCAGGGATGGCGAGGAATGGGGTTGGGACAAGGACATCACCTGCTTTGGGTGGGTCAGTGAAGAAAGAAACAAGGGAAGCTGGGCGATGCTCGCCGATGCCAAGGCTGGTGGGCCACAGGGAGTCACATGCAACTATGTGTATCAGGACACGTGGCTGGATGTGAACGGTCTGAATAAGGTGAGGCGGGACAACGACACAGAACTTAAGGCAGATCAGCCCAGGCTCTAGGAATGAAGGGAAGGTAAAGGCTGGGGAGAGCCGACCAGGATTCCGGGGGAAGACAGGCACAGGAGGCGGTGGGAAAGAGGAGAACCCCGAAACGTGCTGGGGAACACAAACAGGAAAGGGCATGGACAGCACGGAAAGAGTTAGCCCATGGGAGGAGACTCGGCGGGCAGATGCAAGTCACCTGGGGCAGTTTGCAAACACCAGAGCCCACCAGGTGGAGACCAGCTGGAGGCTATTGCAGAAGTAGGGCAGCGTTCACTCTCTGGGACAAGAGGAGGACCTCCACTGACTTTCCATAGGGCATGTGCCTCAGCAGCCCTTCTTCCTACCTTCCTACTCCTCGCCCTTCCTCCGCCAGATCTCTGCTGATAAGAAAACCCTGGGGAGGTTCTGTGGCCAGCTGGGTTCCCCACTGGGCAACCCCCCAGGAAAGAGAGAATTTGTGTCCGAAGGAAACAAGATGCTGCTGACCTTCCACACGGACTTCTCCAACGAGGAGAATGGCACGGTCATGTTCTACAAGGGCTTTCTGGCCTACTACCAAGCTGTGGGTGAGTGGTCCCCGGGTGCCCTCTTCGGGGCCTCAGTCGTATTGAATGGAGACTGGAAAAAGGGAATCTTGAATCCAAAAAAGCAGGGAGCCTGGCCTTCCTTATTTTTTCCCCTCAAGAGAGCTTTTTCCAGAAGAGGCAGGCCAGCCTGGGCTCTGTCCCCAGGGGTAGTTCCCAGAAAGCACTAGAAAGGCCCAGGGGTGCAGGCGGTCAGGAGCTGACTTGGTCTTGTAGCCTCTGGTGAGTGACCACTCTGAGACCAACCCCACTACAGAAGTCCCCTGGCAGGAATTCAACCTTCCTCCCGGAATCTCTTCCAGACCTTGATGAATGTGCTTCCCAGCGAAACACGGTTGAGGAGAATCCCCAGCCCCCATGCCAACACCTTTGTCACAACTACGTTGGTGGCTACTTCTGTTCCTGCCGTCCAGGCTATGAGCTTCAGAAGGATGGATATTCTTGCCAGGGTGAGGTTGGGTGGTAGGGAGGGAGGCAGAGGCTGAACAAGGGCTTGCTGGGCCAGCCAGAGAATCTCCTGGTGACCCTCTCCTGGCTCTGCTCTCACAGTTGAGTGCAGCAGAGAGCTGTACACAGAGCCATCAGGCTATGTGTCCAGCCTGGAGTACCCCCAGCCCTACCCCCCTGACCTGCGCTGCAACTACAGCATCCGGGTGGAGCGGGGCCACACCATCCACCTCAAGTTCCTAGAGCCTTTTGAAATCGATGACCACCAGCAAGTACACTGTCCCTATGACCAGCTACAGGTACAGCCATCCCACCCCCAGAGAGACCCCTCCCTCTCTTCCCCATCCCCACTTGGTTCTTCTCATCCTCTGGCCAATTGGGACAGGAATGTCCAACATCACAGGTGGGCTGGGCAAGCTCCTACACAACTGGAAGTGGGTCCTGGGAATCCCTTTTCCCCTCCCAGTGAAAACAGACACAAAGCAAGATTGCCACCACCACCACCCCCAGCCCTGTGGGAAAAGGCCCACATTAGAGAGATGACCCACCCTCCTCCCCCACCAGATCTATGCCAATGGGAGGAACATCGGAGAGTTCTGTGGGAAGCAAAGACCTACTGACCTTGACACCAGCAGCAATTCTGTGGATCTACTGTTCTTCACAGATGAGTCAGGGGACAGCCGGGGCTGGAAGCTGCACTACACCACCTCAAGTAAGGTTGCCTCCGGGCCTCCCTCACTGGCCAGCAATGGGGCAGGATCAGGGAGGGAGAACGAAGGCAAGTGACTCTGAAGTGAACATGCCCTCTGGTCTCCACCACAGTCATCAAGTGCCCTCAGCCCAAACCCCTAGACGAGTTCACCATCATCCAGAACCTGCAGTCTCAGTACCAGTTCCGTGACTACTTCATTACCACCTGCAAACAAGGCTACCAGCTGGTGGAGGTAAGAGCCCGGGGCTAAGGGAGAGAGCTGGCCCAGCATTCCAGGAGCAATTCAGATGGATAAGCCCATAGCAAACTTAGGCTCAACCCCAGGTGGGATCACAGGTGTTAGAGCTGGAAGGGTAGCCGGGTCTACCAGTTCTCAAACTTGACTGCACATTGGAAACTCTTAGGGTTTCAAAAATACAGATGTCCGCGTCCCCTGCTAGAGACTGATTCCACTGGTCTGGAGTTAAGACTGGGCATCAGGCTTACTTAGAGCTACCCACGTGGTTCTAATGTCCACCAAGTTCACGAACTACTGATGCAGTCTAATAAACTCATTGTAGAATTAGGAGCTGAAAAGGCAGGAGTGGACGTAGAATGCAAGGAGTGGCTCACTCGGCATCACAGTGATTTCGTACATCAGAGACCTGGACCAGATCTCCTCCCTCTTGCTCCAGGGCTCTTTTATGCACATTGGTGGTCTCACCTAGGTCCCACCATCTGTCCTCTGTGGACTCAAGAAAGAATGTCGTTTTATCCACTGGCCAATCTCATAAAAGCTAGTAAACTAAAGTACTATTTGGAAAGACATACAACTGAAGTCACTCCTGGCCAGGGACCCAGGACTGGACATCCCATCTTGGTTCAATAGATCCACTTGGAATGCCTGATCAGAATCAGGGAAGAGACGTTTGCTATGTCCTTAGCTAGTAGTTAATTCATTCAACAAATATTTCAAGTGTTGACTGAGTGTCAGGCAGTGTTCTAGATGCCGGAGGACAAGAAAGAGAAGCACACACATTCCCACAGCCTTCACAGAGCTGACGTTTGACGGTTGCATGTCCCCACGTTAGCCAGACGAGTTGCTCTTTACTGCAGGATGCCTCCCACTGCATCGCAAGGACTGGGTCTCCTGAGCCCAGAAGACTGGACATACTCTTCCCTCTGGTTACAACCCCCCTTTTCCTATGCCATGCCCACCCTCACCTTGACATTTACCATTCACTTCACAGAATTTGAAGCAAGTCACACAGTACCTCACATTAATAATATTTCACTCAGACATCCTAGTTCTCACACACATTCTCTTGCGAACTTTCCCAGGGCTAATGCTCTAGGGTGGTTGCTGGCCTTAATAAAATGCATTTATATTGTTTAAATGCTTTTCATTTCCAAGGGTGACATTTTCCTGCATCATCCCTGCTATCTGCTCACTTGCAACAGCACGTAGCACATCAGTGTTGCAGGCACCCTGGAAAGTGACTAGGCTGCACCAGTAGTTTGGGAAGGGCCCTGGCACCTACGAGAACCGCAGTCTAGGATTGATGAAGTGACGATGTAGGTTGGCGTAGACTGGCAGGGAACTGACAGGGAAGGGTCTTCAGTTTCAGTGCAGAAAACACACAACCAGCCTTGTGACAGTCTTCGTTTAAAATCATGGGGGTCAAAACTAATTTAAAATGGAGGGGAGAAGTGTTGAGGGCTGGATGGAAAAAGTAAAGGAATTAAGAAGTACAAACTGGTAATTATAATACAGTCACAGGGATGTACACTACACAAGGAATATGGTCAATAGTACTGTAATAACTGTGGTGCGAGGTGGGTTCTTGAATTATCAGGGGGATCGCTTTATAAACTATATAATTGTCTAGCCACTATGCTATATACCTGAAACTAATATAAAATAATACTGGATGTTAACAATAATAGAAAAATGTTTGGAATAAAGTAAATAAATAAGTAAAATTGTGGGGTTCAGCTAGACCTCAGCAGAAACAGGCAAGAGTCTAGAGAGAGGATCCCCATGTCTGACAGTTATCTGCTGTGCAGCCAGAGTTCCCAGGTGCACCTCTGGTCTGAGAGGACGGGCTAGGGAGGAGGACAAAGAGCCACGCCCACAGGGGTGAGCTGTCTCCGCACTCCCTGCTGTGTGGGAAAGAGCAGGAAGGGAGCTGCAGTGCCTCTGTAGACTAAGGGCACCTCTACCTCTGCTCAAACAGGGGGACCAGGCGCTGATCTCCTTCACAGCTGTCTGCCAGGATGACGGCACATGGCATCGCGCCATGCCCAGGTGCAAGAGTAAGTCACAACTCAGGAAGTATCTGCCCCTAGGGACGTCCCACCCGCCCCAGCCTTGGGGACCTAGCCTGAGAAGGGAAGAGGGGGGTCTGGAAGTAAGCCTCTCCCCAAAGATATCCCCCTTGACTTGTCCTTTGAATTCTGTGGCTCATCGCAGGAACCAGGCAGCCCTCATCTCAGCAGGATTGATTGTCTCTACCCAGAACTGAATTTCACTGTGACCAGTTCCCATCCATGACAAGCGCCCCCCACTGACCATATTTCTCTCAGGTTCTCAGCCTGTTCTGTGGGTAGACAGCTCGCATTCCTCCCGCTGAAGTTCCAAACCGTCCTTGTCAGCTCTCATCGGGCCCTGTGTTCTCTCCCAGTCAAGGACTGTGGGCAGCCCCGAAGCCTGCCTAATGGGGGTTTCACTTATACCACCACGAAGGGAGTGACCACCTACCAGTCCCAGATCCAGTACTACTGCAATGAGCCGTATTACAAGATGAAGACCAGAGACGGCAGCAGTGAGGCTGAGCAAGGTAGGGACTCCTGCAAATTGCGGTTATTCCCTTCTATCTTCTCAAGACATCTTCTGAGATTTCTTTCTTTATTCTTTAAGATTTTATTTATTTTATTCTTAGAGAAAGGGGAAGACAGGGAGCAAGAGAGAGAGAGAAACATCAGTGTGTGGTTGCCTCTTACACACCCCCTACTGGGGACCTGGCCCACAATCCAGGCATGTGCCCTGACTGGGCATCAAACTGGTGACCCTTTGGTCTGCTGGCTGCCGCTCAATACACTGAGCCCACAATAGAATCCCTAGGGAATATATGTTAAGGTATCTGCCCAACACACTGGCTTTAGGGACCTACAGTACAACGCCAAGAGGCACCTAGTAGGTTTGAAGAAGAAAGCACCTGAGTGACAAAGAAAGACTTGAATCTCATAAACAGCTCCCTCTCACCACCACCCCCACCATCACCATCACCCCTCACCACCCTTACCACCCTCTTCACCAATGTCACCCCCACATACACACCCCCACCCCACCACCACCACCACCACCACCACCACCACCATTATCATAACTATCACCACCATACCAACCACCACCACCACCACCACCATACCACCACTACTACCATCACTACAACACCACTAACACCAACAACAAAGCACCATCACACTACCAACACCACACAATCACCACCCTTACTACCATCACCAACACCACAGCCATCACCACCACTACAGCTGTGTCAGTGGGACCTCCCCCAGCATTCTCCCCACATTCCCCCTCAGGCCGCTATGTTGTGACATTGTGCACTTAATTTTACTAAGTGACTCCCAGATTCATCTGTGGGTATCTTTCAAGTTTTCTTTAAATAAAATAAATCATATACTTTCTGGTTTGAAACATACAAAAAAGGAAAAAATCTTATATCTGGGTCATATAAGGTATTATTTAAGAGCTGGGCTTTGCATCAGGCAACTCTTGCTTTGCACCTTGGTCCTGGAACTTGGAGGTTATGGGACCTGGTGTGAATTATCAAAGCTCAGTTCCCTCATCAGCAAAGTGAGAGTAATAGTGCTTACCTGCAAGTGCCACTGTGGCACTTAAATGAGACCATGCAGGTACAGTGTTTAACAGCAAGCCTGGCACCCTGTCAACAACCAGAAATGTCACTACCACTGTTGTCTACAGTCCCACTACCAAGACACCAAGTCACTGATAGGGTTCTGATATGCTCATCCCAGTCTCTGTGTATTTCATAAATAGCAATCACACCAAACATGTAGTTAAATATTCTAATACTTTCACATAACATTAAAATTAAAATATATGTGTAAACCCTCTTTACACTTTTGTTACTCCACCCTTACATATCTGAACCTTTTCCTTGATCCTTGTCCATGCTGGTTCCGATTCTCCCCTGCCCCTGCCCAACACACTCAGTGCTCACCGACCTCTGCAACCTGGTTTCCCTGCCCACCACCTCCCAACCTGATCAGAGCCCCTTCGCCCCTCAGGGACATATACCTGCACAGCCCAGGGCATTTGGAAGAATGAACGGGAAGGAGAGAAGATTCCTCGGTGTTTGCCAGGTGAGTGGAAACCCCCTGGAGCCATCCTTGGTGACCTGTGGGGTATCAGAAAAAGCATGCACGAAGAATGGAAGCAAAGCAAGCAGGGAGACACTCCAGCTTGAAGTTGAAAATAAACTTGAGGAGGAAGGGAAAATGAGAGATGTCACAGGAAAAAGGGGGAGAGAGAGAGATGCAGAGAACTGGATGCCGCCCTGACATTCCAGCATTTTCACAGAGCAGACAGGTAATCAAGGAATAAAAACAACAAGCCCCCCCCCCAAAAGAGAAAGAAATAAATAAGAACAAGGAGAACAGGCAATAGGCCAGAGATGGAGCTGTTGGAATGGGAGGACAAAGAGCAAAGAGACCAGAGCCAATCAGAGGGGATGAAGGGGGAACCGACTGACCGCCCGAGGGAAGAGGGGTGAGCCTGGGACTGACGCATCCTTGCCTCACCGTCTCTCTTCTCCAGTGTGTGGGAAACCCGTCCACCCTGTGGTAGAGAAGCAGCGCATCATCGGAGGGAAAGAAGCCAAAGCGGGCAACTTCCCCTGGCAGGCGCTCAACTACAAATCTGGGCGAGGGGGTGGAGCCCTGCTGGGCGACCGCTGGATCCTCACGGCTGCTCACACCATCCAACCCAAGGAGCAAAACTCACACCCCAATACCAGCATAGATGTGTTCCTGGGCGGCATCATTGTGGAGGAGATTGAGAAACTAGGGAACCATCCTGTCCGCAGTGTCAGAATCCATCCATCCTACCGCCAGGATGAGGCCCACAATTTTGAGGGGGACATTGCCCTCCTGGAACTGGAACATAGTGTCACCTTGGGCCCCAACCTCCTCCCTATCTGCCTCCCTGACAATGAGACCTTCTATGAGAAGGGCCACATGGGCTATGTCAGTGGCTTTGGGATAACAGAGAACAAGCTTACTGACCATCTCAGATATGTCCACCTGCCTATAGCTGAGCGAATGGCATGTGAGAGGTGGCTCCAGGGCCAAAACACCAACGAGGTGTTCTCTGAAAACATGTTCTGTGCTGGGGACCCGAAAGCAAAGCACGACAGCTGTCAGGGGGACAGCGGAGGGGTCTTTGCGGTGAGGGGTGCAGACGGCCGCTGGATGGCCACCGGCATAGTGTCCTGGGGCATTGGGTGTGGCCAAGGGTACGGCTTCTACACCAAAGTGCTCAACTACGTGGACTGGATCAAGAAAGAGATGGAGGAGGAGGGCTGAGTCCCAGTCCACTTCATCAGAATCTGGAGAGCAGTGTGTAAAAAAAAAATTATCTGACTAGTTGTTGATCACCACTAAGAATCCATATTAAAATCATAGATGCAGAAAAATACTGTGTGAAATAAATTCTCTTTTCTCTAGTCCCATCCACACTCTTCATCTGAAACAACCCAAAGGTCACCTTTCTTTTTTCCAAGGATTGCAAAAGATATGTCCTCTTCCACTTTGATACCATTGGATAATTGTATAAAGATCTTTCCGAATAAAATCTTGAGAAATTCCAGTGTGTAAAATGAGTTAAACACAGTATTTAATCAGTATAAAAATATCTAGTGAGGTCATATTTAAAATACTTTACACAGGAAGTCAATGAGAACAATTAAGTTTATGCACATATTTACAATTACAGTTGTAGATCATTTATTTCTGTGTTTTGTTTTGATGGTACAATACAAAGAAACTTCTGATTTTCCCACATACATAGTTGCAAATATAACAGCTTTTTTAACAGCTTGCCTTCCAATTTCTATATATTCCTTAAGAGAGGAGTGGTGTGAAATTTTTGTTTCCAAGTTAAATCATTAACAATATTTCTAAATAACTTAGGTTCCTTAAAACACAGTTAAAGGTGAGAGAAGGACCCAAAACTTGGGCTAAGGATTATGAGTGTTTATAATAGCACACTATCACAATGAACTTGTACAACTGACTCTGCTGGACTTGTGTGAGTAACTTCATAGGAGCTGGCACACACAGGCCTGATTTAAGAAGGCCAGGGCAGCGTTTCAACCTTCCCAAGTGATGATGAGTTTTTACGTCCAAACGCAGGTCCACAATCCCTCAGGGCCGAGTGTCTTTCAATATTCAAGATTTTATGGATTTCAGAAATGTGATATACCATTTATATTAGATAACGTCCCCAGCAGGGCCTAGGGCAGCATCCTAGAAATAATTCTTCTGAAAAACATTGGAACCTTCACGCATGGGAGAGAAAGACTCTAAACTGCCACCGTCGGGTCAGGTCAGGTTTTGCCCCTCAGTACATTTTGGTGCCAAACTTATTGAAACACTTCCAGTTTTCAAGAGCACTTTAGATCTCAGGATTGTGGATTTCAGAAGTGTGGATTTGCACTGGTAGAAATGACAGGAAAACTTTTCACATGTTCTACTCAAAAGCGTCCACAAGCGGCATGCAATACATTTGAAGACCATGTGTTGACCGCAGTTTTTTTAAGGGTTAGAAATGTTTTCCGAACTGAAGCACCTCCAGGATTCTAATGGACATGGGAGCGGAGTGGGTAGAGGAGACAGAGGTGGTAAAAACAAAAGCTAACACTAAGAAACGGAACTATATTATGCCTAAGGTTCCTGGCAAATTTAAGATTCTAAGACCTTTGTCTTTATTGTGATCATCACAGGTGACCCAGGAGAGTCTAATCACTGCTCTGGCCTTCCTGGTCCCCAGTCCCCTCCCCCCAAATCATGGGCATCTCACCCTTCAAGTGCCCTGAAGTAGGAAAATAAAGACAAAACCAATACCCTATGAATAGACAATTAACAGAAAAGAAAATGCAAATGCTTGGGGGCTCATAAAGAAAATATGGAAATTAAGATACCACCTCCTTACCTAAATATAAGATTGGTGAAGATAATACACTATGTTGGTGAAGACAAAGAGAAAACAGTCACTCATGCAATGCTTTTTGGAACGCAAATAGGTACAAATTCAACAGAGGGCAATTTGACAACATGTAATCAAAATTACAAATGCACTTCCTTTTGACCCAGCAATTCCACTTCTAGGAATTTTTCCCACATATATTCTCACATATGAGATAGTCCTTGTAGCATTGTTTACAATAGCAAAGTATTAGCCCTGGCTCACTGGTGTGGCTCAGTGGATTGAGCACTGGCCTGCAAACCACAAGGTCACAGGTTCGATTCCCAGTCAGGATACATGACTGGGTTGCAGGCCAGGTTCCCAATTGGGGACATGTGAGAGGGAGTCGATCAGTGTCAGATTGATTCAATTCATCTCTCATAGATTGATGTTTCTCTCCCTCTCTTTCTTCCTCCCTCCTTCCCCTCTTTCTAAAAATAAATAAAATCTTGAAAAAATAAGCAGAACAGTGTGTATTACAGATTACCATTCGGGTAAAAAAAGAGGAGAGGGTACATATCACTTTCCTATGTGTAAAATATCACTGGAAGGATGTACGGAAATGGGGGTAGTCTCTGGGGGAGGACAGGAGAGAGAAGAAGAGTTATCACTATATACTCTTTTGATCTTTTGATTTTTGAGCCATGTAGATGTTTTATCTACTCAAAATAAAGAGATGGAGACCTATTAAAATAGTTTTAATTTTAAAATGTTTTAAAGGAATAGCCTCATTGAGAAGGTTGACATTTAACAAAGATTAGAAGAATTTAGGTATTCAGAGGTCTAAGGGAAAAGCATTCCAGGAAGCAGGAACGGCCATTGCAAAGGCCCTGAGGCAAGAATGTGCATGACCCATTAGGAAATTGCAAAGACAGCCAGTGCAGTCATGGGAAAGGCTCACTCTGGCTACTGAATTGAAGTAAGACTGTGCATGCAAAAGGGAATAAAGGGAACCAGTTAGGAGGTGACTATGGTAAGCCAGGCAAGTAATGGTAGCTCAGACCAGGTGGTAGCAGTGTGGATGATACAAAGTGGTCATATTACAGATAAGACTTGAAGGAAGAGCCAAAAGATTTCCAGATGGAGTAAATATCACAAGGAGAGGGATGAGAAAAAGAAAGAAGGCAACTAGATACAGACAATTACAAGAGTAGCACACCTGATGAAAAACATGAGGAGTTCCATTTTGTCGTGATGAGTTTCAGATGCATATTAGATTAGGACCAAGATGGAGTATCAGAGATCAGATTTACCCTCCCTCCTGATACCAACAAACAACAGCAACAACAAAGACATCAATTAAATGACACAACAGTTTTACAGACATGGGACTTCAGGTCACAGAGGACAATGGTCCCTGAGAAACTGAGGCCCACCATGGCCCCAGCTTACTGCCTTGAGAGGGCTTCCACGCTGAGGTGCCGAAAGGAGAAACCCAAACAGGGCTCACTCAACTCTCTGAGCTGAGGAGACAGAGCCAAAAGTGCAGGGACACCAAGGCCACTAGAGCTCACAGGACCGAGTATCAGAGAGGAGAAAGCCACACCTAGAGAACTCCAGAGATCTGCAGAAGATTCCTACCAGAGTTCACCCCTGAGGAAATCACTCAAGGATGAGGGGGGAAAGCTGCATGAGAAGATTACAGTGAACAGTCCCCAGCGATCACCAGGGCTGGGGCAGTGCCTGATCCTACCAGGCAGATTGGAAAACCGAAGAATTCATGGGGCATTGGGTAAGGGTGGGCAGAAGGGTCTTGCCTCCGTGGTAGGGAATAATTCGCCCTCGATAAATGCTGCTGTGGTCCCGTCTAACAATCAAAGCAAGACTCAAAAGGACAAAACTGTTTCCAAGTAACTTAACCAAGTCCCAGAACAACACTCAAGAATATTTATAGAATTATAAAAATATCCAGCACCCAAGAAGATAAAATTTGCAAAGTCTGGCAGCCAATCAAAGAATATGAAGCACACAAAGGAGCAGGAAAATATAACCCGTAATGAGGAGAAAAATCCATCAAAACCAAACTGACATAGAGGTAAGAATTAACAGTCTGGGACATCAAAACAATTGTTATAGCTATATTCTGTGTGTGCAAAAAGCTGAATAAATGTCTATTAGACATTTGAGAAATACTAAATAGGTTGTCTGATGCATACATTTGGAGTTGAGGGAAGAGGTCTGAGCCACAAATGTAAATTTCAGAGTTGTTAGTAGGTGTGTCAATGGGTGCTTAAAGCCACAAACTTAAATGAGGCCACAAGGGAGTGACGTTGAATAGGAAAAAGGACCAAGGCCCATGCCCTGACACATGCCAGTATTAAGTCTAGAAAATTAGGGAAAAAATCAGCAAAGGGGTTCAGAAATAGTGGCTCTTACGAAATGAATGTTTGAGTCCCATCAAAATTTGTATCTTGACGTCCTAACTCCCAATATGTGGGTATGGTGGGGGTGGAGGCAGGGCTCACCCCCCCCCACCCCCAATGCCTTTGGGAAGCATTTAGGGTCACACGAGGCCATGAGGGTGGGGCCCTCCTGATGAGACTGGTGCCGGTACAAGAACAGCACGCTCTCCCCCCACACACCGCACCAGGGAAAGGCCGCATGAGTGAACAGCGAGATGGCTGTCTGCAAGCCAGGAAGGGAGACCCCACGGAGAATCAGATGTGCCAGCACCTCACTCTTAGACGTCTCAGCTTCCTGCACTGTGAGAAAGACATGTCTGTTGTTTGAGCCGCCCAGTCTAGGGTATTTCATGGTAGCAGTCTGAGCTGACCGAGACAGTGGCCACTTAGGTAGGAGGAAAACCAGAAGAGTTTATCATTTCGGAAGCCAAAGAAAGAAACGGAATCAAGGTTAAAGGAGTGATCAATTGTTCATCTTGTCCAATGTTGCCTGTAAGTCAAGATGCAGGCTGCGGATCACTCCTTAGATGAAGCAATGTCAGCGTCATTGGGGACCAGGAAAGCAAGCCCAGTTTGGGAGAAGGATGGGAGCAAAGCCAGGCTGGAGTTGGCAAGAAAGTGGAAGGAGAGAAACGGGAGACAGAGGGTGCACCAATTAGTTTAAGAAAGTGAGCCCTGGCTGGTGTGGCTCAGGGGAGAGAGTGCCCCCTGAAAACAGAAGGGTCGCTGGTTCAACAGCCAGGCAGGGCGCGTGCCTGGGTTGCATGTTACATCTCTCGCACATTGACCTCTCCCTCTCTTTCTCGATCCCTTCCCCTCTCTCTAAAAATAAATTAATTAAATTAAATTAAACGCAACTTTAGAGAGTCCCAAAATTCCTCCACCCCCTTCCGGACTAGTCCACTTTTAACTGGGTTCCTTCCCATCAAGTTCTCTTGGCCTCTGGCACCTTCTTTTCTCCCTGGCGTGAGGAGCTGATCCACCAGCCCATTTTCTTCTGACCAAAGAAATGTCCACCTCTTTAAAAAGTTAAGTCCCAAGTGATTTGCAAGGCAGTGTAATTCATGTGCTTTAAGCCACAGTGAATGCTTTTCTAGGCCTTGCTGATGAGCCCTTCCCAGCCCTGGAGTCTTTGGGGATGATTCATTTAGAACCCCTCCCTGCCATTCGCCCGGGAAAATGATCTTGGGGTAGAGTTAACCATGCAAAAACCACAACCATCCCACTGAACAAGGCAGCTGTAATGAGGGAATTTGTCAAGAGGAGAACCCATACAGACTGAAGATTCCCTCTGCAGGGGAGTGGACTTCTTTTTACTGTTACTTGTCAGATTCTATTCTCCAGTTATGAAAAAGAAGGAAAATTTCTACATCATGAGTATGTTCCTTAATCTCAACCTTTTCCCAATTCTTTTTTTCTCTAGAGGAATCCCCCTCCACCCAATCAAAACACTGTAGTCCAGGGTTCAAAGTCAATTCCATTGCACATGTAATGACTGGCAGGTGGGGGAAGGGCATTCAAATTATACAGTTAAGAAACAATGCGAATGGCTTTATGCTGCTTGGTTGACTTGACACAATCTTTCCAAAGGTTCCCTATTGTAATTCCCCTTAGCTCTTCAGACCCTTCGGGTTGAGTTCTAATTATTTCATCATGTGTTAACCTCCGGTCTAAGGTCAATTATTGAATTTAACCCTTTTCGTCTATGGAAGATCAAAGTCCTTTTAATAGGCACCAAATACACCCCTTTTGGCTTCTGGTAAAAACTGCTCTCCTGAGAGCCATGTGTTGCATCAAACAGACCAGAGTCCTCCAGAACTCTTACTCTTAGTCTACAGCTTTCATAAGACACCATATTAGGGCAGCTGCCACCCTAAGACAGCTCTCCTACCCTCCATTTAAAAAAATATTAGTCTCGCTCTGGCTAGTGTGGCTCAGTTGGTCGGAGCATTGCCCTGTAACTAGAAGGTTGCATGTTTGATTCCCAGTCAGGGCACACGCCTAGGTTGCAGGATCCATCCCTGATTCGGGTGCCTGTGATCTCCAGTCCAGTGAGGAAAAAAAAAAAACCAAAATCGAGTCTCTAATGTGTGGTTATTTTTCATCACTAATCATTTTGCAGGCAAGAGGAGTTTTATGGGATTTTTTCCATTCCCTTAAAAAAAAAGCAGAAGGAAGCCCTGGCTGGCGTAGCTCAGTGGATTGAGTGCAGACTGGGAACCAAAGTGTCCCAGGTTCGATTCCCAGCCAGGGTACATTCCTGGGTTGCAGGCCATAACCCCCAGCAACCGCACATTGATGTTTCTTTCTCTCTCTCTCTCTCTCTCTCTCTCTCTCTCTCTCTCTCTCTCTCTCCCCCTTCCCTCTCTAAAAATAAATAAATAAAATCTTTAGAAAAAAAGGGTAGAATTGATTAATAAAGTCAAAAGCTATAAAAAACAAAAAAGCAGAAGGGAAAGTCTTTGGGCTTATCCTGATGGGGACTTTGCTCTAAAGTCTTGGTGCACAGTTCAGTCCAGAGATGACATTGTTGCTTGACAGAACAATGGACCGGAACTGCCAGGAAAGCAGATAAGGTCATGCTTAATTTCTTTTCTTTTCCTTTTTTAAATTTTTATTCATTCATTTCTTTAGTGAGAGAGAGAGAGAAACATTGATTGGCTGTTCCACCCATTTCCACATTCATCAGTTGATTCTTGTGTGCGCCCTGACCGAGGGTCAGACCCACGACCTTGGCATACGGCAGCAGCGCTCTACACAGCTGCGCTACCTGGCCAGGGCCTCCTTCCCTCTTTTGTTGAGTCATAACATTGTATGATCCATAAGAGTAGTGAAGGAAAATTAATTTTCAGGAGGCATATTGAAACAATTTCTACCTCAAATTTTCATATTTACATAGCCAATTCTAACTGTTGTTATATGGACTTCTCAATGAGGTTCAAGTATGTTTAATGATTTTTAGGAAAAAAATATGGTGCCTTGTACTGGAGATGTTCATGCTAATCCACAATATTTACTAAATTTCAATTGAAAGAGAGGAGAAAAGCTGAATTCGCAATTATCATGACAATTAAATATTACCGCTAGAAATATATAAATACATATTTATATATATATATATATATATATATGCTGCTAAATGCCTGAATTTCCATGATATACCAGCCCCCTCATCCCACCCTCTTGCTATAGTGCTGAGGTCTTTATGTGGAATAAGTCAGCCAGGACTGGATTACAAATCTGCTTTATTACAAGTAGATAGTAGACACTGAGAATGATAAAGTAAGCGGAACACTGAACAGATAAAAGGCAAACAAAAAATCAAGGGTGTGCCCACAGTAATTTTCAGAGCCGGGGCTGGAACACCAGGCAGTCAAGGAGAGAGCAGCCTCCCTGTGGGACGGTGCAGCCCGGCAGTGCCCTCCCCATGCTGTTTTCCACCGATTCACACTGCACTGAACAACCGACAGGATGTCATCACCGAACGCTACCTCCAGCCGTGTATCCCAGCACCCAAGCTCCATTTAAGTCATACTCCTATGTCTTCCCTCAGTCATGGTGAAACAATGAGAATATTGTGAGGAACAGAAAGCAACAGATTGGTCCCAGCCCTTGGAGAGGCTGGTGGAACATGTGTGGATTAGTTTATACTTGGGATACTATTTTCCTGCATAGTCTTCATTATCCAGTCAATATAGTTCTGCACTCGAGTGTAAATCCCATAGGTCCCACATTCGGGGCCCCAGGATACCAAGCCAGCTACGTAGAATTTGGGTTTCTCTTCTTCAGGGACCTTTACAGCAAGGGGTCCACCACTGTCCCCCTCACAGCTATCAACACCTCTCTTGCCTCCGGCACAGATCATGTTGTCAGTGAAAACATAGCTATTTACATTCACATTTCGATTTTTGGGCTTTACCTGCTGGCACTCTCGTAAAGTAGCAACAGGTATCATTGCCCCTCTGAGATGTGCTACATGATTTTTATCCTCTGTTTTGCCCCAGCCTGAAATTAGACCCAGGGACCCCCTGGGGAGGCTGTAGTTGGAGGATTTGCCTGGCAGGCAGATAAGGGAGACCTTGGGTCCCATTTTCACTGGGTCTTTAAGCTGTACCAATGCAATGTCATTGTCAAAATTCTTTCGTGTGTCTGGGTCCTCCATGAATTCCCAACCCGGATGAATAAACACACGCTCAGTAGTGAGCAGCTGGGCATTTTCCAGTCGGTCACGGAGCACAAGGGTAGACCCAACATACATTGTTGGGTTCCTCTCCTTCTCCACAACGTGGGCGGCTGTCAGCACCCAGCGCTCATCAATGAGGGCCCCGCCAGCCCGCGGGTTTGAAAAGAAGACTTGCCAGGGGAAATTTTCAATCTTTGCCATTTTTCCTCCAAATATCCTCTGTGTTCCTTCAAACATCTCAGTGGGGACGCCACAAACTAGGAAGGAACAAGAACAAGGAGAGCAGGGAGCAGGAAATAAACTGTTTGTCTCCTACAAGTCCTCCAACCACTCAAAAACCTGCCAGGCTTCAGAGTTTTCTAGCACAATATAGCCAACCCTGTCTTTGGTCAGCCCTCTCAATGCCTGACTCAATCTGAACACACCTAAAGGCCCAAACGTCCCATGTCGCCAGCTTCACAGGCAGGCTCTGGGACAGACTGGCTAGACCGGGCCGTGTGTGAGCTGCCACCGCTTCTCCCTGCGGACAGCCTGACACACAGCCTCCAGCAGACTTCACCCCAGGCTCCACAGGTAGGGCCCGCCTGGGAGCCAGGCTGGGCAATGCTTTCCTCATGCAGATAGTGAGGGAGGCAAGCATTCCACCTTCATCTGATACTCAAATCAAATGCTTATCACCTTCTTTACTGAAGACCTCATTACAACTGAGTCCCTCCTAGTGATCTGTGGAAGTAGGGTAGAGAGAGGGTTCTCCTCTTTCATCTCATTCCACATTGACTGGTTCTGGATCACTTTGCCATTACCCAGTATAACTAAAAATGAATTTTATTTCAGATCAAGTTGCCTTCCCTAAATCCCTCACTAGTCAGCCTGAATGGACTCTGAGTTGAATATAGCCGACTTTGGACTCAGACGTAAGTTCAACGCCTACCCCTGCTCCTTACTAACTTGGTGAGCTTGCACCTAATTCACGCATCTGTAAAATGGGACTGATAATACTCGTCTCATAGGATTGTTACAAAGGTTTGAATGAGATAATAAATGCAATTAATTAGTGCAGTCCATAGCCCTCAGTAACACCGTCATTACTACCAGTATCACTATTATCCTGGCTTTGCCTGAGAGCCTTCTCCTCCTCAACTCAGATCTGTCTGCTACCTCTCATCTACTCTATTGTCTCCACTTCAGCTAGGCCTGGCAGGTTATTGTCTCCACTTCAGCTAGGCCTGGTAGGCCCAGACTGTCAAGTCTTTTCCCAAGAGGATCACAGCTACTTTCAGAAGGCGACCCCACTTACTCACACCCGTGACTATGGTTTCTACCCAAGCCTGGGCCCTGATTACCTGGAACACACTTTGGCAGCTCTGTGCCCAGCAGCTCATTGACCCAGCTCCCGTTCGCAGCGCAGTGGTACTCCCCTGGAAGGGCACAAGGGACACAGGACATGCTCACCCCCACTTCTTCTGTCTTCTCTGCCCCCGCCCCCAGCTTTCATGCAGAGCCTCAGCTCCTCCGGGGTTTAGAAGGACATTACATCAAATAAGTAGAAAAGAATCATTAGAACGTCTTCCAAATGATTTCTCTGGCCTCTCTCTTGCCTAGGAAGGGAAAGGAACAGTCTCCAAAGCAGAAGGAAGAGGGTTATGGGAGATGGAGATTGGGAAAGGGCTTTAAGAAGAGAAAGAAATTAATTAATTAACTAAAATTAAATTAAAGGCAATGAAGTAGGACATATTGTGTCTCATCCAGTCCTTCCTCTAGCACTACCAAAGCCTTTCCACCAAGAAAGCCAGTCATCACAGCATGGTGACTTGAAGCTGGAAGCATTACCCCTGCAGGCTCTACATTAAATAATCGGCCACACGTTGGATAAGCACATGAAAACAGATACTGTAGGGGGACTCCTGCCACAGTTGTGAAGCTCTATGATTCACTCGAAGGATTCTGTGGAACCTACCCTGCCCCATATGAAAAACTTTATCTTTAGAATAAACCAAGAGGATGAGCAGAGTCCATTTCCTCTCCATTTCTCCCAAACTCTCTCCAACCCAGAAACACTGTGCTATTTGTCCTCCAACTCGCTCACCCTTTCTCTTTTCTCTCTTGTCAAAGAAACCTACCGCTTTCTTCAGTTTGCAGGTAATAATACGGCTCATTACAAGTGTAGTGAACAACAGCACCAAATGCAGTATCTTCTGGTTCTTCGAATTTGCCATTCTGAATGGGGTCAGGGGAGCCACAGTCCACAGCTACAAGAGGAGGGCAAGAGAGTGGTGGTCCGGATAGCCACTTCCTCTCAGGAAGCCATTGGTCCTTAGGCCAGCCCCACCCTCCCGGCCACGTCCTTCATCCCTTCCCCACTCCCACATCCATAATGAACCTGCAGTGATTCTCCACACCAGCTTCTCTGTAGCCATGCTCTTCAATTGGCATCACTCAGTTCCCCAGCCCACTGACTCCTGCCAATTAAGACGGCCCCTCTCAAGCTATGGGGAGGAACCTGGTTCACCATGGTTGAGGGAAGCCCCCTACAGAAGCCAGGACTAGACCTGCGAGGTGCCATTAATGACCAGTCCCACAGCCTCTTATTTTTGAAAGAAACCTGCCAAGCTGGCCTGGAACCAGATCAGGGCTGAGACTTCACGACTGGCTTCCCTTCAAAAACCCAACCCACTCTCACGAGCCTGAAAACAAACCATACATCTGGATCTTGATCCTTCAATTCCCTTCAAGAGAAAAAAAAATGTTGAGACTTGTTTTCTCAATGTTTGAGATACCTACGTTCACAAACCAGTCTGGAATTACTCCACTTTCCATTGCTTTGACAAGTAGAGTAGAAATATGGCAAGCCAGCTCTTTCCTAGAGAATGACACAATGTCACCATTAATTTACAAGGAGATGTATGGAAACTTTAAATCAAAAATGGAATCAATCTCTGGCCTTGGGTCAAGGAGGAATCCTCACCACATAAACCTTGGAGACATCTTAGCAGAATGACACAGAGTACCCAGGGTTGGGGCTAAAAGAAAAGTTTGCCACAACATATCAGCGACCCTTCAGCAGGAAGACTGAGGGCACAGAGAGAATGCAGGCTGGCCAAGGAGCCCCCCAACTCACAAGGAAGGAATAAGGATGCTGAGCTGTTCTGGTTATGGAGAAGGTGTTAGACCATGCTTAAACAAGAACATCCGGTATATTCAGAACAACGGGACAATTCCAGCATGCTCATCCTCACCTAGGCACCAGGGAGAAGCCCCTCATAGTACTCTACCTGTACAACTTCAAACCCTTCCTGACAGGTTATCTTCACCACATCTTTGTACACGTATTTTTCCTTCTCAGGCTCCCAAAAAGAATTGGCAGCGATTTCTTTAGGACAGGGGATTGCTTGGAAAGGACAGGAAAAAAAAAATTAACCAAATAATTGGATAATCTCTGTTCTGTTTACACCATTCTCACACTTTACAAAATCATTCAGTCATTCTCAATGCTGATTCCTAACCTTCCAATATGGGGATGTCTAAAGTAATATGGCATTACTAATTGACCACCCCCCAAGCTGTCTGCACTCATGGGTCCAGCTGAACTATTCCTAGATGTTGAGGCATTTCTAGCAACCACTGACAGGTTTAAATCTTGCTGCAGAAGGGGAGTAATATCTCTGCACACAACAATTTGCCCTGTTTTGACTTTACCTTGTCCAGGGACTTTGTTACAACCAACTGAAGAACGACTTTCAGATTACTTACGATCTCCATGATAACGAAGTTTCCAGCCCTTTTTTTGCCCTGTTTGGTCTGTTTGGAAGATGATATCAAGAACGTTACTGTTCGTTTCAATCCTTAGTGGCCCAGGGAATCCATTTCCACAGTAAGGACCAAACTGCTGGTCTCTTGTAACAAACTGAAATGACACAAAGTGATGAAATCAGAAGAGAGAAAGATTTAAAAGAGGCAAAACAGAAAGAATAAAAGAAGCCCTGGCTGGAGTAGCTCGGTGGATTGAGCGCGGGCTGGGAACCAAAGTGTCCCAGGTTCAATTCCCAGCCAGGGTACATGCCTGGGTTGCAGGCCATAACCCCCAGCAACTGCACATTGATGTTTCTCTCTCTATCCATCTCCTTCCCTTCTCTCTCTAAAAATAAATAAATAAAAATTTTTAAAAAAGAATAAAAGAAAGTTAAATAGAAAGAATATAAAACAAAACAAAAGGGGAGAGAAAAGAAAGGGCAGAAAGAAGGATAGTTTGTCTTCAAGGAGAAATCTCTCCGTGGAAATTAGGAGGAAAGTTAATCACCCATCACGCACAATTAAACTGTCAGCGCAGTTGCCCTCCGAATCAGCTGGTTCCACGTCAAAATCTTCTCTCCGCACGGTCACCACCACTTGGAAACCCTCCTCCAACACGATCTGATATTCACACCTTGAGTTCTCTGGGTACAGACTGGGATAATTGGGACTCGTGATCTCCCCAATCAGTTCAGTGAATACATCCCCACTGCAATTGACTATGAAAGAAACAGAGAAAGGGGGCATCAGATACAGGCTCAAGCAAGGAAGTCTCTGTCCTGTTCTATGACTCCTCTTATGAACTGACAGTCCCTGACTGGAGCCCATGCACAGCGATTACACACCCAGTACACGTTAGCAGAACTACCCAGGGCCTACTGGGCTTCCATCGCATTGCTTATGATAGAGCCTTCCACAGTTATGAACAGTCCCAGGCAGACTCTTCACAGCCATCTATCTCCCTCTCCAATTAGTTAGCTTGACTCTGTAACCTTGCCTTCCTCTACTCTTGTGGCTCCCCCTCAGGTAACTAAGAGTAGATGCCAAATCAAGGTCAAAGCTAATCAAAATCAGAAGAGTAGATAAAGCCCTAATTGAAGTCTTAAGCCATTCCAAATACCAGAGATCACTCATCCCTTTCAATGCCAAACTCACCTCCACAATTTCTCATATCATCATGGAGGAAGTATTCGGGTGGGCAGGAGCAGAAGTAACCACCAATGAAGTTGTTGCAGAAGTGGCTACAAGGGACATCTGCAAAGTCTGTGCACTCATTTACATCTACAAAAGTAGAGAAAGACAGAGGTCAAGGACAAAGACCTAGCAGGAAGAATGTGGTTAAACCCAAAACTACAAGGGCAAGGAAAAGTAAGAAAGGCCTGTTGCTTGAAGATCTTCATTTCAGGATGGTGTTATTCTCTATTACTCTCCTGAGATGTGATTCCAAAGTTGGACCTTACCATCACAGGGCTCTAAGGGAGCTCTCACTGCTAGAGACCTTTGACCTTTCTCACAAACAGAGCATTTCAGCTCCAAAGAAAACACTCCACAAGCTAAACATGATGATATGCCTTCTGCAGGGAGGAATAATTAGTACATTTATTCCGTTGTACGACGTTTGCACTTCTTTCAAATCTAATCTATAGCTTGGCTTTGCAAGATGTTCTGACTTTGTTTTAGGTGTAGAGCACACAGAATTTGAAGGTTCGTTTGCCATATATTGAATGGGTTTGAATACCGCATGTTCCTTGTGTGAGTCTTGGTAAGTTATTTAACTTTCCTAGTCTTCCCTTTCCTTCACTTTAAATGAAGATAATAATGCCTGCCTTGAAGAGTTGAGGTGAAGATTAAATTAATATACACAAAATTCCTAATACAGTGCCCACTTCTAATGGCTCTCAATAAATTACTCTTTATTATCTATTCTTAACATTATATCATCACAACTAAGATATGGTCATGTGCTTGAATTTCCTAACGGCAACTCATAGAGGGATCCGAGTCAAGTCTATACTTCGTGAGAGTTCTAAACAGAATCTGTATTCACAACATTGCTCAATGTCTACCCTGCTTCTGACCTGCTAGCTGGATCAGTGAGTCAACAGAGAAGAGTGGGCCTTACCTACGGCGACATAGTACGCAGCAAACCCAGTGAAACGCTCTTCATTGGAGAAGTCGGACTTAAAGATCACCTGGACTTTATTGTTCGGGACTTGGAACTCTTCCACAATTTGGGAATTGGGATTCTTGCTGGTCCTCCGTCCACAGATCTTCCCTTCTTGGAGGCCTCCTGACATTATCTAAGAGAAGCATCAAAGAGAAGCTAGGAAAGGGTCACATTTTGATACAGAGGGAAGAGAAAGGGGGACAAAGAGAGCAGAACACACGCCACCTCACCACTATGTGACTCTAGTTCACCGTACGCCTGTGATACTCCCTCCTGCATCCTTCTCATTTGACCCCCCGGCCCCACCCTGTAGGTGCTTATTTAATGTACCTGCACTGAGTCATATGTGCAGTCCTCTGACAGCTCTATGTCCAGGTGGGTGAAGTAGAGATGGATCCCGTACCCTTCAGGAACTTCTATGTCCCAAGATTTCTCTATGTCATTGGGGTATGCCTGAGGATAGTTAGGGGACAGGATCTCCCCATACATGGTAGGTTCAGCACACACCCATGCCAAAAGGGAAAACAGCACAATGCACCTGGAGAAAAGGGCATATGAAGAGGTGGGTGACACAGGTACAGCAGACTAGAGCAGAGCTCCAGCATTTGTCACAGGGAGGACAACAGCACATGGAGAAGAATCTTAGGTTGAAATAGAGCAAAAAGGCACAGATAAAACCAAATCCCAAGCTTCAGATCTGAGCTGTTTTCTTGAGAAGATAAAGAGACTGGAATCCATGCACATCCCTGTAGACTCATGATCACTTACCACATCGTTGGCAACTCGTCCACCCCCTGGTGAGCAGCACGCCTCTTGGGCCTGGTTCTCTGCACTTCTGGACTTTAGAGCTAAAGAGGTAGCAGGCCTAGCTGTATTTGTCTAACAAACACAGGTACCTGCTTTGGTAGTTGAGGGTCACCTGGAACCAGGGTCACCTTCATAAGAATAACAACAGGTTAAACCGAGCCATACCCCTAATCATCACCACATGACACCTATCTTCTTACCCCCTTCCTGGTTCTACTTCGATTGATTTTCTAGACTAAAACTAATCGTACCCTTCTCCCATTGCTTCTCTGGGCCTCATCCCAGTTTTTCTCCAAAAGAATGAATACTTTCTCCCAGTTTTCTTCCTCCTCACCCTGACCCCCCACTGTATCAGTCTCTCTCCTGTCCTCACAGAATAATATCCCCATTTACGCTCCCATATCTGGGAATCTTTCCCTATCGTGACCACTCACCTAGGACATTTTCTCCCTCCTCTTTTG
The DNA here is from genome assembly GCF_019186645.2 of Phyllostomus hastatus. Lineage (NCBI taxonomy): Eukaryota > Metazoa > Chordata > Mammalia > Chiroptera > Phyllostomidae > Phyllostomus > Phyllostomus hastatus. Next base: position 13,254,613 of record NW_025334039.1, on the reverse strand, counting down.
ACAATTAACCCCCTATCGCTTCAAACCAGCTCTGTTACTATGTTCATTATCACATGCATTTCTATCGATACTCCCAATGACCATGGATGGAGCAATGAGCTTCTTTCTCTAAAGTGAGGCAGTGGCCTTGGGAAAAGTGGTCAGAGACAGGGTTGGGTGGGAAAGGAGAAAAGGGGCAACTGAATTACAAGAAACATAAAAAGAAAAGAAAAATATTCCCTCAATTTTCTACATTAATTTTCCAGATTTTTTTTTTTTGCCCTTTACTAAAAAGATAAGATATCTTCCCACAGTTCCTAGAAAAGTTTTGCCAAATGTAAACCCTGAAAACACTGCTAGGCGGTGGGGTGATGTGAGGGTGGATGAGGTCATCCTAAGAGAAATAGGTTATCTATATTTTGCCTTCCTTTTATTCTGCTTTTTCCAGCCCTCCGTCTTTGCCCGAAACCTTCGTATGTGAAGTTTTCTGCCTTTCTTTTTCCCTCCATCAAAGCTCTGCTCTTTGTTTTTAAGGTTTTACCTTCAGAAGCTGATGGGAGCAAGTGGGTCAGTCCCCTCTCTTGCCAGTGGGCATGCTGGGCGACCCTGCCGGCTCCCAGGGAGAGAAGCACGGGGCCTGGACGCTCCCTCTGCAGGAACCTCTGCCGGCCTCCCTGTCTGCCTCTGTTCGTGTGATTCTCCACTCCAGTGTGCATGTCTGAAATTCCCTGATCTAAACAAGAGGGGGCTGGGAGACCAGGAGAGAGGAAAGGGGTAACGCAGCCTTGATCTCAGAGCTCCCTCTGCTTTCGAAACGAGAACTGCATACCTCTCTCAGGCCTGAGATTCCTCTATCCAGGCTTACAGAGAGAGAAAGGGGGAATGGGGAATTTCACTGATTGCCTAATGCTCTTTTTCAGCCAAAGGGTGTGTTAGAGTTTTCAGAGAAGTCAGCTGATTTGTGGGAAAAGGTGGGGATTAATACTGTGGGGAGAAAGCCAAACCCAGAAAGTCCAACCCTCCAGTTGTATACAAATCATGAATTGAGGGTAAGTAGTTATCAGTAATGCAGCTCTTCTCTGCCTTCCAAGCATATTTAATGGTTGGACAATGAGTTCCCAGACCCAGGCTGGTATGGAATGATGATTTTACCTCTTCCTAAAATCCCCTCCTTATCTCCAAACATCTAAATTCTATTCACCAATCAAGCCCCAGTTCAGATACAATCCAGAGTCCCTTATCCATAACCCCTGAGTACAGAGACATTTCGAAATTCTGAATTTTAAGATTTTTAGAAAAATTACAGTGCAGTACATGGACCCAACGTCAGGTAACACCTCCTCCTCTCCCTCCCCTCAAGGGGCTGGGATAACGAACCTTTATCAAACAACATTCCTGCAGCTGAGCAGACTGATCTTCACGGTAAGTAGAATAACTAAAATTATAATTTAGTTATAAATATATATGGTATTATAAATTATTCATAATTATAAATTACTTCACATCATCCCTGGCCAGGTAGCTCAGTTTATTAGAGCATCATCCCAATGTGCCAAGGTTGTGGGTTTGATCCCCGGTCAGAGCACATACAAGCAATGAATGCACAACTATGTGGAACAGCAAATTGATGTCTCTCTCTCTCTGTCTCTCTGTCTCTCTCTCTCAAAATCAGTAAACTTAAAAAAAAATAAATAAATAAATTACTTCACATCAGTTCATGTCAGGTTTTGCTGCCCAATAAGTATCGGTGCCAAACTTGGGTGAAAAAAAAACAACTTTTTTTCAGAGCCTTTCGGTATTTGGAATTGCAGACAAGGGACTGAGGGATGGTGAGCCTGTGGGGCATCTGCACAAAGCCTGCTGGGACCTCCCAGCTCTCCTTTATGTCCCTTATCACTTTCTATCCCAGTGACTGCATTCCAATGAATCTGAAACTTTATCTGCATTCCAATGAATCTGAAACATCAATTGAAGATGCTCCCTCATTTTACATACCACTAGGAATAAAAAAACTGTCAATTACACTATGGTATGCCATTGATTGTATGATGCATCCTAATTTCAGAAGTGTTAAAATGTGGGGGAAACCCTGAGCCTTGGAGTCCATGAAGCATGGTGTTTGTGTACATGCATTACTTCTGGTTGACTCAGCACGAGGCCTGGAGCCCGGGGAGAGGGCCGTGCCCTATCGCTGACCCTCACCAGTGGGGAGACCTTGGGCTCATTACCTAACTTCTCAGCGTCTTCAGTTATAAAACAAAGATAGCATCAGTTCTGCCTACCTTACATGGCTGTCAGGAAGGATCTGATGAAACAATGAGAGTGAAAGGCTTTGCAAACTATGATGCCAAATGAATGCAATCACCAAAAGGAAAAGAATTGTAAGCCGATCTGGTCTCCGAGGACAGGTTCTGCATGTTATCCATCTTTGTTTTCCCACCAAGTCAAGCAGTGTCACTCATATAGTCAATGGGCAGATGATCATTCCTTTGCCTGCCCAGCATTTGGACATCTTTACCGCATTTGGGTACTTCCTCTTCATGAGTCTGGGGAACAAGGTCTGCCACCTGGGAGAGAAGATGTAAGTGCAAGAAATGTGTCCCTTGCCACTCTAGCAGCTCGAGGGCATCCCATGCACTCTCGCTTCATTCATCAGAGACATCTGCCTGGGCTCTGAATGCAGAGGGGAGGATACCAAGAAGCAGGGACTACACAACCCCTGGGGACAGTGGTGGCTGCAGGGAGATAGAGGATGAGGGTGTGCCTGCAAGCAGCATCCAGCATCCAGCCCCAGTGAGTAAACATCACAGGCTGAAGTGTCTAGGACACAGCAGAGGCAATAGCAGCAGAGCAGCCATGTTCTGACCATTGTTCCTGCTGCAAAGCTTCCACACTTCGCTCTCCAACTCTTGGCATTTCTGTGAGCAATCCAGGATCCCTTTAATAAATTCTCCTTCTAAAATCTACCAGAATTGGTTTCTGTTGCTTACAACTAAGAACAATGGCTGAGTACCTGCGAAATGATTGACTGAATGAAGGAGCCAGATCATTTACTAATTGCTTTTAGCTGTGTGGCCTACGCAGTTACGTAACCTCTCTGAGCTCCAGCTTCGTCACATGTAAAATGGGAATAATATCACCTACCTCAGACACAGCTACCATTGTCAGGGCCTGCTCTGACCATGATTAAGTGAGACGATGTGTACTAAGCGTTCAGCGTATATCTGGTACTCGGTAAGCCCTTAATAAATAAATAAATAATAACCTCATCTCCAAATACAAGCAGCAGCAACAGCAGCATCGTTCTCCTCAAGGGCTTCAGAGCATACTTCAGTATAGAGCTGCAAAAAAGAGAGCACCTTACCAAAGTGTCCAGGATTTTTCCTCCTTTTACTTCTAAATCCAATACTTGCAAGAAAAGTTACCTTCACTTGTGTTTTGTGTTCTCTTCTTCAATTTTGCCATACAAGTGAAATATCGTATTTGTCTCTCTAAAGTTCAAGGAGACAACAAGTCACCCACATAACAGCATCTCTGGGCCCTGCTTCCTTCCCCAGTCCAGCAAGAACTCGAGCGTAACTGTGGAGAACAATTAATAGAGACCTCAACCAAGGTTGGCAGTTGAAGGGCCTGTAGGGGGAGCTCTCACTCCCCACAGGAAGAACTTTTCTAACAGTCCTACCTTCTCTTCCCCCCTATAAAAAATTCTCCTCTTCTTTGTTCTAGCGAACTTGCACATGACTCACCATGGCTGCGTGTTCCCAATTGCAATTTTCGCTTTTTCCCAAAGAAATCCTTTTTGCGGGAGGAATATACTTTAAGTTCAATTATAAGTGGCAGCTTTGAAAGAGCCGAGGCCATGTCACATAACCGGCTCAGTATGGTGGAGACTCATAAAAACAACGTTGCTTATTGTCGCCCTCAGGGTCCTCTGAAGCCCAGCTGATGTGACAGTGCTGACACAGAGCGCAGATATTAGAACCTTCCGTGTCAGTGTGAAATGAAACTGACACACGTGTACGTGGTGTGATTGGACACTTGGGAAAATAATCACCAGAGTTCTACACGGTCATATTCACAATGTTCGTTTGGGGTCTCTGAGGGCGCTGAGTAACAGCAGTTCTCTTCCTGTTCCAAATTCTAGAGAAACTGAGAAACGAAACAAAAGCAGCAAATAGAGGTCAAAATATTTTCTTTAATGACAATAACGGCCAAAATACAGGAAATTGCCTTGTGTAAAAGCCAAATGGTGGTTAACTGAACCCCAGAATTAAACAGAATTATCTTTGTAGATACAGACACTAGGCAAGGAGAGACCTGCCCGAACGGAGAACACGTGCTTTCTGTAGAGCGCAGGAGGAGGAAGGGCCAGGCGGAGTGAGACGCGTCTGGTTATTTTTCCCATTTACCAGCCAGAGAAGTCACCCCACCTCCCCGGGGCAATGTGAGTGACAAAATGCAGAGTGACCAGGAGAGTCATATAATGGAACTCCCCCCACCAGGAAAGATCTCTCAGAGATAGTAGAAGCAATGTTCCCCTAACATTCCCAAGGTCTTTCTTCTTTAACAAGATGCATAACAAGTTTGACAAGTAAGCATGTAATCTGCCAGGAAGGTGACTCTGCAGCTGGGGGAAGCGATCAGGAATCTAACTCAGGCAGTCTGTTCACCATCACTCCTCCTTTGTCCTCTAGTACTGCCGGCCCCGGGGGGCCCAGTAACCGTATCACCTTAACTCTCACCCAGTGACTTTGTGAGAATGTTTCACTCTCACGCCTATGAACAAGCTACATGAACTCAAACTCAGACTTTCCAATTTCCTCCTAGGCCCTAAATGTAGAATGGAAATTGCCCATTTAGCACTCCCTTCCTTAACCACGCACTCACAGATAAAAGCTAGTGTAGCACATTCAGAACCCCGGTTTCCTTGCAGGAGGTGGTGCTGAAAAAAATATTGGGAGGAAGGGGGAGAATCCCACTCCTACAACATACTATGTACCGAGACTGTTACCAAAAACTCTAGATATAAACAAGGCTTGCCAAAATACCGATTTATTTATTGTTCAGTAAAGCTAAAGAGTGATAGTTTAGAGATCTGAGGGGGGGGGGTTTGATGTAGAAAAATCATAAGGAAAAGAAAGTATAGCTATATCAGAATAACAGGAAATGAAGGGAAAAAATAAAAGTAAATGTGGGAAAGGAGCAGTAACTACTGTAGTCTGAATGTTAGTGTCCTTCCCAAATTCACTTGTTAGAATCCTAAGACCCAATGTGAGGTCTTAGAAGGTGGGGTCTTTGAGAAGTGATTAGGTTATGATGGAGGTCCTCATGAATGTGATTACTGCTCTTATAAGTCCCACAGAGCCCTTCTGCCCATGAGAACACAATTAGAACTCTGTGACCAGAAAGAGAGCCCCCATATGGCCATGCTGACACCCTGATCTCAGACTCCCAGTGTCCAGCACTGTGAGACATATTTTTCTGTTGTTCATAAGCTACACCTACTCTGTGGTATTTTGTTATAGCAGCCCAAATGGACAAAGACAGTAACAACGTAAAGGCAATTTGGGGGACTACTTTTCCCCACCCCAAAACACATAAGTAAATGTAAGTATGCTTTGGCTTATAAAGTACAAAGCGCTATTTTAGGTGCTATTCAAAATGCAAAAATGATACAGTCAGAATCAGAATCATAAGAGGCAGAGGAGGTTAAGCAACATAACAATATAACAAAGATGTTGGCAGTTAAAAGGAGAAAAATATTGCATCTGGCTAAGGAGAAATCAGAAGGAAGAACTGAGATTTGAAATGGACTTGAATGGCTAGCATTCCAACAATGATCTTACTCTGCCTTCCCTTTTTCTGACTATCACCCTACCATTTTCCCAATCATCCAAGTTCAAAAGCTAAGAATCCGGAAACTAGCAGAAAAATATATACGCACCCCTATGTTGATAGCAGCATTATTTACAATAGCCAAGATCTGGAAAGAGCCCAGGTGCCCATCAGTAGATGAGTGGATAATCTACAAAATGGAATACTACACAGCCATATAAAAGAAGGAACTCTTACCCTTTGCAACAGCAAGGATGGACCTGGAGATTATTCTGCTAAGTGAAATAAGCCAGAGAGAGAAAAATAATACCATATGATCTCACTTTTGTGTGGGATCTAAGAAACAAAATAAACTGATGAACAAAATAGAACCAGAGGCACAGATACATGGAACAGATGACAGCTGTCAGAGGGAAGGGCATGCAGGTGGACTGGATGAAAGAAGGTGAAGAGACTAGTCAAAGAACATGTATGCATGACCCACAGACACAGACAACAGTGTGGGGATGGCCAGAGGGAAGGGGGGCAGGGGCTGGGTGCAGGTGACACAGGGTAGGGAAATGGAGACGTCTGTAATAGTGCCAGCAGTAAAAATAAAGTTTAAAAACAAAAGCGTAGTTATCTTTAATTCTTCCTCTTCAATCCACTCCTCTAAGTCAGCACCTTACTATATCTCATCCGGATAGACTGACTTCCAAAGTTCTCCCCTTCCTCCTCTCTCATCACCCCTAAGTTATCCTATAAAATGAAAGCAGATCTTCCTTAATGACAACTCTAATTACATTTTTTTAACTTTAATGCCTCTCCTTTGTCTTCAGAATTAGATTAGAAGTGTAGTTCCTTCAAATATGTTATTTCTCACAAAGAAAACATCTGTTCTGTAATGAGAGCTTATTGAAACCTCCAGTGCTGCTATGCTAATTTATTCATTCATCCAAAAAAACACCTGTTGAATGCCTTCTGTGTGCTGGGGATCCAAACTTAAATAAGAATCCCCAGTGCCCTCAAGGAACTTACTTTCCACGAGGGGAGGTAGACAAAATTATGTGAAAGTCCTATGACAGCGGTTGTAGTGCTTTTAGAACAAGCCCTCGAATTCTTTGACATTCCTATGCCGCCCCACCCCCACCCCGTACGTGGCTGAGGGCTTCTGACTGCTGCAACAAAAGAAAATTCAGTGAAAGTGACTCTGCATGACTTCCAAAGCTATGTTAGAAAAGGCCATCCCGCACCCACCGGTCCTCACGGCACACGCACTCTCGCACTCTCACAGCCCAGCTTCCAGGCTGTGGGGAAGCCCAGGCCACCCACCTGGAGAGGCTGGGGTATAGATGTCCTGGCCAAGCCTGCTGAGGCTGCAGCTGTCAAAGAGCATCGACCTCAACACCAGGCCTGTGAGTGAGGAAGATTTCGAGATGACTTCACCCGCCTCTGACTGCAAGAGGATGACACCCACCCCAAGAGAGCACTGCATAGCTGAGCCCAGGGAATGCCCCAAACCATGAGAGAGAACAAAGAAAAAAAAAGTGAGTATTGCTGTTTTCAGTCAGTAAGTTTTGGAGTGACTTCATTATTCAGCAATAGGTAACTGGAAAGGCAGTAAAAGTGGGCTGATACAGGAGTGCACAAAAAGGATCCTTATCCCAGATTTGGGTTGGGGAAAGAGATCAGGGAGACTTCCTAGAGAGAATAACTCCCGCGTCCTGTCAGCATACCTAAGCCAGGCCCACCCATCCTCAGAACATGTCCACTGCTTCCTGATTTCCACAGGAAGCTGAGCAGGCTCCCCCACCACCCAGCCCAGTGTGTACCCTGTCTCTGCAGTGAAACACTCAGATGTGAGACTCTGTTTTTGTTTTTTTAATCCTCATCCAACGACATGCTTACTGATTTTAGAGAGAGGGGAAGAGAAGAGAGAGACAGGAGGAGAAACATCAACGAGTTGCCTCTCATATTCACACCAACCAGGGACCAAACCTGAAACCTAGGTATGTGCCTTGACCAGGAACTGAACCCGTGACCTTTTGATTTAAAGGATGACACTGTGACCAACTGAGCCAACCAGACGGGGCTGAGACTCTGGTCTTGAGCTCAAATACACACTTTGCACCATCTCACACTCTTTGCAACTCTCTAGGAAGAGCTGTGATCTTTTTTGTCATCTATCAGCTGCGTTAGAGCACCTTAAGATCACTTTATAGGAAGTCCCATTTCCTGCTACTGTTCCTAAAGCTCTATAAACTGCATTCATATTTTCTTTCCTTTTGAACATCCTGCCAAGCTCCCTACATCAGCCCAGGGCTGTCTTCTACTTTAGCTCTTCACAATGCACTAGCAACTTCAAGACTGCCGTGATCTCTGAGCCTCCATTTCTAGTCCCAAACACCCATGTTGCAGGTCCAGTGGACCCTCCGTACCCACAGGGGATTGGTTCTGGGACCTCTTGCAGATAACAAAATCCACCGGTGCTCAAGTCCCTTATAGAAAATGGCATAGTATTTGCATATAACCTACTCACTTCCTCCCATATATTTTAAATCATCTCTAGATTACTTACAATACCTAATACAATGTAAATGCTATGTAAAAAGTTGTTATATGGCACTGTTTAGGAATCACCTTTCTGGAATTTTTTCAATAGTTTTGATCCAGGCCTAGGTGTGATACATCCAACTTCTACTCATATTCCATTGGCTAGAACTGAACCACAAGGTCACACCTAACTGCAGGGTATATGCCCAGAAAAGGAGGAAATTAGGATTTGGTGAGCAGCTAGCAATCTCTGCCACAGTCCCCAAATATAACCCACAGTTCCCCTAGCTCCGGATACAAGTGGGGTCCCACTAACATTTCTCTGGCTTTTCCCCTCTACTCCCTTACACAGGATCTCAGCTCCATGGCAACGTCCTCACTGTCCTGTGGGGACAGACAGTAGCATCTCCCAGAAGGACCTCCTGCTATTACATGGAAGCCCATTAAAGGCTAAAATTGCACAGTAGTGCAAAATGAGGAAAGTAATGTAAGGAGAACAAAACACTTCCTCCTGTCTTTCTGGTTATTCCTTTTAGGGAATACCAAGGCAGTGTGTCTTACAGAGTTTTCTGTGACATCATTCCTGCCTTTTCTTACATATAGCCTCCTGGATCCAGGTATGGATTCATTAGGGCTGAGGCCGCAACGGCACTCAGGTCCAGCTGCCTGCCACTATGAAAGCCAATACTGGAGAGGCAGGTGCTGATGTAAAGGAAAGTGGTTTACTTTCAGGTTCTGACAACCTGGAAGACAGGGGACTCATGTCACAAAGCCCATCCCCTAGGAAGATGGGAGATTCTTGTCTCAAACCTCATCTCCACATCTCAGTGCAGGCAGAGGTTTTTATAAGGAGGGAGAGGGGAGCAGAACAAAGAGGTCAAGGGAGGGGGCTGAAAAGTTCTCTGCGTGCAGACAAGCACAGTCCCTTCCAACAAGGCAAATGATGGTCTGGTGTGCATCATCCTGGTTTAGTCATCCTGGTTTAGTCATCCTGACCTCATATCAACCTGGCTCCGTGGTCGAAGGTCAGCAGATCTCCCAGAGCTGAGATGCCTGAAGGTTGGAATCTGGATCTTTAGAGCAGTTAGTTCCCAGGATTCTTATACAACAAACATGCTGTTTATCTACAAGCTATCTGTTAGTCAGAGTCAGCACTTACAGAAACAATGTCAAAAGAATAGTGGGGTGGGTTATCATTTCTACCATTACAATTTGCCACTGTTACAAGGCGGAAACAAACTTGAGTGGCAGGCACTGGGCAGTAATAAGAATTCAGTCCATCAGTCAATAAACACTTATTGAGCACCTACTATTTTCCAGGCTCTGCTAAGCTCTGGATGTACAGTGTAAACAAAATGGACACAGCCCTTCCCTCACTGAAGTCACAGTCTAGTGTGGGAGGCCCTCACTTCAACTCTAACCCTGAGATTCTGTTGCTGAATTGAGCATATCACGCCAGGTTTCTGCTTCCCTTTGGGGGACTTCTCTCCCAGGAGGTTCCTCGTGAAAACAAATGACTGACACACCCACCTCAGCTATTCCCCAGAGATAGCCAGATACAGATGAGTCAGTCTGGGACAAACTCTTTCAGCCTCCAGCTACACAGGTGAGGCCATCAGAAAGGATGAGGCCACTCAGAGAAAATCTGTCAAAGCAGAGGCTATAAACAACTGGACTATGGCCACACCTGGCCAGCAAATGTGTTTGGTTTGCCTTGTAGAGTATTGGCCTACACGGCACTTTTTAAAATTTTTAGTTAGTTGTCAATATTAAAAAACAGGATACACACATATACGCATCCATATTTCTAGCTTCTTTTGAAGAAAACAGAATGTCTAACCTGTGGATCCACATGAGGCACACTCTATAAAGTGTTCTATAGTCTCTATCACTCCATATTGTCCCTGACTCTGAGGACACTACTCAGATGTCATTTGTCACTGTGCTTTCCTTAGAGAAAGAGTTGAGGGAACTATGTGTATAGCCCTGTATCTATCTATGAAAAGTGAGAAACTAAAAATTAAACAAGTTCACAGGATTAAGAAAACTGGAAGAGAACCTATTTCTTTATAAAAATAAAGAATATTCTTACCAGATTATTATGAAAAATGTCTCTGTTGAAGACACCATTATGACAAGAAAAATGTGACCCACTTCACGTTTTTACATTATCTGCCTGGCCTCTGTAGGTTCCAAAGTAGAGTGGGGGTCTGACATAAATGGGGGTTGAGGGATGGGGTGTAAGAAATGTAAATAGTCTTTGTCCTTAATCCCAGATATAAAGCCCCTAAAACCCTTAGAATTAAGAGTGTCTTTCCCTGACCAGGTGTGGCTCGGTTTGTAGGGTATTGCCCCGCAAAGCGAGAGGTCACCAGTTTGATTCCCCAGTTTGATTCCCTGTCAGGGCACATGCCTGGGTTCTGGGTTTGGTCCTCAGGGCGTGTGAGAGACAACCAATCCACGTTTCTCTCTCACATCAACGTTTCTCTTCCTGTCTTTCTCCCTCCTTCCCCCGCCTCTAAAAAATAAATAAATAAATTTTTAAGAGTGTCTTTTGTCAATCATAAGCCCCTGTATAACCTTATGCTAATGAGACGACTTAGGGTAGGACCCCTAAATAGCTCAGGATGGGGTTGATCACCTGAATAACCAAAAGATTAGAGAGCTGAAGTTTCAGCCCCTCCCACTGACTTTTGAGGAGGAGGATGGGCCTTTAAATCAAAGCTCTATAAAAAATTCTTGAACAGGAGCTACCAGGTGGGTGAACGTGTGCAGGTGCTGTTAGGGTGTCCTCGGAGAGGGCGTGGAAGCTCCACACCCTCCCCACAGGCCGTGCCCTCGGCTTCGCTTTCGTCTGGCTGTTCCTGAGTTACAGTCTTCCATCGTAAATCAGCAATCCAGTGAGAAAAAAAGCCCTCTTGAACCAGGGATCTGAAGAGCTCCTGGGACGGTGGGCACGCCCACAGTTGGGGAGGGTGGAGCACTCCTGTTCCAGGGGGACAGAAGCTTCTGTGCTCAGGACTGTTGCTCTCTATACCCCTCCATCTGTCTGTTCATCTGTATCCCTCGTAATATACTTCATGATAACCCTGTAAACTCGAGTAAATGTCTTTCTGAGTTCTGTGAGCCTCTCTAGCTAATTAATCAAATCCGAGAAGGGGTGGTGGGATTGCCCAATTTATCGCCAGCTGTTTAGAAGCACAAATAGCAATCTGGACTTACAATTAGTGTCTGTCAAAGAACAAAAACTCAACCAAATAAATTTGAAGATCTAATTGGCTTTATTGAATGATTCAGAACGGGCAGCATACCATCTAGCAAGTAGAAAGGTGCTCTGAGGAGCTGCAACAAATACAAGATTCTTATAGGCAGAGATGGGGCAGAACAAGAAAGTTAAACGAATGGCTTATTTCAGGCAAAGTCATCTTCCCTTAGGGGAAGGCATGGGGTCTTATCAGGCATATTCCCTGACCTGCCTTGGTTTAGCTTAGAAGAAAGGTTTCAAAGTCTTAGGGAAATCCAAATGTTAGAGTGGATCTGTCAGGTAAGACCCGCTCGCCCACCCACGCTGGGAGGGAGGGTCCAGAAGACATCTTTCACCACCACTGTGAGAAACGCCTGGGTGAGGGGAGCCCGGCATCCTTGAAGAGCTCTGTGGTGGCTCCTCTTTGTAGACTGGACCTTACAGTGGGACCTGCAGTCACTGAACTGGGAAACATAAACGCAGTGGGAATAATCGGATCCTGGGGTGCCAGCGCCAAGTGGCAGCATTCAAACACCGCAGGCAAGGGGGTGCGGTTGCCGTAACCGACATCAGAGTCAAAGCAGCAATCAGGATAATCTGACTCAAACAGGCTTATGGCATTGGCCAACTGATCAAGGTATTCTTAGAAATGAAATTGAAAGCCTACTAAATTCTCACTTCATTGGTGAGAAAAACAGAAAAAATTAGGTCAAGTGAACAAATGTCTGACCTGAATCATAAAAACAGAGTCATGGCACCTCAATCGATTCTGAGACTTGAACCCTTGAATAAGAGAGAGGTCGGGTCCCCTTAAGAAAGGATCCAGGTACACTCAAAAAAATCCATACTGTTCATCTTTCTCCCAGCCTTCCCCAAAGGGACATACAGCCTTTACCAGGGTTACTATATATTGGCAGAAAATAAATAATCAGATTTTTCAGGACTACTTGACACTGGCTCTGAACTGATACTAATTCCAAGAGACCCAAAGCGTCACTGTGGTCCACCAGTCAGCTCAGGGGCTTACGAAGGTCAGGTAATCAGTGGAGTTTTAGCTCAGATTCCTTGCACGGTGGGCCCAGCAGGGTCCCCAAACCCATTCTGTGGTTATTGCCCCAGTTCCAAATGCATACTTGGAATGAAGATACTAAGCAGCTAGCAGAATGCCCACATTGGATCTCTAGCCTATGGAGTGAGTGCTAGTGTGGTGGGAAAGGCGAGGTGGGAGCCATCAAAATTGCCCTACCTGGGTAAACCAAAAACAAAACACAGTTCCTGGAGGGATTGCAGAGATTCATGCCACTCACCAGGACCTGAAAGATGCGGCAGTGGTAATTTCCACCACATCTGCATTGACTCACCTATTTGGCCCGCGCAGAAGACAGCTGGATCTTGGAGAATGACAATGGATTATTGTAAGCATAACCAGATGGAGATCCTAGTTGTAGGTGTTTGTTATATCAGATGTGCTTTGATTGCTTGAGCAAATTAACACATCCTCTGTCTAACGGAAAAACTCAGTGTTTTTTCCTTTCAATATAAGTTCTTTCCTCCTGTGTCTTTCTTTCCTGTGAGTCACCTTTACTACTCACACAAAACACTTCACCAAACGCGTGGCAGTTTTTCCCCACACCAAGCAATTTTTTGTGACATCGACTGGGTGTCTTATAGTTCAACTTAACTCTGACACTATCTACTCAGAGACAGTGTCAGATCACACAGGTTAAGGGTCCAGTCTTTCAAGACTGCCCTCACCCCACTTCAGGTGCCAAAGCCCAGATTGTCACCTGAGCTTCTGGCCAACAAGCTATAGTTGGGAGGTTCGAATGGCCCCCTCCTCAGGTTCAATTCATTTGCTAGAGCGGCCACAGAACTCAGAGAAACATTTCACTTACTTTTACTGGTTTATTGTTTAAAAATATGATATACAGCCGAACATCCGGACAGCAGGGATAAGTAGGGCAAGGGAAGGAGAACGGCGCCTCCACGCGCTCTCCAGGCGTGTCACTCTCCCAGCACCTCCACCCGTTCACCCACCCGGGAGCTCTCCACTCCCCGTACTACTGGGATTTTTATGGAGACTTTGTCACATAGACATGATCCGTCATTAACTCCATCCTCAGCCTGCTCTCTTCTGCAGAAATGGGGGACAAGGCTGAACATTCCAAGCTTCCCAATCATGGCTTGGCCTTTCTGGTGAACAGCCCCCACCCAGGAGCCATCCAGGAGCCACCCCCCGCCCCCACAGAGCTGCCTCATCAGAACGAAAGACACCCCTGTCCTATAGAACAGAAGTTATCAGAGAACACACACATAGTACAGCAGCATATGTGTTTGTTGTCTAGTGTACAAATGTGTGTGCACACTGGATAGCAATGTGTTCCTCACACTCCCAATTAACTTTTTTTAAAAAGAGGTTTAGAGTCACAGCGCTAAAGAAACTCACTGTTGCATAAATGACAATAACCACTGAAGCACACTTATACAAATAAGTGTATTATTTTACAAATAAAATAATACACTTATTTGTGTATTTATTTTATTTGTAATAAAATAAATACACAAATAAATAGAAAATGATTCAAGTATTCCTCAACACGATCATGAGAAATTAATTGTGTAACCATACAATGGGATGTTACATCACAGTTAAAATGAATGGGTTAGAGCTACTTGGAAAAACGTGAATACAGTGTATCTCAATAAAGATGTTAAGCATAAAAACAAGTTGCAAAATGATACACTTACAATTACCATTAATATAAAATTCAAAAGCATGCAACACTATATATTGTTTCTGGATATACATAGTATGTAAAGTATAAAAGTGAGCATAGGATTGATAAGTACAAAGTCAGCAAAATGGTGACCTTTGGGAAGGGAAGAAGGAAATGCCATGGGGAAGGGATATACCAGGCTCTTCAACTGTATATGTGTGAAAGTTTTTTTATTCATTGATTTTGGAAAGAGGGAGGGGAAAACATCAATTTGCTGTTCCACTTATTTAATCAATCATAGGTTGATTCTTTTACATGCCCTGACTGGGGATTGAACTCACAGCCTTGGTGTATTGGGATGATGCTCTATCCAACTGAGCTACCAGGCCAGGGCTGTGTTGTTTGTTTCTTAATCTTGGGGCAAGTTATATTATTCTCTACTTTTCTGAATATTTCATATATTTCTTTAATTTTGCCAACAAAAAGGGAGAGGGAAGTGAAATTTTACAGACTTGGGTTTAAATTCTGTCTCTAGTACTTACTGGGAAAAGAATTTAGGGAGTGCCTTAGTTTCTCCAAGCCTCTGTATCTGTAAGAGGAAATCATAATAATAAATATCCTGTTTCACACTTAAAGTAAGTGAAGAAATATGTAAAAGTGACTTATTAGATGCAAAGTGCTATAGAAGTATACGCTAGCCCTGGCTGGCATAGCTCACTGGATTGAGCGCAGGCTGCGAACCAAAGTGTCGCAGGTTCGATTCCCAGTCAGGGTACATGCCTGGGTTATAGGCCATGACCCCCAGCAACCGCACATTGATGTTTCTCTCTCTCTCTCTTTCTCCCTCCCTTCCCTCTCTAAAAAATAAATAAATAAAATCTTTTTTAAAAAGTATAAGCTGTAGTTGTACAAGAATGCTCCATAAATTAGTTATTACAAAAACTCTTAATGTCCCTCTGTTACATACTCCATAGAACTGTGTTTCTTTCCTTCAGAGCACTTACCTTCACTTGCAATTACACCACATTAACGCTATTGTGTGGCAGTGCATCGTACCCACTTCATGGCTTTGGGCTTTTCACTGTATTCCCCAAGAGCCCAGCCCAGTTCCTGGCACATGCTAAGTGATCAAAAGATCTTTGTTAGTGTAATCTTTTCTTTCATCTTTATTGAATTTATTGGGGTGACATTGGCTAATACAATTATACAGGTTTGGGGTGTATAATCTATAACACTTTATTTGTATTATAGAATTATTGTATTGTATTGTATAATTGTATTATAGTGTACTCATTACCCCAAGTCCAGTCTCTTTTCATTATTGTTTATGCCCCTTTTACCATTTTCTCCCTCCCCCCAGCCCTTCTTTCCTTCCGGTAATCACCATATTCTTGTCTGCGTCTATGGGTTGTTTTTGTTTTTGTTTTGTTTTGTTTTGACTCACTCCCTTCACCTTCTTCACTCAGCCCTGCAACCCTTTTCCTCTGATATCTGTCAGTCTGTTCTCTATGAATCTGTTTCTATGATTCTGTTTCTATTTTGTTTGTTAGTTTATTTTGTTCATTAGATTCCATATGTGTGTGAAATCATATGGTATTTGTCTTCCTCTGACTAGCTTATTTCACATAGCATAATGCTCTCCAGGGCCATCTATACTGTCACAAAGGCTAAGATTTCCTTCTTTTTTATGGCCCAGTAGTATTCCACTGTGTAAATGTACCACAGTTCTTTCATGCACTCATCTATTGATGGACACTTGGGCAGTTTCCAGATCTTGGCTATTATAAATAACATTGCAATGAATACAGGGATGCATATATTCTTTCTAATTGGTGGTTCAGGATTCTTCAGATATATTCCCAGAAGCAGAATCGCTGGGTCATAGCCTGTTTCAGTTTTAATTTTTTGATGTAACTCCATACTGCTTTCCACAGTGGCTGCGCCAAACTGCGTTCCCACTAACAGTACACAAGGGTTCCCCCTTCCTCCACATCCTTGAAAATACTTTGTTAGTGTACTCTGAAAAGTGATTACCTGTAGGAAATAAGGATGAGAAGCAGCATAGGAAAGAAAGACTTTTAGTTTGTTCTATAAATTCCTCTAGTGCTTGAACTTTTATCATAAACCTGTATTAGTGACAGAAGTGGTTTAATTTTTAATGAAAATGATCATGATTAAATCAATCTATCTTAATTTCATTGTCTCTCAAGGGAAGGTAACGTTTTAATATAGGAAATTACATCGAAAGGGGTGTATGAAATACAAGCAGCAGGCAAACAGCGTTCTGGGGCGCTAAGCTCTTAGGAGAAGCTTTGGGAGTGCAGGCGGCTGGTCTAACGGTTTGAGAATGGCCCAGAGATACCGTTAGGAGGCGCTCGCGAAGCCGCAGGAGGATTTCCCGCCCTCTCCGTTACATGCCCCAGTAACCCCGGCGCGCGGGCGACCGAGGGTAACCTCGCGGTCTGGGGAAGGACACCCCCCTCCCGCCCCGACTCTCGCCTGCTCTTTCTCAGCCAATGGGAAGGCAGCGCACGAGCCAGCCGGACATAAGCCCTCATAGACTCCTCCCCTAAACAATTAGGTCCCAGTTGTACCATCACCTTGCCCAAGGCTTTAGACTTTCCCAATCACAACTCTAGTTCCCGAGTCCAGGCTCCGCCCCCTCTGGCAGCCCCTCGTTTATTCCCGGCCGAAGTCACCTTTGCATTACAAACGTTCCGCCCCGCCTTCTGCCTACCTTGCTGCGCTAGGCCCCGCCCCCTAATAGGACCAACCAATAGTCAGGAGCGCCTGGAGCCACTGGGCGGGTCTGCAGCCAATGCGCACGCCGTGGGCGGGCTCCGGGCCGGAATTGGGGGTGAAGCTACAGCGTTGTGCCCACATTCGGGGCGCACGGAGTTGAGGGGGTCCTTGGGGGCCACCCGGAGCTAAGATGGCGTCCGCTGCTGAGGGGCACGTGGGAACGGTGGCAGAGCTGGCAAGGGTGCTGCGGTGGGGTTTCGAGGATCTGAGCCTTAACAAGTTGGCGACGTCCCTGGGCGCGTCAGAACAGGCGCTGCGGCTGATCATCTCCATCTTCCTGGGTAAGGACCCTCGTGCCTTCTTCCGCCTTTTCGCGGAGTCCTCGAGGAATGGGGACGTGACCTCCCCCTCTTCCCAGAGCCAGCCAGGAGGGCTTTGTGGGGTGCGGGTGTGAATCCTAAAACACACCATCCAGCTATCGAAAGACAAGTCTTATCTCGGGTCTGGGGGTGCTGTGCCCTCTGAACCTCTTCACCTCTTCGCCTTCTCTTCCACCCCTACTACACCCTTCATTTGGCGCCACCACCCTCCCCTCTCAATATGCCGTGATCTGCCCCAGTCCCCATGACCTGTCCTTATTTGTCCCTCTTGAGTTCTACGCTTTGGCCATGTGCACTCCTGTCTGTTATTAACACAGGGGTGGGCAAAAGTAGTGAGCATGCGAAACAGTTGCTATTATTTATTAATTATTGTATTATTTTTCCATACGACCAACTGTAAACCTACTTTTGTCCACCCCTGTATCACTTCTCACAGGCGCCCTTCTTATTGGGTGAGCACATTAGGGAGCATAGGCTCCCTAACTTCAGTATTTTAGCCCCGTGGGCCTCTGCATCCCTATATTGAGTCTCTGTGTATTATCAGCTTATATTATACTTTCATCTCTTTTCTGTCCCATTTCTAATATTTTATTCTTCTACCATATGGCTTTTCTTTCTTAAGCACCCACCTGTCGTTTACACTGAAAATGATTTTAATGCTGGGTTTGGGAAACAGGACTGACAACCCCCTTATAAACCATCAATGCTACCCTAAGCGTTCATTACCTGTGTGGTTCAAAGGGTGTGGTGTGTGTGAATTTGTGTCACAACAAGCTGTGTTATAAATGCTTTATAGGCTTTTTACTGCCTCCTTCCTGCATGGTTTCTTTTTTTTAATGTCTTTATTTTTTATTTTTAATGTGGAAGCAGCACGCTGCTTAGAAACTGAGACCCTGGGCAAGGAACTTAACCTCTCTGGACCTCAGTTTTCTTAGATATGGCTTGAAAACAAGAATGCCTACCTGATAGGATTTCTGTAAAGTGCTGTAGGAATTCAAAGGTCAAGGACTGAGATATAACTATTTGAGCAGTTGGAAGATTTTATGAAGGCTATGGGACTTTAGGTAGGAGAGTAGGGGTGGGGACAAATTAAGTAAAGGGAACTGCGACAGTACAGAGGGTGAGAAAACTGAACAGTAAGAAGTTTGAGATAACGTTGAGCGGTTGTGGAATGTCTTAAATACCCACAAGAAGTTTGGAATTTATCCAGTTGTCAGTAGAGACCTCAACAGACAATATCACCTAAGAGTGTTAACCAGATCTAGATAATGGGAGAGGCATTAATTCATATTTAAACAACCATTGCTTATATCATTGCCATTTGCCTGTTACATATCAAACCAAGATGATCTTCCTTTCTTCCAAGTATAGGTTGCCTTTTCCATGCCTTGTAGAATTGTAAAATGTTGGACGTGGAAGGGACCTTAGACCGTGTGACTTCCTCAGTATCACCCAGATCTAACTGAAATTTATCGGCCCCCCATCTAGGGTTCTTTGCACCACACTAGCTTTTAACTTCCCATTCCTTCAACTTTGTTTCTGACCCACATATTTGTTGGGCTTGTGATTAACAATTAAGAGTGTTTACATTAGTTAGGAAGCTCACTGTTGATTTCTCAACTATAAATTGAGAATGTAACACAAATAGCAACAAATTATAAGGGGCAGCTTGTTGAATGGAGTCAGGGCTGGAATTAGGACTTGGAACTCATCCTTTTTGTGCTGCCAGTAAAATACTACCTGTGCAGTACTAATGGATAACTGCTGTGTACTGTCAGGGGGCATACAGCTGACTGGGAAATTGCTTTCTGTATATGCTCCCTTCTTGAGCCCCCTTGCCCACTCTGCCATTTCCCATACTTCCCTTCCTATCTCACATGTGCCACTGCCTTCAGGGACTCATAGTATTTCTCATTTTTAGATCAACTTAGGGCTTCATGTTGCCTCGGGCATAGCTTTTCCACATGGATATGGAGGATTGTATTTTTTTAGGAATAGTTAAATGCATACATGCAAACATAAATTGATAACCCTGACATGTGCATGGAAGATGGAGTGCATTCTGGTTATAAATCTGTTTCATATTGTCATTTCTGTGTATTGTGATCCAGAAACCAACACCTTTCAGCAATGGAGTTCCTGGTTCCTGAACCCAGCTCTCTTGGGGAACTGGGATACTGGAGGAAATCTTTGCTATAGGTACCAAGAAGACCTGTAGACCAAAATTATTTCTGATTCACTTTCTTCTACTTCAGTATTAATTTGAGGTAAAAGTACCTAAACGCAGATACCCTGAGGGAAGAGCCAGGTGTATCAGACATTCACATTTTAAGGTGTGAATGGTCCGTCCTTAGCATCTTACTCTCCCTGCTTGGATTCTGTGTGCTGCTCTGGGCAGGTGGGGCGGGGTGGGGGGGTGCTGCAGAACACTAAAGAAAGAGCTTTCAAAGCTTTTTGGCTGGGACTGGTGGTAAGAAATATGTCTTATATGATGACCCAGTGCATACATATGTGTAGACAGGTATTTTAAACAAAAGTTTCAGGAAACACTTCTCCTTACTGTAGGCAGTGTGTTTCACTATTTTTCTGTTTTATTTTTAGTATTGTTTATGACCCACTAATTGATTTCATGAACCATTAATGGGTTACAACTAGTAGCTTGAAAAATTCTGAGTTAGAGGCTGTAATTTTTAATATTCAGTATTTCATGAGGAATACTCATTGTGAATAGCCAGAAGACTCTGTTAAAGGCGGGGGGCGGGGTGCATCTTGTGTGTGATTGCAGGGAGTTTGGTGGAAGATGAATTCTGCTGTGAGCCCTGGTGCTGGCAAATGCTCCTGGAAAACATCTCTTCTCCAACAACGTGGAGTCTCATCACTCCTTAGCATAATAGCATGAATCGTTCCAAATAAACTCAATAAAATGTACCCACAGTGAGTAAAGCCCTATGCTTGGCCCTGCAAGGGCAAGGGCCATGGCACAGTATGAGTAAGAGAGCTACGCACTCCCAGGTATTCTGCAGTCTACTAGGGGGTAGGGGATGGGCATGAGATAAGTACTCTAATAACCACAATAAAAGGCAGCTATCTGGGGGGCCATAAGAGAATTACTAAGCTTTGTGCGATTTAAAAATGGGACCTTTAATGAACTTTGAACGTTGAATGAGGTTTCAGCAGGTTGAGATGATAAGACAGAAGGAACAGCATGAGCAAGAGCAGTGAGGTAGTCATGTGTGGTGACACTTTCGAGGAGCAGTAAGTAGTCCAGTTTGACTAACGCAGGACTTACGTTGAGAAGTGGTGGGAAATAAGGCTGGAAAGGTAGGTTATGGAGCCTTGAGAGCCAAGGTAAGGAGTTCATACTTAATTAAGAAGATGAGAGGAAGCCATTGGAAATATTTGAAAGGGGGATAATGTGACCAAAGCTGTATTAGGAAGATAACGCTGTGAAGGGTAATCTGAAGTGGACACAGATGAGAGGTAGGAAATCTAACGAGACGGAACATAATCTAAGTAGTTAAAATGACTTGGAGGCAAGGTGGTTGCACCCAGAGGGGAAAGGAGGGATCTCACGTGAGGTATTTCTGGAATACAGAATCTTCTGAACGGTGGGTTCTGAAACAATCCCACCTACACAGTCCTCATGCCAGAAACCCAAGAGCCAGCCTTGTCATCTCCCCACCCCCAAATCACCAAGCCAATCAAAACTACCTCCAAATGGTGTCTGAAATACATCCCGTGTTCTCCATCACCACAGCCACTGACCATCTGTCACCAGAACCACCCAAGGAGCCTCCTGACTGGTCTCCAATTGTGTTCTTGTCCCCTCCAGTCCATTCTCCAAAAGCAGCCAGAGTGGTCCAATGCTGTGCCTCTGCTGCTCAGAACCCTGCAGGGGCTTTCCATCGTGACTCGTAAGCCCCTGCCCGCTGCTCAGCCTCATTTCAAGCAAGTTCACAACCTTTTAGCCTTGTGGCCTTTTTTTTTTTTTCTTTTTCCCCCAGTTTCTCAGAAAAGACATTAAGCCCTTTCCTACCTTGGGGCCTTTGTACCTGCGCATCCCACTGCCTGGAATGCTCTTGTTCTTCACCTGACAGACTCCTTTTCATCTCTCAGGTCTCAGTTCAAATTGTCACTTCCTCAGAAAGTTCCTTCCTGACACTCTATTTTAAAGTATGTTCCTTGTACTTCCTCAAACTTACTGAAATTTCCTTACAAGTATCTGTTCTAATTTGTAATTATGTATTTCTAGATGAGGACAGAAACAATGTAAGTTTTGTTTGCCACAGTATACCCGCACTTTAACACGGTACCTGGCTTATAGAAGACGCATAATAAATACTTGTTGAAAAAGTCAATGTGTAAATGAATGACTTGGCAACTACCTGATTAAAAGGAGGATAAAGAAGTAGTTTAAGCCCTGACTGGTGTGGCTCAGTGGATTGTGTGCCAGCCCGAGAACAGAAAGGATACCAGTTCAGTTCCCAGGCCGGGCACATGCCTGGGTTGCGGGCCAGGTCCCCAGTTAAACCCTGGGTATAACAAGGGGTTTGCAAGAGGCAGCCAATGGATATATTAATGTTTCTCTGCCTCTCTTTCTCCCTCCCTTCCCCTTTCTCTAAAAATAAGTAAATAAAATCTTTTTTTTTTTTTAAAAAGAGAAGGGAAGGGTGGGAGAGAGGAAGAGAAACATCGGTGTGTGGCTGCCTCCTTTATTCCCCCAACCAGGGATGTGGCCCGCAATCCAGGCACGTGCCCTGACTGCAAATTGAACCAGCAACCTTTTGGTTTGCAGGCTGGTGCTCAATCCACTGAGCTATGCCAGCCAGGGCTCTTCTCTCTTTAAAAATAAATAAATAAAATCTTTTTTTTAAGTTGAAAAACAAAACTCTGCCCATCTGCCTGGGTAGGTAAAAAATGACAGTATCTTTCACAAATGCAGAGAGGTCAAGAGGAAAGTTAAATATTTTCAGTTCCAGGTAATGATCTGGTTTTGGATTTACTTTAGGGGCTTCAGGGGCACCTCTACGTGTCTTGAGAATTGTGAAACCACTATAATAAGATCAGGAAAGAAGTTGAGCTAAAGATACAGTTTTAGGAGTCCATATTGGTATCATAATTGAATTGGGGAGGGAATGAAATACTATTGAAAAGCTTATAGGAGAGAATAGAACCTACTTCATGTGGAGTATGTTGCTGCCACTTGTTAACAACAGCTGACCGATCATTAAGGATTTACTACACGCCAGACAGTGTTAGAAGTGCTCAACAATACCCCACCTAAACCTGCCAGTTACAGATAATTACAGTACTGTTCTCTCTCCTGCCTAAGGTCACACCCATTTCTACCCAACTCTGGAGTCCTTGCTTTTTACCTACTGCAGTTTGTGAGGAGCATGTGGGGGTGGAAAAGATAAATGCCCTTGATATCTTTTTATCGTTCCACTCTGGGTAGTTAAACCAAGATGTAATCAGCACATGAGATACCTCTCAGCTTCCAAAGCTGGAGGTGGCCAAATAGAGCAGATGGCCACCCTGCTTAGTATGTGTGTTCTCTAGCCTTGGCCATGACTGTGGCTTGGCTGATAGACTGATCAAAAAGTGTACTTGGGAGTAAGGATTCATTCCTCAGAGATTCAAAATTAGCCTCACTGGTTAGCAACCTTTAAAATCAAAGGAGGTCCTACAATTTAGATCCCTTTGGACCAAAGTCAGGTCTGGCCCTTCAGAACTAAATCCATCTTTTCAATGCAAAAAGCTTTCTTCAGGTAGCATTGCAATGGCATTATAAAGTATTTATTTTTAGAGAGAAGGGAAGGGAGGGAGAACGACAGGGAGAGAAACCAATCCGTTGCCTCTAGTACTCACCCCAACTAGGGACTGAACCCGCAACCTTTCACTTTGCGAGAGGGCCCCCAACCAATTCAGCCACACCAGTCAGGGCTGAGGATTTTTTTTAAATATATTGTTCCAATTACTTATCTACACTCCAGTATCTTACATTGCACAAAATTTCATGTTTTGAGTGCCAGTTTAACTTTAATGTCAGAATCATTTCTTTGCAGAGGCATGTATGAATTAAGGCCCATGAGATGATATGCATAAGCTAATTTAACAAAAATAATTACATACCCACTGACATTAAATCTGCCTGGGCAGCCAGAGGAACTCACTGGAGGTGTTCAGTCCAACAAACTTGAAACATGAGATTTGGTCTTTAAAAAGAAAACAGCATTTCAGCTGGACCTTAAAGAGAACAGAAGATTCTGGTAAGGTAGAGATAAAAAGGGGAGCTTTATAGCTGCAGAGAATAATGAGCATGTATGTGAGGATCGGGAAAAGTGAGACACATCGGAGGAACAGCAAGTAGTCCGTTTGGCTAGAACAATAAAGGATCATAAAGGAGTAGCAGAGGAAAAACTCGGTAGACCTTTCAGGTGTGCAGAGGTGGGGGACAGGGTAAGGTGGTAGGAGGTGCATTGCCTTTAGAGACTTGCAGTCCTAGGTGCAAATTCTGGATTAAATAATGCTACCTGTTTCACCATAGGTAATTACTAAACTTCAGCTGTTCGTTTCTTAATGTTCCCAAAGGCCAAACTTACTAAAAAATTGAAGTCAAGTGTTAAATATAATTTTAAAATTATATTTATTCATAACAAGCAGCAATATTTTGAAACAGGATGAAAAATTTATGTGAGTTTTTAAAAATAATATAGTCATCAAAGAAATTTCTTATTTCTAAACAACTGCATTCTTTGTGCAGATATGTTCATTCTCCTCTGCCCTGAAGCATTTCATTGCTCATTGGGACACTGTGAGGACTAAATGAGATAAACTCTATAAACTAGTGACCAGGCCTGACCCAATCTAGTTTTAAATAATTGTCCTCTCCCTTCTCTCAGTAAGTATTCATCTCCTTCCTTTCTGAGGAGACTCCAAGTGTGGTCTTGGGACCAGCAGCATCAGCATCTCCTAGGAACTTTTTAGAAATTCAGATTCTCGAGTCTACCCCAGACCTACTGAATGAGAAACTCTGAGGGTGGGGCCCAGGCATCTGTTTTAACAAGGCTTCCAGGTTACACCGATTGCCTTGAAGATTGAGGACCGCTGGTTTAGCATACAGTCACACACCGCACAGCAGCGTGTCGGTCTAGACGGACTGCATATAGGACGGTTGTGATCTCGTAAGATGATAATGGAGCTGAAAAATTCCTAATGCCATCATAACATTCCCCACGTGTCTGTGGTGGTGCTCATGTAAACAGACCTCCTCCCCTGCCAGTCATAAAAAGTACAGCACGTATAGTTAGGTGCAGTACATGATACTTGGTCATGGTGATACACAACTGTGTTACTGGTTTATGCCTTTACTATATTATACTTCTGTTATTTTAGAGTGTACTTTTTCTACTTATAAAAAAAGTTTTCTGTAAAACAGTATGTTGGGTAACGCAGGCAGCCACCTGATACTCTTGTGTTTACCGTGTCTCTTGATTGTATCATTTTCTCTTGTGCTTGATTTAAATCATGTGTTGTTTTGTGCAGCGGCATGCTGTGCAGGGCTATAGCCTGGGAGCAATAAGCTATACCATCTAGGTTTGTGTAAGTGATGTTCGCCTAGTGACCAAATTGCATAATAATGTATTTTTCAGAATGGGTCTCAGTCATTAAGTGCCACATGACTGTATTTCTTCAAGTATCTGTTTTGTAAAACTTTGTATCTTAATAGTACCTTAAACTTTTTGAAATGTCTTTGTATCTTGTGGTCTTTAGAAGAAACAAAATGCTCTCAGGTTCTTTACAGCTTAGTGTTTCCCATTTGCTAACATATATTGTTATTCTTCAAATAATATTGAATCATATTAATATTATTATTATAACATTGCATCATTATCATATTATCATAACTGTCATCATTACCTACACCACTTGTTTTACACATTCGTTTTTAAGATTTTTTAAATTTTTTTATTTTTTAAAGATTTTATTTATTTATATTTGAAGACAGGGAGAGAAACATCAGTGTGTGGTTGACTCTTGCTCGCCTGGCCCCTACTGGGGACCTGGCCTTCAACCCAGGCATGTGCCCAGACTGGGAATCGAACCTGAGACCCTTTGGTGCACAGGCCAAATCACTCAATTCATGGAGCCACACCAGCCAGGGCTATTTATTTCTTTTTAGAGAGGGGGGAAGGGAGGGAGAAGGAGATGGAGAGAAACATCAATCAGGTGCCTCTAGTAGACACCCCAGCCAGGGACCAAACCCTCACCCCGGCCCATGCCCTGACCAGGAATCAGGCAACAGCCTTTCACTTTGCAGGACAACACCCAACTGAGCCACACCAGTCAGGACAAAAATGCCTCTACTTTTAATTTTCTCATCAAAGTGTGAAATAATCCCTAACCAGTGTGGTTGTGTTGGTTGGGCATAGTCCCACTAGGTGAAAGGTTGCAGGTTTGATCCCTAGTTAGGGCCCAAGTCTGGGGCGCCGGCTCAGTTCCCGGTCGGGTGTGTACTAGAAACAAACGATCAATGTTTCTCTGATCACATCGATGTTTCTCTCCCTTTCTCCTTCCCTTTCCCTCTCTCAAAAATAAATAAAATCTTGAAAACAACCAATTTAAAACATAGAAAGAGGCGGTTTTTTTTTTTTTTTCATAAGGTTGGACAAATAGCTCCATCTTTCCTTTTCTGTCCTGTATCAATCACCTTGAGCAATACAGAATTCTCCTAATTGATCACCACATATGTCTTAATACAATTACTAAATTGAGACTAGTAGCTTTAACAAAACTGGGTGTCGAAGTTAGGGCTGCCAGGGAGAGCTGTTCTAAGCAAACTGTCCTCCTTGTAGAGTTTTTTAGATATGGGTGTGTGTGTGTGTGTTTTGACATTTTCCCAGCGGTTGCTGAAGTCAAGGGCCAGGAGACTTAGGGCCCACTTGGAGTTCTCTTGGTAAATCAGTAATAGCTTCCTAGAGAACTTCAAAGCCTACCTACAATTTGTGTAACCTAAAAGATATTGTATGCATCTTTATTTCTCCCTATTTTCAAAATGAGAAGGTGAGGAGGCAAGTAAGACACTAAAAATAAGGATAAATAACTGCTCGATAAGGGTTTCCCTGTGGCCTAAAATGGACTGGTTTCAGATCTAAGTTCCTCCCTACCCACGCAGTGGCTATGAAGGTAAGAGAGTCATGAAACTCTGGACACCCTGAATGAAAGAGCCTGTGGAAGAACTATGCACCACAATAGTTAGCAGTAGAGGCTTCTGATAGACATGTCATTGCATTGTGACATAGGGACAGTTTGTCAGAAAGTAGGCAAAAGATCAAGCTAAAAATAATCAAACCCAGGTTTGCTCTTGACTCACATGAAGTCATCTAGTAAACTATTAAAATGCCCCACTCTAGCCATAGGCTGAGTTTTAAAATAAAAGGCTTTTGTCAATTAAACTTGCTTGCAGTACAAGTATTCGTGATGCTGTGGCATTTTCATAAGAGAAGTATACATGGTCATATCTGCTACATAACATTATCAATGTAAGGTACTAATTTTGCAGGCAATTAAGAAATCACTATAAAAAATCGAGGATTTATGTGCATATATTGTAGGAAGAACTGAAGTCCCAGGAGGTTAAAGATTTAGTCGCTGTATATGTGTGTATGTATACACACACACGCTCTAATGAGAAGGGGCACCCACGCAGACGTGGAAAACGGCCTAGAGCTCTTGAGGTTTTCAGTTTCTGCTGGGATAGCAATTCTAAACTCATGGACTTGGAACCCGCCCCGGATTACCGTCCATAAATGTAAAACTTCTATTTGCAAGTCAGCAAGGAAAGGCCACCTGGGACAGTACGCTGCAAGGCTCCCAGGGCACACGCCTCAGACGGACGTGGAAAGGACTGACTATAATTAGACTACATATATGCTGGGGCCCAGGCTAAAAATACTGAACCACTATGGCTACTAGAAATCCTCCTCCTTTAGTTAAAGAGTAATCTAACTCTACTTAATTTTTTGTTGGCCCTTCTGAAAGATTAGACAACAAAAGCAAAACATAGGAACTCCTAGATAGCCTGCATCTCTATTACACCAAGAGCCTAACGGCGTGGTTATGGGAACCCAGGTCAGCACCTGACCAGAAGCTCCAAATTTCTCCAAGTCTTACCCTCTTGTTTTATATTTTAAAGTATTCATATTTGTATTTTATTCTAAAATACGTAATTTTAAAAAACATTTTTGAAGATTCTTCCCAAGTCTTAAGATAACATTGAGATGCTAATACAGAAAGGAGTAGATTATTTCCAGCTTGGGTAGTCAGGAATAGATTGGACGTCATCCAAATTAAAAACTTTTGTGCATCAAAGGATATTATCAAGAAAGTGAAAAGATAACCCTCAGAATGAAAAAATATTTGCAAGTCATGTATCTAATAAGGGTCTAGTGTCTAGACTATATCAAGAATTCTCATAACTCAATAGTAAAAAGACAAATGGCCCAATTGTAAAATGGGCAAAAGACATAAATAGCCATTTTTCTGAAGAAGACGTACAAATGCCAATGAGCCCATGGAAAGAGGCAGATAAACAAGCATTGGTAAGGACATGGAGAAACTGAGACCCTCGTGCATTGCTGGTGGGAACATAAAATGGTGCAGCCACTGTGCGAACAGTTTGTCAGTTTCTCAAAATTAAACAGTTTGTAGTGTCACCCAGCAAGTCCACTCCTGGTCATTTAGTATATTCAAACAAATTGAAAGCATATGCTCGCCACAAACACTTGTACATAGATGTTCCTAGCATTATTATATTAGCTAAAAAGTGGAAGCAAGCCAATTGTACCCCAACTGGTGAATGAATAAGCAAAACGTTATATTCGTACAGTGGAATATTATGCAGCCATAAAAAGGAATGAAGTACTGGTACATGCTACAACATGCATGAACTTTGAAAACATTATGCTAAGTGAAAGAAGTCAGACACAAATGGCCACATATTGTATAATTCCATTTATATGAAATGCCCCGAATCAGTAAATCCCGAAAGGAGATTGATGGTTGCCAGGGAATGAGAGGAGGGTTGAATTGGGAGTGGACTGCTAAGAGGTGTGGGGTTTCTTATTAGGGTAATGGAAGCGTTCTGACACTAGATAGTGTGGATGGTTGCACAGCACTGTGAATATACTGAAATCCACAGAATTGTACACTTAAGAAAAAGAATAAAGGGGGACCACATATGATCACAGAGGTAGAGAGGAAGAGAGAACTGACCATTAGAGGATGTGATGCTATTATCTTTTCTCCTCCTAGAATCTTAACTGGGTAAGAATGAGTTTATTGTTTTATTTGCAGAAATACCTCCTACGAAAAAGAGGTTGTACCTGCCTTGTTTGTGTGTACAAAGATTAAATTTGGCAACTCTAAAGAAAGAAGTTGTCAGGACAAGTATTGGGGCAGGGATTAGAGAAAGAGCAGCTAATTAGCCACTTGGCCATGCAACAGGGCAACCCTCGGACAGATCGAGTCACAGCAGGATCAAAGAACCAGTGTTCCACTGGGAGTTCTGAGAGTAACAGAATTTCCTGGCATGTGCCTAGTTTTGTTGTAGTGGTTGATTATTTTCTTTAATAATCAGGATTCATAGGACCTGAGGTTTATATAATTGTGGGGACCTTCTTTAGGGAAAAAAAAAAAAACCACAAAAATACCTTACAAGTTTTACAAAAATGTAAGTTGGTGTGAACATGTTGCTCTCTCCCCTCTTTTCCCCTCATCCCTGCCCCTGTGACCTTACAAGGGTCCTGTGTAGTAAATACAGGGCCTTGAAACTAGAGCTTTAGTAGCTTCTTGGAAAATCAGCTTCCTGGGAGTACTGGGTGCAACTCATAGACCTTTATTTTTGTTTTGTTTTGTTTTTTAAGATTTTATTTATTTATTTTTAGACAGGGTAAGGGAAAGAAGGAGGGAGAGAAACATCAATGTGTGGTTGCCTCTTGTATGCCAGTTGGGGAACTGGGGACCTGGCCCACAACCCAGGCATGTGCCTGACTAGGAATCAAACTGGTGACTCTTTCGTTAACAGGCTGGCACTCAATCCACTGAGCCACACCAGCCAGGGCCAGGACTTTATTTTGAAAGTTGCTACAGGCTTAATTTAGCTAAATCACATTGAAGTGGGCAAAGGCCAAAATTTCCCACCCCTAGATTAGAGACTTGAGCCTGGGACTTCATATTTTAAAACCAAGTAAAAGAATACTCAGATTTTAAGGAATCAGGTATAGAAGAGCTGATTCAAAATATTTGCCCACACATGCAATAAATATTTTTAAAGTGACCTAAAAGAAGTACATGTATGATGCTTTTACAAATATTTTCTCTTTTAATGTGTACAATGGCCTGTGAGGTGGCTGGTATTGTCCCTGTGTCACTGATGAAGAAATTGAGGTACAGAGAATCTAAGTAATTTGCCCAAGCTACAGAACTGAATTTCTTTTTATTTTTTTTATTTTTTAAAGGTTTCTTTTAAAAATTCTCCCCAAGGATGTTTATTGATTTTTAGAGAGAGAGAAAGCGGAGGGTGGGGGAAGTGGGTGGGGTGGAGAAACATCAATGTGAGTGATAAACATCGTTCAGCTGCCTCCCTTATATACACCAAGTGGGGATTGAACCTGCAAGGTATGTGCCCTGACCAGGAATCAAACCTGCAACCTTTTGGTGTACAGAATGAAATTCCAACCAACTGACCCATCTGGCCAGGGCCAGAACTGAATTTCTACACTAGGTTACTCTTGATCTGAGTCCAGGGATGTTCTACAGGCATACCTTAGAGATATTGCAGATTCAGTTCTAGACCACCGCAGTAAAGCAAGTTGTAATCTTTTTGCTGGTGGAGGATCTTTCCTTCAATTTATTAAAACACACACACACAACAGCCCTGGCTGGTGTGGCACAATGGATTGAGTGCCAGCCTGCAAACAAAAGGGTCGCTGGTTCGACTCTCAGTCAAGGCACGTGCCTGGATTGCGGGTCAGTTCCTCAGCAAGGGGTGCACTAGAGGCAACCACACATTGATGTTTCTCTTCCTCTCATTCTCCTTCCCTTCCCCTCTGTCTAAAAATAAAAATATATAAAATCTTTTTAAAAAACAACACCACCTATGAAATACAATAAAGCAAAGTGCAATAAAATGAGGTCTCCTGTACTCCATCAGATAATCTAGCTAGAAGCTGCCACCATGTGGTTTACTAACTTAAAAATAATTAAAATGTGATAAAATACATTGTATATAGGCAACAAGGGTGTCATTTTATACCTAGCAAAGGCATTTTAGTGTCTTAAAGCACCTCAAAGTCAATCTGGACATCTCATGTCCCTGTTCCAGTAAAATGAAGACATGCCAGTCATTAGCCTCTTTTAGCTTTAACATTCTTTCAATCTATAAGTTTGTAGAATTTTATCTAAAGTAACAAAATAACTATGTGACCATTTGAATAAATTCTAGTACTGTAAAAAATACTGTGATCCAGGTGTTCAAACGTAAGGATAATATCCTCGACACCTCTGTTGCCATCGCACCAGACTTGAAAGGCTCCTGCGAGCATGCCGCTGCTGGGCGGCACTTTCCTGGGCTAGGAAGCTGGTGAGAACCTATGAGAGTCTGATTCCTGTGGCGTGACAGTACAGGGGATTGTGGCATCAAAGTCAGTCCTTTGCTGTGTCTTAACTTTTCCGCTTTGACCGCAGATTTCACTAGTCAACATGTGTATATATTAGTCACTAGCACTAAGCTTAAGAAGGCCTTGCTTATTAAGTGCACTTCACTGAAATGGAGCAAAGAATTTTTTTTTTGGTTGTGAGAGAGATAGAGTAAAACATCAACTTGTTGTTCCACTTATTTATGCATTTATTGGTTGTTTCTTGTATGTGCCCTGACCGGGGATCAAACCTACAACCTTGGTGTAGCAGGACGATGCTCTAACCAACTGAGCTACGTGGCCAGAGCAAAGAATTACTTTTGGTAGGATTGTGGGGCAGTTTAAGTTTAGGTTGTTTGGTTGGGTTAAGTGACTAAAAACTAATATTTAGAACATTCATAATAAACCTTTCTCACAAGTAACATCCACTAGTTTACCTTTAAAATATCCCCCCTGTTCTTTTATTCTCAGGTCATTTTATTTTATTTATTTATTTTTAGAGAGAGGGTAGGAGAGAAGCATGGATGTACAATTGGTTGCCTCTGACACACCCCCAACTGGGGACCTGGCCCCAACCCATTTAATGTGCCCTGACTGGGAATCAAACCAGTGACCCTTTGGTTTGCAGGACAACACCCAACCACTGAGCCACACCAGCCAGGACTATTCTCAGGTCATTTTGATCACTTGTTTCAGTTTCCCTGAATCTTATACTACAACTGCCAAAATATTTGAGATACTCAGCTGGAGTTAACTTTCAGAAATGAACTGCTGTATTCTTACTACACAGTATGAGTTAGGGACATGGTGTCCCCAAGGATTAGATTAACAAAGTATGGGAAAGCACCTACCTATAACATTAAAATGAAGTCTTTACATGCTTTTAGATAGGAAGATAAGCTGATACAAACATGGGTGTGCATGTGTCTATTCACAGGTGCTGGAGTATAGATGGTTATTGAGAAATCAAAAGAATAATACAGCTGTAGTTTTAAAAGCACATAGGTAGTTATTACTGACTCACAGGTACCTGCCAAGTGCTAAGTAAGGCATGTAGCAAGAATGTCAGAGTGGAAATCAAGTGATGTGGATTCTAATTTAAGCTGTGCCCTATTAACCTTGGGTATACTAACTATCCCCTTTGGGCCTTAGTTTCTTATCTGTTTGATGAAGGGTTTGGAGTCAGTGATTTCTAAGGTGTCTTCAGTTCTAAGAATCTATATGTCCAATGAATAACCATTCAACATATGACTCAGCTCCAGCTAGAGAGGATTGTCAGAATGTGGAGGTGTATTGGTCTGTTAAGTACCTAGTGAGTTACTTATCACTTAAACAATGTCAAGTAGGGCCTATTTGTCCTTGTCTTCCTTTTCTCTGCATAGGTCTATAGCACGAGGAATTTCCACCTCAGTGAAAGAAGAGGAAAAAAATTGAGTGGCAGATCCTCAGGGCAGAAATAAAAAGTTAAAATTATCATGTGAAAATATTTGATAAAAATAAACTACAAATAATCCATGTTCAAAAGCAGTCCTATTTTATATTCTAGTCTCTGATTCTTGGGAAAATTTAACTGAAATTTGATAAAAGAGAAGACAGATCCCAAATGTGGCCAATATTGCCCAAAGCAAAATACCCATTATCTGTGGTAACATTCCATAGTCTAGAAAAGTCACAACTTCCAGATGAGGCTCTTTTAACCAGAAGTTCCATCTTGGCTGTAATCTTGTCACAGTAAATGACCCCTACGAGCAGTGACAGGCATAGCCTCTCTTTGAGAGTCGGTGTCCTCACTCCCTGATGTCCAGCTATAAGCATGAACTTTGAGTTTGCCATGAGTTTCAGTTGCTCTGAGGAGCCCATTGACCATCTAAACCAGATCTCCTCACAAGACGTGAAGGTGAGGTTTAGGGAGGAGACCCGGGCCACATTGCTGAAGGCGAAGAAAGAAATGGGTGGACAAGAAATAGAGGTGGTGGGCTAGACCAGGATTCCAGGACATTGACTGCACAAGGAATAAGTGGAAATGAACAGTAGCTAGAAGCAGCAGCAAAGGGACAAGGTGGGTAGGGAGGGCTAAAAGGGTGACGAGGAGCGCCTGTGCAGTGTTGAAGGCAGAGGAGATAACGTGCGAAGGGGCTAAGTCATGGGCTTAGAGGTGAGACCATGGGTTAGAATCCAGCTTCATCAATTGCTAGCTAATCAGCACAGGTTAGATAACTACTTTGATTTGTTTGCTTACTCATAAAATAAAGACAGTAATAGTATTATTTACCTCATATAGTGGCTATGAAGATTAAATGGAATAATGTATAAAGTGCAGAATTCTCATTGCATGATACTAAATGTTCAATAAAGGTTAGTTTCTGGTATTGATGATAATAGTTATTATTGAGAAGAAAAGAATGAGTAAATTAGCAAGAAAGATCATAAAGGAAGTTCCCAAATATGACTGGTATGGGTAGAATTCAGAGGATTGGGACTAAAGGCAAGGAGGAGGTGTTTAAGAACAAGGGAGGGACCTCTTTCTTTGGATCTAGAGGAAAGGATAAAAATACGGATTTCAAGCAGAGCTTCTTACGTTTTCTCATGGACGGTTCCCTCAAGTCCACAGTAGGAGACTAAATAAATGTGTACTCTCAGGGGCTCCAGGGTATTTAGCATAAAGTAGCTGTGAAAAGACAAAGTCTTGAAGTCTCGTGTTGTATATTTAAAATGCAGGTACAACTTTGCATTCCATTTTGTATCATTTGTTTTAATATGATTAAGTTACTTAAATTTACTTAATCATATTAAATACTTAATTTTTTTCCTGGAAAACATCTAATAAAGTGGATGTGCCACATTTGATCTTGCAGCTTCCATCAGCTGCCCCAGTATGAGCAGCTCGTGCTTGATACATGTAAATCAACGGTGATGTTCTAAATCAAGTCAGAGCTCTCTGCCATGTTCCTATATAATACTAACTTCTGAAGAAAGAAGAACGAATAATGTTCCATAGCTGAGGAACTGCCCACTTAATGTTTTCAGTAACTTTGTCAAAAAGAGAGCATTGTCTCTGGTTGATTGATTCTCTGAGGTTGGGCTGTGTGTTCCCTCACGACCCCCATCTCATTCTGCTTCTCCCACACCGCCATTCCACCAAGAGGTGGCCCACCTCACCTGTTCACTGAGGAAATTTAGGGTCTTACTGTCATTGTCCTCGTCGGCCTTTCCTATTTCTAGACCAGCCTCCGCCCTTGCCCTCCAGTCTCGAGGAGAGCCAGGTTTTCTTTGCCTAAGGGAAATCCTTCTTCCTATGGCACAGGTACTGTCCTTTTCCATTCTACTGTTTTTCTTTCATAAAACACATATAGGTAGAACTTCTCCTAAAGCTTTTTCACTTCACTCAGTGGCTGCACTCACTGGCCCAAAGTTTACTGCCAAACTTCTTGAATGAATAGCTTTCCTATCCAGCCTACAATTTCCTCTTTACCCACCCACTCGCTTGTGCTGCCCTCCACCTTCTGTCTCCATGTTCATCATGCTCTGCTGTTTCCAATTACGGATGACTTCATTTTGAAGTTCAGTGTTACTGTCCTCTTCCTCACCCTTCTTAGTGTCTGTAACATTCAATGTTTTTACTCCTTTCTTACTGAAATCGCCTTCTTGCTTCTTACATGTATACTATCCCAATTTACCTTCCTGATTTTTTTTGTTTTATCTCAGTTTCTTTTGTTTACACTTCCTTAACCACAGGCATTTTTCCAAGACTCAGCCTTGGCCTGCCTTTTTGTGGTCTGTCCCAGTGAGAGCTTATCTTTTTTCCCCCCGGCTCCAGCTGTCACGAGCAGCCCCACCACCAGTGCCAGCTTTCTCCTCCAGCGTGTATGTCTCTGCAGTGGCACCAACTTCTTTCTAACCTCTGAGACGTGGAACCTTGAGGTCAGTGGTCTTCAAATTGGGGTCCGTGTACCCTCGGGGTACACAGAGACTTTCCAGGAGATACATAGGCATGGATAAGGGAATCCATTTCCAGATTTTCGACTTCTAGATGAATCTCTTTCTAAAACTGATATGCCTGGAACCGTCTGGTTCTTTCCCAGTTCTCTTACAGTCACCCTTCACCAGCCGGAAAAGGGAGAAAAGGCATCGTGGGTTCTTCCGGGGTGTGAAAATTCCATAGAACACCATAAAAGTAAAGCAAAGAGGAGCAGCCCCTTATTTTATTCAATTAACAAACTCATGACAACCCCTCTGCTTACCTATCCATCATAAAAGTAGAATTCAAAAGTAAGATGGTTGTCATGAGGGAGAAGTATTAACATATTTGTTTGAGTTTAAAAATGAGGTTGGCCCTGGCCAGGGTGGCTCACTTCACTGGAGCATCATCCCGTCACCAAAAAGCTGTAGGTTGAATTCCTGGTCAGGGCATATACAAGAAGGCAGCCAATCAATGTTTCCCTCTCTCCCTTCCTCTCTCTCTAAAAGCAATGAAAAAACATCCTCGAGTGATGATTTAAAAAACAAAAATAAAGTTAGACCTTCTTTGACAGAAAGTAAGAATCATCAGGCTGGTTGGTTTGCCATTTGGATTACATGGCAGACATTTTCAGTGTTTACTTAAAACAAGTCTTCAATGAACTTAACAAAAGCACACATCGTTTGCTGCTGTTATAATTACAAGTGTTAGATGGCAATTTAACCCCATGAGAGGGGATTATATGGTTTTCCAAAATTATTTTAGGGGCTATTTTATTTTCCTGTTGGATCACTTTTGGACTCTGCCTGTTTTCCCAAACCTTCCCAAACGTTCATTTTTGTTCCTGTTTCTCCCCTGGGGGGAAACCAGTCTCCAGGTGACTATTCCACACTCTTTCCTGCCCCTGTTTCTTTTACTATATTATCCCCTCCCTTGGAATGAAATGCCCTTTCCTTCTGTCTTCTCTGTTGATCCTAAACACTGAGGTCATTACTGATTTCTGTCCACTCCAACCTTGGCTATTCCGTGCAGTTAGCACTTATAGAACATCATTGTTTGATATTCTTCTCTATCTAAAAAGCTCCTTAAGAGTTAAAAAGCATCCCTTACAATTTCTAACACATCCCCCTTTTTGCCTAATGTAGTGCTGACCACATAATGGATGCTTAATAAATATTTTATTGACTGTCTAGAATACTCATTTATTAATTCTTTCATCCATTCAACAAATAGTTTTGAGACCTTTTTTGTACCCGAAACTGTACTAGGTACTGGGGTCCAGTAAGAGGAAAAAGAAACAAAAGCCAGTGCTTTCAAAGATTGATAAATGAGTAAAATATATAGTATGTGAAAGAGCAAAAAGTGCTGAAAGTATAGCAAGGGAAAAAAACAGGAAGTGTGATTGGTGGCGGCTGTGGAGAACACGTGCAATTCTAGATAGGATGGTCAGGGAAGGCCTCACTGACAGAGTGACTTTCTAGTGAGGATCTAAAGAGAGAGAGGCTGTAAGGAGGGACTTGAGCACATCTGTGGAAAAAGCACTCCAGGCAAGGAACCTGTTAGGTGAGAGCTACAAGGCTGGATCTGCTTGATGTTGCAGGAAGGAACAGGAAGGAACAGCTTTGTGGCAGGGGTGGAGCAGAGATTCTGACTCTGATGAGTCAGAATGGTGGGGTGGGGAAGGGTGAACAGGTCTATAGGTTCTGGTCAGACTTTAGCTTTTGTTGAGTGAGACTGAAGGCCGCCTGAGGGTTCTGAGCAGAGGAATGAGCAGATCAGACTTATGTTGTAATAGATTCCCCCTGGATACAGTGTTAAGGATAGACTGAAGGGAGGCAAGAGCAGAGGCAGGGAGATCAGTTAGAGGCAACTAATAATTCAGGCCAGAGATGGTACTGACTTCAGCACATGGGAAGAAGTGGTCAGATTCTGGGTTTATTTTGAAGGTAGAACAAACAGGATTTGCTTACTGATTGGGTCGAGGGTAGAGGGAAGGGAGGTCAAGAATGATGGCCTCAGGGTTTCAGCCCAGAGTGAACAGAAGGGTAAGTTGCTGTTTGCTGAAGTGGGGAAGGCTAAGGCAGGGGCAGATTTAGTGAAGGACGTATGTCAGCGGTTCAGTTTGGGACTCGTTAAAGTTGAGATATCATTAGGCATGTACCTGCCCAAGGAGTCAAGTAGGCTATACAAGTGTGAAATTCGGGGAAAGGTTTAGGCTAAAGATGAAAATTTGGGAGACATCGACAAATAGATGGTATATATTTAAAGCCATTGGACTGGATGAGATCACTGGGTACTTCACTGTTAAAGCACAGGTGAAGCAATCTCACATTTATTGAGCATCTAATATGTACTAGGCTTAATATACAAATCCTAAGCTAGATTTTTATTTTACTGATGAAACTTGGGCCCAAGAAGTTTAACTAATCAACCAACCTGAGGTGACAGCTAGTAAGTAGCAGAACCAGATATTCAAACTGAGATCTGTCTTAATACCAAAGTCAAAGAGAACTAACTGTATGGGAAAACATATTTGCCAATGATACCTCAGACAAGGGTTTAATCTCCAAAATATAGAAAGAACTTACACGACTCCACTCTAAGAAGACAAGCAACCCAATTAAAAAATGGGCAAAGGACTTGAACAGACATTTCTCCAAGGAGGACATACAGGGGATACAGAGACACATGAAAAGATGCTCAATATCGCTAGCTATCAGAGAGATGCCAATTACAACCACAATGAGATACTACTTCACATCAGTCAGAATGGCCATCATAAACAAAGCAACAACAAGTGTTGGAGAGGTCATGGGGAAAAAGGGACCCTAGTGTACTGTTGGTGGGACTGCAGACTGGTACAACCACTATGGAAAACAGTTTGGAATTTTCTCAGAAAACTAAAAATGGATCTGCGTTTTGACCCAGCAATTCCACTGCTAGGATTATATCCTAAGAACCCTGAAACACCAATCCAAAAGAACCTATGCACCCCAATGTTCATAGCAGCACAATTTACAACAGCCAAGTGTTGGAAGCAACCTAGGTGCCCATCAAATGGTACCAGCAAATGGTACATTTATTGATGGGCAAAAAGCTATGGTACATTTACACAATGGAATTCTATGCAGCAGAAAGAAAGCAGGAGCTCCTACCCTTTGCGACAGTATGGATGCAACTGGAAAGCATTATGCTAAGTGAAATAAGCCAGGCAGTGAAAGACAAATACCATATGATCTCACCTTTAACAGGAACCTAAACAACAAAACAAGGAAACAAGCAAAATATAAACAAAGACACTGAAATAGAGAACAGGCTGACAGTGTTCAGAAGGGAGAGGGGAGGGAATTTCAGGGGAAAAGGGAAAGGGTTTACAGGAACAAGTATAAAGGTCACATGGACAAAAACGAGGGGGGTGGAAATGGGAGGGAGGTGGGGAGGGCTGGGTGGGTAGGATGGGATGGGAGTAAAAGATAGAAAATTGTACTTGAACAACAATTAAAATAAAATTTTAAAAAGATAATTATATTTTAAAAATACCAAAGTCATGTTATTTGAAGCTTTCAGTGCCTTAATAGTACATTGCATTTTAGAAAAACTGCTCTTGTCAAGTCATAATCAGCATCCTTGTTTTTAAAAATATGATATGAATCCTCTTTTGAAAAGCAGATGAAAGGGAAATCCCTTAGTCATAGATTGTCACACAGAACAAAGATTAGATTCAGAAGCTTCGATATCCACTTGCCCCAGCATTTCTCAGAGGCCTGCTTCATCTCCTTCTAATTTTAGGTAAATGTGTGTTTGTATAATTTTGTGAAACTTAGAATATTTTGGACGCTGTGCTAATGTGCATGATCTCCTTTGGCCTTTATAACAGTTCACTGAGGTAGGCACTAATAATATCCCCATGTCACAGGTGAGGAAACTGACACCCAATATCAAACAGCTATTATATGTCAATCACTATTAGTCAATCTGTCACAAAAGGTATACAGGATGTTGTGCTGTGGGAGACTCAAAGACATAGACCTACAGGAAAGGAGATTGTAAACATGAAAATTTTAATACAAAACAAAAAAATACAGAATGACATATTCTAGTATATATTAATTTGCTAAATGAGAGTCTTTGTCCTAAATGCCATTCATTTAAGGCATAATAAACAGAATTAAGAGTTCACTGTGGTCAGAGGTAGCCTTAGGGAAGGAGACACTTGAATTGGGTTTTGGACAATGGATAGCATTTCACTTGGTAGAAGTATGGAGAAGGTATTCCACACAAAGTAACTGGCATGAGCTGAAGTCTATGAACAACAGATACGTGTTTGGGCAAAAACAAGATCAGTTTTAGCTGAAGCAGAGAAATGGAAGCCTTAGTAGTTTAAAAGATAGACCTTGAATCTTAGGCTTAGGAATTGGCACTCTGTTGAGTAGTCAGTTGGGAGTCATTGATGGTTTCTGAGCAGTTGCTGAAAAAGAGTGCTCTGGTGTAGGATTACTGGGAGTATGAGGCTGCAGGCAGAGATCAAGTAGGAGGGAATTGCAGGAGTTTAAAGGTGGGAGCCTGAGGGCTTTAAATGCAAATGTAACACAAGAAAATGGGGGGGTGGGGGGGTAAAGGACACCGCCAAGGAGGAATCAACAGGATTTGATGACAAGATACAGGGAACCAAGGAAACAGAAGAAGTGAGACCACTTCAAGCTTTTGAATGTGGCTGAATTACCTGGAGAATGCTAGCACTTTTCCATGAACAAAAAAAGAAGCCAAAAGAAGGCTGATTTAGGAGGAAAGTCATGTTTTATAGAGTATAAGATTGTATGAGACAGCAAACTAAAAATGTCCAGCCAGGAAGTAAGAAATGTGGAACTGAAACTGGAGAAGTTAGGATTAAGGATGTAGATTTGTTTTTGGCATAAAGATTGTATTAAGTTACATGACAGTAGATACAGTTTCCAAAGCAGCAACATAGTAAGAATAATTAAGACCAGGAATGAATCCTGGAGGTCAGCCATATTTAGAGCCAGAAAAAAAGCCTTCGTTGAAAGAGACAGAGAAAGGTATAGATGGGTGCAATCTATTCAAATTGTAGTTGGCCACCATTTGCCAGTGAAAGTAAACACAGAAAGTAAGAGTAAACATTTAGGAACTTCCATAGCAATTTGACAGTGTCATATCATCCAAGCCCATGACTTTGTATTTTACAAAAGTATTGGTCCACACTGACTAGATAGCTCAGTTGGTTGGAGCATCGTCCTGATGTGCCAGGATTGCAGGTTCGATCTGCAATTAGGACACATGTGGAAGTCAACCAATAAATGCATAAGTGAGTAGAACAACAAAACTGATATTTCTGTCTCTCCCCCGCTTCCTTCCTTTCTCTCTAAAATCAATAAACATATTAAAAATAAGGTCCATAACAGATAGGAAATTTTAAAGCTGTGTCTACCACTGACTGAGAAGTGCTAGGTTAGAAGATAAAAGGATAATCAAGGAGAGGTATATGAGGGGGACCAAAAAAAAAGAACAGAATTATCTTCTGGATGGCGGGCCTCTTGTAGAGACTTCCCCTGCTAGATGAGTTTTGTAGGAACCCATCTGTCTCAGTGTATCAGCTGGTGTTGTGAGAGGTTTCATTCAGCTTCAGTAAAGTTTTTTTGAAGACTCTTCCAAAGTGTTTGCCCATTTCATGATGGGTGATTTAGAAGCACACCTGCTGAGAATTCAGCAGTTTTTGACCAAAAAGCAGCATGTCCCCCATGCCCCACCTGATATCACTCCAAGTGACTCTTTTTTGTTTATCCTGATGAAAAAATCCTCAAAGGGAAACATTTTGCCAATGTGGAAGAGGTAAAACAAGAAACAGGATAAGCACTAAAAGGCATCAAAATCGACAAGGTCAGAAACTGTTTTGAAGAGTGGAAAAAAGTCTCAATAGGTGTATTGCATCAAATAGAGAACACTTTGAAGGTCACTGAAGTTTAAACATGTAAGAATAAATACACAATTTTTTATAAATGAACTCTGGTTTTTTTGGGGCCCCCCAACATACCCAAAAGAACTCAAGATATATGTTTACACAAAAACTTGTAAGCAAACATTCATAGTAGCCTTATTCATAGTGCCCAAAAAGCACAAACCACCCAAGTGTCCATCAACTGATGATGTGGTATGTCCACTTTGGAATATTATTCAGCCATTAAAAAGAATGACAAACTGGACTTCTGGTCAAGATAGAGGTATAGGTAGACACTCTTCACCTCCTTGTGCAACCACAAAAAGAACTGTAACTAAATCTCAAAGCAACACCCAGAACTGTCAGAAAATCAAACTGTATGGCAGTCTTGACAACCAAGGATTTAGAGAAGCCACATTCATCCAGACAGGGAGGAGGGGCAGAGACATGGAGACAGGCAGAAAGGCAAGGTGTGGCACAGAGAGTTAGCAGCAGTGGTGGAACAGGCATGGGCGGTCCCACGGTCATGTGTGGTGGGTAAAAATTGGGAGGGATACCTTGGGAGTGAGCAATCCCAAAGCCAGACCGCACAGCCCAGGGTTCTAGCACCAGAAAGATAAATCCCCATAACTTCTGACTATAAGAACCAGTTGGAGTTGGGGTGGCAGAAGAAGTTGCCAGGTTTTCAGGAAACTCTATTTAAAAGACCTGCACAATCTTAAAATGTAAGCAAAGCCACCCATTCTGGGATTCACCACCAGAGCAACAGCTGGAAGGAGCCAGTCGCATACAGGGAGTGGGTGAAGTTACTAGAAATGGGCAAACCTCCAGAAGCCAGGCAGCAGCACAGTCCCCTCTCCAAGCCCTCTCCCTGCACAGAGCCACAGTGGTGAAGTGGGTTGCCCCACTCTGACAATTACCTAAAGCTCTGCCCTACACAATTTATAGGTGCCTTTTCAACAATAGACCACACTACTAAGACAAAGAGTCAAAGCATCGCTACCTAACACAGAAACAAACACAGGGAGGCTGCCAAATTGAGGAGACAAAGAAATATGGCCCAAATGAAAGAAGAGAACAAAACCCCAGATATAAGAACTAAATGCAACAGAGATAAGCAACCTACCAGATGCAGAGTTCAAAATACTGGTGACTGGGATGCTCAAAGAACTCATTGTGTATGGCAATAACATAAAGGAAGAAATGAAAG
The DNA here is from genome assembly GCF_019186645.2 of Phyllostomus hastatus. NCBI lineage: Eukaryota > Metazoa > Chordata > Mammalia > Chiroptera > Phyllostomidae > Phyllostomus > Phyllostomus hastatus. The sequence continues at coordinate 13,212,366 of NW_025334039.1, read as the reverse complement.
CTATACTAAGTGAAATAAAAGTCTACAGGGAGCCAACAGTGAAGGGGAGGAAGCTGGGATTCAAATCAATGATTTGGAACATAAGAAAGGAAAAAGCATTCAATCAGAACAGCAGGAAGAAAAAGGGACTCAAAAAAACATGGAGAAGCTTAGGAACCTCTGGGACAACTTTAAACATACCAACATCTGAGGTGCCAGAAGAAAAGGAAGAGCAAGAAATTGAAAACTTACTTAAAAAAATAATGAAAGAAAACTTACCTAATTTGGCAAAGGAAATAGACATACAAGTCCAGGAAGCATAGAGAGTCTCAAACAAGTTGGACCCAAAGAGGACCACACCAAGGCACATCATCATTAATATGCCAAAGGTGAAAGATAAAGAATCTTAAAAGCAGCAAGAGAAAAGCAAAGAGTTAATACAAAGGAGTTCCCATAATACTACCAGCTGATTTCTCAAAAGAAACTTGGCAGGTAAGAAGGAACTGACAAGAAGTATTCAAAGCAATGAAAAGCAAGGACCTACAACCTAGATTACATGAAATGTCAAAGGGACTTACTTAAGAAAAAGAAGATGGTCAAAACTATGAACATTAAAAAGGCAACAAATTCACAACTATCAACAACTGAATCTTTTAAAAAAAACTAAGCAAACAACTAGAACAGGAACACAACCACAAAAATGGAGATCACATGGAGGGTTATCAGCTGGGAGAGGGAAAGGGGAGAATGGGGGGAAAGGTACAGGGAATAAAAAGCATAATTGGTAGGTACAAAATAGACAGGGGGATGTTAAGGATAGTATAGGAAATGGAGAAGCCAAAGAATTTATATGCACGACCCATGGACATGAACTAAGAGTGGGGATTGCTGGAGGGAAGGGGAGTACTTGGTGGAGGGGAGCAATGGGGGGGAAATTAGGACAACTATAATAACAATAAAATACGCTTTAAAAAAGAATGAATAACTGATGTATGCTAAAACATAAATGAACCTTGAAAACATGCTAACTGAAAGACCCAGACACAAAAGGCCCACATACCCAGTCTACGCAAATTCACAGAGACAGAAAAGAGATTGATAGTTGCCAGGGTAGGAGAGAAAGGAGAGGGACTGCTGACAGGTAAGAAGTTTCTTTGGGGGAGATGAAAACATTCTGGAATTAGATGGTGGGGGTGGTTGCACAACCTTGTGAATGTACTAAAAAACCACTGAATTCTACACTTGGAAATGGTGAATAGTATGTGAATTATCTCAATAGAAAAATAAAAGGAACAGGAACACTATATTTCTCACAACGAATGAAAGAGAAGCTTTCAAAGAAAATGAAAATAAAGCAGCACAGTTGAGGAAACCTGGGAGGAAGAAAAGACTGTTGGACTTGGGCAAGATAAGAAGGCAGATTAAGGCAAAACATCAGTCTCTCTATCAGCAGCTGTCAAAGTGGAGTCTATGAACTCCTAGGAGAGTCCCTTTTAACCCTTAAGGGGATCCATGGCATAAAAATTATTTTCATAGTAATAGTAAGATGTTATCTGCCTTTTCCACTGTGGTGACATCTGCACTGATGGTGAAAAGGCAATGGTGTGTGAAGGCGCTGGTGCCTTAGTACAAATGAAGGCAGGGGTACCAAAGTGCACTAGCAGTCACTGCCATGCACTCACAGTCAAAAAACAAGCCAGTTTCACTGAAGAATGTCCTTGTTGAAGCAGTAAATATTATGACCTTTATTAAAAATCAACCCCTGAGTACATACATCTTTTTAATATTCTGAAGAAATGAGAAATATACCTACAGCATTTCTGCATACTGAAGTACATACTGAAGGCTGTCTGGGGGCAGAGCTCCCCTGCTTGGGTTGCATGTTGAATTAACAGTTTTTTCGTGGAAAACCATTATTACGTGGAAAAAATGACAAACTTAGACACGGATTATTTAGACTATCCTCGCATTTGGCAGTAGTTTCTTAAAAATGTACAGCATGAGCCTGGCACTTCAAGGAAAATAACTGACAGTATTTGTGGTCAATGATAAAACTCAAGCTTTTAAGTGAAGATCAAAATTTTGTAAAACTTGTATCCACTACCATCAGCTTGATAACTTCCCAATACATAAAACTTTTCTGCTGGAAATCAATGGTGATAGTAAAAGATGTGACTGTTTTTGTTTTGTTTTGTTTTGATACTCTATTATAATAATGTATTATCAGTATTTGGAAGATCTGCCTAAAAAACACAACCAATCTTTCCAGATGACCGATGTATGACACTACAAAAACCATGCCTGGGTAAAAGATCAATCAAAGCCCATGAGAGACTACTGATTTTCATTTAACAGAGTATAGGAAGTTCATTGATATGGTTGCTGCAGATCCCACCTCGCAACTCACCTTTAAGAAACTACTTACCTGCCCTGGTTGGTGTGGCTCTGGATTGAGCATGGTCTGTGAACCAAATAGTCGCTAGTTCGATTCCTAGTCAGGGCACATGCCTGGGTTGCAGGCTAGGTCCCAGTGGGGGCCATGTGAGAGGCAACCACACATTGATGTTTCTCTCCCTCTCTTTCTCCCTCCCTTCCCCTCCCTCTAAAAACAAATAAAATCCTTAAAAAATATACGATTTTAAAAATTTTTTAAAAATAAACTACTTACCTGTTGAGGTTTGGTATAGTGTCAAAGAAGAATACCCAAACTTATCTGAAAAAGCTATTGATTCACTTTCCAGCCATATATCTGTGTAAAGCCAGATTTTCTTCATATATTTTAACCAAAACAATATATTACAACAGATTAAATGCAGAAGCAAGTTTGAAAATCCAGCTGTCTTCTAAATATTGAGCTTAGAGAAAGGCCAAAAATTTGTACACATGTAAAACAATACCACTCTTCACATAAAATGGTTTGGTTTTGGGAAATATAGTTGTTTTCATTAAAAGTATGCGTTTTTATGTAATGAATTAGTCATTAAATATCTTTAAATTTTCTTAGTTTATTTTTGAATACAGTAGATATTGATAGATAGTGGCCACACTAACAGAGCTGTTTGGGGTCCTCAGTAATCCGTCAGGGTGTAAGATGATCCTGAGACCACAGAGTTTGGAAACCGCTACATATGCAGTGGGTGTTACATCAACCCTTCTACTAGTGTTTGAGGTGGTTTTCTTTTCTGTAAAAAAACTGACACCAATATCCCACTAAGCCCACATATAGCAGTTCTAATTCCATATTCTCCTTCACACTTGCCAAAACATGCTCTATTTTCCTTCTTTTTTTTTTTTTTTAACATACTGATTTTAGAGAGAGAAGCATCAATGTGTTGTTCCACTTATTTATGCATTCATTGGTTGATTCTTGTATGTGCCCTGACCTAGGATCAAGCCTACAACCTCAGCTTCTCGGGACACTGCTCTAACCAACCAAGCTGCCAGGGCCAAAGCATGCTCTATTTTCTTTTCACCAGTCTTACAAATCACTGACTAATCAAATGAGGTCATATCCTATTCCTACAGAGCCCAGAAATAGCTCTACATGATGAAAAGGTAAATAAATTTACCAGACTTTAATGAAAAAACAGCTCATTTCTGTTTCTTCTAATAAAACCTCAGAACCTCTATGATTAATAAGTAATTTCACAATGATTATACCGAGAATAAGGAGTTCCACTAGCAACTAGGTTGTGGTAGATCCCAGTCCCTGACTCCAGCAGCTCTCAGACCTGAGTTGATGTCCAGACTAGAGAACACAGCGGGATACACTCCCTGTGCTAGAAGACTTGAACCCTGAACAGAGCCAGGCTCCGTGTATCGCAGCAGTCTGCTTTAAGAGCATAGCATTTGAAATGTCCTAGGTGTTGCTCTTGCAATGCTCCCATTCTAGTGTGGGTTTAGGGGATAGGTTAGGTCACCGTCCTGCATGTGGTAATTAAGTTTCTGAAGATGTTCCTTTAAACAAACAAAAGGGAGAAAATAGTTACAGTATTGCCAAACAGATTCTTAAAAACCTCCCAACCAGGTTTATAAAACAAACCTATGCCTGCTAGGTGCTATTAAAGGAAGGATAGCAACACTCAGTCATCAAGCTGAGAATTCTGTCCTCAGGACCTAGCAAGTGCTGCCACCTTACACTGGGATTTTAGTAAGATGGTGCTTCTTAACCCTAGCTGCACATCCAATCACTCAGACCTGCTGAATCTTACTCTGACTGGTGGGGAGGAGGTACTTCCATTGTTTTTCAAGATTTTCAGGTGACTATAGCCAGTATGTGAAGCATTGGCTCCCACAAAAAAGTATGAAGACTCAGAAACACCTTGGGGGACAACACTCTCCAAAAAAATAACACGTCTCTAAAGGGGTGACTGGGCAGCCAGGCTTCAAAGCCTGCTGAGCTGAGCAGCAGCCAAGAGCAAGGTTTGATGTTTACACACTCAAACTCAGCTCTGGTTGTCACAGCAACTCACCCCAGCACAGTTCCTTCTTCCCCTTTGCTGTACTCAGTTATGATCTTAAGGTTCTTGGTAACCTGAAGGGCCTGCTGCATTCTTTTTCTTTTCCTGCCAATTGCTCCATCTTATCATGTGTTTACTAGTGGGCAATAATACTTCACCTGCCTGTGTGGAACTCAACAACCTCCACTCACCCAAAATACACCTGAACAGGAAATTCCACAAAGGGCCTCAAATGCCCACAACAGAGGTCACCAGCCTAAGCAGTAAGCCTAAGGAAAGCACCCAAACCCTGGCTCTTGTCTTATATCTTTTTTTTTAAACCTTTAAAACAAAGTTATGGTTCCTAAGGCCTGCATTAATTAGAAGCAGGGAAAACAACTTTTCTTGGCAAGCAGTGAAAGCTCAAGAAGTGACTACTGATCCCTGAATAGGAAGAAAGTGGGCAGAAAAGCCCCAAGAATTGGATACAAGAACTCAGAATGCAAGACAGTGTAGGCCCTGCTAGAATCAAACAGTTTTACACAACTCAACAGGTCATAAAGCCATCATGACTTTCAGAATAACTAAGACCCAGATCACCCAAAGAGAGTTAAATGATTGAGCTATTACACTCAGTTTACAGGGGCAGAGTAAGGTGTGCTGCGTTATGTACTTTCAAGCATTCCAAGTGGTTCAGGGTTTTGGTGATTCCAATTGGTTAAGGGTTTTAGTGCTTGAAAAGGTTAGTAACTCTTAGCTATCCAGGATTTGTTTATGAGTACTCTAGATAATTAAGATATACCCTGTTTATTACTTCTATTCATTTATACCCTGATTCCTAAAACATTAAAAATAAAAAGCAAAAGATTTAGGCAGCCAGATCTTATTCTATATATTTTCTAGTACTTAGCTCTGGATCTTAGCAATACCTGTCGACAATGTGGCATTCCGGCCCTGCCACATCTGATATGTGCGATGCATGAGACTTGATCCTGTTTCTCTGCTCATTCATCTGACCGTGGGTTATAGCTACCTCCCTCTCCCTCGAGCTAGTAATCCTATATCACTTCACCTCAGATAGCTAGAAAATAAACCATCACATGCCACCTTGACCCACGTTATGTGATCTACAAACAGAATACCTGACATATAGTAGGCACTTAATAAACATCTGTTGAATGAATAAACCAGTAATCCACTGAGTATCTATAAAATTAGCTACTTGCATGAAGCTATAAATGTGTTGAAGAGTCTAGCCCATTATGAGAAGAGCAGTCAAAAAAAAAAAAAAAACCCACCAGCAAATCCTGGCCCCAGGATACACTACAATTTAAAAACTAGGTTACATAAGTACATAGGCTGTGATCATAAGTTTTAAAAAACAGTATGGGGCCCTGGCTGGTATGACTCAGTGGATTGAGTAATGACTTGCAAGCCAAAAGGTCGCTGGTTCAATTCCCTGTAAGGGCATGTGCCTGGGTTACGGGCCAGGTCCCTTGTTGAGAGTGTGCAAGAGGTAACAGATCAATGTATCTCAATGTGTATCTCACACACCACTGTTTCTCTCCTCTTCCTTCCTTCCCCTCTCTCTAAAAGTAAATAAGTAAAATCTTAAAAAAAATAATAATAATGGGGAAAAAGACTATGACATAGCCAATTATACAACAGGATTATCCATTTAATAAATAATTAATTGAGCATTTGGTACATGATGCTTTTCCAAGCACTGCAGAGTTAACTAAACTCACAACTGTATTGCCAGTGATAAACTAACTGCAACCTGTAATTTAAAAGCAAGAACTGCAGCAGCCGTAAACCATGAGCAACTCAAGGCTCTAGCAGACATTTTTCTGTTTACACCCAACAGAGTTATAACTCAGTGGACACCCAGATCTCAGTATGCGGAACATCCACATGTGTCCTGTGAGTGCTATGCAACTGTGTAAACAGTCAGCAATCCCAGTGTAGCCTTATGTTCATTTATGTTTATCCTATTAAAAATCTGACTGATAGCCCTGGCTGGTGTGGCTCAATGGATTGAGCACTGGCCTGCGAACCGAAGAGTAGCTGGTTTGATTCCCAGTCAGGGCACATGCCTGGGCCAGGTCCCCAGCAGGGGCACTCAGGAGGCAACCACACATTGTTGTTTCCCTCCCTTCCTTTTTCCCTCCCTTCTGTTTAAAAATAAATAAAATCTTTTTTTTTAATCTGACTGATAATGCTTTACTAGCAGGACAGGGGGTAGAACTATAATAGATCATAAAAGTATAAAACAGTGTTTCTGGGCACAATTGGGTACCCTCAAGTCATTGTATCATTAAAGAAAAATGTGAGAGAAAATTCCTGGCGATATTCAATAGGCTGTAAGAGAAACCTAGCCTTAGGGACCAGTTTTGTATTGCTTCTATATAAAACTACTGTCTTCAGTTTTAAATGTGTTTTTACAGAGAGACTTTTGATTTTGGGGGATATTGTTATTATCTTCTCTGTTGACATCCATATAATGTATGTTTTTCCTCTCTGGGCTGAGTTTCATGCCAAATAAACGTCAAAAACAAAATTGGGAGAAACCACCAGCCACAAATAACCCTCTTCTGATCTCCCCTCAGGCTACCCCTTGGCTTTGCTTTATCGGCATTACCTTTTCTACAAGGACAGCTACCTCATCCATCTCTTCCACACCTTCACAGGCCTCTCGATTGCTTATTTTAACTTTGGTGAGTAAACTGAGTTAGCAGTGGCGCTGGGATTAGAGGGGGCCTGGGAAGGAACCAACTTGAACAAAACTTCGGGAGAGAATTTGATTGATAGGGAGGTTACATTGCTCTGCTTGCAAAGAGTGGGTTTGTATGGACAGGAACTCTGCTTAAATTCTTTCATGTCAGTCATCTCCCATATAAAAAAAACATTTTGAGAGTGGTCACCCTTGCCAGACCGCATTAGCAGGGAAGCATCAGCTCCTCTCCGCTGTGGCTGGATGATAGATCCAAGCAGTCTCCTCAGGAGCAGTCCTGAGCTCAGACATTCAGAAATACAGTAACTGCCTGACAGTCCCTTTTGTTTATACAATTAATTTCCTTCCTTTCTTCCAGAACATGAGACCATTTTGACAAAAATATCCTAATATCAAAATAGTTTTTCTTTATGTATTCTCTTCGTGTTTAGAAGTCTCAGGATGGGTGAGAATTAAAAAAAGTCTAAAATTTGCTCTCTTCTGCACGCAGGAAACCAGCTCTACCACTCCCTGCTATGTGTCATCCTTCAGTTCCTCATCCTGCGACTAATGGGCCGAACCATCACTGCCGTGCTCACTACCTTTTTTTTCCAGATGGTAAACATCTTTTCCCTTGGCAGCTCAGGTCACAGCTGACAGCAGTTCGGGTTGGGGACAGGTCAGGGACTGTGGTGTAGAAAAAGCAGTGAACTGGGAGATCCGATTTCTAATCCTTTCTCCCGGTAACACTTAGCAGTATGACTTTACGTAGGTCACTTTACACGGGCTCCAGGTGTTGCACCTGCCAGTGGCAGTGACAATACTTTACCTGCCTCAAGGAAGGGGTGCCAGCTAATCATTTGCATAGGACTGTGCATTAAGGCTCTTTGATTCTGAGGGGAGTCACTGGAAGGCAAGGCAGAAAATCAACTTAGAATGAGCTACAGAACCTAAGCATCCAAATGCTCAATTTAGCCCTCATTTTGCTGAGAAACCTGAGGCAAGTGTCTTCCCCTTTAAGTGTCTCCACTTATAGGAACTTCCTAAGGCCTTTAATGATGAGAACAGGAGCAAGGAAAAATGAAAAAGTACATTGGGGGGAAAAAAGAGTACATTAGATTTCAGAACAAGGAGAAAATGAATCATAGTGATAATGGAATAAACGTTTTCCTCTCCTAGGCCTACCTTCTTGCCGGGTATTATTACACAGCCACTGGCAACTACGATATCAAGTGGACAATGCCTCATTGTGTTCTGACCCTGAAGCTGATTGGTGAGTGAAGGGTCACCTTCCCCTTTACACCTAGGCTCCTCCCCATCTGACCATAAACTTACTCTGTGCTTTCCCCCAACACTCCTGCTACCCTCAGTCCACAGGTCACATCCTCAGTGTCCTCTCCCTCTACCCACACCTTCTCTCTCTGCTCAGGTTTGGCTGTTGACTACTTTGATGGAGGGAAAGATCAGGTAAGAATGATTCCTCCAAAGAGAGATTAAGGAACTAAACCGGAAGGAAGGAGAAAGGCTGTTGTTACCGAAAGACTGAACCCAAAGGCCAGGGGCAGAGCCCCTCCCTCACCCCCAGCCTGTGTGGTCTCCATCCCAGATAGCACTGAGCAAGGATCGACTACTGTAACTTGCCCAGATCCAGCTCTTGCACAAAGTCCAGAGATCAATGCCAGCAAGGCATTTGGAAAGGCAGCAGCAGCCAACTGTTGCTATACACACTTGTTTCCGAGGGAAGCAACTGCTTTTCTCCGTGCCACCCTCTCAGCGATGGCTGTCTGAAGAACCAATTCAGTGGGCCAAGGGGTGGGGAACACACAAACTGGCTCTTGCGGGGAGATTCAAGGCTATCCTGAACCATTCACTCTCTTCTTGGCATAGAATTCCTTGTCCTCTGAGCAACAGAAATATGCCATACGTGGTGTCCCTTCCCTGCTGGAAGTTGCTGGTTTCTCCTACTTCTATGGAGCCTTCTTGGTAGGGCCCCAGTTCTCAATGAACCACTACATGAAGCTGGTGCGGAGACAGCTGACTGACACACCAGGGAAGCTACCAAACAGGTAATTGCCCCTCTTGGTTAAGACCTCTGTGTAGGTGTCTAAAGTGACCTCCACAAAGACAGCCCTGGCTGCACTCCCCAGCACGGCCCTGGCTCCCAGGCCCATGCCACAAGGCCCTGGACTGGCATGACAGGCACCCTGTACCTGCTCACTGTGGGCAGTGGGCTCTTGTCAGCTTAGGTCACTTCCAGGCCTCCAATCTGACCCTGTAGTGCAAAAAAAAAAATTTCACTTTCATGCCACAGGAGTTTGCCTGAACCAGTCAAGTCCCTGCCTTTAAAACCCATTTTCTCAGTTCAAAAAAAATAGATTTTAAATACATATAAAAATATATCACAGTAAAAAATTTAAGTTACCAGAGAAATCCCTTCACTGAGAATGTGTCCCACCTGTGTTTGAGCATCGGCTCAACCAGAATAGAAAGGAGTGGGTTCAGAATTGGCCGTTATCATCCATGCACTGGGTTTTCAGTCCCGCTGCAGACTGAGAACACTGGTGAGACCTCGGCGATCAGTAGTATTCCTGAGGGGAAGCACCAGACTGGGACACACTGCTCCTCCCCCGTTGCCCTCCCTTCCCTGTGACTCTCGGAGGTGTATGTTCACCCTTCTCGTACCCAAGCACGGAGAGGAGGCTTTCCCCAAGACCGAGTATAGACACTGGGCAGTGGGACTGCTCATCCCTCCCACATGGATAGCCCCCCTCCGTGACCTGTCACAGGGTGGAAGGAGTGGCCTCTGCACACTGTGACCCCACTTGTTCCTTTCCAGCACCGTACCTGCTCTCAAGCGCCTCACTCTGGGCCTTGTCTACCTGGTGGGCTACGTTCTGCTCAGCCCCCACATCACAGAAAGCTATCTCCTCACCGAAGACTATGAAGTGAGTGGCTGCTAAAGCAAGAGCAGTGTGACTGCATCCAAGATAGAAAATGGACAGGCAAGGATCCCTGTAGGTAGCCAAGAAGCATACCGCCGACAAATGCATGTTGGTTTTGCTCTAGATCTGTGAGAGTTGATGTCAATGCCAGCCGGGCCTGGACATGCTCACCAGCCAGCACTGAACGACCTTCGCGGGCACAGGGCTGTGCCAGGTGCACTCTCAGCACCCCTTGCCACCCCAGGAGCAGCTCCTAGTTTGCTGTATTACAGTCCAGCATAGCAGCTTCTGGTCCTCTCCAGCCTGTTTCTTCTCTTGATAGAGTGGGGGCTTCTAGGGAATTCAGAATCCAAGGGAGGGGGGAGTGCTGGCTTTTGTTCCTGCCCACCTGAGAGGCTTGCAACAGTTCCATACTCACTCTAGGTAGGTTGTCTCCTTAAATTGAGCATGAATACATAAAAGTCCCTCAGTACTTAAGTGTCCCAAGTGCTCAGTACTTCAAAGAGGAGTTAAGGACAATGCTCTTTCCGGGACTTTCCAAGGGAGAGGAGGTGAATGGATGTTCACTGGCCTCCCTGCTCGTCCTCTTAGCCTATTGCAGAGGCAGTCAGGCAGACCTGAAGCAGTCAGCCAGTGTGGAAAGGAAGAACACTAGGGAAACTCGCTTGGCCTCACACACCTTTGTTCTTCTCTCAAGAACCACCATTTCTGGTTCCGCTGCATGTACATGCTGATCTGGGGCAAGTTTGTGCTGTACAAGTACGTCACCTGCTGGCTGGTCACAGTAAGTAGCAAAGAAGAACCAGGGTGTAGACAAGCTGTGGGGGACCCTGGGGGGAGAGTGGCAAGGACCCTGAGTCAATCCTTCCCGCAGGAAGGAGTGTGCATATTGACGGGGCTGGGCTTCAATGACTTTGATGAACATGGAAAAGCAAAGTGGGACGCCTGCGCTAACATGAAGGTGTGGCTCTTCGAAACCACCCCCCGCTTCACCGGCACCATCGCCTCTTTCAACATCAACACCAATGCCTGGGTGGCCCGGTAAGCTGCAGGGGGGGAGGTCTGGCCCTGAGCTTATGCCTCCCACCACTTTCCAGTTTTGAGGGCAGAAGTATATCGTCTCCCCTGTCTTTTCTCACTTGGCGTAGAACTTCCTGTCCTTCTCACATGTACACCTACACACGTAGCTGTGTCCCCATTCCTACCTGCTCCCCCAAAAACCATTCCTGTCATCATTTGAAAAACAAAAGCAAGATATGTAAGTGCCTTGAGTCCTGGGCCTTAACCCCAATTCAGCCACTGGTGTTATGTTCTCCATTCACCTGTTTATGAATATCTTTGTTATTCATCCCACCACTGGAGTGTAGGCAGGAGTAGGAAACCAGCCTGCCCTGTTCACTGCAGTTCAACGCTGGGTGCTTCATAGGTACCAGTCATCTAAGGGGCTTGCCCAAGTTCACCCAGCGAAGCCTTAGGTCTGTTTTCTGTCTCTAAACTGAGACTTCACTGCCTAGAGCTGATTAGCTCTAAAGCTAATCAGACAGCACTACGCCCCTTACTCCAGGTGACCCCAAGTGGGAGCCAGCCACCACCACTGCACTCCTCAGGGCGCTGAGAACCCAGAGGCAGGGTAGTGCAAATGAGGCTCATCGTTACCCTTTTCTCTAGTTACTTCTTCAAACGACTCAAGTTCCTTGGAAACAAAGAACTATCCCAGGGTCTCTCGTTGCTATTCTTGGCCATCTGGCATGGCCTGCACTCAGGATACCTGGTCTGCTTCCAGATGGAATTCCTCATTGTTATCGTGGAAAGACAGGTAGGCCTTGAGGGTGGCGGGTGAAAGGGGACTGTGAGAAGAGGCAAGGCACAGATCACCTCTTCCCTTCCTCCCCAGGCTGCCAGCCTAATTCGGGACAGCCCAAGCCTGACCAACCTGGCTTCCATTACTGTCCTGCAACCCTTCTACTATTTGGTGCAACAGACCATCCACTGGCTCTTCATGGGTTACTCAATGACTGCCTTCTGCCTCTTCACGTGGGACAAGTGGCTGAAGGTGAGTGAGGGGCTGCCTGCAAGGACTGGGAGACCACCGAAGCCTCAGGCAGTAAAGGCTATGCCCTATTTTGCCATGTGTAATGCACACATTTTTGCCCAAATTTTTGAGGGAAAAATAAGCATGTGCATTATACATGGGTAGTACCTGAAATGCTTTGTATCTGTTCTTGTATTTTATAATTATTTGTTACAAAAAATTCTTGTACTATAATAGGTTGAAAAATATATGCTAAAATTCCTCTATAATACAAAAATCAAGTATCCAAACATAAATAGAAAATTGAATTAAAAAATCAAAAGGTTTTTTTTCCTGAGAGTTTGGGCAGAAAACATGGGTGCACATTCTACACAGCAAAGCATGGCATCCCATGCCCGTGGGCCACCTCGGTGGCCTGTATCTCTCCACAGGTGTACAAATCTGTCTACTTCCTCGGTCACGTCTTCTTCCTGAGCCTACTATTCATACTGCCTTATATTCGCAAAGCAATGGTGCCAAGGAAAGAGAAGTTAAAGAGAATGGAATAATCTATTTAAACTATTTTCCTGGTAAGTTAACATCCCTTACAGCTAAACTGAAACTACCAGGTTACAGAACCCAGCAGTAGATTGGGGGAAGGGGGTACAGTGTTGGACATTTGTGGTGAATCTCAAGGGAGCCTGGCTTCTAGGAAACATGATACAGAGCACTAACTTAACATGCCAGGAAGAAGCTAGAAGGGCTACAGACCAGGGACTAGGAGTAATCTGACCAACCTGCCAATCTAATTTCTTCTGCAGGTGGCCTAGAGCAAGACTGGTGCAGAATCGACTTGTCTCCCTTTCTACACTCCCTCGCCCCAGAGCCGAGAACACAGAAGCCAGGGAGCAGGGACACGTGACGCTCCCAGCTGTGCCTCTGCGGACAGCCAAGTCTTCATTTGGGCCAAAGGGGAAACTCTTGTGGGAGGAGTAGAGGGGCCCATGTCCCCCCTCAGACTCCCCCATGCACGTTGCCTTATCTCTCCCACTCTAGCCAGGAATCTGTTGTGTTTTTCTTCTGCCAATTTACTATGATTGTATACGTGTCACTGCCGCCACTCCCCCCATGGGGGGGTGGGGAGGGGCACAAAGCCCTGCCTGCTCCACTTTTTCTACCTTGGAACTGTACCAGATAAAATCACTTGTTTGTTCAATTTTTCACTGCTGGCATTCCTGGCTGTCGTTCAGGCACAGTTCTCCGTGCTTGCCACGGCTCCAGTCATCAGGGCCGTCTTCTTTACAGCACAGCAGCTGCACGAGTTTGGGGCTAAAGCCCAGAACCACACTGCACACACTGTAACCTCACACCTTTCCCTGACCATTAAAGACTAAGTCTAGGGACCCCAAAGAACAACCAGGTTTGCAACAACAGTGTTTATAAGATAAACAAATGGCAAATATATAGCCTGGCTTCCACTAGCCCACAGTCCTGGTGCAGGAAGGTCATCCTCCAGCAGTGAGCTGGGGGAGTCCAGGGATGCAGTGTCAACAGTCTGCGTTTCAGAACAAGGTCCTATCGTCAAATGACCCTCCATACTTCTTCAAAGGCTGTGGTAAGTTTTGCACAGGTGAGGGCGGCAGAAAGGGGGTAGTTACTGATGGACACCATCTTCTCTGTATACTCCACACTGACCTGAGGAGAGAACAGTTCCGTCAGCCAGCTGGACCACTGTAACAGGTTCAGTCCTCCTTTAGGGCAGGAATGTTGGGCTGAGCTCCTATTTCACAGTGCTGTTTAATACCAAATTCGCACACAGGATGGAGAAGCTTCTAGCTTTGACGGTTGCAGTCCTGGGGCAGGTTAGGGAACCTACACTTATTTCCCAGCTTTGTTCTTACCCTCCATTTCCTAACTGATAAGGACAAGGATCACCGAAATACTAACTACTCCAGGAGTTCTGTAGTAAGCTTTGGTTCTATGAAGAATCTGAGAGTTGAGCCCAGACCTTACCTTGCCATGAGCAAAGGCCCCCACCACAAAAACAATAGGGTCACTGCTGGGCACCAACTCTCGCACATCACTGATGACTGGGATGGAAAAGGAAGTGCCAATTTTCATACATCCAACTGGGAAGTGATCTGACACTGGATTCTTAATTACCTAAAGTGAAAGAGAAAAATGAGCCCCAAAATCATTCTCAGAACCCTACCTCCAATCAGTAGGTGTCCATATCTCACCTTCAAGAGCTTCTGGGGGCCATCAGCTGCTCGAACACTGAGTTTGTGTAAAAGCTGAACTAGGGTGGAAATAAAAACATTCAGAGCTAGATGGAGAGAGACCACATTTCTGCCCGGTGATCTAACCAGAAAACCCCATAGGTAAGGTGGGCTCCACATGGGCTCCTTCAGAGCTGTGCTGCACTGCTAAAATGTCATGAACAAGCAGTTGTCAAGCACGTGACTACTTGTGTGCTGATAGGTTGGTTTACACTCCCTTTTTTACTCAGCCAGGAACTCATGCAGGCTTTACCGCTACACATGGAAAGGAATGAAGGGTCCGCATTCTGGGATCAACTATGCTCCCTCTTTCTCCCTTCTTTACTCCTGCCAAGTTTATTCTGAACTTTAAGTCCTAAAGATCTCACCCATGAGGCCACAAAAACGGTCAAAGGTTCGGGGAATTCGAGTCTGGGGGTTCACTTCGATCAGCACATTCTTCTGTGTATGGATATAGACCTGCAGCAAGCCAGCACGGTTCAGGGGACTGTCCATCAGCATCAGCAAACTCTGAGGGAGGCAGACACCGAGGCACAGTTAAGAGTGAAGAGAAGTAACATGCTGCTGTTTCACCTTCCACAGAAAGGCTCAAGAGGATGTGAGCTCTGTCCCTGGAGTTACCTGGTGAGCTATGTCTGGTCTCACTTCCCCAGGGTCCCGTCCATTCTTCAACAACATAGACTTGTGTTTGTCACAGTTTAGTAGCTCATATGTCTTCCCTACCTGAAGAAGAGGGAAATGACAGAGAACAATATAAGCTGCTTTTACCTAGCCCAGTGGTTCTCAAAGTGCGGTCCCCAAACCAGCAGCAGCAGCATCTGAAAACCTGTCAGATTCTCAGGTTCACGCTGGAGTTCCTGAACCAGAAGCTACGTGGGTGGGGCCCAGCAAGCCCTTCAGGGGTTCGCTATGCGGCCACATTTATCCTCCCCTCCCTTCCCCTAACCCTCCTACCATAACTGATTTTAGAGGGAAAAGGAAAGAAGGCACAACCTGTGATTTCAGATTATTTAAGCTGGATGTACTTTTAAAACCTGTGGCTATTAGACAAAGCTGGTGAGGGACTCTGGAACCAGGTGGAGTAAGGTTAATGAGCAAGGCTGAATGCTTGTCTATCACAGGAGCACTGTGATATACTGGGCAAAACACACATGCTCATTACCTTCCATTTGCTTATACCAAATATGCACCAAGTGAAGAGCTGCAAATCTGAATGAGAAGTGTGAAAATTCTAGTGATGCAGGAGGTAGTTTGATCATGGAATACTTGTCAAAAGAAAAATTAATAAGAGGGGGTTGTTCCTAGTTTTAAGATGTGTGAGCAAAGGGCCCTAGCTGGTGTGGCTCAGTGGACTGAGTGCCAGTCTGCAAATCGAAGAGTCACCAATTCGATTCCCAGTCAGGGCACATGCCTGGATTGCAGGCCAGGTCCCCAGTAGGGGGTGCATGAGAGACAACCACACACTGACATTTCTCTCCCTTCCCCTCTAAAAATAAAATCTTTTTTAAAAATAAAGAGAAAATTAATTTTAAAGATATGTGAGAAAAATCAGGAATTTGAAGAAAGAAAATTATGCTGAAAAAGTGAGAACTGAAACATTGAAGGGCCATGAGTACATGTGAAATTCTTTGTAAACTGCAGAATCTCCAAGTATCCTGCACAAAGAAATCATTCTGGAATAACAGGGGTATAAGAATGACTGAGAAATATTATCCTGGCAACTCTGCATATACTGGAAAATATACCAGGTAGAAGTTTGATACTAAATATCTGTCTGGATCCATCTGTAGCAGCTAAAAGAAATAGGTATAATGCTCCTTGGAGTCCTAAGAAGCATAACATGGTCAGTAAAAAGTGTAAAAACATATTATTAATATACAAATACAGATTTTGAAAGGCTAAGTTTTTATGTACCAATAGAACATTTTATGTCTGACAACATCTTAAGACATACAACTCCAAAAACTGGGGAGAGAAGCGTGTGGACTTTGAAATTGAATAACTGAAATAACAAGAGTGTCACAAAGCACAGAGCAAGAACAAAGGCCAAGAATTATGACCACAGGACACTCTTAGTTAAACAAGAAAAAGACTCTCTTCAATAAAAGAATTCAATTTTAACCCATTAGTAAGTTATAACCAGAGTTTTTAATGAAATACAATAGAAAACATCAAAGTAGTTCACATGTAGTAATGTAAGTGATGGTTTATGAAAGTTGGTTTCATACAGTTGAGTGTGGGTATTAGCTCACAGCGTAATTTTTATTGTGGGTTGTGGTTAAGCTTGAAAACCACTAACTAAAATAATCAGAATGCATATCATGTGCATTCACTTTCTATAATAGGTATTGGAGACACAAGAATTTTTAAAGCCTTATTCTCTGCCCACATAGACCCTTCTGGTGGAAGAGACAAATAGTAAACAACCACATGACTAATTCACTCAAATTGTGATAAACATGAAGGAAAAGTAAATGGTTCATTAAGGGATTATAATAGGAGTGATTTATACAGAGTCATTTCTGCCAGGAATTAACATTTAACTTAGTAATTAAATAGTGAGCAACATAACAGACTCAGTAACTTCTAAATAAATGAACGTTAAGTAGGAATTAAGGAAGCAAAGAGGTGAGTAAAGAGAGCTTCCAGTTAGAGAACATCATGTGCAATGGCTTTAAGATACAAAAGAACCTCCTGCCTTCAAAGAGTTTAAAGAAGGCCAATGAGCCTGGAATATAAAGGGCGCTGGCTGGTGTGGCTCACTGGATTGAGCACTGGCCTGCAAACCAAAGGGTCACTGGTTCAATTCCCAGTCAGGGCACATGCCTGGGTTGCAGGCCAGGTGCCCAGTGGGGGATGTACAAGAGGCAACCACACACTGATGCTTCTCTCTCTCTCCTTCTGTCTCCCTTCCCCTCTCTCTAAAAATAAGTAGATAAAATCTTTTAAAAATAAATAAAGACAATGTAAAGTTCAATGCAGCATGTATCTTTATACCTTGGTCATTACAAAGAGAAGGCCCAGTGAAGCAGTCCCTGCCCCCAGGTTTGGCAGTGAAGGAGCTGAAGTGAACCAGACAGGCTGAAGAATACACAGAACAGGCCCAAATGAGGCTGGCATAAGCAAGACGTACCAGCACAAGGAAGGCATAAGATAACGGTACGGAAGATTTCAATCAGCTATGAATTGTCACCCTTGGAGTACCATTAATGACAACTTGGCCTAAATTTTTCCAGAGCATTGTCTAGGAATTTTAATGTGGTCATGACCTTTTCAACTACTGTACTTTGTCCTGTATAATGCACTCCCGTGTGTAGTGCACACCCACAAACTTTCAGGGGAAAAATATGTTTTAATTTTTTAACTCAATTTTTTTATTTATACTTAGAAACAAAACTGATTATCATACTCCAGGGTATTATTTTGCAAATGAATATCGTTATTTCTTTGTAGAATTACACTTTTAATGCAAAAACATAAAAGAATTAAAAACATTTATATAGCTACAGAATTAATATTACCCATGTATAATGCGAATCCTTATTTTTCCCTCAAAAAATTTGGCCACAAAAGTCAGCATTATACACAGCAAAATACAGTACTTAATAACATGGAATCAGTAACAGTAATAACTAATTCCAAGTGACAGACATTATTCTAAACCCTTTACACATATTAACTCCTTTAATCTTCCCAACAACACAGTAACATAGGTACTACTATCATCCCCAAAGAACACAGGAAGAAATGGGGTGGTTAAGTAACATTCAGAATTAACAGGCTGGAAAGATAGCAGGCAATTAAGTGAGGGATGACTATAAGAGCCTATAATTAGGCTAGAAATATCAACCACAGAAGAAAATGAAAACAGATGGGGGGGCTGTGTTTCTAAATTGCAAGCTTATTAAAGTGGAATAGTGGCTGAGGAACAAAACATGAAAAAGAATCACAAGGTAGATTACTATGGAAATGTACTACCTTTAAATGTACTACTTTTTCATTACATTCTCCCTGTGAAGTATGAACCTCTGCTTTACAAATTGAGGACAAACTGTTCTCAAGACCACACACTTACAGTAAGTATAAGAAACAAGATTAAAATCCAGGTCTGACTTCTGGACCTACTCATAGAACAAATTCAGCTCTAAACAGTAAGAGAACAAGTCAGAGGAAATGGGAACACAGCACAAAGTTCTAGGCCAGAATGGCTAGATCATTTGGGAAAAGAGCCAAATGATAGGTAAAAATAAAAATGTTAAATTATTAAATGATCATCTGAAGTAGATACTAACAGAAGGGTGACAATAAACATCTTTCATAAAACATAAAGTCCCACAAATAAAAGGATGGGCCAACTATGCTACAGTAACCACCTTTCTCCTTCCCTAGTAACTTGTGGTGGGATTGAGGCAGGAGACAGCATAGGAAGAACTCTGAGACTGCAATACCGTTACTGGCCAGCATTTAGCACCCTGGTTGCCAGGAAATGCCTTTTACCAATCAGGTAGAATAAATAGTAAACCGAGGCAGGGAGGAAGAAGGAGACAAGTCTCACATGCTAACTCAGCAGTCCTGAGCCTGGTCTGATAATATTGCCAGGTGTTCCAACATCACAAGAAACACTAAGTTAGTGAGAAAGAAGGGAAGTCCTTGAAATTCTATGTAGCATTACCACTATCTGGGAAAGAAAGCCTTGAAACTGTGCTTTCCTCCCAAGGCCTGAATGTGGGAGAGGGTCCCCGGTGCCCAAAGAGCGAGCCCATAAAACAACTTTGGTTAAATGCCTACCTCTGGTCACTATCTGTTTTACAAGGGAGTCCCTGATGCTTAAAGAAAGAGCTGATAAATAACTTTGGAAAGTGCCCCAATTTTAATTAACTGCCTCCTGTCATGTATTTGTTTTACAACAAGATGAACAAATGGGGTCTGGAGCCCCACACATACCTAAGTTGGGGTAGTCACATTCCCCCAAGAAAGCAGGCACCACAACATTTACCTGTTAATCAATATGTAACTTTTTTTCCCCTCCTATCCCACCAACTATTTAAGTCGTCAGAACAAAGCACTCCTCCCTCTCCCTCTCTCTCCCCCCTCCCCCCCCCCCCGGAGGCTCTGGGGGCTCTTGGTTCTTGGGCAACCGGGGCTCTGGCCACCTGGCTCCAGGCTGCCCAGGGGCTTGCCACCCTGGTCTTCAGCTGCTCTTGCTTTTGCTGCCCTGCTTTGCCCTGAAGCTGCCTTTCACCCCCTATTCTACCCAGTCCTGTTCTCTTCCAGGGGAATGGGCCACTAATAAGCTGATTACATACTACTAGATTTGCTGATATATAATTCTTTACATGCGTCAGCAAGAAGAACCAGGTCTCTCCCATCAACAGGATGTGGGACACAGCCGTGGAAGAAACTCCCTTCCCGTTAGATGACTTAACACCACAGATTTCTGGTTAATCACAACTGGAGACATGAACGTGACAGCTGCAATGTGATTCAAGAAGGTCCGAGAAAAACAACTACTGCCAACATAGGACACTGAATCAAAACATAGTCAACTAAGCCACTCTACCTCCAAAAGCGTATTTCACTTCTCGGCTTTCTCCATCCACTCTGAGCCTCTCACCCTCATCCCATGAAGTCCATTCTATCGCTAACACTAGGTCTCCACTTTCTCGTCCCACATTACCTTGACTGTCTCCAGACTGGCCCCTTCCAGCACCACAATGAGCCTACGGCCTCCCATCTTGCTTCCCGCCCCAAAACGGGGCCGCTTGGGCTCCACAACATCCCAGTCCTGTTCCTGGTCCTCACAGCGACGCTCACGAGGTTGGAATCCACCACTGGGCGCAGCCATCTTACAATCGGAAGTTGTGTTAATATCCTGAAATTAGCAACACGCTTTTCCTAATCGCAAACTTACTTCCGGCTGCCATTTTGAAAGTGGGCGGTTGGAAATGCCGCTTGTTTGCTGTCTAGCACTACAGAAGTGTCTCTGGGAGGGCAGGGTTTCAGAGAGAGGCGGGACTTCCTTATGCGCAATTCCTGTGCGCGAAATTCGGGTCCTCCACAGAGCCGGGGGCGGGGGGGAGGGTTTAGGAGGGAGCGCACTTCCGGTGCCCTTTCTCCTGCGAGCACCTGGGCCACAGACCCTCGTGTGAAGGGTGCTGTTTCTAAACTGGAGTGGGGTAGAGGCGGGCCGGCACCCCCTCCTGACCTTTGGTGTCGCCGGCCTCAGGATCGAACATGGCCCAGAACTTGAAGGACTTAGCGGGACGGCTGCCCTCCGGGCCCCGGGGCATGGGCACAGCGTTGAAGCTGCTGCTGGGTGCCGGCGCCGTGGCCTACGGGGTCCGCGAGTCCGTGTTTACCGGTGAGCAACCCCCGCCCGCTCTCCGGACTCCTCCCGTCCCGCCGGGTCCCCGCGCGCACTCAGCCCCTCGCCTCACCAGGGGCTAGCACGTACTCTCCAAGCAGCGACCTGGCCTGATCTCCACCCCTCTCCCCACAGTGGAAGGCGGGCACAGAGCCATCTTCTTTAATCGGATCGGTGGCGTGCAGCAGGACACCATTCTCGCCGAGGGCCTTCACTTCAGGTAATGGCGGGCAGAGCGGATTGACCCTGACCCTTCACCCTTGAACGCCGCCAACCCACCAATGGCCGTAGTAGTACGTTCTACGGAATCGGCTCTGGTCTTTCCACTCCTTACCCCATCTCCCAAGACAGTGGGTACTGCCCATAATTGCAGTAGCACATAAATGTTGTTCTCTAAAGAAAGAAGAGAATTTTTCCTGGTTTGTGGTCATTAAGAGGAGAAGCAGGCCAAGAAACACGTGAGGAAAAAACTAATGAAACTGCAGTCTCCCAGTAACTGTATCTGTTTCCTCTCCTCCAGGATCCCCTGGTTCCAATATCCCATCATCTATGACATTCGGGCCAGGCCACGAAAAATTTCCTCCCCAACAGGCTCCAAAGGTAGGTTTGGACACTGGGAAGCCACCAACAGATGGGCTACCTAAAGTCTGTAAGGAAGCCTGGCAAGACCCCTAGGGGAAGATGGTTGTGTCAGAGTTCTTGGGCCTTGGTTTTCACGTCTGCAAAAGAGCTGGAATAAAAATACCTGCTTTTGGTTTTAAAGTAGAACATTCTGGACACACTGTGTGTGTTTGCACTTTCTTAACTTTTCCTGTCCCTAAGGTAAATTCAATGAGAGTACTTTTTGTTCTTTGTGTTATTCACTGCCTAGATCAAAGCCTTGTTTTAAGGCTTTCTTTTTACTGCTTGACTTACTAATGATATCCATGGGTACACCACATCCTGGGGACACTGGTGCTTCTGGTTCCTCCTAGACCATATCTGGAAGCTGTGCCTTTCACATTCCCCAGACCCCTTCACACACAGACATGCACACCGAGGCAAGTAGCTCACCTGTAATATACTCTTGTGCTGTTTTTAGTGTGGTCACTTAACATTCCCTAAATCCTAGGTCCTGTGAGTGAAGAATGTATAAAACACAGTCCTCATCCTCAAGTCCTGATAATCTAGTGAAGAAGACAAGCGGTTATGTTAAAGCCTGAGGTAGAGGTTGCACGTAGTAGAGTGGCAAATAGAAAGAGATTCACTTTATTGGTAGAGTGATAGAGAAGACATCACAGTGGACGGAGGAGGTTTTATTTGACCCACACCAGGTCACTTCTGGTCAGCCTGATTACTCTCCGCTCCAGGGGAGTTCCAGGCTGAAACGACATCACGTGGAGGAGATGGTGTTCGGGGAAGGATACTAGGCTAAGAGGCCGGATGAGGCCTCCGTGGCCTTGCCCAGCCACTGCTGATCTCACTCTTAGACCTGCAGATGGTGAACATTTCCCTGCGAGTGCTGTCTCGACCCAATGCCCTGGAACTTCCCAGCATGTACCAGCGCCTAGGACTAGACTACGAGGAGCGAGTGTTGCCGTCCATTGTCAACGAGGTTCTCAAGAGTGTGGTGGCCAAGTTCAATGCCTCGCAACTGATCACCCAACGGGCCCAGGTTGGACCCAGCTCCCATCACCGTCTGCATAATGTCCACATTTTCCTCATAGGGCCCAGGGCACTGACTATTAGGAAAGGCAGCTTATTAGAAAAAGCTTGTGACCCCAGTTCCATTTCTAGCTAAAAGCTGCACTGGTGGCCACTGTGAGAAACGAGAGCCAGGACTAGAACTCAATAGATCCTAAGAAAGGGTTGGTGAATTTTCTGCCTTATTCAGAAGATCTGGTATTCAGCTGGTCACAGCAACACACCTTCCTTTCAGTTCTCCAGCCCCCTCTCACCACCTCTCCCTTCCCCTCCTCACCCCTCCCCTCCTCACCCGTCCTCGCAGGTGTCCCTGTTGATCCGAAGGGAACTGACAGAGAGAGCCAAGGACTTCAGCCTTATCCTGGATGATGTAGCTATCACAGAGCTAAGCTTTAGCCGAGAGTACACAGCTGCTGTAGAAGCCAAACAAGTGGGTGAGTTCCCAGAAGAGTAAGTCGAGGATTTCTGAGAATGCAGGAGGGGTTTGGGGTTCCTGACACCTCACATTTGTGACCTCTTGACTGTCCCACCACAGCGCAACAGGAGGCCCAGCGGGCCCAGTTCTTAGTGGAAAAAGCAAAGCAAGAACAGCGGCAGAAGATTGTGCAAGCAGAGGGTGAAGCCGAGGCCGCCAGGATGATATCCTTCTGCTGGAGAGATCTGGGCTTACCCCTGGGGCACCTCGCTTTCCTGTCCTCCCTCATGGGCTGGCTGATGAGACTAAGGCGAATGCGATTCCGTGCTCTCTGATTCTTGGCTCTCTGGGTGGGGGGAGGTTTCAAATGGGATCTGAAATCTTAGTGGGGTTCCTGAGCTTGGCTCCTCACTGTAAGACAGATCAATAGCACTGCTGGCCTTGCCTCTGTTCCTGCTGCTACCTCCAGTTCCTGGCAGCTGCCTGCAGGGGGGCCCACAGGTGAGAACCAAAGTAAGACTGGGCACGAGCCCCCTGAGCGCAACCTTGGATCTGACAGCCCTGAGGAGAGCTAGAGTGACAGAAATAGCAAGGATGGGTCCAGGGATTGAGACCTGGCCTTGTGTGAACCCTTAACCCTACCCTGCTCACCTTGGAGAAGCACTGAGCAAGAACCCAGGCTACATCAAGCTGCGAAAGATCCGGGCAGCCCAGAACATCTCCAAGACGGTGAGTGTGAGAGCCCAGTGTCCCTCACAGGGCTTCCTGGAGACTGAGTGTTTTCTGTTGAAGCACGCCGAAGTGCAGTCATTGAAATCATGCTCCTTCAGGTTTCTACACAGACTGGCTTCTCTTACACTTCCCTTCATCAGAAACAATTCCACGGGTTCCCTAGACCTTTAGTTCACACCTCTGTTATGGTACTAACACGATCACAGTTACTTGCTGCTCTGGATCACTGTGTGAGGGCCGAAACCACATCTTTGTCATTGTGGGATCCCTGTTCCTAACCCCCATGTGTTCAGTCAGTGGTTATTGAATGTGAGAATAGGAATTGAGGTCTTCTTTCCTTAACACAAGCACCTGTCTTGATTTCCTGCCTTGTAGATTGCCACATCACAGAATCGTATCTATCTCACTGCTGACAACCTTGTGCTGAACCTACAGGATGAAAGTTTCACCCGGTGAGAGAAGTGACCTACACAGTGGGGTGTCGCAAAGAACATGGGATCTGCATTGGTCACTTGGGCTCTGAAACCTGTTAGTTTACTCATAGGACCCTTGAAAGACACCATTTCTCTGAACCAAAAAATAGAAAAGTATAAGATACTTGAATCTCACAATCTAATGAGAAGGGGATTATTTGTGTGAAAAGCACTGTAATTGTAAAGTTTTGTCTTAACTGAAAAGCAGTGAAAGATGCTTACTCAGGTCTCACGCAGGAAACCTAGCATTGCTGCTCTGGGGCATGGAAGGGTGCTAGGAAAGGAGAGGGGAGGAATGGCAGTGACCAAGAGAACCAACTCTTCCTTTCCAGAGCCTGAGATTTCCTGGCTTCCACCCCAGTTGTCTTTTTCCCTTGGGAGCAAGGGAGGGGTTTAGACCTGGGTGGGGCTGAGCTGTAAATCACCTCTGCGTCTTCTTTTTTCTATGTGTCCTGTTCACCTGGTGACCTGGTGTCCACAGGGGAAGGTAAGTTGTCGGTGCACCCTTTGTTCTGGGGGGTCTTGCAACTCATCTTAGGACCTACCTTCTCCCCCACCAGCTAACCTTTCTCACCTCCCCATACACTCTTAATCAGGAGGGAGGGTGGTGGAGAAGGGAGGGCCAAGAGGCTGTTCCTCTCGCATTTATATCCCCTAATGTCGCCTGTCTCCTTTATCCATCTCCTTTCTGCAGTGACAGCCTCATCAAGGCTAAGAAATGAGCCTAACGACCAAGATCTCCACCCCCAGAGAAGAAATGGAACTGTTTCTGCCCTGGTGTTGGAGGAGCCCGCTTGGGGATCCAGCACACCCCACCCCGCCCCCAGGATCATGTGACGCTCCCCTCCGCATCCGTCCTCCTAGCCCTTCTCAGATGAAGACTGACCCGTTTTCAGGGGGATGACTTTCATCCTCCTGTGCTGGCCAGGGTTGTTGGGACAGTGTGTGATTTCTTAGTGATTTCCTACAGTGTTGGCTCCTCTCTCAAGGTTGGGAGGCGATAAACACCAGCCCGGGAATTCTCAATAAATTTTTATTACTTAAGCAGAAGTCAAGGCTTCCTGTGTCTGAGCTGGGTTAGGGAGGCGCGCATGCGCGCACTCACAGAACACTCCTGAGTCTTCGTCTTTGCCAGCAGGGGGCGCACAGACTCCGGCTAGGGCATTTGCGGAATAACAGGCCTGGGCCCTGCTGCTCACCCTGGAAGCCCAGCAGAGTCATTGGAAACAGCAGGCCCAGCTGCGCTTTCGGCCCCATCCTCCCTTTAAGGCTGGAGCAGCTGTGGGTTTGCTGAGCTAGACCAAAAATGTGATGACGCCAGCAGGAGCTGCTTCCTTAGTAACAGGGTTCCATGCAGCTGTGGGTAGACCACTCATGCCTATCAAGGGTTAGGCCCTGTGGGTTGTGTTACCTACTGTGAGCTACCCCCACTGCCAATTTCACAACCCCCCTGGGTGTGAAGGAACCCATGTGAAACAGGGCTCTACCTGCAGAGATGAGCTCATCACTCCCACAGCTCGAGCCCCCTGACAAAACGTGCCAGTTTTCAGTTCCTACTTGAGCCACCTCCTCTTCCCAAGACAGTGCCCGCTGAAACTCAAGCACCAGAGACATGAAGTCACTCCTGTACCTGATGCCATACAGACCAGTTCCCATCCCTTGTCCTTACAGAAAGACGAGCATTTGGAACTGAAAGAGCACTGGGGGCAGAAGCATGTACAGGAATTACAAAGTGGTAGGGGAGGCGGTGAGTCTCACGGGGTGGGGACTGGGTTCATCTTCAGCTTATTAGATTTTTGGAGAAGGTAGGTTGACTTGTCCCTGCTCTGCAGGTTGACTGTCATGAAAGGGACGGGGATGAGGCAGCCGGGGCAGCCCCACTCCTCAGGAGCTGGGAGCCTAAAATGAAAGTGACAGAAATAATGGGCCCTGGCTGGTGTGGCTCAGTGGATTGAGTACCGGACAGCAAACCAAAGGGCCACCGGTTCGATTCCCTGTCTAGGGCACATGCCTGGGTCGCAGACCACGTCCCTAGTTGGGGGTGCACGAGAGGCAACCTCGCACTGATGCTTCTCTCCCTCTTCCTCCCTCCCTTCTGTCTAAAAATAAATAAACAAAATATTTTTTTAAATGAGTCAAGTAACCTGAATCAGTCTGCAACAAGTACCCATCCACACTTTATTTTGTTCTTTTCCCAAGGCAGGAAAAGTAGAGGTTCCTGGAAAGCAAGTATGTTTTCAAATCCTGCTGTGACCCTGGAGGCAGCCATTTTGTCTCTTCCCCATTGTTTCCCTTTTCCTAGCGATTTACACCCCCGGCCACAGGGTAAAGGTCAGAGGTTGTTGGTCAGAAGGCCTCCATGGTCTTCAGGGCTCCCTGAAGGTCACTGCTGAGGGAACCGGCCCGGGGGCCATCTTTACCAGACAGTGTTAGGAGCTTCACAATTAGACCATCCAACACTGTACTGGAAGATGGACCCAGAGCCGGTCGACACGCAGCTCCAGGCTAGAGCTGACCAGTTGCTACAGGGACCCTGGCCACAGGCCAGGAGAGGTCTCTTGAGAGTACATGAGCCAATCCGAAGCTCAAGGTCTGCCGTGGGTTCTGGATCCACCAGATGACAAATCACTCCAGGCTGGGGGAGGGGCTCGGAACCATTGTGTCCCTTCAGTGGGCAGCTCGCCAACCAGGAGCCGCTCTGGTTGCAGCACCCTCCACTCAAGACGAAGGGGACTCCGGGGTGTGTGGGGAGCTTCAGGAATGGGGGGTGGGTGGCTGCAGCCTGCTGAGGGCCTGAAGGAAAAGATGCCGCTGACACAGGGGCAGGGGCCTCCATCTTTACCCGGCAGTATTAGAGACTCCCAACCAGCACCCAAACACTGCTGGGTAAGACGGGGGCCCCCACCCAACCTGCCTGCCTCTAGGTCAGGCAGTCCTGGGCCCAGGCTCCCCGTGGAGAAGCTGCAGCACCCTGGCTCCCTTCCCCCAGCCACCCGAGTCCCTGAGGACACTTCCGGGTGAGCCCTGCAGCCCGCCACCAGCTCCACCCTGAGGAGTGGACCCACTGAGGCCCAGGCAGAGCTCCAGCAGCCCCCTACCCACCTGTTTTCCGCTTCTGAGCCCTTTCCCCAACCACCCGCATAGCCTGCCCCAGCCCCCACATACCAATTCACGGGCCCTTATCGCCCCTCGGGCAGTCCCCAGCTCAGCCTCAGGACCCCTCTCCCACGGCCTTCCCCAGGTCAGCAGGCCACCTGCCCCACAGGGAGTGAGTGCTGAGGAGAGGAGGGGAGTCAGGCCCAGCATTCGGCCGCCGCCCTGGACTCTTCCTTCTTCCTTCTCCACCGGCAGGCAGCGCAGGCTCCTCACCTGGGCCCCGCCCGCCGCCCCTGCCTGCGCACAGGTGTGTCCTCCTGCCATAGGCTGCCCCCCCACTGCCTTAACCCCTTGCCTCCCAGCGCCAGCCCACGCGCCTCCTCTGACTCCCAGCCACCTTAGTAGGCCTCGCACCATTTCCTAGCGGTGTCCTCTCACTTACCTGCCGCCTCTGCCCCCAGGCCTAGATCAGGGAGACTGGTCGGTCACCGAGGGACAAAAGAAAAGGCTGTCTTTGGGCCCTTTTGCCTTCCTCCTTGGCATCTCCCCACAGCCACTCCAGCCCCCAACTACCTTCTCCTTCTGAGGCCTCTGACCCTGCCTTCTGACCCTGCCCTCTGACCTGGAGAGCCGGAGATCCCTGCGATTAGCTTGGTAGGTTCCGGTTATGCTAGATCTAATGCCCCATCTGTGCTGGGCATCCCTGTCCGTGGAGGGCAGACAGGCCCCAGCATGGCGCCTCCCTGTCCTTGGCCAGCCCCAGCGTTGGGGTGCCTGCCTCTGCTGAGAGGCCCGAGCTGGCCAGGAACGTCAGTACTGACCTAGACGACTCAAGTCCTGAGCGGCTCTCCTTCAGCCCTCACAGGCTCAGCCCCTGCAGTTGTCCCGCAGGAGGGGTGACCGGGGAAACTGCTCTGTTCTCCAGAGGGACCCAAGTCAGGCGAGCTGCTTCCGGACCCACCTTATGGCTCTGGATCCAAGTCCCAGCCCCGGGCAGCTAGCCCAAGGGCGGTTAGAGGGTGTGGAGCCTACCTTTCCTTTGTGCAGCTCCAGCTGGGACAGAAAGGGCGTTGCTGGGAGAGGGGCCCTGAGGCCCACAGGTGATGGCCCCACCCACCCACCCCCTGGAGAGCCTTAGCTCCAGGGAGCTTATTGTGTTGCCCAATCTGAGGTCTCTCTCTCTCTCTCTCTCCACCCCTGTCCCCTCCTTCCCTCCCTTTTTCTCTCCCTCCGTCCTTTGTTGTCTTTGCATCCTTCTTAATACCTTTCCGTATTTATTGTTTGTGGACTCTCTGGGTCTGCCTCCCCTACCCTTCTCCTAAGTTCATCATCACACGCCCAGCACGACTCCAGTGCCTGTGACTCAATGGATGCTCAAAAGAGAAAGTGCATGCTGAATGAAGGACAGCCGACATGGCCTCAGAAGTGTGCCTACTCCTGAGCATGAGCGGGGCGGGGGGGGGGGGGCAGGGGGGGCAGGCAGGACTCCCATAGGCTTAACTCCCCGGGAGTTGAAAGTAAAGCCTTACTACAAGGAAGGAATCTCACTGGTAGCCCACTCTGGCTGGACACAGGGAAGGAAGAGAAGACAAAAATAAAACTGATCAGGAGCATAAGGGCGGCAGCAGCAGCCCCAGTGGAAAGGAGGAACAGGGGTCTCCTGTGAGCACCAGGAGCCCAGAGAGCAGAGGAAGAACCAGAGGCCCTGCGCCTCCTGGACTTGGTTTTCTCAGCTCTCGGACCTAGAAGTCAGCGCCAGGGCTGTGTGGCTGTGTCCCACTCAGGTGACTGCCACTGCATCGCCACGGCTGTGGGCTCTGAGGCCAGACAGCCTGCGTTGAAATCTTAGCTTCCTGCTCAATTCTCCTGTGACCTTGAGCAAGATATTGAATCTGTGCCTCAGTTTCCCCCACTGTAAAATGGGAATGATAGATATCTAGACTGAATGAATACGTGTAGTCTTTTAAATAGTTCCTGACAGAAGCATTTGAGATCTTGCTCCCTGGTATATGTGGTCAGTTTGGCTCAAATAAACTCTTATTAAGAGTTAGATAGATAGATAGATAGATATAGATGATATAGATATAGATATAGATATAGATATAGATATGGACACTGTGGCTGGTGTGGCTCCGTAGATTAAGTGCCGGCCTGTGAAGCAAGAGGTCACCAGGTTGATTCCCAGTCAGGGCACGTGCTTGGGTGGCAGCCAGGTCCCCAGTAGGGGGCATGTGAGAGGCAACCACACATTGATATTTCTGTCCCTTTCTCTTTCCTTTCTCCTCACTCTAAAATAAATAATAAAATCTTAAAAATATATATTTACTTTAAAAAATAAAATAAAAAATAAATAACAGTGCCTGACACATGGTGCACGTGTTATGAATTATTGTTGCCTTTGCAGTTTTTGTGCCTCATCTCGGTGATCTTCACAGTTGCCTGGAAATCCTCCACTTTCCAGGACAGAGGCTGGGGAACCTGGCCCACAGCCACACTCTTAGGTGTATTAAGCAGAGTCCAGAGCCAGGTCTGTCTGACTGTGAAGATGGAGCTTTTATTCGCCACCCCTCCACACACACACACACACACACACACACACACGCCTCTCCCTGCCCACCTGTCCCTCCACCCCCTTCAGCCCTTCCCACCAGGCAGCACAGAGTTAGAGACCCACACACAGTGATCCTGGGGTCTTTATTTACAAGAGTAGAAGGGTCTGGCCCACCTGGAGCCTGGGGCAGGGAGGGGGCTATATACAGGGTCTGGGAGAGGGAGGTGCAGACGAGACCATTTAAATTACAACAGAGTTGGGCTGGCAGCTCCTAGGCTCAGGCTGTGGATGTTCACTGGAGGCTTCTACGGAAGAGAGAAGGGAATGAGGGCGTGAGGGCATGAGGGTGTGGCTGGAACCTGGGGAAGGGTCAGGAGAGCTGGTATGGAAGGGCTGGGAAGGGCAGAGTGAGGCTGCAGCCATTCAGGGTAAGCTCCAGAGCCAGAGGACACTGGGGGCAGGGGAGGGGAGATCCCTGGGCAAAGGGGTCAGGGGACACTGGGGGCAGGGCAGGGCTGAGCCCTGAGCAGCGGGGCCATACCATGACCGCCTCAGGACAGTGCCCAGCTCACTTCCTCTTGAGGGAACCCTTGCTCTTGTCCTTGTCCGCTGACCGCTGCTTCTTCACCTTCTCCTCCCTCTTGTTCTTACTCTGCAGGTTCTCGTACACATCCTCCTTGTGTCTGCAGTGGGGTGGGCAAGTGTGGGCAGTTGGCCCAGGTCAGGAGACAGTGCAGCATCACCCAGCACCAGCAGCCCCTTCTGGGCCACTGTGCCTCACAGGTGAGAACACTGAGGCCAGGAGATGGAGGAGAGCTGGTCACTCTCCTTGCACTAGACTAGCAGCTCCTTGGGGGCAGAGGCTCCATCTCACACCTTAATATATTACCAGCACCCAGCACAGGCCCCACACAGAAGAAGGGCACTTGGGAAACACTAAACACAAGTTCAAGCTTGAACTTGAACCCAGGTCTCCTCAACAACAGCACCTGTCCTCTCTGGAAAGAGAGGGTCCAGCGGGGAAGGAGAAAGGGGGGGAAAGCCGGCAGGTGGCAGGCAGGAAGGCCACTCACTTGGACGAGGTGCGAAAGGCCTTGGCATGGGCATTCTTCATGGCGGGGGGGTAGGAGATGTTCCCATACTCCGACTCCTGGCCCTTCTGGGACTGCAGGCAGAAGCATGGTGGGAGGGCAGTGGTCTCAAGCAGAACCAGGTGACACCCACTGCCCTCCCCAGCACCCCCAGGCCCTGCTTGGCACGCACCTGCATAACCTCCAGCTTCCTCTTGGTGGTTTCAATGAACTGGGCGATGGCCACATAGATGAACTTGTACTGCGCCTCCGTCTGCACCATGCCTGAGCGCTGCGCCCGCACCATCTGGATTGTCTTCTGGATGTCAATGTCACAGTCCAGCCCTGAGCAGGGACGACAGCTAGACCTCAGGCCCAGGGGGAGGGGGACATGAGGAGCTGCTCACCCACCCTACCACCTGCACCCCCCCCGGCAGCCCTCACCTTTGGTGGCGATGCTCTCCATGAGCATGTCGATGACAATGATGGTGCCTGTGCGGCCGATGCCCGCGCTGGGGAGAGAAGGAGGCACCGTCAGAGGCCAGTCCACACCTCCCCAGGAAGGGGGCCCAGAGCTCCTGTCCAGCCACCACTCTCTTTCCACTTCCTCCACTCCCTGCCGTGACTCCTCATTTCTGGCCAGCATCTGCTGCGAACCCAGGAAGACCCAGGACCCCCAGTCCCACCACCGTCCTGCCCACCCCTCTCCCTGGGACCTTCTCTGAAACCCTTGGCCTGAGGGAGGTCTCCCCCTTCTCCCTTCCTAAGTCATCTTTGGAGCTTCTTTCTTCAGGGCTTCATTTCCCTTTTTCTTTAGACCCTGATGGCAGGAAAAGGGCAGCCCTCAGACAGTGGGGTGCAGGGGACACACAGGCCAGAAGACGCGGAGGAGCAGTGCAGCAGGAAGTCTGCCTGCCTTCTCCCCCACCCTCTGCCTCCACCCTTGGGCAGACAGAGCCCAGGCACCTCGGGACCCCACATGGACCTCAGTCCCGCCCCTTCTCCGGGCCTGTCAGGCTAATGCCCTGAGTCGCGCTAATTTCAAACCCAGATTGTCAAAAATAACCCCCCCTCACCCACTTCCTTCCTGTAACGTCTAAATAAAGGCCATGGGGATTTCAAGAATTGAGTGAGAGTGTGGGGGTGGGAGGCAGCAGGAGGGTCGTTCCTGGTGATGGGTCTGCCCCTCGAAGCAGAGTATGGGGGCACCTCCAGATCCGGGCCACGGAGCCCTGCCCCAGGAAAAGCAGTTGCTGGTGAGGAAAGAAGTCGAGGACCTCACAGCCTGGCTCACATGGAGGGGGCGGGAAGAGAAGAGCACAGAGCAGGTTTCTATTTCCCATTCCCTGACAGCTCCCATTTCTTGAGGGTTTTCTGTACTCCAGACACAACGATAGAATCTCATGTAATCCTCACCACAGCCCTGTGAGATCCTGATTTTACAGATGAGGAAGCTGAGGGTCAGAGAAGTGAAGTAATTTGTCCAAGGTCACCCAGCCGGTGAGTGGAGGAGCTGGAATTTAAACCAGCAGTCTCTGTCCCAGACCCTGTGCCCACTTCCCCCCACCCCCCAGACCAGGCCGGCTGGGTCGGCCCGTCTGTGGGACTCTGCCCCTCAGACGTGCTCCTCCTTGCTGACTGAACCCCTCAAAAGGAACGGGGTCTCCTGACCATGAACATGAGGGTCTCCCCTGGAGGCAGTGATGTATGTGCCCCTCCTGAAGATATCACCTGTCCCTGCATACGCAGGCCAAGTGGCACTTGGCTGGGAAGCGGGGAGGTGGTGCTGGGAGCAGCAGTGAAAAAGCCCGGCACTCACAGGGCTGCAGGTGGAGAAAGAGAAGGGATGGGGAGCCACACTGACCCCACATGGAGGGTGGTGGGGCCGAGAGGAAACGGGCTGAGTGGGCCAGTACGAGAAAACGGCGACCAGGACCTTGGGCTGTTGTGAGTGCCAGCCCAGGCTCTCCCCTGACCCACTGGCCAGGTCTGTTTCTTCATCTGTCTTTGGCAGGGATGGACAAGGTGGTACACCCAGGGAGGTCTCTGGGAAAGCCACCCCAAGCACAGGATCAGACAGTGGGGTTGGTTCAAGCTAAGTTTCACCCATGGATCTGGAGCCCCAGGGGCCCACCAGAGGCTGGGGAGAGGGGAAGGGAATAAAGGAGTTAACACGTAAATTGCTTACAGTGTGCGTGGCACTCAGCAACATTTACTCGCCAGCTACTGTTTTTGTGGTCACTACTAATCTATGTATTATTCTTCTCACCTGCAGTGCACAATGATGGGCCCTGCATGAGGCAGACTTTCCTGCCGCTGATTGACCTGGTCCAGGAAGCTGAGGACGCCCCCAGGCTCGCTGGGGACACCATGGTCAGGCCAGCTCAGGTACTGGTAGTGCCAGATCTCCCGCACCAGGTTCACCTGGACAGAGCACGAGAATCAGTGTCCCCTGCTCCCACACATGGCTCCATCCCTCCCAAGCCAGACAAGAGAACAGGACTCACATTGTCCAGCGGGGAGACCTGTAGGGTGCGGAGTTTGTACTCAGCTGTGTCGTGTTCCCCACAGCTGGTTACAGTGTAGGGTCCATACACGCGCTGAGTGCCCACCTCTGGCCAATATGGGACACATTTGTTCTGGAAGGGAAGGTGGGGGTGGAGAATGAGGCAGAGAAGCAGGCATGAGGCTGGGCGCTCTGGGCCCTGTTCTAGGTCCCAAGTCCTGGTGCTGGCCCAGTCAACATCTCTTAGATGAACGGGTGACCTGGCCAAGAGTCAGAGTCTCAGTACCCAGGGCTGAGACTTGACCAGCCACCTAACTTACAAGCCACTCGATACACATAGGCTGACACGCGCACTGCGCCTGAAGCTGTGCAAACAAGGCAGGAGTCACAAATGCAAATAAGAGGCAGTCTGTACCCCTGAGCCTCCAGGAGCTCACAGAGAGACAGGTAGACAGGAAAACATGGAGTGTGAGGGAGGGAGAGACTAATTCTTCCTCTAGGTTATGGAGGAAATCAGAGATGGCTTCACAGAGGAGGGAGCATTCGAACTGGGTCTTCACAAATGAGGAGTCTGTCAGGCAGAGATAGTGCAGAGAGAGGAAGTCATTTCCTAGCAGCAAGTGAGCTTGTGCAAAAAGGCACAGAAACCTGAAAGAGCCCAGCCCTCTGGAAGCAATGGATGTTGCAGAGAGGCTGCCAGGCCTTGAGTGCCAAGTCTTAGAGTGTGACTTAATCCTGAAGGCAACTGGGAGCTGTTGAAGGGTCTTCAGCGAGGGGAATAGGTGACATAGTCTGTGAGTTGGACGGGATCACTTTGACTATAGTACAGAGGGTTCTGCCGTGCAGGGGTCAGAGGAGAGAGCCAACTCAAGAGACTTCTAAGGCAAAGGACACAAGAGGGGCTCTTGGCTGCGTGGGGACAGATGGAGGAGGAGCAGGCAGAATGTTTGCTTCAGGACAATTTGAGGCAGAAGCCCCATTGAAAACCTGAGTCTAGGCCCTGGCTGGGCAGCTCAGTTGGTTAGAGCGCCGTTCTGATACGCCAAGGTTGTGGGTCGGATCCCCAGTCAGGGCACACACAAGAACCAACCAATGAATGCACAAATAAGCAGAACAACAAATCGATGTTTCTCCCTCCCCCTCCTCCTTTTTCTCTCTCTAAAATCAATAAATAAGAGTTTTCAAAATAAAAATTTAAAAAAACCTGGGTCTGGCAGTCAGGAGAGCCCAAGGCTGGAAGCGGGGATCTGGGAGTCAGAGTGTATCCAAGACTTTGTCTCTGTGCCTATTTCCCAAGAAGGGCTGAACCCTTGCCCTCTGAGGTGCCTTTCTGCCCTGACATCCTTTGCTTTGATGGTGGTGGGCAATGAGTAGTGGGGAGGGGGTGTGGGGGTCAGGGGGCGGCAAGGGGCCCGGTCTTACCCGGCCTTTCTCCACCTCCCGGGTGGTCATGACGATGACACGGCTGTTCTCCTGCCATATCATCTGCCAGAAGTCGTTGACCGTGGCATCCAGGCAGCCCTGGCTGGCAATGTAGGTCTTAGCATTCTCATCAGGGCCTAGCAGCTGGTTCTGGACACAAGTGCAGAAGACATACATCAGGACTGTGGGCCTCCCGGCTCAGGACACGCCCTTTGCCCCCACCACCCTCAGCCACACAAGTCATCAGCTTTGACTTTGCCCACACACCTCTGGACCTGGTGGCCCCCTGAGATGCGGAATCCCCAGGGCCCAGCCTCTCCTCCTGTATGACTTGTGGGCAACACTGACCTTGATGTAGTTGGCGTTGATGTAGTCAGACCCAGGGATGTTACTGTCACGCCCCTGCAGGATCACTCGGCTGTGGTCGACTGAGAGTGAACAGAGAGGAGGCCAGAAAGGCCTGGGTCAGTAGGAACTCACCAGCCCCTGGGTCAGGCCCTTCCTAAACTCACAGGCTATTGTTGTCCGAGAAGCCATGAGGCTCTCAGAGCACTGTGGGCTGGCAGGGCACCTGCAGGAGTTGGCGTGGAGGCGTCAGAGGAAGGACAGCGGTGAGGGTGGCGGGTGCGGGAGGCTCTACTGGGAGGAGTAGAGGCTGTCTGAAGGAGAGGAGGTTCTGCTGTGTGTGGGTGGGGGGCAGACCCTCCCCGAGATGGGCGCAGAGACACTGTGATGGGGGAGGTGGGCCGAGGGAAGGAGAATCTCCTGGGGGAATGGGTGCTGCTCGGGAGCAGGAGAGATGGAGGCTGCGGGGGTGCTCACAGGGCAGAATGTTCTTGTAACGGTTCTTGCTCTTGTTCTCTGGCCGCTGCCCTTCCTGCCGCTCGTGCAGGTTCTTCACCTCCTGCTTCTGCAGACTCTGAGGGTCGAGAGGGGGCAATGGAGCATCAGCCCCCGAAAGGGGTGTCCATGGATGGACACAGCATGGGGCAGGTCAGCCCTGACAGGGGAGCTCAGCTGGTTAGAGCATCATCCCTACACACTAAGGTACTGGTTTGGTGCCCTGTCGGAGCACATGCAAGAAGCAAGCAACAAATGCCTAAATAAGTAGAACAACAAATCAATGTTTCTCTCTCTCCCTTCCTCTCTCTAAAATCCATCAATAATTTTTTTCATGGGGCATATCAGCATCAGGGGTAGAGAGAGAAGGGTTTCTCCACCCCACGCTAGACGCCCTGAAGGCCCCCATGACGCACCTCAAACTCCTCCCAGAAGCCGGCCTTGGCTGTGTCCTCCGACTCTTGCTTCTTGTTCAGTTCCAAGACCCGGTTCTCAATGTCAGCTGCGTTCACCCGTGTGGCATAGTATGGCTGGGGTGGGCAAGGGTGAGAAGTCAGCGGCTTCCAGACCTCCGAGGCTCGTGGGGCTGAGGGACTGCTCAGGGGGGGAGGAAGGAGGCAACCAGGCCCACCCCTCACCTGCCGCAGGTAGACAAAGGCGCCCGAGGCCTCCTCGATCCCCGTCTTCTTGAAATGCTCCACCAGGTCCGTGAGGCTGTCAAAGGTCTCTGAACCACCCACCGTGTAGCGTCCACCCTGAGGGATACCAAGTCAGGCCACCCCAAGGGGCCTGCGTCTCCCTCCCTCTACCCGCAGCCTTGAACGGAAGCCCGGCTGATCCTCCCCACCGCCCACGCCATGAACACAGATGGGAGCCCCAGTAAGATCCCCGCCCCCGCCCCCCCGCAACTGCCCGGCTGCCTTACCTCACACATGACCTTGATATGGGTGACTTTGAGCGGGGAGCCTGGGCCAGCCTTGGGTTGGTCACTGAGCACGGACAGCACAAAATCTCCAGGCTGACTGAGACTCTCACGCACGAGGAATGTCCAGGGCTCACCCTTGGCCTGCAGCAGCGTCTCCGCCTGCCCCCCAGACATGTGGCCATGGTACCACCTAGAAGAGGCAGCATCAGCAAAGATGAGTCCTGGGCCAAGGGGCAGTTACTGAGCAGAGGTGCTCACAGGGCAGGGCAGGGAAACTGAGTATCTGTGATGTGCTAGATGCTTTCACACCCACCACGACATTTAGGTCCGTTACTCACAAAAACACAAAGAGGCAGGTACCATCCCCAATTTACAGATGAGAAAACTGAGGCTGGTGATTACACATTGGCCCCAGGCCCTTGTTGATTCAAGGCAAGCCTCAGGAGTGCTAACCAGGTCCACTTCTGCAAGTTTAAGACAAAAGCAGAAAGGCAGGCTATATCCAGAATATTTGGAGGGGAGAAACCCAGGAAGAGTCCCCATCAAAGACAGGGCTAAGCTCGGGAAAGAGAACAGAGAGTAAGAGAAATGCAAAGGTCAAACCACAGAGAGCCATGGAGATGGGAGAGACGGAAGTCACCAGGGAGGCACGACGGGAGGACTCCCCCAGGGAGGCGGGGAAGACAGCCTGCTGGGGAGAGTGGTTTAGGGGGCTCTGGGGTGACCGGGGATGATGCCATTGAAAGGAAAGCTGGGGCTCAAAGGGGCTCAAAGGGGCAAAAAGCAGAACTAGGACCTTTCCCCAAAGCACACCCCCTTCCCAGGAGGAAACTGTAGCCCCACAATGCCCAGCCCCACAGGAAACCACGTGATGGAAAAAACACAAAACTCCTTCTGGGGAGAGAGTGAGAAGTGAGGTTGTGAGGTTTCCTCAGCCCAGGGACCTCGGGAGGGGGGCATTTTCCAACCGCAAGGAAGGGGGGAAAGAGGGAGGGGACCCATCTGTCTCACCCATCTCACTCCGGCCCAGAGAAGACCACAGCTCAGAGACCTCCAGAGTCCCCTGGACCCCCTACCCAGGCCACCCCATCCCACCACTTAAGGACAGGCTCAGGTGCCAGGGCAATGAGGAGGGGTCCAGCCCTCTCCCCCCAGCCTCCAGGATGAGGAAGTTTCCATGCAAATGTTAGGCTGACCACAGGCACAGAGCTAGCCATCAAGGGGACAAATGCAAATTCCTGTGGAGGAGGAGGAGGGGCAGCAGTCAAGGCCCAGACACAGACAGAGGCTTTGAGAAAGAGCTTCCTACACACTTCCAGGGTCAGGGGTGAGCCCAGGCGTTCAGGCTGGGTAACCAAAAGGGCTCTTCGAGTCAGCGTCCCCGGTCTTAACCTTAACCGGCCCTGGCCCCAGCTCTGCTCTTCTCCCGTTTCTCCCAAGTGATGTGAACACAGGCCCGGCCTCCGCCCCCAGGGGGTTCACTCAGCTCCTTGTCTCCCTCCAGATCAATACCCAGCCTACTGATTCTCTACAGTCTGGCCACCCAGTTCTCCTCTGGCAGGACAGAGCATGCCTGTGGGCAAGGGTGGAGAGAGGACATGAGAAGTTCAGAGGGTGTGGGTGACAAACTCCCATGCGTGCTCCCGGTGAGATGCAGGGACAGGGTGAGAAAGTACTGGGGAGGGCAGTGATGAGCAAGATCATCAACGCTGAGGATTCACTCCTAGAAGATGTGGCTTCAAAGGAAGTGGATCAGTAGCTTCATGTTGACTGGAGAGAGGTCCCTTTGTGGTGGGACATGGGGCCTGCATGTCACCTCATCCAGTTCTAAGTTTTAATCAGTGACTTGGACAAAAATACTGATGCAAGTTGGGAGGCAAGCATCTCAGAAACACTGAAAACTGACAGAATCAAGTTCAGAATCATTTCAATGATCAATACACAAGTACATTACAAGGGCAAGTTGGTTTGGCCCCAAGAGTGTGAGGGTAAAAAAAATCCCTAGAGTTTTTCAGCTACCCTTTGCCCTAATAGGAGCTGTCATTGAGATAGCCGCCCAAAGGAGCCGCCTGAGGCGCTCAGTGTTCAGGTGCCCCCACCTCCCACCTAGGCTTTAGGGAGACCACCTGGGGTGCGGCCAGCCCAGGCCTGGGGCCACATCTTTGGATCCAAAGGGACAGAAGGGAAATGCCTTGAGTATGACCCTGTGCCCAGGTGCTAGGCCCTTGCACATGTGACTCTGTGGACGATGTGTCCCAGGGACGCCCGACCAGCCCCAAGGTGGGCCTGTTCCCTCTGGTTTGCTCAGATAAGGCAGTAAGTGTCCTCAGGGATGTTAGCCCCCGTGCTCCTTCTCAGTACCCTCCTCCTCCTGTATTAACCTGTGCTGGAGGAGGGAACAGTTATAGGAAGTCAGATTCAGTTCCACAGAAGGAAGAAGAGCTTTCTAACAACAAAGCAGGCCACAAGGAACAGCCTCTCTGTCACCAGTAACACCTGGATTTCCAGCTGACAGGGACCCTGAAGAAGGGCAAGGCAGCCTCTTGCAATCCCGGGGGTTGGTGGGAAGGGGTGGGAGGTCAGTCCTCAGAGACAAGGCCTCGGGGTCACATGGAAGACAGAGGGCCACAGAGGAGCCAGGATGGGGAAGGCGCCCACAGACCAACAGGCCGGGGTGGAAGCAGAGCCCCTCACCTCTCACTGGTAGGGTCAGAGCAGTTAAGCGGGTACTTGAGGTGGATGATGGTGCCATCGCGGTCCTGGAGGACGCCGTGCTGCTGCGTGTAGTACTCCACCAGCTCCGTCAGTGTCGCAAACTTCTCCCCTCCATACAGGTCGTAGAAATCCCCCGAGTTCTGGATGCGAATGTGGGTCACCTGATCCCCTACCCTGCAGGACACCAGGGAGTGAGGCCAGTGGGTGCAGGAATAGCGGTGGGGAGGGCTGGGGGAGGGCTGGGGGGGCGGGCCGAGTATGGGCCACACAGGATGGATGGGGTGGACAAGTACAGGGACAGGGACGCGCTGGCCCTGGGCGATGGGGAGTCAGCAACACCACTAGGGAACCAGAACAAACAGCCAAAATACTGCTCCTGAGTGGAGCTGAGGGCCACCTACCTGACAGAAAGGGAGAAGTCGCCCTGGTTCTTACGACTGGGCCGAGCCAGGAAACTCCCGTGGACACCTCGGCCCTTGAGCAGGGTCTCTGCGTCCAGCCCACTGAGGTCTCGATGAAACCACCTGGGAGGCCCAGGAGGGCGGTGAGGAGAGGTCGCATGGGCTCCAGGTCACCCATGCCTCCTGCCTACCGTGGGTCCCAGGCCCTTACCTCACCATCCTGGGGGCTCCCCAAGAGGAAAGGGGTGCAGGGAACGAGGTGGTGCCGGGAGTCCGGGCAAGTGGAGCACGCTAGGGGTAAGCCTCCACCGAAGCCCTCGGCGCCCAGACCACCTCACCACCCCTGCAGTCCTGGTTCTGGGGCTGCCACTCCAATGGCTCAGGGCCGCCAGCAGGGCGGGGACAGGAAGGGGCGCGGCCCCCTGGGGGAACTCACTGTACTTCTCATTTTAGAGCAGAGGGAAGAGAAGCAGAGCCTGTGGAGATGGGGGTGGGGATGGGGCCCACTTCCCACGTCTGCCATCAAAGACCTCAGGAGCATGGCAGTGCACAAGTAAGGACACACATGTGCCTTGTGCCCCCCAAGCAAAGGTCATGCTCCATACATGTAGCCCCACACAGCCACATGCCATCTCTCGCTGCTCCACACAGCCTTCCCTGGTCCAAGGTAACAGTGATGGTCCTGGCGATCACTGCCATTGACTGGAAGCTCGCCGTCCACCAGGCACTGTGCTTTAGGGGCCTTATCTGCTCTACCCCTCACAATAGCCCTACGAAGCCGGTACTGTCTCTATCCCCATGTTATAGACAAAGAACCTGAGGCGCTGGGCGTGTAGGGAACTTGCCCAAGGTCACCCAGTCAGTAAGTGGCAGTGTCACAACAAAACCCAGCCTGTCTGGTTCTAAAGCCAGTGATCTTAGCCACCATATGCCGGCTTTCTAGGCTTCAAAAAACAGAGGTGGGAGCCTCTTCTTCCATTGAGGCTGCTGCAGGAGGGGGAGAGTCCCTAACAGGCAAGGCATGCAGGTGCTTACAAAGGAAGGGGTGCCCTTGCCTTCCCGGCACACGCCGATGAAGAAGGGCCACTGAGGCAAAGAGATGGACAAAGTGGCCCCTGTGCAGCCTGCCAAACTTGCACATTTTCTACTTCTTGTCCTCAGGCCTTTGCCCCCACCCTGCCCTAACCATGCAGTTGGAGCCCAGGAAAGAAATGGATGTGTGTGTGCAGAGTCAGGGAAGCAGGTGGGGGCAGAGTTGCCAGGCCCCTTGGGTCCAACCACCCTATGCCCGAGCCATAGCTTCTTGCCAAGTGGGACTGGTGTGAATCAGCCAGGGCCCAGAACAACCAGGGACGTGTCTCCTGGGGCCTGGGGCCTGGGGCCAAGGTCCCTGCCATGGCTGATATTCTCAGGGCTGGTTGACCTTGAGCGGCCATACACGCTCAAAGCCTCTCATGCTCTCTGTATGTGATTCCAGTACAGACACCGCCCAACCAAAATGAGATGAAAGACGCCCAACAAAGGATATAAAAGAGAGCCATGTTGGCGGCTTCCCCTAGGGAGGGAGACCGGGCTGGCTGGAGGAGAGGGCTGGGAGGGACATTGACTTCTCTCTTATACCTTTTTGAAAACTTGTAGCACGGGCATGCATTACCTTTATAAAAATAAATTCACCCTGTCCTGCGTGGCTCAGTGGATTGAGCACCAGACTGCAAAGCAAAGGGTCGCCAGGTCGATTCCCAGTCGGGGCACATGCCTGGACTGTGGGCCAGGTCCCCAGTAAGGGGTGCACGAGAGGCAACCACACATTCATGTTCTCTCTCTTTCTCCTTCCCCTCCCCTCTCTCTAAAAAATAAATAAAATCCTTTAAAAAATAATGAAAATAAATTGACTGGGAGAATGCAATTTCCAGGGAAGTTCTGGGGAGTAGGTAATGCCCTACATCTTGATCTAGGTAGTGCATACATGAGTGTGTTAATCTGAGGTTCATCAGGCTGTGTGCTTAATATTAATACACATTATGTATATCATACCTAATTTTAAAATAAGGAAAAAGAAATAACACTGTTAAAGCCCAACAAAAGTCTATTTTTCCTATGATGACTACTATATCAGTTTTTGAAACATTCAACATCCATGTCCACCCTAGGGCTTTTTATCCCCTTTCTGGTACCCACGGGGACTTGCTCACTCTGCCTATTGCATGGTCTAATGCTAACTACCCTCCAGCCTTGGACAGCCACACTGAAAGACCATGAGTTCCCTCCCACAGCAGGGGCAAGAAAAGCAGCTGCAAGGTCCACTCTGCCACAGAGGGCCCCTGCCGGTCTCACTTACTGCCAAGTGCTCAAACTTTATATAATGCCTCACATAGAGTGCATGTCCAACAAACAAGCTCATCAATACCCATGCCCCTCCGTGGTCACAGGTCCAGCTCCTGGTCCTACAAGCATACCTCTGGCTTGTCATATACAGACATGTGCACACACACACAGTCATCCATCTGCGTACACACAGTCCCACTACATGCACCTATCCGCCATGTCTGGTACAAATACCCACATGGGGCTGTGCTGGTGGTACAGTGGTGAGTGTAGCTGCCCTCCAGATGCCCACATGGACGCCCCATCCTGACCCCACACAAAGTGGCAGGTCCATGCTCAGCACTGAACACCTGCTGCATCCTGGCCCCGGGGCCAATGTCCTTCTGGGGCTTAACCCCACTTGGTAGGAAGACACTAGGTAGTCCCTGACTCGTGGAAGAGGCAGGGATTTTTCTGAAGGGTATCAAGCCAGAAGACAGACACTAAGGTAAGATGTACAGAATCTGGTGTCCCCTTAACAGGAAAATAAGTAACAACCACCTTCCTTAACTTGGCAGAAGCACCCCAGTGCTGGTGGAGCACTCACACACACAGAGTCCTGCCTGGGCCTCACACGTCCCTGTGACATAGGGATTATTTTCCCCGTTTTTTTAAGGGAGGAAAACAGGCTCAAGGAGGCTGAGAGTTACAAAAGTCAGAGCCTAACAGTTCCGAAGAAAAAACTATTCACAGAGGAAGCAGGGAGACAAAGGGAGACAGACAGAGATCAGTGGTGATGCAAAAAGACAGTCTAGAAAAGCGAACAAGGCAAAATAATCTCAAGAAAGTGATCCAGCTTCCCTGAGCCTCAGTATCTGCACCCGAAAACTGGGCTTAACAGTACTTCCCAAATACGGATACAAAAAGACTGATGTGTAATAGGGTTTTAGTACCAACAGCTTCTGCATTACAAATTAATCCACATGCCAACCCCATTTAGTAGGTCTCATTAGCCCAATTTTAGAAACAAAAATGAAGGCTCAGAGTAGTTAAATAAGTTGCCCAAAGTCACGAGGTCTCTCTTGTGAGAGAGAAGGTGGACAAACCAAGACTGCCTGACACCAGCGCTGGTTGTCCTTCCTGACACACGGACCACACCGCTGGAGCAAGCTTCACTGGGAGGTGGGGAGGTGTTGGCATGGCCCACGGGAGAAGCTCGAAGGCTGGCACTCCCAGGAGGCAGCACCAAGGTGGCAGGCACAGGACCCACGGGAGTAGGGCTGGGTGTGAGAGAGCAGCAAGCCCTCTGCTGCAAAGCTGCTCTGAGAGGCTGGGACCTGTTGCAGAGGATTTTTAGACCAGGCTGAGGGACCAAGGAAGGGTGCTGCACCAGGAGAGGCTTTACCACCCACCTACTAGGAAAACGACCATGGCAGGCGAATAAAACGGAGCAGGGTGGGTAGCCCTGGCTGGTGTGGCTCAGTGGACTGAGTGCTGGCCTGCGAACCAAAAAGTCGCAGGTTGGATTCCCAGTCA
The DNA here is from genome assembly GCF_019186645.2 of Phyllostomus hastatus. NCBI lineage: Eukaryota > Metazoa > Chordata > Mammalia > Chiroptera > Phyllostomidae > Phyllostomus > Phyllostomus hastatus. The sequence continues at coordinate 13,168,970 of NW_025334039.1, read as the reverse complement.
GGCCACGTGCCTGGGTTGCGGACCAGGTCTCCAGTTGAGAGGCAACTAATCAATATATCTCAAAAATAACAAAATAATAAAATAAAAGGCATCAGGGAAACAGATAGACTGGATAAGAATTGCTGACAGTGACCGGGCGTGCACTGGGGAAGGCAGCACAGGTGGAAAAGAGGGGGGGCGACCAACCCACCAACCCACCGACACTCTTCGCTGCAAGTCTTCGCTGCAAGAGCCAGACTCTCACAGGTCGGCCTGGGCCCTGCCTTCCTCTCCACTTGTTCCCTCCAGGCACACTGTCCTTGTTCCCACAGCAAGGCCATCCCCTCCGCCCAGGGTGCTGCGCTGGCTCTTCTAGGTCTCAGCTCGTCCCCTGCTCCAGAAAGCCCTCCCTGACCCCTCGAGCTGCTCCTCAAGCAGCAGCCCCAGACACCAGTTGTTTTGTTTCACGCTGAGAATCTGAAATCAGCCCGTCTGTTGCGTTCTTCGTGTGGTCTGTCACCTCCCACTGAAGTGAGGCTCTGTGAGAGCAGTGACACGCACACCGGTGTGCTGCAAGAATGTTTAAAACGTGCCGTACCTGACCATGTAGTCGGGGACACTGACCTCTTTTCCCTTAGATTGTCATTTAAAAATAAATGACAACAGCCAACACAACAATAACTGTCCAGTATGAATAAACCAAAATTATACCTATTTTTGGGGTCAGATCGGCAAAAACCATGTTTTTTTAGTGTGCCGCAGAATTTTAGTAATTCGTTTATGTATGCCTTGAGATGAAAAATGTTGAAAATCACTGTGCTACAGTATTGCCAGCACCTTAAAAAGTACCAAGCACATAACAGATGCTCACTGTGTATCTGTTGAATGAATGATGCCGGGGAGGGGAAAGAAAGTGGAACGAAAGCACACTTTCTCCGGTTTGCCTTTTGGACACATTGTTACAGGTGATGCATGCTACCCAGGGGGCCACGTCTTAAGCAGAACAGCAGAAGCAGGGGACCAGAGGCTGGAGAGAGAAATGCAATGGTGAGAATACACATCTGTCAGGGGAAAAGTGCTGGAGAAGAAGGGGGAGCCCCCCACCAGGAGCACAAACGAACCTGGAGCTCCTCAAAACTTGATGCAGACCCAGGGCTGGGAGCAGTGACAAACTGCATTCATGGTCACTCACACACCTGTCAGGAATGAGCATGAACCTTGCCCCTCCCTCCCAAACTAACCGGAGACTGTAGCACTCAGGTGGAACAGGAGACTTACCCATGAGACAGCATCTCCCCTGAGGGACGGGGGTGTCACAGGCAGCGGGCCACAAAGGGCAGAGCTGAACCCAAGGTGCAGCAGTGTAGTGGCCCAAACCTGGTGAAAAATGCTCTGAACTCAGCCACTTCCTCCTCAATGCTGTCCACTGGGCCAATGGTAGAGCAGCAACAAGCCTCTGGACTAAAGATCCCCAGAAAAGGAACAGGTGGGGTGGGGCTGGCCTCAGACCAACCACAGCAGCCTGCTTTTCCCTCCAGCTCTACTTCTTGGTCGGGAGTCCAGGGCTGCCGCCTGCCTGTCCAGGGCCTCCTTCCCTTGGGAGGGGAGGAGCCACCTGGAGCTCCACCTGGAGTTCCAGCTGACATGGCAGCAGGAGGGCGGGTGGGGGCAAAGACCAGGAAGTAACCCTGGCCAATCGAACACCAACCAATGGGGAGCCTCTTGATCCACAGCCACCAACAAGCCTCAGGAAAAGCTCAGAAAGCCCCACTCCTCAGCAGAGGTGCTGCCTGTGCAGGCCTACCAACCCAGGATGTCGAAGGGCCGGCCCACCCTCCTACCCTGCCTTGTACCAGGGTTGGTCCCAACAAGAGTATAGGAAGGATCTGGACAGGGAGATGAGCAGCTGGAATGGCAAAGGGAATCTGGGGCCAAGAGGTGGGGTTGTCAGGTCACAAAAGATTGACATGGAGGCTAAGTCACAGGTATGTTTATTATCCTCGGGAACATCAAGATTTTCCCAGGAAGTGTTATAGGGGAGGCCAACCCTCAGGAGGCAGCGACACCACCACCTGAAGCAGGCCCGTGGGGCGGCAGCGTCATGGGAGGCAGGAACAGCGCCTTCAGCTTGCTGGACAGGCTGGCAATTTCGGGATCCTGGGCTTCATAAGACTTGACCAAGCGGGCAAACTTAAGAACACCTGCAAGGGAGATCTGAGCGTCAACCCATATCCCCAGGGAATGAAGGTGCCCAAGACAAAAAGGTGGGTAGCTTGAATATGAGTAACTAACTGGCTGCTCCCCTTCTGGCCAGGTAGCTGCCTGCAAAACAAGGCACATGCAAGACCTCTGTCCTGTGTGGTTTGCACCAACCACTTCCTGGTCTACACAGGACACAGATAGATGGGATGCGGTGAATGGAAATATACCAAAGCAGTGTACTCTTCACCATCAGGTAAACAATTGTAGCTATTTCATTATAGGAACCCAAAGTACGAACACCCACAAGATCTGACGTCTATAACCACAATACAGGAAGGCCATGGGCCAACTGGTCTAAATCAGATCTCACCAAAGAAAATGAACCTCCAACCCTCAGGGACAGATTAGCTGAAACACCTCGGAGGGGCTGAAGGAGCCTGCTGTCGTCACACAGACATCTCACTAACGCTTCCAGAACAGGGTTCAGGTCCAGCTCTGCTGTGACCTCCGGCACTTAGTTTACTACAGGAGTCTGTTTTTCTCATCTTAAAATGAGGTAGTATAATTAATGGTAACTACAAAATGCATTTAGGACTTCACCTGGTGCAGTTCAGGGAAGACCTTAGGCTCTCAGTGCCAATACTGTTAGTCAGATTGTGGCTGCCGCCGTGTGGCGAGAAAGGAGACGACAGCTCCCAAATTCACTCCACCTCCCCGGCCTTCCCCGCCCGGCCCACCTTCCCCGTCGCAGCTGAAGCCGTAGGCTTTGATAACCTCCTGCTGAATTTGTGTGGCCACCGGCAGCACGAATTGCAGCATCTTGCCCATGTCGTTGCATGCGTTGTCTCGAGCCTCGTCCATGCGTACGGCGTTCTCGGGTGCCGAGAACGCCTGGATCACCTCGGCCAGGACCACTGTATGGCAGATGCAACCCAAGGTGGCGTCCCGGGGAAGACAGAGGAGCATTGCCAGCAGGCCCAGCCGACAAAGCAAGGAAGAGGGCAAGGAATTAATTAGCGGGCCCAAGCCATAAGAATCCGATAAACACGGCTCGGAATCTCTCGCTCTAGGGTATCCTTGTTAAAGGAAAGGGGGGGAGGGGGGAAAGATGTACCGCGCTCCCCGTTTCCCAGCGATGCAAGGGTCCCCGTTCCCTACGTCCCGCTATTACCCACCGCCCGCACCCTCTTCCCGCAGGCAGCCGGCCGGGTGATGAGAACGCTCCTCACCCTTGGCCTGCTCCGCGCTCAGGGCCGCAGGTTGGGCGGAGGCGGACGCCATCGTGCTGTAATGGTTGCACGTGTAGCGAAACCAAAGAAATGCTGGAAAAGGAAACACGGTCTCCCAACTAGGATCTCCAGACGGCTCCAGGAAGAAAAATCGGTGGTAGTTGCAACCGGAAGTTCCGTCAGTGTAATACTAACTACCTTACTGTAAACTACTGAAACCTTCCCCGTTGTTTTAGTGTAACACCAGCATATAAACCCGCACTAAACACATACACCCTTAAAACCCAATAGTCGAATACTTCTATTCTTTAGCGTAACGTGTAATTGTGGGTCTTCCGGTAAAGACAGGAAGACCTACTAGACAAATTCAAAAAGAGCTGTAAGCACTACAAGGGAAATCCTGGAGAGAACACGGGGAATCCATGAACTCCACTATTGGTGAGGGTGAGCTCAGAGCGGCCTTTTCTAATTCTTACTGTTGTATAATCAACGAGGCGCACTGTAACATTCACAAGGAAAAACAGTAGTCTAAGGAACTTATATCATTCACTTCTAGAGTTTCTGAACATTTGATACGAGTTTATGCAAATTAAATCGATGCTGATTGGCTGAAAGAAGCCAGTCACACCCTTCAGTTTTTAAGAACGGAGACAGTGATTCGCAGCAGTACAAGCTTGGAACTAAAAGCCCTCTCGTACTTTCCTAAAAGGACCTGTTTAGGAAAGTATACTGCAGCGTGACACCCTCTAATTTCTCTCTTCTAGGTGTTTGAAATTGTCACCTACTCTTCTCAAACCATAGGGTAAAGACTCCTGGATTCTAATCTACTTGATTTGTTGAAACCCCGGCCCCTGCTTCATAACCATGTACCAAACTATTGTACAGAAAAGATTCAGACTGGTCGCTCCTGTCAGACCAGTAGCAAAACCGCCTCAAGTCTGAGCATTTCCTAGAACTGGCCTTGGCAGAGGGGTGCCTGTCGCAGGCCTCCAGCACCCTGACTTCCCAGCCTTGGGAGGAAGGAGGGGGACTAGCTTTGGTGGCACCCTCTCCAACTGCCCAGGGTCCCTCCACCTAGTTGTTTCAGAAGGCCTGTCCCTTCCCTTCCAACTTCGGAGCTGGTGTGTCTTGAGGTCCCGACCCCATAGCCCACAAATAAAGAGTCACAGCCATCTTCCTGGGGAGTTGTGAGGATGTTTTGTTTGGTTGGTTTTGGTTGGGATGTTTTTAAAGAGCATCATATAGATATTTATATATAAATTATTAATGTGGGGCAGGGGCAAGGAGCATACATCGCAGAGGGGGCGCGCTCACAGGGATTAGGGAGGGGCAGGGGCGGCACACAATGCTACGCAAAAACAGCCACATCTAACAGATGAAATAATCACACCAACGAGGTGGGGGAGGGCGTGATGGCCACAGGGATTGGGCATGGGAGAGGAAGAAAGCAGGGGGACAAGGAAGGACCTGGTCCAAGATACTGTGCGCCTTCTGCCCCCACCGCTGCCACCTCCCCACCTCTGCACACCACAGGAGCCTCGGCCTTCCATCTGTCCCTTCCTCCCTCCCTCTGCCCAGCTGCGGAGGCCCTGCAACTGAGCAGCACCCCTCGATGCTCTGGATTGCAGGCCGGGAGGGAGACCTCCAAGGTCCAGATGCACACTCAGGCCCTGGCTGTCTTGATTGCAGGTTTACAGCGGCTTGTCACTTTCCTTTTTCAGGTGACTGGGGAAGAGAAAGGGTATAGAACAGATGAGAGACTGAATTCAAACCTGACCTGACCCCTCTCACAGAGGATAGTGGAGGGGATCTCCCCCAGGAGCCTAGCCCAGTTGTACCATGCCCAAACCCCATCCCAGGCTTACATCCCTTCACTCCAGGACTAGGCATGCCTGGTAGTACCTGTAGTAGTCCTCCTGGGCAGGTAGCGGCACACTGTGCAGCGGGTGATGGGCGTGCAACCACTGCTGCTGCTCTAGCGCCAAGCGCTGCAGCTCAGCGGACTGCGCGTGCATGGCCTGCAGCTGGTGAGCTGCTGACATCGGGGCAGAGAGGGAAGCTGGCAGTTCCCGGTAAGGAGTGGCTGTGGGCAAGAAGGGCAGGGAGCACATAACTGATGGGGGACTGAAGGTCTACTCTGAACCAGGCAATAGCCAACCACTTTACATACAGAGGAAACTGAAGCCAAAAAAGTTGGGTAATAGCCAGTCCTGCAAAATGCCAGCAGTAGAGTTAGGATTCAAACTTCTTAGCCTGGCACTAAAACCTATTACCTCCCTTGGGCAGGGCCTGCCCCCATTCCCACCTCCTCTGGGTGCCTCCTCACCCCCTCCCAAGCCCAACTAGACCAATCCCACCATCCAAATTCCTCCTTTCTGCCCTTCACTCATTAGACCTTCCCCATCCCTAACCTCCATCCTTACCAAAGAGCTGGTGACGAAGAACTTCGTTCTCGTGCAGAGGGTGAGGAAGAAGGGGGTTGGGGAGGGTCCCAGCTGGGTAGGGTATCCGGGTAAGGTGAGACCCTGAGGCCAGGGGGTCAATGAGAGGGTGCACCGAGGCAGAGGCTGGAGGGTAGAGAAGAGGAAAGTGTCACCAGAAGGCAGGTTTGGGGAAAACCATGCATGTAGGTGAAGGGAATCCAAGCCTGGGAAGAGAGATGGAAAATCAAACAGAGAGATCCAGAGTGAAATGAGGAGGCACAATAGACAGCCTAAGACATTACTAGAGCAGGGACATACTGATGGCAGAGTGCAGATTACAGCTGTCAGAGGGGTCTGAGGAAAAGAAAAGAGAGAAGTGGACTGCTTAGAGGAGATGGAAGAGGACAGAGAGTTTAGAAAATGAGACAGGAAGAGGACAGAGGATAAGAGAGAGGGAAAGCTCAAGAGACGTTGGAATGAATATGAGTATAAGGCTAGATTGGGCAATACGAAAATATAGTGAAGGGATAGTAAGCTAAGCTCATTATTACCTAGGATGCCCACAACCACAGCTACAAGGCTCTTTCTGAAAAGGCACAGAAATGGGGAGGAACAGAAGAGACCTCCAGCTGGGAGAAGTCAGCAAGAAGCCACAAGAGTTGAACCCAGAGGAACAAGAAGACAGGTATGTGAGGGGCTGTAATGGTAGAAAGGTGGTGCTCTTTCCAAGATTCCCAGCTTGAACCTCTATCATGGGTGGGATGCTAGACTCTGAAGAGGGTGGGGGTGTGAGGAACAGTCTTTGTGGCAAGGGTAGGATATGAAGGGACAGGTTGGTGCATGACAGGGAGGCAAAGGTCATGGCAGCACTCAAGAGAGAGGCTCATGGAGGACACGGAAGTCCTGGCTTGAGGAACAGAAGAGCTGGATCACTTGCTAGGGGGCAAGGTGGCCCCAAGGGGTGAAGGAAGGAAGTAGGAGTCTCACCTGCATGGATGGCATCCTGCTGGTGGAGGTGCAGGTGAGAGTGGATGTGGGAGTGCTGGTGGTGATGGGGGGTCACATTGAGCATCTGCAGCCGGGCCAGTGGGTCATTGCCCAAGGCTGCCACCCTTTCTGCATGCTGTCTCTCAGCTGCCAGACGCTCCGCATAGGACATGTCAGGCCGCAGGGCTGGCCCAGCAGCCAGTGCCAGACGTTCCCTCTCAAGGGGCCCCAGGCTGGGATGAAAGGGGAAAGGGTGCAGGCCAGGAGGGCCAGGCTGCAGAGCCAGGCCCCCGTGTCGGGGGAAGGGATCCAGGCCTGGCCCAGGAACCCCGTGTAAGGGTTCCAGCTCACTGGGCTTCACCTCGAAGCCAGGCTTGAGGCGGTCACGGAGGTCTCGTTCTCGGGCCTCCCGCTCCCTCTCCCGGGCTGCTGGGTCACTGCTGTACAGGGCTGGGACATTGTAACCCAGGAGCCCCGGGTCCACTGCCCCCAGGGGCACGTAGAACGGATGGTTGCGATTGCCAGGAGACATGACGTGGGGCCGGGCATATTCACTGAGAGTGCGCAGGGCCGGAGTGTCAGGACCCAAGTAGGGGGGCACTGTAGCCACAGCGCTGCCCGGCTCAAACGGAGGGCGATGGGGCACAGGGCCGAGAGATGGACACTCCACTGGAGCACGTCCCTCCTGAGCCAACTTCTGCGGGGTACGAAGAAAAGAAGAGTCAGAAGAGCAGTCCTGTAAAAAGGCGGCCGGTCCTAAGCTACTCATTTACCTCAGCAGCTGAATACAGCCTACCAGGACCTTCCCTCACCCCTTCTCTTAAATAGTGGCTGTTCTTACAGTCCACAAGTAGTCTGACCTGAGCTGTCCTTCAACCAACCCAGGCAGGCAGTCCTCTCGCAGGAATCTTTTCGGTCTCCATTTCCTAGGTTGCAGTCCTTCCTCCTCTCCAAGAGGTGGCGCGATGACGCCCCGCCCCTCGAGCCTCCCAGCGCGGCGCAAAAGGAGAGCAGTGAGGCGGGAGGCGCACGTGGTGACGCACTCACCATGCTCCGTTCCAGCTCGCGCTCCTTCTCGCGCTCCCGCTCTTTCTCGCGTTCCCGCTCGCGCTCGCGCTCCTTTTCCTCGCGTGCGCGCTGCTCCGCCTCGCGCCGCACCTTCTCCACCAGATCGGCTCTCTTCTTGGCCAGCTTGGAGCCCTCCAGCGGCACAAAGTATAAGTCGCTGCGCGCGCACGAGTTAAAGCCGCGATCCAGGTGTTTATTGAACCTGCCAGGGCGTGGAGGCAGCAAGTGTTTAGCGCCCCGTGAGCGGCTCCGCAGCGACTCCCGCCCAAAGTCAGCATCCGCAGGCTGGGAAGGAGGGGCGAGGGTGCTTTAAAAAGCACCCCATGACTGCAAGCACCCTTCCTTTCGTGCCTCCTGCTTATCTCTGTCACCTTCTTCGTTGTTCCCCATCCCAGTCCCGCCCATGTCCCACTCACCTGGCTGACTGACTGGCGTGGCTGGGTACGTCTACCACCTTGGGAGGGGGCGAGGGGCTGCGGACCGGGGGCACTGGGCTGTCGGGGGTCTCATATTCCTCAGCCGGCTCCTGTTTGATCTGCGTGGCGTTGAGGGGCGGCCCCGAGGCAGGGCCCGCAGGAGGTGGTGGCAGGGATGACAGGCTCGAGGGCCCTGCAGTTGGCAGGGGTGGCCCAGGCCCCACGGTGGGCGAGCCTGGCTTGAAGGTCCCTGGGCCTGCGGGCGGCGAAGCGCCTCGGTAGCCTGGTGGGGTCCCCGTTCGGAAGGAGGGTGGTGACCCCGGCTTGTATCCGGGTGGGGTGGCTGTCTTGTAGGCCCCTGGGGACTGGGCTCTCTTTCCATACGGTGGGGGCCCAGGTGGAGAGGCTGTTTTGTAGCCTGCTGGCGAGGAAGCCACTGTGGCAATGACTGTGGAAAGTGTAGCCGAGGAGGTGGTGACCGGAGGCACCGGTGGGAAGGGGTAGGGCGCCCCTTGGGGGCCCTGGGAAGGGGAGGGGTGTGAACATGGGTAGGGCCCTTGAGAGGAGGAAGAAGAGTTGGAAGAGGAAGAGGCTGGGGGGCCATTGGGGCCTGCTTGGCTATAGGACACCTGGCTGTGAGGTGGGGGCAGGTGTGCTGGCCCTGGTGGGTAGGGCCTCAGAGAGCCCAGCGAGGGGGACATGGCATAAGGGTGTGCATGGTGGGAATTACTGCTTTCTAGGGGGTGGGGATATGCTCCAGGTGGAGGGGGCCCAGAGCTGCCATGATGCTGTTGCTGCTGCTGTTGCTGCTGCTGTTGCTGGTGGTGATGGTGATGTGTTGGGGCTGGTGGGTGGGCAGTGGACTGTCCTCCAGTAGAAGGAGGGAAGGGGCCTGGGTGGGCATTGCTGTTGGCCAAGAGGCGGCCATAGGGTGGAGGTGGTGGGGGACCCTGGCTCCACACAGCCTGGGATGGGAGAGAAGGCTGAGTATATTTGGGTGGCTGATTAGAAACAGACAAGCTGGTAGGGGGAGGGAAAGAGTGGGGATAACTGGGCAATGCCTGGGAAGCTGCATATTGGGAGGCAGAGGCAGAGGCAGATGAAGAACTGGCAGAGGAGGCTGCTGCAGAACTACTACTAGAGGACGAATAAGGATACCTCATTGGGGGGGCTGGGGCAGAAGAAGAGGAAACAGGGGGCAGAGGATGGGGTGAGGGAGCAAGAGTGGGGCCCTTTTCTGGGCCAGGAGGAAGTCCACCCATACCCTGCCCCATGGCATGGGGAGAGGGCAGATGCCCAGGTAGTGGCTGGGCCCCCAGCCCCGGAGGAGAGGCTGATGCATTGTTAAGGGGTCTCAGAGCAGGTGGGGGAGGCAGGTTTGGTGTCACGTGGGGGAAAGTGGCTGGTGGTGGAGCAGAGGATAGGTTTCCACCACCCACTGGAGTGTTAGGCGGCTTTGTTGGGGGAACACCACCAGCCCCAGAGCTTGATATTGAAATGGGAGTAGTAGGTGGGGGGTGCTGCTTACCCCCACTAGGAGCCCCCACTGAAGAGGCAGCCCCTCCCCCCTTGGGACCCATTGGGGGTCCAGACAAAACCCCTCCACCAGCACCCCCAGGATAGAGCTGTGGGTGAGGGGGAGGGGCCCCAGGAGGAGCCTGGAACATCCGAGATGTGGGGGGTTCCATGGGAGCATGATATCCAGTGGGTGTCACAGAAGAATGAGGTTCAAAACCAGGCTCTGGCTGCCGGGGGTTGCTGTCTGGTGGTGGAGGAGAGGGAGGAAAGAGTGGAGGTGGGTGGTAGGGGCGGGCTGGACCCTGGGACAGGCCAGAAGACGAGTCGGAGTCATTCTCAACACTTCCAGGGCTGTAGATGCTGGGGGACGTGCTTCGGTTATCCTGGTCTATGTCCCTTGGGTCACTGCTGCCATCATCATTGAGGCTCCGCCCATCTAAGCTGTCCAGATCGGAGGGAGACTGTGGCCGAGGGAGCTCCTGCTGCAGAAAAGGGAGGGCCATTTTCCCCTTTCCTTTCTTGCTTCCCCTAGATTTGGGGTCTCCTTGGCAAGAAATCATTTCCCCCTCACAGCACACCACTGTGCCAAAGTGTGATGAATACTCTTACTCAAGCCCACTTTCCTACCATCTCTGGATTCCACCACTCTCCCCACATTCTCAGTTGCCCTCCAGCAGTTAGTCTGGTTTCCTCCTTGTAAAACCCTAGCCCTTCAAGAGTCCATCTCAGGCACCTTCTCTCTATCCACAGCTGAACCCAAATCCCTGTCTTCCACAGCTCATATCTACCCTCCTCTCAACTCCTTTACCCCTTTAACATCCCAGAAACCCCTGGTTCTTAAAAGGACCACCTCTACATTTTCCTTATGATTTATCTGTTCCTTCCAGTAAGACTTCTCACCCTTAACCTCCTCCCCTACCCCTTCCTGAAAATCAGGACCTAGGAAAGGAAAGGCTAGACTCTTCCACACTTCCAGTCTCCTTTGACCCTGCCTAGCCAAAGCTCTAAAGATCTATCTGATATATTATAGACAGGACCACTTTAAAAAGTACTAGGATGTGATTTTTCTCTCATATCCCAAGTGAGACTAAAATAGGAGTCCTGTCCTGGCTGGTGTGGCTCAGTGGACTTGAGTGCTGGCCTGTGAACCAAAGGGTTGCAGGTTCAATTCCTGGCCAGGGCATGTACCTGGGTTGGGGGCTGGGTACCTGCTTGGGGGTATGTGAGAGGCAACGACTGATGTTTCTCTCCCTCACTTCCCTCCTCTCTAAAAATTAATAAACCTTAAGAAAAATAGTGAGATTAACAAGAAAAAAGGAATCCTGAATGAAAGAAAGTATAGGGGAAGAAAAGTCAGAAGATGGGTCAGGACGGCTGCAAGGGTCTCCCACCTCAGTTTTGGTCTTTTTTGGTGCGTTGGTCTCCTCACTCTCACTCTCTGAGATCTCCTCACTGCGGCCCTGCTTGCTGACCTTTGGGGTGGAGGCTTCCTCTACTCGTGCCTTCTGTTAAAGAGAAAGAGAAAATTCTTGTCTTACACCTCCCAAGCCTCCGCCACTACCCTGTGCCAGACAGGAAGTTCCCCCACAACACACACACACACCCTCAGCCCCAGCGCCTGAGCATCCTGTGGGAGGACCTCGGGACAGAATACCTTGGCTGTCTGCCTAGACTTCTCGGCTTTGCCATCACTGCTGGATGTGCTGACCCCTCCAGGGGAGGCCCGGCCCCTCGATCTCAGTTCTTCCCGGGGCCCAGGGGCCTCTTTCTTCCGTCCACTCCTCATTGACATCTGAGGGATAAGGAAGAAAACAATAAAAAGGTTTTTTTACGTTTCACCTAACTTCAGGATGCACCTTACTTCTATTCTTTCTGTCCAGGCCCTTCCCTCTAGCTTCCCCACCCCTAATCTTTCATGTGTCTCAATTAAGCTATTACTCACTGAGTCTTTATTCTGTCGTGTCTTCATTCTTCAGGCTGTGGAGACCCCATTCTCCTCTGCCTGGGCAGTTGAATACAGAAACTTCTCTGCTTCACCCCAAGCTCCCCACAGCTGTGGCCTGGGAAGCAGGAAGCAGGATCTCCAAGTTTCCAGTGTAGGCGCCTGGGACTTGCAGGATCTGTTTTCAGTGAAGCCTGTTAGAAAGACCATCCAAGTCTCCAAATCAGGGAACAGAGTCTGAAAGGGCTACCACTGTGCTTGTCAAGGAGCTGGGCCAGTGGTTCCACCCTAAGCCTTTTGGTCAAGAGGTACTAGCCCCGTAACTTGCCATCTCTTTCATCCCTGGGGAGGGCAATACAACTCAGATGTAGCTAGGAGCCCCCATTCTAGAGATGACACTGTTTTACCCTTCACGGTCCCCAGGAGATACCTGTGCACACGCGCATTCCACAGGGCCTTACAGAGGAGTGAAAAGAAACGAGCTCAAGTATTAACTTATGTATCGAGTACCTTCTTTATTTCAAACCCTCACCTACACGATTTAATATTTACAACCAACCCTCAAAAGTAGGTGTTCTTATTACTCCCATTATACAGGTGAGGAAACGGAGGCCCGGAGATTGTGATTCTGACTTGCCAAATTCATGTGATAATACACAGTGAGGAACCAGTGACGGCGCCAGAATCAGGCCCACCTCTCCCTGATTTCAAAGCCCACGTTCTTTCTTCTATGCTTTGCTATATTCTCATCAGAAGCTGGTGCTATTAGTCCTCAGAAGACCTAGATCAGCCCCAGAGATACAAAAAGAATCTTTTTTCACATCAGAGTAGGTGGGAGAAGACTGCCCCAATCTACAGTGCAAAGGCACACAACCCCACTAATCCCAAGACCAAATCCAGGTATCCCCAAAGAGCAGAGCTTCACTTTTGAGAGCGTCATAAAGACCCCCTCTCTAGTACATGAGGTCCCAAAGGCCAGAGGAAAAGGCAGAACTTTTCATGTTGCCGACCAAATCAGCGAGATCAGTGAACACACAACACAACTTTACAATCTTGTGAACCTATCTCTCACTCGGCTTAGATGGGCACACACCCCTCCTCACAGCTGATCTATATCTATACACATCTATATAGTCAGCTATTTTTGTTTGCAGTGGTTTGTATTTCTTGCTAGGTGTCTTATCTTTCAACACTACTGACCATATGATCTTTAGAGAGCAAAAATGTTACTGTTCTCTTCCTTTCGGTATCCCCCACTGATGTCATGTACAATGTGTGTTCCATTTTTGTTTTTGATCTTTAAGCCCACTAACTTCATAGGCCTTCTTGGATGAAAGGCTGGTGGTCTCAGTGGGAACAGAGTAAGCTTACCTGCCTGTTCTGAGTTAGGAGGCCTGGCTAGGCAAGTGGCATTTCCACATCCTAGATCATACTTTCCCCAAGGAATACAAAGTAATTACTTCACTCCGTGCCACTGAGCCATACTGAGGCAGGTAGGTGCCACTGAGCCATACTGAGGCAGGTAGTGAGGGGTGAGCCTAACCTTTCCAGGAAACTTAGTAAGAATTTACTTAGAGTAACGAAATAGCTGGAACAGGGCCCCAGGCCTTTTGAACTTACAACCGATGCTCTGCCCAGTAAACCAGCAACTTTTCCTCAACTACAACTATTACCACATTTTTGTTGTGTAGATTGATTTGAAAACTCAACCCCCAAAATCCAAAGAATAAAAACCCAAATAACAAAAGGGAAAAGCAATCCTAACAAAAGTGCAACAATGAGCATTTGTGACTGGTGTGTCTTTGCTAGCCCCTCTAGAGAACAGTGCCCATCTCTCCTCCCCATCACTGACCCTGCTCCCAAGTCAGTCACAGCTAGGTCAGAGAAATGCGGGAATGTCCCTGAGCAATCCTAGTGTGCCCCTCCCCCTACCTCAACTTTCAAAAGCACCTGAAATCTGATAAAACAAGCAAGGAGTAACTTTGAAAGATAAAAGCAGTCATAAAAAGGCAGGTAATCCTGGGGCAAGGAGGGGCCAGGCGAGAGCAGTTAGGGTTGTGTCTGAATCAGAGGTAGGTTTTAGCAGCAGCAGCTAAGCTACACTCCATCTTGCCCTAGTAGCCAGTCACTGCAGGTAACATTTATAGAGCACCTACTGTGTGTCTGGCAACACACTAAACTGACTCACATTCATTGCCTTACTGCAAAAGGAAAAGGATAAAAGACCAGATTGGGGAAGTGGAAAAGTGAAAACTAGGGAAAGAGTCTCTAAGAACAGAAAAAGAAATTAAGGGAGAAATGTGAGAAGGATGCCAGAAGGAATACAATACAAGCACAAAGCTTTACTGGGAAGGGCTTACAGAGTGGATTTCAGGATCATTGGCCCAGCCCCCACCATCATTCCAGATCTGCCAGACGAACAAACCAGTCCAAAGTGACTGCTAGATGACAATGCAGCCCAGACCTGCAGATAACAATGCACTGGCCTAAGCCTTCAGAGAATTCAGGATTGTCAGGCGCACCTCAGAAATCATCTCATCTGTAACCCCTTCACTTCACAATGAAACAGGTGACTTGCCCAAGGTCACAGAAGTGCAGCCAGGACTAGACCCAAGTCTCCTGGCTCCAGTTCCAGAGTACTTCCACTGCACCAGGCTATTCCACAGCCCTTACCCCTGGGCCACCCTCACCTGAGACGGACATGGAAAGCCCAGACAGTCCTACAAGGTCAGGGGAATAGGTCAAAGGTTAGCTGAGGGAAGGGGTCACTGTGTCAAAAGAGGAAAAGGTTGATTGGGGAAGACGACTCAGATTAAGAAAATGGAAGAATATCAGTGCAAAGAATCAAAAAGACTACTGCATACAAAAAGTCCCTGCTAATAAGAGCTAGAGTCAGAAAGAACTACCAAAAGATGGTATAGTGAAGAGAGCACTTCCATGCTCCCACCATGTCTAGGGGGGCAGACTTGGAGAAACACCGGGACTGTCAAGTAACACATCTACCTGTGTCCGACAGACTGCTCATGGAAGGGGGTGGGCCCCTGCTAAACCCAGACGCCAGCAACACCAGACACGTTCTCCAGAACCCAGACAACGGTCCTCCGGATGTGTCCAAAGTCTGAAGTCCAGTCAACATTCTGAACCCCCACCTATTAGACATCCGCTGGATCGTTGCCATGGCAACGAAATGGCAGAACCTGAACCTCGAGAGTCCATCCCAGGGGTCCATCAGCCAGCCACTCCCCTTCCAGTTGCTAAAGCAACTCCTACTCTCCTATAGAACCCTCAGGGAAGAGAGCTGAAGAGTACCTACCCCAGTAGAAATAAGCCCATGCACAAAGGGAAATCTCTGAGCTTAAAATAGTAAATGAAGACAACCCCCCTCCTGCCACAAACCACAGCTAGAGGGGCAGAGGGATGCCCTAGGGATCTGAAGGTGGAGGTGACAACTTGTCTGGCATGCCTACAACATGGCCCAATTCTCTCCTCGTTTCCACCCTCCCGGATACCCTCTCTCCCTAACTCTCCCGTCAGTGTTCCTCCCTCCATTAGTTTTAAGATGACCCACACTACTGGGCCCCAGTGTGCCTCTCTCCGAGAAGTAACTCTGTCTGAAATTGGGAGGAAAAAAAAGGCCAGAGGTGACCTGCACTAGGGGAAAGAAAACTGAATCACGAGAGCATTGCCTTCCCAATTCCACTCGGGAACACCTCAGGGTCCTCTCGAAGGTGGGCCCCTCCTCGGTCGTTTCCCCAGGCTCCATTCTCCTCCCTCATCAGCCACAATCCCTCCCCACCTACCACACCCCTTCCCCACTTCCCACTTCCCTTCCACACAAACCACCCCCAGCCTCGAGCTCGGAAACCCGGGTTCTGGGCCTCTGGGGCTTTTCCTGGAGACCTTAAGCCCCACCTCGCTGCCATCTGTCGAATTTCTTTTTGCCTTCGCCCCAAAGCCCCTTCACTGGTATCTCCCGTCCATCCCCAAGCCACCCTCCGCCGCGGGGTCCTGGCTGCCCCCTCTTTTGCCCCATCAGCCTCCTCCGGAGACCCTCCCACCGCCTCCCCACCCGCCCGATCCTCCGGGTGCCCCGGCCCTCCGCCCTCGGCGGGGCGCCGGCCCCACTCCGCGCCCCGGCGCCTGGCCCGGCGGAGCCCGCAGTGGGGGGACCCGGCCGGGAAAATAACAAATGGAGGCGGCGGCGGCGGGAGGGGAAGTGGGAGGGTGGGGGTGGGGGTGGGGAGCCGCGGGCCCGGGCCCGGGCGTGCCCCAGGCCCGCGCGGCCGCAGGTCTTACCTGGCTGGAGCTCGGGACGGCTGGCTGGCTCCGAGCGGGATGCGGGGATCCGGCGCCTCCGGGGGGCGGCGGCGGCCGCTCCCCCGCCCCCCTCTCCTCTTCCCGCTTCAGACGCCGCCGCGACGCCGGCGGCCGCGGCCCCGACCCGCTCGGAGGGCGGCCCCCATCCCCCTCTCCCCCACCCCGGCCCCGATCGCCCGCGGACCCCGAGCGATCCCGACCCCGGCTCCGGCTCCGGCTCAGCCCCTCCCCGGGCCCGCCGCCGCCGCCGCCCCGCGGCCCCCGGAACGCCCGGGCCGCGCCGCCCGCCCCGCCGCTCCGCTCGCGCCCGCGGCCCTCCGCGCGGCTCTGCCCGGCTGTCCGCCGCCGCCCGCGCCCGCCTCGCGCGGCCCGCACTCGCGCTACCCCCGGCCCCCTCGGAGGCCTCCGCCCGCGGCCCCCGCCCCTTGGCGGGCCGCCGTCTCCCTCGCCCCCTCCCGCCCCTCCCCGCGGCCAGCGGCGCCCCCCACTGGGTCCCGGCCCCCGGCCCCCGGCGCCGGCCCGACCCCCGGCTGCGGGCGGGCTGCGCGGCGCGTCCGGCGACTCGCACAGGAAAGCGGCCGGCGAAGGGAGGGAGCTCGGGAGAGGGGGATGGGAGAAGGGAGGAAGAGGGAGAAGGAGGGAGCGCGGAGGAACGGGGAGAGAGGGGCCAGGAGGGAGACGCGAGGGAGGGAGAGCCAGGCAGGCTGCGAGGGGGGAGGGGGGCGGGAGAGGGGAGGCGCCGCGCGAGTTGGCCGCGGCCGAGGCCGAGGGGGCCCGGGGCGCGGGGAGGGGTTCGCGGGGGCGGAACGTGGGGAGCCCGCGGGCCTGGCGCTGGAGAGGGCTAGGGAGGGAGGGGCTGCGGGTTGTAGGGGTAGATGTGGGAGGCAGAAGTTTGAGGGCACGGGGGTCTGTGGCGGAGGTGGGGCGGCAGGTTGCGGGTACGAGGCCGAGATTGGGGCAATGGGGTGAGATTGGAAAGATGGAGCTGCAAGGGGGCTTTCGGGGCAATGAGGTGTGTGATAAGAGATGAAAGCAGCCTGGGTGACAGCGTCCGTGGCAGACATGTCGGGCGGGGGAAGGTTGGGGAGGCAGTTATGACAGAGAATAGGATGGAAGTTTGGGGTTAGAAGGAGGGGAAGAAATTGAAAAAAAAAAAATAGAGACACATATAGGAGGCTGAGATTTCTGGAAGACGGTAGAATTTGAGGGTAACGTGTCAGGAAAAGAAAGGGAAATATAAGAATTTGGGGGTGACGAAGGCAAGCTGGAGAGAGACAAGTTCAGAGACATCAGCTTGGAGTGAGAAAGGAAAGCATGAGGAACCTTAAGAAGGGATAACAGAGGTGGAGCCAGATGCATTTTCTAGGGGTCCCTGGGGCTCTGGGTGGGGTGGGGGGGTGGAAGACACAGGGGTGGCTGGGCTCTGGAGGTGAGGGGTTTCCAAGAGAGCTGAGGAGGGTTTTGATAGCAAGACAAAGTAGTTAGAACGGAGTGGGCGTGGAGGGGTTGGGAGTGGGTAAAGAAGACTGGATGGAAATGTAAGATCAGCACGGTCTTTGGTGGTCATATGAAAGAGGGAAGGTCGGTGATGCAGAAGACAAGAGAGTGGAAGGGAAAGCAGGAGAAGGAAATGATAGAAATGGGGGCAGGCGAGCTCCAGTGTAGGGAAGAGATTACTTTATAGGAGTGGGACACCATGCTTGGGCCCCCTGTCTGGCAGTGTCTCCTTTGAAGTCATCACTGATGGTACTTTGGGTCCCAGGGGAGGAGTGAGGTGGGGATTCTGGCTCAAAGCATAGCCAGATCCCTAGGTGCCCTCATCCCCCAATCCCAATCATTCTAATGTGGAGACAGTCCCCACCACAGGCCTAAGGCTCTTTCTTCTCCTCCCGCGGCTCTCCAGGCAGCCTCTGACACTGTCAGTCTGCCAGCCATTCCCAGTCTTCAGCCTTGAAGCCAGCACCCCCAACAGTCCAGCACCAGTGTCTTCTGGGCTGGCTCCCTGGCCCTACACTAAACTGCAACATCTCCCAGGACAAAGGACGCCAAGACACTGGTTGGTTTTTGGCAGCTGAGAGTGGGAAGGCCAGAGAATGGGAGGGAGGCAGGCTGGGAAATAGGAAGAGCTGGAGCTGGAGTTTGGATTGGGAGCCCTAATAGTTCTCCAGATTTGGGGTGGGGGTAGGATGTGTGTGAGGCCCGGACAGCCAGAGGCCAAGGGTGGACCCTGAATGGCAGGATCCCCCCCAACCTTCTGGAAAGGAAGGAGGTCGGCTCTGTAGCAACTCAGTAGATTTTGTCTCATATTTCCTTGGGCCAGGCTCAGCCAAGTTCTAGAAATACCCAAAAGCTCTAAAAAGATTCTAAAGCTCTGGGGACCCTGAACAAGAAGGCTTCCTTGGCCTAGGAAGGAGTCACCACTCTTCAATCTCTTGAATTGGCTGGCACTTTACCACCCCATGCCCACCTTCCTTATTCTTTAGGGCCTTCAAAAGGCCAGGCCAGCTCCCTATCTCCCCCCACCCCCCAATGCTCTCTCCCATCCCAGTATCCTAGGATAGCTCCTGCCCCTAAATCCCCACCTCCCTACTTTGCTCCAAGACTCCTCCTACCCCTCACCCACCTCCCTATTACATTTCTCCCTCCCTCCCTCCCTCCTTCCCTCTCTCTCTCTCCCCCCACTTCCCAGTTCAGTCTCCTGCTGGGCCCTGGCCCGGGCCCTTTCCAATTCCCTTCCAGGTTTGGTTTTTTTGTTGTTGTTACTGATTTGTTTGTTGTTTTTTGGGGGGGGTGGGTTGCTTGTTTTTCACCACTAAGGGATCAATTAGGATGATGGCATATCTGAGCCTAAAAGAAAAATTTAGACACAGGTAGGAATAGAGGATGGGAGAGTCAGAAGAAAAGCCAGGGCCTACCGCTTCCAGTTCCTCTCCTACCTGAGGGCCAGCTGACAGCTCAGCTTCAGGAAGCACCACACACACACCACCACCGCTACCATCCCTCACCCCAGCTCCCTCTCTGGCCCCAGCCCCCCACAACCCACTGGTCTCCAGGCAACGGCACAAAGGGAAAGTGGAGAGAAGGGCCTAGGAAGCCCTGGCAGGGCTGGCGTAACCCTATCCACCCAGTACCTGGGTGGTGGTGGTGGAGAGGGGAGCATGGCTGCCAGAAAAGGTGACTTAGTAAGGAGGGAGGAAAGGCCAGAGGTTAGGGAATGTGGCTCCCACCAGAATAAGCCTGGCCAGGCCAGGAGGTACTAAAGAAAGGTGAAAATAATGCACCCTAGAGAAAAGAAGAATATAATGCACCAAGAGGTACGGAAAAAGTAGCGTGCCCCAAGGGAAACAGAAAAGGCGCCAGGAGAGAAGGGAAAGATGAGATGCCCACACCGAAGCACTGAAACGAAGAGGCACAGGGCAGAGGGGGCAAGAAGTTCTTCCAACTGAAAATGGAGGAGGTGGCAGGGATGCTGGAAGGACAGGGCAGAGAAATGGGTCCTGCCCATGCAGGACTGGAATCTTCTAGTCCTGGAGCTGGGTAGGATGGCAGAGGAAGTCCAGGACCAGAACTCCGAATAGAAACAGAGTGGGAGGCTCACAAAGGGAACAACCTTGAAATTCCTCCCACCCCCCTTTAGCCAGACTCCCGTATGTTGTCCTGCAGAACCTTGCCTCCCTCTAGTGGCCACAGCTTCCCACAGCCCCTAGTGTCCAAAGCACTGAAGGGGGTCGTCGCCCCTGCTTGGTTTCTGGGTTCCCATCTCAATGCTGGGGCTCCATAGGAGCTGAAGCGTTGTGTGTCTCCAGCCACACACTAGCACCCTCCTTGAAGGCTGACCCGACTGGAGGGAGTGGACCCTGTTCAGTAGTTCAGTCTCCAGTTTGCTGGAGGACTGTTTCCTCAGGCCCTCCTCTCCATCCCCTAGTACCACGCTTCCCTGCCCGGCCCCCCACCTTGCAGGGAGTAATAGCCATGCAATGCTGTTTCACCCCAGAAGCAGACAGGGTTTTGTTTGGGAGAGCCCCTGGTATGGGAGCTGCTCTAGTTCACAGATTTATCCCTTCTTTGGTCAAGGCCCTTTGGGAACCTGAAAACACTTTGGACACCTTTCCCCCAAAATGCACATAAGCACAACATTTTTTATAATTTTAATAATTCTTACATCAAGTTAAGAACTCCTAATTCACCTGGGGCCAAGCTTGTTGCTGAGAAGGCAGAGGCAAGGCGGACCTCACCTGGCCGGGGTGGCGTAGGCAATGCCGTCTGCTGCCACCTTTGTTCTATTTGTCTTCCTCCTCCTGCGCCTGTGCCCTCCCCAGCTCTGCTATCCAGTGTCACCGACTGCCTTCCCGGTGCTCCCCTCACACGGACTACAGTGAGACTCCTCAGACACAACAATGCACTGTGATTCAGACTTTAATGGTGGTGCTCATTTCAGTGCCACAGAGGTGTGGAGCGTGGCACAGGGAGTGAGGCGTTGCTCTGGTGCAGCTGAAGGAGGAACGGGGAAGGTAGAGCCGGGAAGAGGTCTGGGGAAGAGCCCCCCCACACACACAGTGCACAGCCCCACCTCTGGCCCCAGCCAGGCTTCAGAGAGGGGCTGGTACACACAAAGGGACCGCCAGCAGGGCCCTTTCCTGTTAGCCTTGGCATTCCAGCAAGACTTCCCATCCCAGGCCATCTCGGAATCTATAGCCACATGAAATACAGACACTAGTGCCCCCACCTCCAGTCAGGCCAGTTTTTAGCCTTGGAGTTATGGGGAAATGATTAATTAATTAACAGGATGGATGAAAATAAATAAACAAACAAACACACTGAAACCTTAGGCCAGACACAACCAGCAGCCAGCACCTCCCTCCACCTCCACGCCACGCAGTGCCTGGCTCATCCGCAACAAGAACGCACGGAACCGACACAGATCACAAGTGACAAGTGGCCCCTCTCCAGACGCCTCAGCCACCAGCCCTGATGCTCCCATCGCAGACCCTGCTCATCCTGCCATGGACCCCCTTGTGATCCTCGGTCCTGTGGCCAGTCTTCGAGGAGGGAGAACGGGAAGGAAGGGGCAGTGAAGAGTGTGGAACCCGAGGGGGAAAGCAGAGACAGCAGGGGTGGGACAAGCCCAGGAGCAGCGCAGCAGGTCAGCGGGGTGTCCGAGGTGAAATACCGCAGAGCAGGACGGGAAGGGGCTCCGGGGTGGTGGGAGGGGGTCCCAGGCTCCAGGCAGGCAGAGGGATCACAGCACGCTGGGGTTGCGGAAGTTGTGTCCCGCGAAGCGAGCTTCATCTCCCAGCTCTTCCTCAATTCTGAGAGAGATGAGTCGGAAAGGAAACGTCAAGTAGGTGGCTGCAGGAGGCCCCGGGTCTCCAGGCGCCTCACAAGGCCTGCTCCCGAGGCCCAGCCCCAGCGTCGGCGTTCCCTGGCTTTCCCATGTGACCTGCAGGATTCATCCAGCAGGCCACCAGTCAACCCATCTTTCGGATCTTGTCTGGATTTCTACTGGTCGGGGCACTGGAGATGGGACAGTGGGCAAACAGCTTTTACCCCTGAGCCCTGGCTCCCAGTCCCCAGGTTCCCTCACCTCATGAGCTGGTTGTACTTAGCCAGACGCTCAGAACGGCACGGGGCACCAGTCTTGATCTGAAACACCCAGAGAGACAAGCAGCTCAGCAGCTGCCCCTTCATTCCTTGAAAGGAAACTTACAGTCCCATGAAATTCCCCTGATACCTTCAAACACCTGGAAGGAGACACCCTTCTGAGCCTAGAACCCACCAACTGCACAAAGATCTCCTTTGCACTTACCTGACCTGTGCACAGCCCCACCACCAGGTCTGCGATGAACGTGTCCTCAGTCTCTCCTGAGCGATGACTCACCATGACCCCCCAGCCATTCTCCTGGGCCAGCTTGCACCTGTATGGATACATCAGCACTGACCGCTAGCCCCTCACCCTGGACACTCTCTTTCCAGCCCCAATATTGGTCTGTGTTAAGAAATAATCTGGCCCTGCCTGGTGTGGCTCGGGGGATTGATTACTGGCCTGCAAACTGAAAAGTCACCTATTCGCTTGCCCATCAGGGCATGCGGGCCAGGTTGGGGGCAAGAGGCAACCAATTGTATCTCTTGCTCATTAAGTTTCTCTCCCTCTCTTTATCCCACCCTCCCCCTCTCTGAAAACAAACAAACAAATAAATAAATAAAATGGAGAGCCTTGGACCCCTCCCTTAGAAAAGAAGTATCTGGAGGGAAGCTGCCTGGGAGGGGAGCAGAGGATCAGTGATGGAGAGAGCAGAGCTGAGGGCTCTGAAGGTGACGCCAGGTTCCCTGTTTGCTTCAGCGTCAATGGGCAGGATTAGACTTACAGCCCTTGCAGGAGGGGTCCTGGGGAACAGGGGCTGAGCAGGAGAGAACCAGCAGGCACTCACGCTTGGATGGCTTCAGTGACCGAACCGATCTGGTTGACCTTGAGCAGCAGACAGTTGCAGGCCTTTTCTTCCACTGCCCGCTCAATACGCTTTGGGTTGGTCACTGTCAGGTCGTCACCCACAATCTGTATCCCTACATTGGCTGTGAACTTCGACCAGGCAGCCCAGTCATCCTGGTCGAAGGGGTCCTCAATGGAGACCACTGCGGGGAGAGTGGTGAAGGGGCTGTTGACCCTCCCTGGGACTCCGTGCCAGGCGGGCATGATTCCCTGAAATGGCCGGATCCCCCCGCCAACTGAGCCTGCCCCTCTTGCTCCACCCCCATCCCCAAGTAAGCCTGCCCCAGCTGATCCTTACCTTGATTCATTCATAAAGCTTTCAAAAAATAAGGGTTCAGAATCTCTCTCACGACCTACCTGCATTTCCATATGTTCACAACCAGGCAGCCCTTCCTCATGACTAATCAAAATCCTTCATTCTGCAACTCATATCTGAAGCCTCTGGTAGACCCGAAGGCTGATTCAGTTCCACATCAGCCTTCTGTTCACACATCGCTCCCAGATCCACTCAGCATCCCCAACTTGATCCATCATAAACGCTGAAATGTGCTTGCTCCCCACCAGGTCCAGACATGCTCTCAACATCCCTGGTTTCTTCCAAAGCCTTCCCCTTGAACCCAGTAGCTCCAGAGCACATGACTTGCATCAGAATCCAAAGCAGAGGGGGCAGACCCATCCCAGGTACCTCCTCACTTACACCACATACAAAGCCTTGGCTCTGCAGGAGGCTTCCGCATCCCATCCCTCCACTGGGCACCTGAGTCAGCACCCAACAAGGTCCAGAGTTGCCCCAACACATCCCCGCTGGCCCCCCTGCCGGCCCCCCTGCCCTCCCCCCACACCCCACCTTGCTCTCACCAGGATAGTCCCTGACAAAGTCCTGGTACAGGGACCCCAGCTGGTCGCCAGTGATGTAGCGGGAAGGGTCAGCAGGAGACTTGAAATCCAAGTCGTATTTGCCGTCACGATAAAACTCTGAGGCAGCGACATCCATGCCGATGACGATCTTTTCCGTGTAGCCCGCCTTGTCAATGGCTTCCTTCACCAGTTCCAAGGCTAGAGGTGAAACGCAGTGAGATTATTAGCAGGAAGGGCAGATAAGGAGGAATTCAGGAAAGGAAGAGATTAAGGGCAGTGGTAGAGGGTTTTCTGCGGGGACGCAGCTAAGATTCTCCCTGGGGTTATCTTCAGGTCTGGAAGGAGTAGGCCATCTTCCAGGAAGGCAGAGGAATAGACTTATATTAATAAAAGTGCTTTTTAAATAGCTGTCACTTATTGAGGGCTATGTCACCTAAGTACTTCACACATATGATCTCACACAATGAGCCCTGGCTGGTGTGGCTCAGTAGATTGAGTGCCAGCTTGTGAACCCAAGGGTCGCTGGTTCAATTCCCAGTCAGGGCACATGCCTGGGTTGCAGGTCAGGTCCCCAGTAGGGAACATGTGAGAGCCAACTGATTAATGTTTCCCTCCCTTCCCTCTCTCTAAAAATAAACAAACAAAATCTTTAATCTCCACAATGATGCTATGAAGTAGATGTTGTTAGTATTCCCATCTTACAGATAAGAAAGACAAAGCATGGAGAAAATAAGTGAGAAAGATCATCAGCCAGTAAGTCTTCACGTCAAGATCCAAACGCAGGCAGTTTGGCCTCAGAACCTTAACTCTTAGCCACTGCGGTATTGTTTCTACTCACTATGCAGTTTCTCCCCTGGCAGAGAAAAGTTAAGGGTCCTTGGGGCCTCAGAAGTTGGGGTGAGATGGGATAGATTTGAAGTAAATTACCTGGAGTTTGGTGTGTCTCATCAAACTGAGAACCCTTTGGGGTTAAAGGCTGGGATGGATCCCACAGGTGACCCAGATCACCTTCCAGCTCTCCCAGGAGTTCCCGAGAGAATTTACAGTTGCTAAGGAACCCGGCTGGGCGGGTGACGACTGTTCTCCTAGGCCTGCATGTGAATTCGGCAGGCCTTCTGGAAGCCACTCCAAGAAGTGCCACCTCGGAAAGGTGGCAGGAGTCAAGGACCATCCACCCAAACTCCTCAGGATGTGGCGAAGCGTGCGCCCCCCTCCCCCACTCTACTGATGGCCCAGAGCTGGGAGTAGGGCTCCTGGTCTCACCTTCACTGTTCTCCAGGATATTGGGGGCAAAGCCACCCTCGTCTCCCACATTGGTGGCATCCTTGCCATACTTGTCCTTGATGACCCCCTTGAGGGTGTGGTAGACCTCCGCCCCGAGTCGCATGGCATCACGAAAGCTCTCCGCGCCCACTGGGAGGATCATGAACTCCTGCATGGCCAGCTTGTTGCCGGCATGAGAGCCTCCATTGATCACATTGAAGGCCTGGGAGCCACGGGACAGAAAAGCCACTGAGCATTTGCCTTTCCGGCCCTGGGAGTGTTCGCCCAAGATCCCAAACTTCCCCCAGCTTCCCAGCCTCTGAGCCTCATGTCCCCGTCCTTTCTCTTTAGTCCTTTAGTCGCCCCAATCCCCTTGCCTTCCGTTAGTCTTCCCAAGGTTCCATGCGCCCCCTGCCCCCACCCTGGGAAAGGCACAGAGGTGGCGCGGTGCTCACCGGCACAGGCAGGATGAGGTCTGAGTTCCCAGCCAGCTGAGCAATGTGGCGATATAGGGGCAATTCCCGCTCAGCTGCCCCTGCCTTACACACAGCCAGGGACACACCCAGGATGGCATTGGCGCCAAACTTGGCTGGGAGATTATAGAGAAAAGCACTGAGCAAAAATATCCCCTTCCCCATCCAGCCCTTGCCTCCACCCACAGTTTGCAAAGGAGCCAGGAAAGGAGACGCCCCCTCCCTCCTCTCCTGTAACATCTCATCCATTTTCCCCTGAAATAGCTCGTCAGTGTCAGTTGCGGGGAGGTGACAGGAAAGGGCAGAGAGCTGCACATGTTTCTAAACATCCCAAGACCAGGCTGTCTCATGCCAACCCGCTTCTCTTCATGCTGCAAAGTACATCCTCTGTCTGGTGTCCCTCTGCCACCACCACTGCATTAAACTCATCTTCTGCTCTGATTCTGGGGGCGGAAGGGAGAAGTCCTTCCTCAGGAAGCCCCCACAGCACTGGCCCCCTCCGTTCTCTGGCTGCTCCATACATCCCCATCCTCAGCCTCCCCACTTTTTCCCTGGCCCCCGCTTACATTTGTTCTCAGTCCCATCCAACTGCAACATCAGATTGTCCAGCTTCTCCTGCTCCACCACTGAGAGACCCTGCAGGCAGAGCCACCATCACGCAGGGCCAGATGGAGCTGGGCCCTCAGACACAGGGCCCCCCTTCGCACAGGCCCACATCCGGCCAGGGTCCAACCGGGTTCTTGTGGCAGTGGTCTGTCGGAATCTGGGGATCTGGGGACCTGAGCCCTCACGGGAGCAGAGACCAGTAAGGGGTCATCTTCCCACCCTTCCCTTGGTAACCATGATTCCCAAGGGGTGGGCCTTTCTCCCCTGCCCCCACTCCTCCCCTGACCCAGGATGCCTTCCAGGACCCTGGTCCTGCCTCCCCCAGCAAAGAGTGAGCCTCACTGAGCTGATGAGGGCTGGCGCAATGATGGTGTTGATGTGGTCCACTGCCTTCAGGACACCTGGGGAGAGGCAAAGAGGCCAGGCTGGGTCAGGCCAGAGGGGCCAGAAGAGAAAAGGCAGGGAAGGAGTGCAAGCAGAGGCTTGGGGACTGAGTCAGGTGGGAGTATTAGGATGAGGGGTGAGAGAGCTTGGAAAAGAGAGAGGGCCTCACCTTTGCCTAAGTACCGCTGTTTGTCCCCATCCCTTAGCTCCAGGGCCTCATAGATCCCAGTGGAGGCCCCACTGGGCACTGCAGCCCTGAAAAGACCTGGGAGAGGAACATGGAGTGAGGAGGAGGAGAGAAAGACAGTACAGGAACAGGGGTCCCATTAGCACCCCAGGTCTAAACTCCTGCCTGTCACATCCAGCCCTCTCCCTACACAGCTCCTAATACAGACACACACAGAGACACACACACGGCTCCCTGATGCGCACACACACACACACACACACACACACATACACTGCTTCCTAGCAAACACACAGCTCCCTAATACACAAAACACAGCTCCCTAATACATACACTACATGCTGCTCCCTAATCCACACACATACACACACACACTGCTCCCTAGCACACAATACTGTTCCCTAACACACACACACACTACTCCCTAGTACACAGGCGTGCAGCTCCCTAACGCACAACTACTCTAATACACACACACTGCTCCCTACCACTCACTCGTGTGTGTGTGTGTGCACATGGCTCCCTAACACACAACTATTTTAATATATACACAGCTCCCTAACACACACATGCACAATGCTTCCAGGCACACACACACAGGCACGCATTCAGCTCTCTAATACACAACTACACTCTGACACACACAGTGCTCCCTAATGCACACAAGCACACACAAAGGCAGATGCACAAGCAAAGGCCTCCTCCTCCACCCCACTGAGGCTCTGAAGTCATGTGTTCACACACACACACACACACACACGGGCACGTTCACAAACATGCAGCGGCAGGGCATGCATCACACACTGAACTAGAACACGGAGGCCTGTGTAGTCTAGCTCCCCTAGACAACGGGACCCACCCCCCACAATCCAGGCTGTGGGCCTGGCCCAGCACCCCACCCCTGCTGGGAATCAAGGAAACTTCCCATCCCAGGCCTGGGCAAACCCAGCACTGGGGGGTGCGGTTGCGGTGGGGGTTGAGGGGCTGTGCTCTTGTCCAGGCCGCGCTCAGTACCTTTGGCCGTGTGGAGATCCACCTCCACGGTGGGGTTTCCACGGGAGTCCAAGATCTCCCGGGCCCAGATCTTCTCTATCGACATGATGGCTGGGATCTCCTTGGGTGGAAGGGAAGTGAGGAGAAAGGTAAGAGGCTTAGAAGGGCGGGGCCTGAGATCAGTGGGAGGGGCCAGAGGCTGGTAAGGATGGGAAAGAGGTTACTGCAGTGGGTGGGGGGTGGGGAGGAGCAGGCTGCTGCCCTCGGCAGTGGAGGCTGTGGAAGGGATTCCCCCCACCCCTGCCTCGGGGAGAGGAGAAGGTCACTGCAGTGAGGAAGGGGAAGTCACTGCAGTGGGAGGCGGGGTGACACCCAGCATCGAGGTGGGAGGACACCGCAGTGAGGAGTCGAGGGGCCCAGCAGGGGTTCCCTCATCTCCTCAGCCGCTTCGGCAGCCAGCTGGTGGGGTTCCCCCAGATCTCCTCCGAGCGGAATGGCTGCCAGGTTTGCCTTTCTCGTTGAAGCCAAGAAGAGGATGGGTAGTCTAAATAGCCCAAGCCTCTCCTGCCCAGCCCCTCCCCCGATGCCACCCAACTCAGCCCAGGCCCCAGCCCCTGTCCGCACAGATGTGCAGCAGAGAAGTCAGGCCAGGGTCCTGGGGATGCTCGCCATCCCAGGTGTCGCCGGGGAAGGGAGGGGGAGGCGGCAGGGTTGGGCCGGTCCTCCAGCTGCCGCTGGACAAATTCCCCGCTCGCTGCCCCGAGCGGGGCGCCGTGGGGCGGAGTGGGAGAGAGGCAGAAGTCCGGGGATGCTGCGGAAGGCGGAGAGCAGCCATCTCCCCCATGCCAATCCGAGAGGATGTGCGCGGATAAAAACGCACGGCCGGGGGAGACCACGAACTTCGTGTCGACGGAACCCGAGGCGGAGCGCGGAGCGTGGGGAGAGGGGGAGGCCAGGGTGCAGGTGTGGCGCCCAGATGAGGAGGGGGTGACAGCCAGAAACCCGGAGGAGTGGTCCGGGCAGGCGGGGAAGGAGGGCGCGGGGGAGGCGCGGGTGACAGCAGGTGCGCAGCGCCCGGGGGAGAGATGCGCGCGGGCCCGAGCAGCGGGGCGGGGGCGGGGCGGCCAGGCGATGCGCAGGAGGGGTGCAGGGGCCCGGCCGGGGCTTCACCTCGGGGCTGCAGACTCAGGCGGCGACGGCGGCGGCGGGGCAGTGGCGGCAGCGGCGCAAAGCGAGCGGGAGTGGCGGCGGCGACTGCGGCTCCCGGGCGGGCGGGCGGCGGACGACGGACGGGGGAGGCGCCGATAGGGCCGAGCGGGCGCATGTGACCCGGAGCCCCCGATGAGTCAGGAGCGCGGATGGAGGCGCGCGTAGGAGCGCGGGTGGGGGGCCGACAGGGGTGCAGTGGGGGAGGGCTGGGGGCGACCTAGAGCCCGCCTCTCCCGGCGCCCACGCGAGCTCCTGCCCACTTCCCGACCCCCCGGGAAGTAGCAGGCACAGGCTCACCGAGGAATCTGCGTCCTGAAGCCGCTACAGCTCGGGAAGCCCCCGACAGACTCCCCATCTCAGAGACCCGGTCAGACACAAGAGCATCAAAATGTCTCTTTATTGGAACCAGAGCTGTTCTTGACCCCGCAGCCCGCCCCGCAGCCCCTCTGCGGCCAGCTCTACCCGCATCCCCTGGGCCGGTCCGGGCTTGGCTCCTACCAGACCTGCCTGAAGGGTGCCGGCTGCCCGGCTCTCGGCAGAGCTCAGGCCCTCCGACCCCGCTGCCCAGGTGCCCACAGGGTCTGGGCTGCAGGAGGTGATGAATCCCCAGGCCTGGGGCAAGAGAGGGCGTGCTCTGTCTCGGCATGAGGGTGTGCGGTGGTGGCCCCTGCTGACCGAGTCTTCTCAGGTCTTGGGGCCAGTACCTCTGATCCCCTGGAGGAAGAGGACAGAAATAAACCCTGTGGGCCCAACTGCATTCTCAGCGCTGCCTCTGCCCCCATCTCAAGTGCCCAGCGGCTCCACGTTCCTGGGCGCATCTCCTCGGGCTCTTGCTGCCTCACCCTGCCCTCCTTTCTTCCCCCAACCGTGTCCTGTTATTTTTAGCTTCGGATTTTTAGTGCAGGATCCTTCTCTTCCGCCTTCTCTGCTAGGCTTGGTTGCATTCCTCAGGCGCCAGCGACCACCTCCCCTCCCCCCCCAGTGTCTTGCCCCAGACCTGGCCCTTCCAGCTGGCCTTCACTCTAGGTCCGGTGTGGCTGTGCACCCCACACCAGCACCTCCGTCTGCCTCCTCAGTTCTTTTCACTCATGCTTCTGGCTTCCTGATGTATCTCCTAAGCCTTTTCTCAGCCCCAGGATCCTGGGTCCCGCTGGCTCTTTCTCCTCACTCTGAGACACCCCTTGACTCCCAACCCTGATCTCTCCCTGGGTGCTCCTTGCCTTTCCCTTCTTCACCCACCTCCTTCTATAGCAACTCCTTTCTCCCCCTACGTGCCAGGCCCTTGGCCTCCTCTTCCTGCCTCCCTGCCTCCATGCCGGCTTCCTTACTATCCTTCGAGGCCAGAAGAACTGCTGCTACGTCGGTGGCTACTCCGGATCCTCATAGTGCTCAAGCTCGGACTCCTGCTCCTGCTCCTGCTCCTCCTTCATCCTCTGACGAATCTCGTTGGCCTCAGACCGATCCTCCTCCTCGAAGAACTCCTTGTCCAGGCGTTCCAGCTGCGGCATCTGCACCAGGGCCTCCTGGCGGTAGT
The DNA here is from genome assembly GCF_019186645.2 of Phyllostomus hastatus. NCBI lineage: Eukaryota > Metazoa > Chordata > Mammalia > Chiroptera > Phyllostomidae > Phyllostomus > Phyllostomus hastatus. The sequence goes on along the minus strand of NW_025334039.1, from coordinate 13,138,895 downwards.
CGTTCTCGTCGGTGCACGGGTTGTCCAGCAGCACCAAGGCTCGAAGCTTGGGCAGGTCCCGAAGCTTGGCAAACTCCCGCAGGTTGCTTATTAGATTGCCCCTGCCAGTGTGGTCAGGAGGGGTTCGCTGGGGTTTGGAGGCCAGCTGCCAGGAGTGGGGTCTCTAGAGGAGTCTTCCCTGGGCTCCACTTTCCCTAGAAACACTCTCTGTATGGATGGGCCTGCCTAGCATTGACAAACTTGCTGCAGAGATGCTGTCCAGCCCCAATCCTGTCCTTTTTCTGCCCTTTGAGGAATCCCTACGTACCATATTCCATTCTATAATGTGTCATATTTATCTTTTGAAGCAGCAAAGCTAGGTCACAGCCCTGTCTTGCAGATGGGGAGCAGGAGGGAAATCTCCTTTGCAGGGACAGACTTCTGTGTCAATGACAACCAATCAGAGGTTGGAAGATAGGACTTGGGCCGGTGGAGAGGGAACTGAGACTGAAGCTCGAGGTGGTAGATGCTATGTTGGTGCTCCCCACCGAACGGAAGCTAGAGACAGGGATGAGCTGGGACCTCCCAGCCTAAAGAACAAACTTCATCTCTTAATATGTAGGCCTCATTGCACGGTATTCTGTGTTTATTTTCATGTTCGTGCTTCAAGCCTTTATAAAATCAGGTTTCAGTGTTTCACCTTATCTCAGCGGAGATGCCGAACCTCACGCCGCGTTTCTCACTGGGAGCACTGCATGCACGTTGTGCTGGACTGCCCTGTGCTTCGCTGGAGGGTGAGCAGCTTTGGCCCCAGAAGCACCTCCGAGTCATTGAGACAACGCAGCTCCCCAGCACTTACTTCCAAACCTCCCCAGTGAACAGTCACTGAGAAGGGTCCATTATCCCTGTTTAGACTATTAACAGGAAAACAGAAGTCCCTACAACCAACCAGACCGATGTGGCAGAGCTCATTAGCAAGAGATTGCTCCATGAATTAAGGTTGGAGTTGGGGTTCAAGGTGATACCATACCACTTCTCCCTACTTGGAGATTCTGTTTCCATTGCCAGCCTTGACTGAGGAGGTCCTGTTACTAAGGAGGCAGTTTCCTTACACCTTTGCTTAATGAACACATAAAATCCTCCCTCAGACAAAAGGGGCTGAGAGAAAATGCCCCTGACCCCTAGTGCCTTTCCATCTAGAGATTTCCTTTCAAAGATTTTTCTCTGCTCATATCTGAGCACATCTTGTGTGCTTGTGGGTTTTTTGTTTTGTTTTGTTTTGTTTTGTTTGTTTTTTATCAGTAAGGGGGCCTTCCAGGTGGGACTCGGGATAAGAGAGGCAGAAAATGGGAAGGGGACTTGGGGTCAAGAACATGGAGAAGCAGAGTAGAAACTTATGTGGCTTAGCACCAAAAAAAAATAGAACTGGAGCCAGTCTGAGTCTCTCCAGCACAGGGACCATCTGGGTTCCATTAGGTATTCCTGAAACGCAGCACAAGGCCTGATACATAGCAGGTTCTCCATAACTGTGGAGTGAATGCATAAGGATTCGGGGGGGGTCTCAGACTCTTAAGATCTTAGTGTTGCAATTATGGCTGAACGAAGAAGAAAGTAGGGAAAGGAGGGATAAGGATCAGGATGGAGGATGAGGTGAGAATCTTGGAGTGGGCTAGGATTGGGGGACTGGGGCCAGGGAAGAACACAGGGTCAAAAGATGCTCCTGGTCAGGTGTAGGAGCAAGGTGGGCCCTGGAGGGGGTGCATACCTCAGGTTGAGGTACTGCAGTGATTTCATTTCCTTGGAGAAGCCGCTCAGAGTTTCAATCTGGTTGTCTCGAAGGTGCAAGCTAGTGAGATTACTTAGGTACTCCAAGCCTTCCACCTTCTTCAGCATGTTCTGTGCCTAGACTCCAGGATATAGCAGATATATTGGGAGAGGGGAGAACGATAAGGAAGGAAGAGAAGTCAGAAAGATCTGCAGCCCTGCTGGTGTGGCTCAATGGATTAAGCACTGGACTGCAAACCAAAGGGTCACCAGTTTGATTCCCAGTCAGGGCACATGCCTGGGTTGCGGTCCAGGTCCCCAGTAGGGGTTGCAGAAGAGGCAACCACACATTGATGGTTCTCTCTCCCCCTCTCTCTAAAAATAAATAAATAAAATCTTTTGTAAGAAGAGAAAGAGATGCAGCAAAAGAGGAAATCTAAGAGGTAGATAGAGAGGGGTATAGGAAGGGAGTGGAAGGGGATAGAGATCGGTGATACAAATAAAGAAATCCAAGAAAAGCATGGCTGGTGTAGTCCAGTGGATTCAGTGCCTGCTTGCGAACCAAAGGCTCGGCGGTTCAATTCCCAGGCAGGGCACATGCCTGGGTTTCGGGCCAGGTTCCTGGTAGGGGGCATGCCAGAGGCAACCACACTTTGATGTTTCTCTCCCTGTCTTTCTCCCTCCCATCTCCTCTCTCTAAAAATAAATAAATAAAATCTGAAAGAAAGAAAGAAAGAAAGAAAGAAATCCAAGAGAAGCTTCCAGTCCAGACAAAAGTCAGCAAAAGTAGTAACCCCCTACTGACTGCTCATCTCACCAAAGCTGCCTCTGATTAAGGAGGCCATGCTTCAACCCACCCCCACGTCTAAGAGCCCCACTACTCTGCTGAGAAGAAACGACTTCAACACCATGCTAGAATGAGGAAGCTCGAAAGTCTAAATGACTAAACATTTAAGTGGCCTCCTTAACCTGATGCCTGTACCCCAGTTATGGCACATTATGCAAAGCAGACTATTTCTGTATTACCCTGCATTATGTATTATCAGCCCTGCTATCTGGTCAGCAACTTGTCTGCTTTAACTTTGCATTACCACAGCATCTGGCATCAAGTAAGGGCTCAATAAATGGTACCAATTATCATTATGATGATAAAGCTAGTAGCTGAGCCTACTAGGAGCCAGGCATCCTGGCCCCCAGGATAGTGCCCTCTTCCCTGCACCAACCACCCTCTGACCCAGCGAGCTACCAGGAACAGGTTCTTCAGCTTGGGAAGGTTGAGCCCCATTGTGCTTTCCAGTTGGTTCCCTCGAAGCTCCAGTGTGTGTAAGCTGATCAGTTTTTGGGGGTCCAGGCCTGTCACCGTTTGGATGTGGTTCCCTGAGGAGCAGGAGGGTGTCAAGAGCTCAAAGCCCACTCCAAAATGTTCAGCAGCAGAGCCTCCATTTTGGGAGACTCTACATCCTTCTTTCCCTCTAATGTTGGGTAGATATGAGGAGAGACAGGTCCAGGTTTAACACCTTCCTCAAGTCTTTGCTCAATTATCAGCTTTTCAACAATGCTTGTCCTAACCAACCTGTTTGAAATTGCCACCTGTGCCCACCCACTCATTTCTTTTACCCTGATCTATTTTCTCCGTGGCACATATCTCCTTTCGACTCAGTGTATAAATTTACTTACTGTGTTTATCGTGTTCATTGTCTGTCTCCCCACCTAGATTGTACGCTGCATGACAATAGGGGCTACTTATTTGTTCACTGTTTTCTCTCCATTAGAGACAACTGCCATAACGAATCACAATATGTCCGAATGAATAAATGAATGAATGCAAATTGCTGTGTGGCACAGCCGAGGACCACATTGCCCACCCCTGTTGGCCCCAGGCTAGGAAGGAAAGAATCTGTGTAGCCCATCCTAAGGACCTACCTTTGAGATTCAGGATGCCCAGAAGAGGATGAGAGATGCCCTCAGTGTCCGTGATCTGATTATAGGCAAAACTGGCAATCTGCAGGTAGGGCAGTTCATTCAGCTGGGCACTCCGAAGCCGGTTGCCATCAGCCTTGAGCCAGAGCAGGTGGGTGAGGTGATTGAGTGGAGACAAGTCTGTCAGATGGTTCTCAGAAATATCCACATAACGCAGATGGATGTAGTAACGCAGCAAAGAGATGTCTGTCAGATCTCTAGCAGATGGCAGGGGCCAAGGTTAAGGTAAGAATCCAGCAAGGGCTGGCAGAGGTGCTAAAGCAGAGGGCAACATGGAGATGGCTTATAATGGGGAGAGGAATGAGTGACGGATGGGAGAGGTGAAGGGAGAAGAGAAGGTAGGTGGGTTCTTAATAGCGGGCAAGGATCTTGTGTCTGTGAAGGGCTGAGACCTTACATTCTGAAGGACAAGCGAGAGAGTCCAGTAGGAGCCCCACATGCCCTCTCACAGCCTCCAGTCCCCCGGGCAGCGCTGACACAGGGAGAGTCAGAGCTCCTAAAAAGTAAATTCTGTCCTTCCCTCCCACTGGGCCAGGATGAGAGCGATCCAGACTCTCAGCCAAAACACCCAGGAATGAGGATGAGAAGGAAGAATGGGCCCTACAACCTCAGTGCTCTTCTGCACCACACCCCCAAACGCACCTGTCTTTAACCTCCAGCTTGACATAAGCATGGGCCAGTCCATTTCCAGTCTTACAGAGCAAAGAAAGCCCTTCCTTCATCATGTCCTCCGTGAGGGGGTTGAGAATCCACTGCTGGAGGAAGCAGAGTCAGGCATCCCTTCCCAGCCCAACCCTGTGCTTAGCCCCAGGACCCCTCGCTTCCAAGCTCTCACTTCCTCGGAGCCGCCTTCCTCCTCTTTCCTGTCATCCTCCCACTCCTCTGTCTCCTTCTCGTCTTCTTCCCTTCCCAGATCTTCCTGGTCTGGCTCGAAATCTTCCAGATCCTCTTCATCTGACATCTCTCTTCCCTGCTGAAGGCTCTGGAGTTTGATCAAGCCAGGTCCTGGTCCCGAGAAAAAGGTCTCCTCAAAGTCTGCCCACCGTCAACCCCCTCACCTCCATTGATGGGGACGGCAGTATTACCCATCACCTCTCCCCTCTTTCCCGGCTATGCTTCTTTCCTCATCCCTATGAACATCTCGTTTTGATTCCCAGCCTCCATATTTCCCACCAAGGAGCCCTCTCTCAGGATGCCTTTCCAGGCCCCTGAGACCCAACTCTCCTTCAGCAGCTCATCTCCCTGTTTCCCGGATGGCCCTGCCCAGTTCTTCCCACCTCTCTTACCGCCCCCTCCCCTTGCTTTGCATTCCTAACCCCAGCCCCTGCATTTCTTCTAACTCTCCCATCCTGCTTTGCCCCGTTTGCTTGGCCCCTCGGGGACGGGGACACCAGCCCTCTGCAGTCTCCAATCCTCCCACCCAATCCTCCTTCGCAGAAGGGCGCAGACTCTGGTTCTGTTCAATTACAAGCAATTCTGGAGAGGGTCCTGGCCCTGAGAGGGCAGGGTTGTTGTGCAAGAGGGGGAAGAGGGAAGAGGCGTCGTGTGCTGTGGTTATGGCAACGGAGGGGCGGGGCACTGGCCGTCCGCAGTGGGCGACCGTTGGGAGAAGAGCCCCGGCTAACTGACCTGGCTCAGTGGTTGACAGATTGCAAATTCATTCTCTCAAACCCAGGAACCCGGGTGAGGGATTGGCCAAGGGCCTAAGACAGGGGGCGGGGCTTAGAACAGAGCGGAGGGTAGGGGTGGGGGCGGGGCTGTCCGTTACCTGAGACCTTAAAGGGGCCGGACTTCCCCAATGCAAAGCGCTGTGAATGCAAAGGAAACTCATCCCCTGAAGCAACAGGCGGGGAAAGAGGAGCAAAAATACCAAGGCAAGTGGACTGATTCCGGGCTTCCCTCCTACCTAACCTCCCCCACCCCACCCCGCCCCGCACACAAACACCGGGCCTGGCCTTTCGTTATTTTCAGATACAGCTTTGGAATGGAAGAAGCCCAAGCCCAAAACGACCTGAGTTGGAGTCCTGGCAAATCTGTAGTTTACTAGCAACTTACCTAAGACTCCACTTTCTCATTTGTAAAAGAGGCTTAACTACACCAACTGCCAGGGATAGAGTATGAGCCTAATCTATGCTAAAGCACTGTACGGATTACTAAACCAGTTTGGGAGCATTTCACTCCTCCTCATGTCCTGCACTGGTTTGATGCAAAACTTTTGGGGAGAAAATCCTACATGTGCCCACTAAAATGCTCTTCGAACAGCAGTTAAGCACTGATATAGCCAAACCCAGGCACTCTGGCTTGTGACTTGTTGAAGGAGACAAAAATAGAGAGGTTGAGATGCAACTAATATTTTGTGCTAGACATGGTGTGAGATACCTTTACAAGTGATATTTAATCTGCACACCTGTGAGATAGATAGTATTTGAAAGAAGAGGAAACTAAGACCCAGGGTGGTTAATGTTTATGACACAATTCCAGCCTAGGGAAAGGAGATTACCAATCTTGTGGAATCTAATATAAATGAAACAATTTTGCAACAAGGTGAGATATCATGTGACTAATTGTGAAATAGTGTGTTACAAAGTGGTCCAATGGAAGGTGTGGTGGGCTGGAAATCAGGAAATATCACCTCCCGGCCTGACTAGCTTGGGTAATATAGTTAACAGACAAATATGTTTTAACACACTTTTGTTAAACACTCTGTGCCAGGCGGTGCCAGCTGGGCTCTCAAGGACTGTAAAACACAGTCCCTGTTCTCAGGGACCTTACAGTCCAGTGACAGGGTTAAGTAAACAGGTAATTCAGTATAATGAGTGGTCATAATAATGCCACCCAACACTTACAGAGCTTTTACTTAGTGCCAGGGGGTAATTTCATTGTGCATAGGTATATTTAATATCATATATTCAGCTCACTGAATCCAGAGGAAGCACCTTTGGTAAGGCCTGGAGGAGAAAAAGCTCAGTGGCTGTGCAAGGAAAGCAGGCAGTTCCGCTGGCTGGAACCTTAGGTAGGTGTACGTAGTGGGGTGAGGCAAGATCAGCAAACAGAGTTGGATCACACTAAAGAATGTGGACTTGATCCTGAAAGCTGTGAGGAGCCATTGGAGTTATTTTGTGTTTTGTTGAAGGACTGAATCTGCAATGTATAATAAGAGTAGATACTCTATCCTCCTTGATAACATCCTTCCCTCCGTAACTGTTCTAAATGGTATCTCCTTTGATTATAAAAGTAATAATTAAAATAAAATAATAGAGAAGTATATAAGAGGAACATAAAAGTCTATGATCTCCCTCAGCACCACTCTCATTTTTTGATAAAGTTAATTTATTAATGAAGATGTTTAAAAAACACAAATGTATCAATCATACATACTGTTCATCAACTGGGTTATTGTCATTTAAAGATATGTTTTGTGCCCTCACTGGTATGTCTCAGTAGATTGAGTGCTGGCCTGCAAACCAAAAGGTCACCAGTTTGATTCTCAGTCTGGACGCATGCTGGTTGGGGACATACGAGAGGCAACTGATCAATGTTTCTCTCCCTCTCTTCCTCCCTCCCTTCCCCTCTAAAAAATAAACAAACTATGGATTAAAAAATCTATAAAAATACATTTTGGACATCTCTCATATCACTAAACATAGATCCACCTCTTTCTGTTTGATAGTTGTCTAATCTTCCATTATGTGGATATGTGGTAATTATTAAAGTGTTCCTTATTGATGGATATTAACTTTAAAAATTGTCCACATTATAAACAGTGCTGCATCAAAAGTCCTCATAGATATATCCTTACTATTCTGCATAAGTCCTCTGTACAAGTACTTCTGAAATTGTCACATGCATAGGAATTGCCTGAGGATCAGATTAAAACGAAGCTCCTGACCCCGTGAGTGATGCCAACACTGCTGGTCCACAGACCACACTCTAAGTAGCATGGTTCTGTGGGATCGCGTCTTAGAAGGTGCAGTTTCTAGTTCCAGGATACATGCTTACCTTTGCCAATCATGATAGGTTGAAAAATAGGTATGTCATTATTTTAATTTGCATTTTTATTGTTGGTGATGTGGTTTGTTTTTGTGCATCCATGTACTTGTATTTGTTTTATTTTACAAATTGTCTTTTCATATTCTTTCTCATGTTCCTGCTATGTCATTAAGTTTTAAAATTGGCCCTGGCTAGTGTGGATCAGTGGATTGAGTGTTGGATTGTGAACCAAAGGGTCACCAGTTCAATTCCCAGTCAGGACACATGCCTGGGTTGTGGACCAGGTCCCCAGTGGGGAGCAGGTGAGAGGCAAACACACATGGATGTTTTTCTCCCTCTCTTTCTCCCTCCCTTCCCCTCTCTCTAAAAATAAATAAATAAAATCTTTAAAAACTAATAAAATTGATTTGGAGAAGCTCCTTTTGATTTGGATATTAACTGTGGCAGAGACTGCCACCTGCCTATCTAACATTCATTCTTCCCTTTTTTCTCCCTAAGAGAATAGTTTTTTAAAAGTTTTATTAACATTTAATGTACCATAAAATTCATCCACTTAGAATGTACAATGCAATGGCTTTTAGTATGTTCATAGTTGCGCAACCATCACTACAATGAAATTTAGAACATTTTCATCACCCCTAAAAGAAGCCCTCTACCTTTTAGCCACGTGCATCTCAATCCTCCCTTCCACTCCTGCCCCTGGCCACCACTAATCCCCTTTCTGTCTTTACAAATGTGCCAATTCTGTACACTTTACGTAAATGAAACCATACAATGGGTGGGGCTTTATAACTGGCTTCCTACTCTTGGCATCATGTTTTTAAGGTCCATCCATGTTGTAGTCCATATCAGTACTCCATCTCTTTTAATTGCTCAACAATATTTCATTGTATGGTTTTTAATCTTAAATTCATCTGAAATTATGTTTGTGTATAGTGTGAGATAGGGATCTAACATTTTGCCAAAAGAAAGCTGATTTTCTCAGCACCATTTGTCCATTAATCCCATTTTTTCCTTCTGATTTAAAATGCCATCTTTATCACTATATATATATATAGTTTCTGAACTATTATTTTCCATTGGTATGTCTGGATATTTCTGCATTAGTGCCACATTGTCTTAGCTATTGGTTTTTCTGGATATGTCATGTATCCTGCTACCTTATTAGTTCTAATAATAGAGTAGATAGTCCATTTATTAGACAGAGAGAAGTGGAGGAGTTCAATAAAACTTAAGAAACTAAGTTCCTAAAATATACCAGGGGAGGCCCCTCAAAACCCCAGAATTTAATTATAAAGAGCTGTGTACTTATTCATACATGTTTAAATGTCAGTCACCTTCAAAATACTCTCCATTTGATGCACTACATGTATCGAAACGTTTTTCCACTGCTCAAAATGGTTTTTGAACTTGTCAATTTTGATGCCTTTAGTGCTGCTGGAGTCTTTTGTTTCACCTCTTCCACAGTGGCAAATGTTTCCCTTTGAGGACTTTTTCATATGGAAACAAAAAAGAAGTCGCTCAGGGGAGATCTGAAGAATGGGGAGGGTGGAGCATGGGGGTCGTGCCATTTTTCGGTCAAAAATGTGTGATGTTGGTAGGTGCGCTCATAAATCACCAATCATGAAATGGGCAGACATGTTTAGTCTTCAAAAAAACTTCACTGAAGCTGAACACAGCCTCTCATAACAACGTCAGCTGGCACACTGGTACAGATGGGTTCCTAGAACACTCACCTAGTGGGGAAGCCTATACTACAAGTGGCATGCCCTTCAGAAGATAATTACAGGTTTTTTGGGGTGCCCCCTCATATAAAAAATGCAGATTAAATAGATATATGGTATAGGATTCATCGAAGGTGGGAGAACCTTGAAGCAGAAAGAATGAGAAGCTGAGGATGATAAGGGCCTGAAGTAAGAAGATGGCACGGAAAGGAAATTTCAACAGGGCTCAGTAACTGAAAAGACACAGGGCGTGGAGAAGAGGAATATAGTCAGGGTTTGGCTGAATCTAGGATTCCTGGAAAAATAGCATTGGCAGTGAAAAGCAGTGGAGAGGTTTGAACCTGGAGCTGCAGAAGGTGATCACTTTCTCTGAGACTTGCTGAGATTGCAGTGGTAGTAGAACATCCACATGGAAACAGGGAGCTAGAGCTGAGTCTCAGGATGGCTGACCCTTTTGCTCAACTATCCTTCCCAGGACGGCAGTCCTCAGAACTGCCTTCTCCCATGTCTGGGTTTCCCCACTGTCGTGCCATGCTGCAGGTAGCACTCAGGGACCCAGCTGAAACCAGTCGTATTCAGACAGAGCTCCTTTTTTGCTACTTTCTCATAAGAGCAAGGAAGCTTCTTTCCCAGAATTCCCTGCTACCCCAGGATTTTCTTTTATGTGAAATAATAAATGTCCTTAAATACCATTTGGTCAGAGTTTCTGTGACTCAATGGAAAGCATTTCGATAACACCTGTATTTTCGTTGTATCTCTATCATCCATAGTTTGCAACATTTTTCAACAAAAGATGTGTGTGTGCACGGGTTTCTCATTTTTCACATTCAGATTATACTCCAAAGATTAAATGACATCTATAGCTGTGACGTGGTGGTAAATGTTTAACAGGCTCTCCAGGGAGAAATAAAGCCCTAATTTTTAGTATTTGCTTATTTCTCTGCTGTAAATGCTCCTACCATGGCTGATTTCAAGCTAGCGACTCACAATGTGGCATTTCCATACATGACCCTACAGACACAGGCAAATAGCTTCAAGAGCACAGATGATAGTAAAATTGTTATGGGCTGAATTGTGTCCTCCTAAAATTCATATGTTGAAGCTCTAACTCACCCCCCAACCCCCAAACCTCAGAATGACTGTATTTGGAGACTGGGCCTTTAAAAATATGATTAAGTTAAAATGAGGCTATTTAGGTGGCTCAAATCCCATCTGACTGGTATCAGTATAAGAAGGGGAAATTTGGACACAGGGCACCAGTGCACAGAGAAGAAAACTGTGAGGACACAAGAAGGCAGCCACCTGCAAGCTAAGGACAGAAGCCTCAGAAGAAACCAAACCTACTGACACTTTGCTGTTGGACTTCTTGCCTCCAGATCTGTGAGAAAATTAACTTCTGTTTAAACTATGTAGCATTTAGTTATGGCAGTTTTAGCAAACTAATACAAAAATGTACTAAAATAGTGAAAAAGTGGTAAGTTTTGAGTACTTTATTTAAATTATGTTTATACATTTTAATTTTAATTTTTAAATATTTATTTATTAGAATTACAGCATCACATTTTAATTCCTGAACTTTGCAATTCAGCATTAATATGTATACAAATAGTGTAAAAGTGCAATGGTATTTTCAATACAAAATAAACACTTGTTTTAGAAAAACTATACTTCCTACCTACACAGACAGCCTAGCTTTTACAAACAATAGCCAAAATTAAAACTAACCATAAAAATAACTGTAAAAATAAATTGGGACAACTGTAGTAAAATAAACAATAAAAAAAGAAAGAATCATTTCTTCCAGAAAAAAGTAAAAGTAAAATAAAATCAACAATATGCCCAGGTTGGTGCGGCTTAGTGGATTCAGTGTCACCCTTCGAACTTAAAGGTCGCTGGTTTGATTCCCAGTCAGGGCACATGCCTAGGTTGCAGGCCAGGTCCCTGGCTGGGGGCATGGAAAAGGCAACCGATTGGTTTCTTTCAACAGAGAGAGGGGAAAGGAGGGAGATAGAGAGGGAGGGAAACATCCATGTGATGTTCGAGAGATACATTGATCTGCTGCGCCTCGCAAGCCCCCAGCCAGGGACCCAGCCTGCAACCAAACCAGCAACATCTCAGTTCACAGGGTAGCACTCAATCCACTGAGCCACAAGAGTCAGAGCTGAGTCCCAAATTTTTATTTCAAACCAAGAACTCTTTTCCCAGTCCCAGGCTTATACAGCTAACCTCCTACTTCTCTGCTTTTAAGACTCACCAGCATCTCAAACTTAACGTATCCAGACAAATTCTGTATCTTGTTCCCTAACTGCTTTTTCTGAGCATTCCCTGTATCACCATTCCTACGTTCCATCCAGAAACCCAGGGCCATCTTGTCATTTTTTCTCCCTCAGCAACATCTTCCCACTAGTCCCCACTGAATCTACCACCAAGTGTGACCTGTTCTACCTCCAAATGTATCATGAATCCATCCACTTCTCTCCATCGTGTGACACCTCTCTTACCCAAACTATTATCGCTCTCTGGAACTACTACGGTAGCCTCCTAAATAGTCTTCGTGATTCCACTCTTTCTCTCATCCAATTATCTTCTCTAAGTAGCTACAGTGAGCTTTTTCAATTGTAAAGAGAACCCTCTATTTTAACCCCTCAGTCTTTCCTGCTGTCCTGAGGATAAAATACTCATCACCGTGGTCTATACGCAAAGCCCAGCAAGGTGTATCACAACCTTTGCTATTGGGTATGAGCTACACTTGGGCCACACAGCCCTCTTTCCAGTTCCTCAGACCTCAGCTCCCTCCCGCTTCAGGGCTTTCATTTATACTTTTTTTGTTATTTTATTTTATTTTATTTATTTTTAGACAGAAGGGAAGGGAGGGAGAAAGAGAGGGAGAGAAACATCCATGTGTGGTTGCCTCTCACGCGCCCTGTACTGGAGCCCTGCATGTGAGAGATGTTGCTGAGGGAGAAAAAATTAGCAAGGCATTAGCAACACAACCCAGGCATGTGCCCTGACTGGGAATTGAAGGAATCAAACTGATGACCCTGCGGTTCGCAGGCCGGTGCTCAATCCACCGAGCCACACAAGCCAAGGCTCACTTATTCACTTGTATGTGGAACTCAGCTAACTCCCACTCACCCTCTAGGCCTCAGATTAAATGGGACCTCCTCAGAGAGGCCTTTCCTGACACCTAATCCAAATTAGGATCCCCTCACATAATTCCCTGCTTTTCCTTGATTGTGTAAACATAATTTGTCTTTATATATAAATTTGTGAGTCAAGTTTGTTTCCTTCTAGATGTCATCAAGGACTTCTGCATTGGCTTCTTCTAACTCCAACAGACCTTGAGTTTCCCACCACATTCTACTGCCTGGCACAGTGCATGCTACACAGTAAGTGCTCAATAAATGCTTACTGAATGAGTATTAAATGTGCTTTCTAAAAGTAATTAAAGATACCCTCCCTCATTGAGGATTTGTCTTTGTGTAGAGGAAATGTGTCTACCTCCTCTCTCTACTTTGAGAATCACAGGTGAGGACTGAAGAAAGAAAGAGCCAGGGAGATCGCCCTGGCATAATCTAGTTACTATTCACTAGAAGGAAGTAGAGACCCTAAAGGATATAATGATAGAAAGAAAACTCCCAATAGCTGAGGCAGTATTTTAAAAATTACCAAGGATATGCCCTGGTCGGATGGCTCAGTTCACTGGGGCACCCTCTCCTACACCAAAAGGCTGCGGGTTCAGTCCCCTGTCGGGGCACGTGCGGGAGGCGGCAGACGGATGTTTCCCTCCTTCTCCTTTCATCTCTCTCTAAAGCCAATGATAGAAAGTATCCTCAGGTGAGGATTTTTTTTTTTAAATTAGCAAGGATAAACAAAACCTTTGGATGACTAGCCGACTTATCTAGTAAGGCTGGCAGAGTTGAAGAGGCATTGGTTATTGCAGTAGGTCTGCTCCTTTATGCTGCGGTTTCCAGCATAACCTGTGTCTCCTCCTTCCGGCCTCCAACCTCCAAGGTGAACAAAAAGATTCTCCCCCGCGGAGGGTCCCTAGGTATAATTACATTGATAGCAGGAAGGCGAGGGAGATGGGGAAGCAAAAAAAAAAAAAACTTTTGAAGGATGGAAGACGGCAGCCCTTTAAACGTAATAAAACTCGGGGTGCAGAAGCCCTAGTCCCTTCCTCTCTACTCTGGAGCTCGGGGCTAGACTAGCTGCCCATTAGAAGCCCGCCTAGCGGGCCGCGCTTCCGCCCCAGCGCCTTTGTTCCGGGACAGAACTTTCCAGACGCGAACGCTGGCGCCGGAAACAGGTGGGCGGGGCGGAAGAGGCCGTCCGGGGCGGGGCCCCAGGTAAAGGGCTCCTGGCTTGGTCGCAGGCGTCAGGGGAGGCGAGCTGGGACGAGACCCTAGCAACGGGCGTGGCCGCTGGGGGGCGCGCCAGCCTCTCTGGCCGCTGCCCGCCCGAGGCCCGCCAGCTCTCTCGATCGCCGCCTGCTGTGAGTCAGCGGCCCCGCCCGCGCGACTTGGCTGCTGTTACGTAACTGGGCTCCCGGCGGCTGCGTGGGGCTCGGCATCTGGGCTCGGCGTCTCCGCTGCGGCTGACATTTTCTGCAGTCGCCAGCTGGTTACCATTCTTGGGTTTTGCAGGATGGCTTGTTTAACCTTTCCAAGCCTGGGTTTCCGAATCTGTAAAAATTGTGATATACTTGTTGTGAGGTTTAAATGAGATGCAGTATGGTGGTGTTTCATCGTATACATATTTAATGTGAACTCAGCACTACTCAGATTAAATAGAGCAGAAGGTCGCCAGCCACCATTCTGCACGAGTGTGAGATGGGAGACTGGACTATGTATGATTTCTTGGCACCAGTTCTGGACCTTTAATTGTGTATCTTGTGAATCTCACTGCGATTCTTGTGTTTTGTTTTTAAAACTAGATTCTGGTGTTTTAAGATGCGTTTTTTCCGTATAACAGTACCCATCTGAAGTCAATCCAACCATTTCATTGGACATGCAACCAAATTTAACAGCAATCTCTTTCCATGATGGAAAAAAATTAAAAATATATTTATTTTAGAGAAAAGGATGGAGAGAAACTTCGATGCCAGAAAGAAACACTGATCAGTGGCCAATGGTGACCTTTCGCTTTGTGGGAGGATGCCCAACCAACTGAACCACACCAGTCAGGGCTCATGTGATAACTCTGGAATGAAAACTGAAAGAACACTGAATTTATGCCTGGAAGAAATGAACCAGAAATCTGTTAACAATGGCAGTATACAACCAAAAAAAAAAAAGAAAGAAAGAAAGAAAAGAAAAGAAAAGAGAAAAGAAAAGAAAAGAAAAGAAAAAAGCTCTTAGTCTCAAGTCACAGTTCAAACCTCCTGCCAGAGAAGACTGCCTTTGGATGGGAGGATTTCAAAACCAGCCACAGATGGCCTAACAGTTTTAGAAACCACTTTAACCTCAAAAGCATGCAAACTGACTGCTGGGTAGGCTGTATCTGTGGGGGAATAGGCAGCAAAACCCATCCAGAGCTACTGAAAAGAATTACTGGGCTATCTTCCAGAATATAATAAGGTTAGTATCTTCTTGGGAGGCAAAAGCCCAACTGCTTTTGTATTTCCAAATTAGATACACAAGGACCTCCTTGTGTATTAATTACGACCTCCTCTCTCATGGTGGCAGTGTAGCTCTGTGTTTAATAAAGCCAGACATGTTCTACAGGGTTACAGATCCCCGTGCCATAAAGAAAAAAAAATTGCTTGTACTTTAGCAATCAAATGCAAGGTCCTGAGTGACTGCAGCCCTTTTCCTGATTTGGTTTTAGAAGTTGAGTAGGTCCTTCAGGAGAATGACCTTGGCTTTACTGTTGCAGTACCATGCAGTACCAAGCAGCAGTACCATGCTAAGGTACCATGCACTTCATGAGTGTGTTCATAAAGCCATTGAATTCTTCCTCCCCCAGCATCACCCCTACACTCAGCTGATCTAAGCATGATTTGCTATTTCAAAGCCACATACATGAGGCTGAGATTCCTCCTTGACTCCCAGAGCCATGAATGCTGACCCTAATATTAATGTGGTAATGAGCTGGAAGAGTTGGAAGTTCTTTAGTATTACCAGTTGCATCATTTATATCAGACAGGAAAATAATCAAGCCTAAACCAATCCATGCATATTGGGAAGAATGTGTTTAGGATTTTAAGGATTTTTTTATTAACAAAGAAATGAAACTCGTTGTTTAAGTGGCCTAGCAAGTGGCTTGTGAACAAAATTGAAGGGCTTCTTGAGAGCCACAAAGAAACGCTAATAAAAAGCTTGAGGAATGGCCCTGGCTGGTGTGACTCAGTGGATTGTCAGCTTGCAAACCAAATGGTTCGATTCCCAGTCAGGGCAAATGCCTGGGCCAGGTCCCCAGTGCGGGGTGCATGAGAGGCAACCTCATGTTGATGTTTCTGTCCCCCTTTTGCTCTCTCTAAAAAGTAGATAAGTAAAATCTTTTTTAAAAAGTTGAAGAACTGATAAAATCCCCAGAAGATAAAGATATAATGAACAGGAAGAAAAGACCAGTTCAAATCTTCATAGATATGTTGAAGTGTTCCATACTGCCAAATACCTGAATGATTTAATTTCTGAATAAAAGTGCTCTATGGAGAAAAACCTGAAAATTATAGGTATAGTTAAATTTATTCATTGTACATTTTTATAAACCAGCAATTGCTTATATAAGTATGCACCCATAGAAATGAGTGCTTTGGTCCATTGAAAAACTTACACAATAATGAACATGGCATCTCTTTCTATAATAGCCAAAAACTATTAGCTATTAGTTGGAAATAATTCCAACTAATAGGAATTATTGGAATCCCATAATAGAAATAATTCAAATCCCATCAATAGATACATTGTAGTACATACATGCAATGAGATACTGTAAAACAATTAAAATAATGAGCTACTATTTCATGCAACAACATGGACGACTCACAGACATAATGTTGAGAAAAATAAGTCAGACACAAAATATACACTAGCTCTAACTGGTGTGACTTGGTAGTTGGAGCAGTTGTCCTGTAAACTGAAAGTTTGCAGGTTCGATTCCTGGTCAGGGTACATGCCTAGACTGTGGGTTTGGTCCCTGGTGGGGACACACACAAGAGGCAGAGGGTCCTCAGGTGAGGATTTTAAAAAACAACAACAATACACCCTGGCGGGTGTGGCTCAGTGGACTGAGTGTTGGCCTCTGAACTGAAAGGTCACAGGTTCCATTCCCAGTGAGGGCACATGCCTGGGTTGTGGCCCAGGTCCCCAACTGGGGGCATGCTAGAAGTAACAGATTGATACATCTCTCGCACATCGATGTTTTTCTCCCTCTCTTTCTCCCTCCTCTCCTCTCTCTAACAATAAATAAATAAAATATTTTAAAAACAGGCTTAAAAATAAAAATTAAAAAATGCAACACATAATATATGGTTTCATTTATATGAAATTGAAGAAGAGGCAGAGCTAATCTATACTGATAGAGGTCAAATCCTAGTGAGTTTTAGGGATGTAGTGCTAGGGCAGGGGCAAGAAGGAGCCTTGTGGGATGCTGGAGATACACTTGATCTTGATGCTAGAAATGGTGGTCGTGTAGCAATATAAATATAAACATAGCACAGTACTCGCTGGCTTCAGAACTCATCAGACCCTGTACTTGTCTCACTTTGATAAGAAAAAAAATGTGTCAGGACTCGTCGCACTTGCTAGAACTTGTATGAGAAAATGCTTCACAAGAGAAAATGCTTCATCTTCTGGTGCTCATCGGTTTCAGCACTCATCACAGAATGAATTGATGATGCATACCAAGGTACCACTGTATGTAAAAATCCACTGAGCAGTTTAAGATTAGTGTACTTCATGCATGTTACATATCAATATAAAAGCAAAAAGTTAAATTACTTGTAGCAGCATGGAATATGTGAGCTATTATCAACAAATATTCAAGCAGTTCAAGATCCAGTGGCAACAATTGCTAAATACCATGTTTGAAACAACCAGCAACTTCTCAGGCTGAACTGGAGTCAGCTGTGGCTTAGGCTCGCTTAGCCTTCATCAACTTGGCTATCACACAGATCCTCCACTGATACTCATAGGCCGCTATCCACTGTCATGATGTAATTATTTCTGTTGTCACACTGGCAAGAATATCCAGGTTGGGTGGATGACAAGTATTCAGGTTTACATCTTTCTTTTTAATATGCTTGCTCCTGTCTCTTTAATTAAAATATTATAAAATTTTATTCTGTACATCCTTGTACAGTGTGGGGTAAATGTAGTTTACAATTGTAAGTACATGAAACAGAGTTTATTCTTTTATTATTTATTATTATATTGTTTTCTTTTTTAAAGATTTTATTTATTTTTTAGAAAGGGGGAGGGAGGGAGAAAGGGAGAGAAACATCAGTGTGTGGTTGCCTCTTGCATGTCCTCTACTGGGGACCTGGCTGCAACCCAGGCATGTGCCCTGACAGGGAATCGAAATTACGACCCTCTGATTAGCAGGCTGGCACTCAACCACTGAGCCACACCAGCCAGAGCTAATTATTATATTATTTTCCATTCAAACAACTTTTAATCTACTTTTGCCCCACCCTGTACCTGTGCTGCCACATATTGTATTTGACTCAAACTAACATATGCTGTACCTAATGGGGGTATGAGATTTTCAAGGGTAATGTTGACTACCAGGCATAGTTGTCCCCACACTTCTCCTGACTCTGTCCTCCCAAAATGTGAAGCTTGTAGCACAATGCTTGACACATGGCTTGACCGCAAAAGCTTGTAAGTAATCAAGCCTGAATTCTCTGCTACACTGTATTCTCCTTGACCCCTTTTCTCACTCTACACAGTCTCTCCAAACCCCTCATTGATTCTCATAGTTCACTTCCTGGATAAAGGCTGACGCATCTCCCAGATTCATTTCTTCCCCAGGTCTCTACCTCCTCCTCCATTCCTGTCATTGTCAAGTGTGTTCTGGATGGTTCCTTCTGGTTGTTGCCTGGATACCTCAAAAACATGTCCTAAACTGGACTCACCATCTCTCCTTCCCACCCTCTGGCACCTGCCCCGAGTTGCTCCACTTCCTGTCATCTCCGTCTTTGTTAGGGGCTCCTCTTCCTGTCATCTCCGCCTTTGTTAGTGGCACCACCATCCGACAAACTCTTCCAGGCTCAACACCTCTCTCTCTTTCCTTTCCCTGGCCTCAGCATCTAACCAGTTACCAAATCTGGCGATTCTATCAGTGGGTTGTTTTTTTTTTAATTTTTTATTTATTGGTTTTAAGGGGAGAGAGGGGGTGGGGAGAAATATCGATTTATTGTTCCACTTTATTTATGCATTCATCAGTTGATTCTTGTATGTGCCTTGACTGGGAATCAAACCTGCAGCCTTGGCTTATCAGGATGATGCTCCAGCCAGCTGAGCTACCTGACCAGGGCCCTCTCAGCGTTCCTTGGATTCTTTTCATTCTTATTTCTACTGCCTTATTTCAGTCTTTTGACACTTGTCACCTGGGCTGCTAGAACCAGTCTTGGTGCTTCATGCCCTATGTCCTTCAAATCCTCCTCAACATTGCTGCCAGGGTAGCTTTTCTTTTTCTTTTTCTTTTTTTTTTACCATTTTAAAACATTTAATTTTTTAAATATATAGACCTGGCTGGTGTGGCTGAGTGGACTGAGCACTGGCTGGTGAACCCAGGAATCACTGGTTCAATTCCCAGTCAGGGCACATGCCTGGCTTGTGGGCCAGATCCCCAGTTGGGGGTGTGTGAGAGGTAACCACACAATGTTTCTCTCACACAGCTTCTTTCCCTCTCTTTCTCCCTCCCTTCACATCTTTCTAAAAATAAATAAACAAAATATTTTAAAATATATATGTATAATCTTTATTGTATTATTTTCCATTACCATGCAGTACCCTTATCCCCCCTCCCCCCATCAGTCACCACACCGTTGTCCAGGTCCATGAGCCCTTGCAGGGTGGTTTTTCTAAACTGAGTGTCTGACCTTGTTCCTCCCCCGCTTGTCTCCTCCTTGGCTCCCCTGTCCACAGACAAACACTTGCACTCTTTAGCTTGTCCTACAAAGCCTCCTTCAGCCGGCACCAGCTCCTCTAGGTTTGTGTCCATGCTTGCTTTCTGGCTGCAGCAACCCTGAAGTCTTTGAACTTCCCCAACCCCAACTACAGCCTCTGGCTTTTTTAATGTAAGCTCCGTCTGGAATGCCTTCTACATGCTGCAACCCTAAACTCACCCCCATCCTGCAGAAACGCCTCTCAGGCCAATTGCTAGCCATTTGCTGAGATTCAGCCAAGTGTCATCTCTTCCAGGACACTTTCCTTTCCTAACCGCTTTGTCCCTGGTTAGCAGTCCCGTCCTTTTTACCCCCGTACACTTTCCTTACACCTCTGTAATTTCATCTACTACATGGTAAACTGTTTTTATGAATGTCCTTGTAACCTGTTTGAGGGTTCACTGCTCCATCCCTCTGTGCTTAGCACACATGATCACATTTAAACCAGAAACTGTTCCAAGCGTTTTACATGTATGAAACTTCACTGAGTTCTCATGAATATCTCATGCAGTAGATACCAATAGCACTTCTGTTTTACAGAAAAAGAAACAGCACTAGGGAGGTTGAGAAATTTACCCAAGGTCACGTGTGCACACTGGCCTTCAGGCATCCACACCCAGTCAGCCTCGCTCCTCCCCACTGAGGATGCACAGCCTGCATCCTCCACCACTGTAGTATATTGTCTCTCCTCAGAGGGGGCGCTTAGTACGTGTTAAATACATCATAATGGCTATGATTAGTGAGTGCATCCTGAGTACCTGATTCCATACTGAGTGCTTTAACTGGATTATTTCAACTCCACAACAACCCTGTGAGGTATGTACCACCACTGTTACCCATTTTACAAGGCAGAAAACAGGTTCAGAGAAGTTTGGTAACCTCCCCAAGGACACAGCTAATTAGTGGCATAGTTTCACTCACGACGGAGATTTTAATCACTACACTCTCCCAAATGAGACATACACTTTACGAATGGACGGGCATCCAGGACCAAGACTAGAACAGCATGGAGACCTGTGCCATTTCCTGCCCAAGGCCCGAAAGACAGTGTTCGGAACCTCATAGAACGGGCTGACTCACAATTGGGTCGGAGAGAGACCTACCCAGGAGCAGTGACCAGAATGACAAGCCCATGGAAATCGAGGCCAGCACAATGCAAGAATCCCCTTGACTCCATGCCCCTGGAGTCGGTTGCCCAGGGGACTCAAGGATACCGACAGTGGAGAACAGACCTCCAGAGACCCCAAAGCGATGCCAGAAAGGGACTAACCGCCCAAGGTGGTCTCCTCGTGGGGGCGTGGCCTCGGTGTGGGGCGCAGCCTGGGGCGGCAACGCGAGGGTTAACCACCCGGGAAGGTCCAGTTTGCGCCCAGGTGGGGCCAAACCTGGGGGAGGCGCTGGAGGTGAAAACCGCCGGCGCTCTTCGCCCCACGTGCCGCGGAACCCGCGACCTCCCCGCTGGGGGAGCTAAGAGATGTTCCGGAGCCGCCGGTGGCGCGGACACTGGGCAGGCGAGGGGGACGGCCCCGGAGAGGCCCGAAGGGGTGAACTCGCGAGAGTCTCGGGAGACTGGGACGGATGGGTGAGGACTAGTTGCGGGGGGAGCGAAGAGGGCGGGGCGGGGCGGTGAGCAAACGGGTGAAAGGTGGGCCACCTGGTTGAGGAGCCTCCGCCAGGTCGCCGCACTTCACATCCTCTTCTCTGCTAACTCCTCTCCAGGTCAGTCCCGAAGGCGAGAGCGACTGGGAGAAGAGAAACGCCCCGGCAAGACTCTTTCGGGGAATCCTCCAGCTCCTCGCCTCCATGGGCCAGACGGCCCTGGCAGGGGGCTGCAGTAGCACCCCCACCCCACAGGCCCTGTACCCTGACTACTCGCGTCCCGAAGGTTTGGAGGAACTGCTTTCTGCTCCCTTTCCTGACCTGGAGACTCAGCGGCGCCACGGCTGGAACCCCAAGGACTGCTCAGAGAACATCGAGGTCAAGGAAAGGGGATTGTGCTTTGAACGGCGGCCCGTAGCCCAGAGCACTGATGGGGCCCGGGGTAAGAGGGGCTACTCGAGGGGCCTGCACGCCTGGGAAATCAGCTGGCCCCCGGAGCAGCGGGGCACCCACGCCGTGGTGGGTGTGGCCACGGCCCTCGCCCCGCTGCAGGCAGACCACTACGCGGCGCTGCTGGGCAGCAACAGCGAGTCTTGGGGCTGGGACATTGGGCGTGGGAAGCTATACCATCAGAGCAAGGGGATAGGGGCCCCCCAATATCCAGCCGGACCTCAGGGTGAGCGGCTGGAGGTGCCGGAGAGGCTGCTGGTGGTTCTGGACATGGAGGAGGGAACTCTGGGCTACGCTCTTGGGGACACCTACCTGGGGCCAGCGTTCCGCGGACTGAAGGGCAGGACCCTCTATCCGGCAGTAAGCGCTGTCTGGGGCCAGTGCCAGGTCCGCATCAGCTACCTGGGCGAAAGGAGAGGTGAGGCCTGGGTAGGTGTGGGAGAGTGTTCTTTCACTGCTGGCTGTGGTTTGGGTTGGAAACCCAACACCTTTACGAAAGTGGAGGGAACCTCCATCTGACCTGCCTCCCTAACCCTTTATTCAGTGCCAGGAATGGCTAAGGGTCTTCACAGCTGTTACCTAATTTAATCCTCCCAACAGCAGTAGAGGTAGAGGTGACGCTTGGGAACTTGCTGTAAATGGTGAGCCCCAGATTGGAGGGAGGCTCTCCAGGGATTAGGGCTTTACAGGAGCTATCAGCTCCTGGAGCAGAGGTGTGCAGGGTTAAAGGGCTCCTGGGCTAGGTGTACAAGTTTGAAAGGCAGTGCTAGGCACCCAGAGTGTGACACTTACATACCTACTTCTTCAGTCAAACCCCAGGAAGGAGCCATTGGGGACTGCCCCCCCCTCAAATGGGAGGAGCAGTAGAGGCGGGGTTTGGGGTGGGGCTGCAGGGGAGGGGCCTCCTTGGGGAAGCAATGGGGCCAGGCTTGGAACTGATTGAACTGTTCTCTGCAGTTGTAGTCTTAGCAGAGGCTGGAGGCCTCTCCTCCTATTATCACCCAGGGTGAGCTGCTGTGGAGTGCCGGCTTCCTTTCACCTCATCAGCCCCATTCCCCAGGCCTCTCTGGGCCAGCTCCACCTCTGTCATAGCCACCTTGCTCTGTTGCTTAGAGGCCTTAGCTAGAGCTTCACTGTCACCACTGACTGGAAGTGCGTGACACTTCCCACCCTAAGAGCAGATACAGAACTTCAGGGTGGCTAAGATGTCTCTCAACCAAGGTAAAAGTAGACTCAAGAGCAGGAAAGTGGAAGGGAACCCTACAGACTGAGGATGTCTGGTTGGCGGCTGCACTACTTACCTTCCCTTCCTTCTCTCTCCCAGCGGAGCCACACTCCCTTCTGCATCTGAGCCGCCTGTCCGTGCACAAAGCACTGGGGGCTGCCCGTCTGGGCCAGGTATCTGCTCTGCCCCTGCCTGCTGCGATGAAGCGCTACCTGCTCTACCAGCGACCCTGTAATACCAGATTGCAGGGCCTCGATGCTGTCCCTCCCCAGAAGTAGGGGTGGGACACTGTTGGCCTGGACCAGCCACTTAAAGCCAGTGAGGCTGGTGGGGAGGTGAGGCTGGGCCCTTACCCCCAACCTGATCTCTAGGGAGCTTAATAGCCCCAGACCCACCCAGGGGTGAAGAGAGCCATTATTCAAGGTTGTGGTGTCCTGGTATGCAAGACATTTTTTTTCAAGTAAAAATAAGAAATAGGCTGTCGTAAAAACCTCTCCGGTATTTTTTGCACAAGTGTCCTGTGGCTGCCTCAAAAAGGAAAGAGAAATGATGTGGAAACAGGTACAATGAAGAAAGACGAACCACAAGGCTTAGTGGCAGGTGTTTATTCCCCCCCCAACCCTCTGCCACCGAGCGGGGCTGCTCACATACACAACACACACAGGCGTTGGCACCAGGGACGAGAACAGAACCCCTGGCCTCGGAGGGGAAGACAGGGCTCTCTCCCAGCCCTTGGCCCCATGGTGCGGGATGGAAGAGGACGGCTCCCTTTCCTGCCTTCACTGGGGACTGGGGACCCACGAGCAAACTACCCCTTCCACCTCTCAGCCAAGGAGAAGCCTCCTTGATGACATGTCTTGTTCCAGTGACCATAGTAAGTGGAGAAGGGGTTGGCCAGGTCCCAGCCATTACAAGGTGAGATGTAACTGGTGAGGGAGAAGTACAGTTTGGATCAGGCCACGAGAAGGGGCAGGTGATACTATCAGAAGCATGTGTGTCGGGGGAGGAGCAGTTACTGGGCTTCTGAGCTTTGTTGCCCTTGGCATAGCAGGAAGGAGAGGGGAGATGAGTGGGGCTTATTGTTTGGCATTGATGATGTCCACAAATTCAGGCTTCAGGGACGCACCACCCACAAGGAAGCCGTCCACATCAGGCTGGCTTGCCAGCTCCTTGCAGGTTGCCCCAGTCACAGAACCTGACATGAGAGAAAAGAGGGTGAATGGTCAGGGATGGGATGGGCATACTCTATTCCCACCTCCATGTCTAACCAAGGAGGCTCATTCTAGTTCTCAGCCCACCCCACCTCAAGCTGGAGCCAACCCACTCACCTCCATAAATGATGCGGGTGCTCTGAGCCACTGCATCAGAGACATTGGACTTCAGCCATCCCCGGAGCTTTTCATGTACTTCCTGGGCCTGGAACAAGAAGTCAGACTAAGTTAAGACCCTGCATCTTCCTGAAAGAAAAAAAAAACCCTGGGCACGAGTGGTGAGGCAGTGTGGTTTCAGAGAATCCCAGCACCTGGGGTCCGAGTCAGAACACCAGGGCTCTGACACACACACACACAGCCCAGGCTGTGGAATGGACGTCCTTGGACAAGTCACTCTCCCCTTCTCTGGGCTTAGGGGCTCCTGCCTTTAAAAGGAGGGGTTGGCCAGGATGGTCTCTGTGCTATCCAGTTCTACTGAGGCAAGGTAGGACAAGGGTGGGGTCCTGGGCTTGTTTACCTGTTGAGGTGTTGCAGTCTTGCCTGTGCCGATTGCCCACACAGGCTCATAGGCCAGAACAACCTTGCTCCAGTCCTTCACGTTATCTGTAGGACAGAGACCACAGATAGAAGGTGAACAAGAAGGAGCTCTGTAGCTTGGTACCCAGGGAATAAAGAAGAGGGTGGCATGCTGCCCCCTGGTGGTTATTTAGGGAACTCCATGAGGCATCAATACATGGGACAGGAGCAGCAGTGATTGAGAGGATGCAAGGGATCCCACCTTCCCCTTTCCTCAGCATGGGAATCAAGTCAGGCTGCAGCGCTTCTGACCCCACCCTCCGTGCCTCCATGGCCTTGACTAGGCTCATAGGTCCCTTCAGAAATACCTGCGATGACCTTGGTCTGTTCAAAAACGACCTTCTCAGTGATGCCAGCTTCCCTCTCATCTAGCTTCTCCCCAATGCAGGCGATCACTCCAAGTCCCTCGGACAGGGCATGCGCCACTTTCTGCCCAATCAGCTGTTGAGGAACACAGTTGGTGAGACACTACTCTTGGGATTAAGAGAGGCATCTCTTTATCTCTTCTCCTGGTTACTAACCTCATCTGACTCCCCAAAGACGTGCCTTCTCTCCGAGTGCCCCAGGACTACCCATGTGGCTCCACAGTCTTTGATCATGCCAGGGCTATGGGAAGAGATGAAGCCACAGTTCCACAGGGGGCCCACCTGTGGCTTTCCACTCAATGAGGAAAGTAAGGGAAGGCCCTCACACACCCTTTTCCCACTTGCATCTCACCTGATCTCCCCAGTAAAGGCCCCATTAGTCACTTTGTAGCAGTTCTGGGCAGCCACAGCAATCTTGGGATCTAGCTTCTGCCTGGCAAAGTCAATGTAGGCGGTGGGGGGTGCACAAACCACCTCTGTGGATGAGAACACAACATTTGTCAGGCTCCATCCGGGGTCTGGAGCCCCCTAGCCTTCACCAGCTTCCTTAGTTCTGCTTTCCTTCCCTTTTCACCCCAGCAAGATGATCTTTGCACACATCCCAGATTGGGCCCATTTCCAGCTCCTAGAGCTTTTCGGATGCCCCTGAGAGGCCATGGCCCTGCCCTTTGCTCTTTTAACAGCTGTGGCTCTGATTTCTCCGGGCTATTCTGGGCCTGGGCACCTCCTAGACTCAGCATTCCCTGGGGGCCAACCCCACCTCCCTTCTAAAATAGCTCATCCCTACCTCCCACAGGCAAGGCAAGGATTTTTAGCAAAAGCTTAAGGGGCCAACTCCTGGGGTTGATATTGGAGTCTCTGGCGAATAAACCAGAAGAGGATGCCTCTTCTGATCAGGCCGGTGGTTCCGTGTTTTAGGTGGATGGGAAGGACTGAGTACAGCACTCTGCCGGTGGGTGGCAGGGAGCTACGAGCTCATAGAGGCCCTGCGCTTCCCCGGTTCCAGGTTGGAAAAAGCCGTAGGATCGCTCCATATTCCCAAATGGCATCCTGTTTGGCATCTGCCTGTTTGACATCTACTCAGCCCCTTTCTGAAGAAAGCAGGGCTCTTCCAGGCTGCGGAGGGTAGAGGATCGGAGCGGGTAGCTCTGGAGGCAGAGGGAGAGGCAGCGCGGCAGGAACACTCAGCCCGCCAGGCAAGGCTCTGGGAGGAGTCTCGCGCTACGTGCAGCGGCGCACGGAGCCCGGCCTAGGGGCAGGTGACTGGCGGCCTGCACGCCCACTCAGCCGCCTCCACTCCCCCGCACCCCCAATTCCCGGGTTGTCGCCACTCCCGATCGCCCACTGGTGCTAATCTCCGCTTCCATGCCGGACTCCTGGCAGTGCAGCTCTGTCCGTGCTTCGGGGCCATCTTCTTGGAGACAAAAACGTCCTTTCCCGCTCCACTGTCCGAGCGCACCGTTAAATGTGGCCCCGATTTCCCCCTCGATACACCCCTGGCATTGCGGCTGCTGGGTCAGCGTCCGGGTCCCCAGTAGCCTTCGTTCTCAGCCTGCACCCAGCTCTACGAGCACACCCGGTAGCTCCGGAGAGGGCGCTCCCCCGCCCTCCCTGCCCTGCCTTACCCTACCCAATGAGGCTCACCGGTGTCGGCCGGCACCTTGGCCGCATTCAGCGTGTTGATGAGTTCCCCCAGATTCGCCTTCCGCCCATTCATCTTCCAGTTACCCCCCACGAAAAACTTCCTGGAGGGCGCCATGGCGCTGGAGCCGACACACTGAAGGTCAGGATCACCGCGCAGCCGCGGCCACTGCCCGCTTATATAGAGCGCGGTGAGACAGAACTCCGCCTCCTTGGCCATGGTTAGCCCGGCCCCCGCCTGCAAGTCCTACCCCCCACCCCACCCGCCGCCCTTGTGGCAGTGTTCTGACGTTACCCCCTTTCTTGTAGCAACGTTCTAGGGGCATCGGAACTGAGTCGCTTCAGCCTTTCCTTTGCCTGACTCGGGAGAAGGCGAGAACTGAGCCCCTGCGCTCGAGGAACCGGCTCTTCAAGACTGCAGCCCTCTAGGGGGCCAGATGAGGTTCCCAGGGGAACTAGCTGGCAAGTCCGACCACCCAACTGCTTGGCCTGGGCCACATTGCTCAGGGGATTGAGGGCCATCTTCCCAACTCTGGGAAAAGGAACTCCCTCCCCCCATCCAAGTATTTAGCCATATCCGATTGCTGAGCAGGCACCTTTGACCCCTGCAGGGAGAGTCTAGCCCACAGTTACTGGGCAAGTGACAGGGTTCAAAGAGGGAGGGAGGGATGGCCGTTGCTGGCACCAGCTGTACAGCCGAGGCTGAGGCCCAGGCAGTTCAGAACTCCTCCCCCAAGGCATCCCACTCCTCCTCCAGTTGGCCCAGGGCTGACAAAGGGCTGCAGGGCCTGGGGCCTAGGCCCAGGGCTTCCTAGACACTAGGGACCTGTGGACATGTGTGTGACTGCTGGAAGGAAAGAAGGGCTTTTCACCCCTGTCTTTGCTGTCACCCTGCTCCACTTCCCCTGACCTGATGGGCCCCAGTCCTCACCTCACCCTCAATTTCCCAAGAGCTCGGGTACTGAGAAGCACTGGGAGTTTTGGGGCGCTGGCCTTCCTGCCAGCCCCAGGGCAGATAAGTCTCCACAAGGAATCAAACAGGACACAATTTAGCCATTGTACTTTTATTCACATCATGTATTTTGGCATTTTCCAGAGAAGAACAGGGAAGAGACAGGGTGAGGGAAAGACTGAGGCAGGAGGGCGAGGGGGTCCCCATTT
Source organism: Phyllostomus hastatus (assembly GCF_019186645.2). NCBI lineage: Eukaryota > Metazoa > Chordata > Mammalia > Chiroptera > Phyllostomidae > Phyllostomus > Phyllostomus hastatus. Next base: position 13,111,116 of record NW_025334039.1, on the reverse strand, counting down.
CCCTCAGATCCCTCCTGGCTTGACCACACAGGGGACAAACACAAAGGGGGAGGGGAGGAGGAGCACCCCGTCCTGTGGAAGAGGCTGCACAAAGCGACACCCACACGCACACACATACAAACAAGCCCCTCCACACCAGGAGCTGGCGGGATTCGAGAAGCAGAGGAACAGGGGTTCGGGGGAGGGGAAGCAACAGAGTCTCCTCACAGACAGGCAGCCACCCTCCCGTCCCCATCCTGCTCTAACCCCAAAGTCTCTCGAGTGCCTCTCCACTTTGCTTGGCCATTCTCCTAGGGCCTCTAGTTTCTTCCCTGCTGTGGGCGGAGGGGCGGGGGGCAGAAAGAAAAAGGGTACAGAGCAGGCAGGCTGCAGTCCATCCCCCAGCCCCTCTCCCTCATGCCAGGTGGTCTGACCCCTGCCCTCCGTGGTAAGGGGTCAGGGCAGGCTCTTAACTGGCCACTCTCTGGTAGAAGTAGATGTAGCCCAGGTCCTTGGGCGGCTTCTCAGAGGCACACACTTTCTGGTCGTTGTAGATCACCCATCTGGGGAAGGTGGGGAAGGGTGGAAAGAGATGGACCAACTGGGCAGTCCACAGGGCTTCTACTCGGTTTCTCTGACACGGCCTCTGGGGCCAATCCTGGAGATTCTGGGGAAAGGCCGCCAAACCTACAGTCCAGCTGCCACCTGTCTGCAGGGAGCGTCCCAATCTCACCAAGGTCATTTCCCCTGCTCAGTGTCTTTACCACCATCCCCCCACCCATTTCTGTAAGGCAGGAGTCTGCAAACTTTTTCTATACAGGGCCAGGTGGTAAATCTTTCAGGTTTCGTAGGCCATCGGGTCTCTGGTACAACTATTCAGCTTGCCTGGTGCAGTGTGGAAACAGCCACAGACAACGCATGAATGAGTAAGGTGGCTATGCTCATTAAAACCGCTTACAGAGGCAAGTGGCCTGAGTCGGCCCTCGGGCCGCAGTTTGCCTCGTCTCTGCTGTCCAGCGTTCCCTCACCCCTCAGTGTGTGTGCGGCTCCCGTCAGGTAGTCCTTCTCCTCCTCCAGGGTTTCCAGGGTGCCCCTACGCATCTCCACTCCCACTGCCCCATTCCAAACGCACACGGCTGGGCCCTCACCTGCCTTCCTTCTTGATGTGGCAGACGTAGTGACCACACATGGTGGAGGTGCCCATGTGACTGATGAAGGCAAAGAGCTGATACTCTAGGGAAGGAGAGAGGGGGAGGGCAGAGAAGACGATGAGAGAGGGATCCTGGAGTGACAGTCCGAAAATCTATCTGACACACAGGTGGCAAACACAAGGCCCGAGGCTGAATCCAGCCCTCCACCTTGTTTCTACCCAGTGGCTGCGCCGAGCTCTCGCTTGACAGTTAAGGAGCAGTTACATTGATACAGTCCTGAAATTACATTCGGCCCTTTGAAAGCAGCGCGAGGCTGATGTGGCCCCTGGTGAAAATGAGTCGGACACCCTGCTCTAACAGCTCGAACTCAGGGAATGTAGGCATGTACTGGATCAAAGACCTGTCTCCACCTCCTAGAATCCCACCTTCAGGAGTCTTGTCACCGGGAAGAAGTTTCTGCCCCCTCTGCCCCAAGAGGGAAGCAAAGCTGCCTTGGAATGAGGCTCTGGCACAGCAGACTGGCAAGACTCTCCCAGGCCTGTCCTCTCTCCCCGGGACACTCACTTCCAGAACCGTCCCGGACTTTCGGTCCCACTGGCACAGACTCAGAGATGGAGTCGGCAGCGGAGCGACCCTCTGAGATGTCCATGGCAGCCTCTGCGTCTAGGTCGTCGATGTGACTGAAGATCCAGTCCACAGCCCGTTCTAAACTATTGTTCTTGAGGAGGAGAAAAGCATTACACTTCAGACAAGTTCGGGGGCAAGAAAAGCACCAGTGAAAGCCTCAGTCAGCTCCTTTGTCACAGCCACAGCAAGGTGGAGCCCAGCCTCGGCCGCACCACGCCAATACCCTTGGTCTTGCTCACCAAGGATGGACCTCACTCCCACCCTCTGCTACCCCAGAGGCCCCACTCCTGAGCTGGGGACAGCCCCTACCGTGGCCCGCAGAGCTTTGAGGGCCTGGTCCCGGGAGAAGCCCATGGAGACAATGGTGGTCACGCAGTCCTCTGGTGGGGGGTCCGCAGCTGCACTTGTGGAGCCAGGCCCGCTGGAGCCAGGCAGGATGAGGGGGTTTGCAAAATCTGTGGATGGGAAGGGGTTGCAGTGTTTTGGGGAGGGTGGTGGCCCTGCCTGGCCCTGCTACCCAGCCCTGCCTACCTGGATCATCCATGTGCGACATGACCCAGTTCATGGCGGCCTCGGCCCCGCTGTTGCCCGTGTAGTAGACGGCTTTGCGGCAGGCGTCCATGGGGAAGCCCATCTCCACCAGCTGGATGATGACCGACTCATCCAGCATGGGGGCTGCGGTGAGAGAAGTGCGGGCACAGTGACGGAGTCCTCGGGCCACTCTTTGCTCTTCCTCCTCCTCCCACAGTCCCGCCCTGCCCTCTCCCAACCATTGCATTCCAGGCATTTTTCTCTCACAGCCAGGCACCTTATCCCAGTACTAGAATGAGTACAATGTGGGTGTGGTACCCTAAAGGCACAGAACTGAGGCTAAAGACCCCCATAGATCCCCTTCCTTACCCATACTCACAGAATGGGCCCTGTTTCTGGAATATGATTCCCAGCCCCCGCCCCCAACCAATGAGGTGACAAAAATGGCGGGCTGTTAGCCAGTGCTACTGCCATCCACACCGAGAATGTGGCTGGGAGTGCTCCAGTCGGTCCTCACGTCCACCAAAAGAGGGCAGAGGAAATTTGAAAGGGAGGACAGGAGAAACACAAAGGACAGGGTCGTGGGGAGGCAGGCAGAGAAGAGCCCCTTGGCAAGGGAAAGAGACAGGCAGGAAAAAGAGTCACTAACATGTCGGAGAGGAGAAGTGAGGGGAGCAGAAGGAGTCTTCGTCTTCGTTGCCATAGAAACCAAGGCTACCTTTGGGCTCATCCGGAGTAACCAGGGGTGGGGCAATGTCAGGCAGCTCCTCCTCTCCAGGCTGCAGCCCTGTACCCCTCAACTGGGAGATGTCCAGCTCCTCTGGCATCTCAATGGACACGTCTGTAATTGGAATGGCCCAACAGGTCACCTCAGGAGCTCCAAGGCCCTCCTGAGGAGGCACTTTGGGAATCTCAAGCTCCTGCACCATATTTTGGCACTGCCCTGCAATAAGGAGCTGTGCAGAGAGTACCACCTTAGGGGTCCCAACGTAAGAAAAGTAACTGTGGGCCTGGGAGTCAGGGGACCTGGATTCTAGTCCTAGATCTACAACAAATGAGCTGTGGGCGAGAAGGGGCCTCCCACGTGTGCGACAGGATGATTTTATATTTTTGTGGGTCCCAACTTCTCTAGGAAGTGAAATTACATCAGCAGTTCTCAAAGTCACCTAGGGCCCGTAAGTAAGACCTGCAAGAGCTAATTATTTCAAGATTATCAAAATGAAAACTTATCACCCTGGCTGGCGTAGTTCAGTGGATTGAGCGCAGGCTGCGAACCAAAGTGCCGCAGGTTCAATTCCCAGTCGGGACACATGCCTGGGTTGCAGGCCACAGCCCCCAGCAACCGCACATTGATGTTTCTCTCTCTCTCTCTTTCTCCCTCCCTTCCCTCTCTAAAAATAAATATAAATAAAATCTTTAAAAAAAAATGAAAACTTATCAGTTATAAAAACTAAGCTATGGAAATGACTTTTGGTTGTAAATCATAATTATAAAATCAAAGAAGTCTTTTAATATTTTTAGTCAGTGCTTTTCAAACTAGACATATTTTGAAACATCTAAGGTAATGTTTTCTCTTTCAGAGGGAAGTTAGAGAAACATTGGTTTACATGTATTAAGGCCCCCTTATTTTTTAGCATTTTCTGCTGAACCTCCCTTTGCTTGTCCCAGCCATCATACCCAGTTTCTTGGGTACCCAGTCTAGGCCGAAGGTGAACTTCTTGATCTGGATGACCAGGTAGTCAGGGAATGAGGCAAATCGTGTGGTCCTAGGGAAGAGAGAATGTCCTGGTAGCCAGACAATCCCAAGGTTCTCCTATCCTGAAAGTCCCCACCCCAGGGTTCAGCCTCTCATGGGTAGAAGACCTAACAGCCCAGAAGATACTCCATATTCTTATCCTACCCTGGGCAGGCATCAGAGCTTCTGCAAACAAGGAAGTGCAGAAGCCAGGAGAAGGGCTGTCTTATTGGCGGGAGCAGCAAAGCAGTGGGTGGCTGAATTCTCTTGAGACAAAGCACTCTCACAGACCTCCAGCTCAAGCTAACCTCTGAGCAAAAAGTAAAACCATTTGCTGGAAACCCACATCCTATTCCCTACTAAGTGTCTGCACTCTGCCAGGATTGAGGGAGAAGGTGGAGAGCTGCTGCACTGAAAAGTGCCCTGTGCCATGAGAGAAGATGGAGTGGTTTGGGCAAGACGAGGTAATACACAGTAACCATCCAAGTCTGCTCCGGTGGGGCTTCTTGGTTCCCACTGGGGCCAGATCACCAGCCTCAACTGATGCAATCCTGAGGTTCCACCCAAAAAAGAAATGACAGAACGAGAAAGAGGCAGGGGGCATCTTCAGGACTACCCTGACACAGGCCCGAGACCATCAGGCCCAGCCCGGCAGGACTTACTTGACAGCTACTGATTTGGCCTGCAGAGCCGTGCTCCAGAAGTCATCCACCTGCTCGGGGGCCCCATAGGCCTCCAGGCAGGAGCTGAAGGGCACCTGGGCCCGAACCAGCTCGGGCAGTGGCAGCTTCTCCTCCTCGGCTTGCCGCTTCTTCTCCTCGTACTCTAGAAGCTCCTCTGGTGACAGAAGTGGCGGGTGGATCCCTCAGAAGGTGCTGCCTCTTTCCCTCCTTAGCCTGGCCCTGCTGGCTCTGTGTCTGTGACTACTTCAACTCCTCAGCCGCACCCAGTCCCGCCCGATGTGCACCCACATATGATTTTGCTTTTCTTTCTCAGCACAGCTCTGCTGACGAGCTGTGGGCAAGTTAATCTGACCTCGCTCTGCTGGCCTAGCTTTGGACTTCTGGCCGAGGGAGCAGAGTGTCCTGTGGGCTCTGCTGCTGTAAGTGCCCACACATTCCCCACAGCCTCCACTGCACCTGTACCCAGGCCTGGCTGAGAGCCACCTACCCTTGTTAAGGGCCGCATCCATGGGCACAGGCAGCTGCATGATGTAGTCCACCCGCTGGGTGTACTTCACCTTCTCTGTAGCCAGGCACTTGATCTTTTCCTCCACCAAGAAGCGGAACACTTCATTAGGATTTTCAGAACTCCGGCAATTCCTCTACGGGAAAGAGGCAGGTGGAGAGATCTGGGCAGCCAGGGACTGGAATGGGGGCCTAAAGGGGCTCCTGGTGGTCAAGGAGGGAGAGGAGAGGAGGGGAGGGGAAGGGAGACTAGCACTGAGAGCGCAGGGATACAGGAACAGAGTAGAAGCCCTCCCCAATCACCCACCGCCTCCCTGATTCTGGCCCGCTCACAGCACTGTGGGACTGTGCTGGAATGTGCTTGGAGTTCTGTTGATAAGCAGTATCCTGAGCATTTTCTTTGGGTGTATCCTTCATAAGGCACAAGCCCATTGAGCATAAGGACCACTGCTTGGCTCTGCCATTCTCCTTGCGTGTATTCGCTACCACAGGGAAGGGGCAGTGCACGCAGGCTGCCAGGGACAGGGGTGGGACTGGGCAGGGCTAAGGGGGGCAAGAAAGGCTGGGAGGAAGAGGGAGTGAATTGCAGGTAGACGGAAGGACTGCAAAGACTGCCCTCCCTTGCCTTCTTCTCAGGCCTTACTTCCACCATGTTGATAAGGTGAAGGAAGAACTCTTGGGCATCCTGCTGCCGGTTGGTAGAGAACTCAGGGTGACCCTTGCCAATGAGGGCCTTGAACATCCGAGGGGCAATGCCATCTTGAAGTTCCTAGACAGAGCCAGGGCAGTGAATTAGCTGGGGCTCAAGAGGTCACCTTCCTCAGACATATCCCAGACCTCAGTTTCCCCATAATTCCAGAGCCTGAAAAGGATGGATGCAGTAGACTCACCTTTTGTTCTGACACCTGCTCCCCATCGCCTGACTCCGGTGCTGGTTTGGAATACTCTCCGGAGAGAAGGCCATGGCCCAGCTTGGCCCTATGTTAACATCCAAGAGAACCGTTTTGCTTTAGTTAACTAACGGTAATCTGCCGTCTCTCTACACCTGTCCCTCCCTACCGCAACCCTGGCTCAGGGCCCTCCATAGACAACTTGCTAAAATGTGGAAAACCTTAGGGTCCATGGGAACCCATCCCAAGGAGAGGGCATGCCCAGAAGGCAATCATCTGAAAGCTTCTAACCAGCTGGGGCTACACTGCTGCCCTCTCCAGGTGGTCATGGAGGACAGAGGAGGCACACAGGCAGCAAGGCTCTCAACAGCCTTCAGACATAGGACCTGGCTACATACACCTGGGTGCTGAAGTCCTGGGTCGGGTCCGCTGGGGCGTTCTGGAAGATCTTCTCCAGCTTTTCCACATACCTAAGAGCCAAGGGAAGGAGAGTTGGAAGGGCTTTGGTCCCAGCTCCACAGAAAAGCAAAGGGAGAAATTATCTATCAGCTCAGTGAATAGACTCCCTCCAGAGTGGGGAGTCACGTGGTTGAAGCCTGGAGTCCATTTCTCTCCAGCAACCCGCCCTTCCTGCCTCTCAACTGCGTCAGCACGCAGTGCCCCAAGGCAGGCTTTCCCAGCCTACCCCCAGGGCGAGCCAGGGGAAGGGAGAACACGGCCTGGGAGGAAGATAACTACAGTTCATAGCCTTTTGGACTGAACTTCTCAATACGTTTTAACTTTTCACATAAGCATCAGGCCCATTCCAATTAGATGGTAAAGTCCCTTTTGCTAAATATTTGCCTTTCTTCTTAGTATCCCAAGTCCTCCCTCTCCCCCAAGTGCTACGTGGCCATGGTAGGTGCTCATCTGATGTCACTGGCCTAAAATAAAGACCACCTGCTCACCCCTGAGTCAGGCAGGAGGCCTCTAAGAGCCCTGGGATTTGGTGTTCTGCTCTACCAGTGGCGTTTGCGTGTGACCGGGTGATGATGGTGCAATCCTACAGCCGGCTCCCCTCACGGCACACCAGCCACAGGGTCATGGGAACTAAAACTGTGCTGGAACAGAGGCGCTGAGGGTGGCTGAAGGAGGAGTGTGCCTGGAAGCTGATGGCCAGGAAAGGAGTGGGGACGTTAGGCGCTCAGAGCCCAGGGCCAGCGGTGGGGAAGGCGCTACTCACTTCCTCTGGAAGTCGGGGATGCTGAAGAGCACCTGGACCACCGAGTTGAGGTAGCAGCTGTTACCCAGGTTCCGGATGCCTGTGTAGCCGGGCCCAAACAGGGGCTTCAGTGGCACACTTGACTCCTGGATCAGCTCCCATTCGCCAATCTGCTGGTTCATATCTATCTCCAACTCGGTCATCGTCTTGTCCGTCTGCAGGGAAGGGGCACTTCAGACGGGGGGAGAGACTCAGCCCTAGATTTTTTACATTGATCTCTCCCAGGATCTAGGATGATACCCAGCTGGAGCCTAGAATTTGTTGAATTACAGAGGCATGCAGGATATCGTCTAGTTCAAGCTCTAAATGGCCACAAGCAACTGTAAGAGGACTTAGTTATCAGGCTTGAATGGGGGAATGAAACGAAAGCAACTCCCTCTACCTGAACTGTTTTTCCCATTCCAAAGGCACCCCTCCTCACCCCTCAGGTCTCCACGCAAGCAAGACTTCCTCAGAGACACTTCCCTGATGCCCCAGACTAGGCCAGGCCCCACTGCTGTAAACCACTGCAGCACCCTCCACATCTCTTTCATAGCGCCCTTCACAGCTGGTAGCTAATCAGTTATCAGTGTGAGCAATGCCTGCCTCTCCAAAGAATGTATAAAACAAGGACCACACCTGCCTTATTAGTGACTAACACAAAGTAGGTACTCAGGAGTATTCAATGGCTGAACAAACAATTCTAGAAAATTCGTCAAAGCCCACATATCGTGGGGACAGGGACTGTGGTCACTCTCTCCAGTACTCTGTCTCAGGCAAGGAAGAAGGGCCTAACAGGAGCAGGAATAAGAAGAATCTGAAGCTGAACGAGTCTCACCTTTTGCATCTTCAGCATGTCAATGCCGAAGTGGGAGAGGTGCTCAGCCAGGTTGGGGTCCAGGACCATGTCGTCCTCATCATATGAGTACACATCTAGGACAGGGGGCAGGAGCAGTGTCAGAGGGGGTGGCTCAGGACTGGCCTAGCCACCAGTGTCACCCCCTGCCTTGAGGGGCCTTAGTGGGACAGAAGGGTAAGCCTGTAGGGTAACTTCCTGGCTCCCTTAAACCTTCTGGGGATGGTTGTCAGGGAAGACGGGGTGACACAGCGTGAGAGTTGGAATTAATTGTGACTCCACCCCACAGGGTAAGCTTCTAGAGTCGGACAGGTTGGGAAGGATGCTTACTAGTCAGATACACTGATAACATCTAGGAAGGGGACTGAGGTTTGAAGAGTAACTGAAGATTTAGTCTCATCTGCAATATTTTCATTGTTTATCAAGAGAACATATTCATGTATTATTTGTACCATATAAAATGAACAATAGTTAAAACACATTTTGGCATGGAGGTAGCTAAGGAAGGGAAGGAATACCAGCTCCGTCAGGTGTGATGGTGCCCAGTTTGACAGCTAATGGGTAGCCTGTCTCCCTGAAGTGCTCCACAGCATGGTTGTTGCCGCCACTGCCGTCGAAGTAGCGTCGGCCACAGAGGATAGAGCCATCGGTCAGGTTGAGCCACAGGTTCTCTCTCATGTCACACTTGGAGCACTTCCAGCCACTAAACCAAGGAGAAAAGAAATTGAGCTGAAATATGGGTCAGGGGTGTCTGGGAGTGGTAGAGAGAAAAGGGACTCTGTGGGCCCCTGCCAATCCAATTTCTCTCTCTTCTCCTCTCCTCTGGATGTCCCCCTGCTCAGTTCTTTGCTTCCCAGTCTCCCTAATTGTCGTGCTGCCAGCCCTCTCTCCCACCAGATCTCCCAGGAGGGTGGCTTCTTTGCCCCTGCTCTGGCGGTTGTGCCCCGAGGTAGAGGGGCCAGGCCTCACCAGGGAGGGATTCGAGCAGGGTTGTCCAGCTGCTTGAGGTTGAAGGCATGCTTAGACACCTGCCGTACTTCCCCATCCCAGGCCTGTACTTCCTGCTTGCGGGAGGCTGAGTCGGCGGACAGTAGTGCCTCCACCGCACTGGTCACCTGGGAGAAGCAGAGGGTCAGAAACAGTACCCAAACCCCATCCCACCCCCCCATGCCCCTCTGTCACTTAACTTCAGCTTTCTCAGTACTTGCCCAAGACATCACTGCCCTCGCCCCGCTTGCCCTAAAATCTTTGGGAGGGTGGGAAAAGATTCATACCCGATCTCTGACAAAGTCAGGCAGTCCCCCCAACCCATCCCGGGCAATCTCCAGGTAATCCGGCAAAATGACAATCTTCACGTCCTCATCATATTCAAACTTCTCCTCATTAAGGTCAAACCCGCCTTCGACACCTGATGAGACAGGGAAAAACAGGGAGAGTAGGACCACGACCACAGGTAAATGTCCCTCCTCTGATACAGTACTTTACTTTGTCCCCTCCAGAGCTCTAGGGTCCCTGACCCGGCCCGTTCTTCTGGGGCTTTCCTAACACCTCTGGGAGCAGGAAAGCCCAGCTCAGGGAGAAGGGTGGGGCTACAGCAGTACTCACCAATAGCCAGGCGGGTGGGCTTCTTTCGTGGGGGGTCTCCAGTGCCTGCGGTGCTGTCTTCCTCTTTCTGCAATGAGGCACAAAGGGCAGAATCAGCAATGAACACCAGGTAAGGAGAAACAGGGAGGGTGGACGGGATAAAATAATCTCAGAAGAGAATGGAGCTAAAAGCATGTGTGCTGAATTTTAATTACACCGACAGACATAGGTGAGAAGTCAGAATGGAACAGATTCAAAATGGAAACCCCGTGGGACGCGCCAGAAGGTCCCCAGGCCCAGCCCCTATCCTTACTGGGTGCCGGGTCCGCCGGAGGTGCAAGTAGACTCGCTGGCCCGTCTTGTTGAAATGTCTCTCCACATACTGCTTCCCGAAGCCCAGGAATGTGTTCATGCAGATGTACAGGCCACCCTCAGACTCCTGCAGGACAAGAGGCAGGGGAGGAAACAGGGAGGATGAACCCTGGCCAAGTGAGGAAACCAAGACCTGGGCTCAAACACTGCTGGTTTCCAGAAGAAAGGTTCTGTTTTCTAACACTGTGTGGCCCTGGGCAAGTCATTTATTTCATCAGGATTTAGTATCGGCTAAGATTCTCCCCATTCTCCTATGACTTTGATAGTCAACAAGGACACCAGGAGCTGAACAACACCTATCAGTCACCATTCCTCCTTGCTCCTTCTTTGGGTTTTAGACCCTTCGATCAGTTGCAGAGAATTCCCTCTACCCCTTCCCTACAGCCAGAAGACCCCGAAAGTAAACAAGGACCAAACACCATGGACTTCCAGGGCCAGAAATTACATTCAGAGGGGGAAGGGCCCTTTCCTTGGAGAGGACAGATCTGCACGTCAGACACTGAACCTAAACCCAGGACACCATGACAAACCCTACCTCATCTCCAGGATTAAGAAAACCTACAAGTGTGGAGAAGCAGAGATTCTTCCGGTACCTCTAACCGCAGAGCTTGCCAGCACGACCAGACCTTTTCTTTACCACACTCTGCCAGGTAGTGGAACCCTGGTCCACACTGAGGCTTCTCCCCCCTCTCCTGCTGAAGTCTGGCTCCAGCAGAACAATGCCTTGTGGGTCGCTCATAGCTAAACCCAGACCCGGCCTGGCAGGGACGTGAAGTCTGGCATTCTCCAGCCATCACTCTCTCCCCTCCCCTCCGACCAATAACTAAATTCCCACTGAAGTCCCATCAACGTCCAACCTCAAAGCCATCCCCTTTCTAGAACAATCTAGTGACACTTGCTGAGACAGGTAGGACACATATAACCCAGATAGAGAACCGGGAAAGACAAGTGCCCACTCTAAATGGTGACTCAAAAGAGTCAGTGGTGACTCTCCTGTCACCACTGACAGGAGACCACGGCTTCCCCCAGACTGAGCAAGTCTACCAGTGCCTTTGTGAAAAAAGTGATGGAGAAGGCGGAGAAAAAAAGTGGGGACAAAGTCCTCTGATCCAAGTTTCTGAGGAATAGCAGACTACCTCTTCCTGGGATAAAAGCCTCAGTGGGCTTGAAAAAACTCTTTGCTGTGATATTTAAAAATAGGACACCATCAAAGGCAGTGCGTGGTCCCAGATTGTGTACCACTACCTAGAACAGTGTGGATTATAATATTCATAAGGACATAGAGCATTTCTCAAGGGGGGGGGGTGTCACATAAACTCTCTTTCTACTGTGAACCCAATTTGAAGATAATCAAATATGCTGTAAGTTGGTTAGCCAAGTCAACTCTGCCACACTGGAGATGAGAGAAATGTAGTGACATTACAAAAATTCCTTTTGGATTATTCAAAGAAGTTTCTAGAAGAGAGGCAGGAACTGATGACTTCTACCATCAGCTGGCAATTAAGAAAAAACTATTCCTCCTGAGAAAGATGGTACCTCACCAAGCTATGCATCTGATAACCTGGAAGGCATGAGGAAACTGCAGGGATTCAACTCCTCTGTTGGAAATAAGAGACGGTTTCACCAAGGATTGGGAGCCCTGGAGCTCTGCTCTGAGCAGTCCTCTTTGAGCCTTGCCAAAGCCAGACTTCAGAGAAGCAGCATATTATTTGAGGCCAAACTGAAAGCCTAGCAAACCACAAATCAGCGGTGATCCTGAAGTGGGCTTTAGATCCTGCTCCTATACTCAGCACTGCATTAGTGAAGCCTTTCCACTCTGACTTGCAGTTTTCCTGGCCCTGAGCTGGTCTGGCTGAACACCCTGGGCAGGGCCCAGCAGCAGCTTGAGGGGAGGGGTGGTGAGGGGGGTGGATCCCAACCAGGCTGCTGCCCTCTCAGTTCAGGCTCTGGCCTGGGCAGAGTCTTGTCTCTCTTGAGGGTGACACAGGAAGGCAGAATTGCAGGAAGGGAGGTACCGGGTGGAGCCTGTATAACGTGAAGCACGGTGTGGGTGGCGGCTTTGTCTAACTAGTCAAGAGTGGGAGTGGGATGGGAAAGGGGCCTCAGTATCCTGCATGAAAGAAACCATCTCTCTGGGAATACGTTTAAAAAGGGTTCCCTCTGCTTTCTGTGATGGGTGGGAAAAAGAGGGGGCCGCGGAACTAGTTCATCTTAAAGAAGAAACCAGAGCTTTCCTCTTTCCCTCCCCTCCCTTCCACCACGACCCACCTCCCCGCCCCCTATCTATATTAACCGTGGATGGAGGCTCTGTAACTCGGCCTTCCTCAAAAAACGGCCTTCTTCAGGGCTACTTACAAACTACTACGTGCCTAGGAACTGCAGAGCCAACCCTCCAACCCCAAAGCCGGCCCAGAACAGTGAGGGGTAGCCCCATCCCTCCTACACGAGACTACAAAACCCGGAGAACCATGCGCGACAAGCAAGGCCAACTCCCTGGCTTTCCCAGGGATCCACTTGGGGGATGTAGTCCGACGATCGGGTTGCGCCCCTAGCTTAGAACGGCAGAGGGGAGTGAGCGACTACAGTCTCCACAATGCTCCACGAAACTGGGAGCAAGCGAGGTACACCCGGTGGCTTCCGGGGGCAGTAGTCACACGACAGTTCCAGCTAGTTAAAAGCAACGGCAGGGAGTGGCACGGAAGACTACATGTCCCATGGTGCATCGCAAGGAGGCGGTAGCCCAAGCCTTGCAGGCCCCGGCAGAATGACCAGGGCTATGGAAGGAAGTCGTGCTCCCTGCGGGCGTGGGGAGTGGGCTTACCGGTGTGTCGAAGGAGAAGGCGCACTCGTCCTTGTGGACCCGGTCTCCAGCCTTTGGGACCCGGATCGTCGGTAATACTGACAGCAGCGCCTCCTCACTCAGCTCCGCCATGACACCGGCAGCAGCTCCTCCACACAGAGCAGCTCCCACCGTTCCTAGTCTCCCACCCCCTCTCTTGCGGACCAATGAGCACTACTCGTTAGGTGCATGCGCTTCAGGGAAGACGCGCGAGAATGGCAGTTGGAACGAGCTTGCGTACTAGTGCTCCGCCCTCTGCCTTACTCTTGGCTAAACCCAATGAAAAGCGCCTCCAACCCAGCCGGTGGTCAAAAAATCCAATCCCACTCCTCCAGGGTAGAGCGCCAGTAGAGTAACGAGGTGTAATGTACTCCAGAGTTTTCGCTGCTCGCACTCTGGGACCCCTACAGTCCCTTCGCGTGCCTTCTATTGAAGAGCAGAAATTGACAGTTCTTTAAACCAACCTCAGAAACTTTCCTGGAGATTTGTCCGGTCAGAAAATAGGGCAGTTCTTGGCATTTGAAAGGCAGCTATCCAATGAGGAGGAGTGTGAAAGGATTAGAGTCTAGCGATTGATAACGCCATCGACCAGCAAGGATTACCATTTCTCCTCAAAAATCTTCCTAAGTCTGTCTCCGCCTGAATCTGTGCATATTACCATAATGATCCATTCTATTTTTAAAGGAAAATAAAATAACTTGGTTTTGAAATTGAAGGTCTCAAAAGCAAAGATCGGCACTCTCTAAAGTCTCAAGACACTCGCAGCCTGAGAGAAACAAAAGTCCTCTTTTATCAGGGAGGCGTCAACCCTGGGCAAGCCAAGCCGCTGCCCAATTGACCTCCGTGGCTCCCGTGATAGACGTCCCCTCAGCCCAATGGCTTCCTTCACTGGAGGCGGATCCCACGTAAGTAGGCCTATCGGAGTCTGCGTCGGCTCAGCCAATAGGATCACGGAAGGGGGCGTGGCGGGAGGTTTGAAACTCAGCTTCAGGAGTTGAGGCTCGAGCTACCGTGCAGCAAAAGGTGGAGTGGGGCACGGTAAGTAATTTGAATAAATTAGTGAATAAATTAGAGGGCCTGGCAGCCCTGGAATAAGCCGCCTTGTCAGCTGCACCAGTCATTTTCCTCCCAGAGGCCTCTGGCCCGGCGGCCAGGAGGTTCCTTAGCTGGGATCTGGGAAGATCGGGTGGTCTGGAGTTCGAGGTCGGACATGGTCGCGGTGAGGGCTGAGACCTGAGTCATTTCTCATAGGCATCCCCTCCTCGCCCCTGCCCAAGCCCTGCCCCACCCCCTTCCTCCCTGTTGAGATGGGCTCAGCCAAGAGCGTACCAGTGACTCCTGCGCGGCCTCCGCCGCACAACAAACATCTGGCTCGAGTGGCGGACCCGCGTTCACCTAGTGCCGGCATTCTGCGCACTCCCATCCAGGTACTCTGGGCCGGGTAGGGGGTAGGTGGAGAAACTGGCCGAATTCTTTGGCGTCTGCTTAACCTGATTCTGAGAGAGTCCTCCCTGCCCACTTCTCTTTTGAGGCCTTAATTTCTACACTCTCCTGAATGCCTGAGGGCCTTGGCAATTTCTGCCTGGAAAGTGGGCCTGAGGCTGAAGACCTGGGAGGGAAGAAGAGTCAAGGCCCAGACTTTAATAGCCTTTGATCCCGATAGGTGGAGAGCTCTCCACAGCCAAACCTACCATCAGGGGAGCAGCCAGAGGGTCCTAATCAGGCCCAGGACTCAGATCCGCGCTCCCCTACACTCGGCATTTCAAGGACACCTATGAAGACCAGCAGCGGAGGTGAGTGGTTGGGCCCAGGGAATTCTGATAAGGCTGTGAGCTACCATCCTCGGATGGGGGTCAATGAGGCCATGCTCTCAGGACTCCTTAAAGGGGCCTCCATCCTCCGGCTGTGAACCCATTTCACTCTTTCCTCAACATTTTACTCCCTCTCACCTTGATTTCCCTCTTCTCAATTGCTCACCCACCACGGTATGAATCCTAAGACTCCTATACTTTTTGCTCTTTGCTGAACAGTTTGTATCAGAGGGTCACTGTCTCACTTCACTTCCCCCCTCTAGAGCCTCCAAGCCCACTGGCGAAACAGCTGAGCGAAGCATTTGAGACCGAAGCCCCCAGAGCAAATCTTCCCCCAGAGCCTATTCCGCCCCCCAAGGCACCTTCATCTTCTGAATTGGACTTGCCGCTGGGCACCCAGTTTTCTCTTGAGGACCAGATGCCACGTGGGAGCCAAGTTGAGCCTCCCTCCAAGCAGGCGTTTTCCGAGGAAGAAACAGGACAGCCCTCAGAAACCCTTACAGCCAGCCAGGGCTTGGACAAGTCCATGAGAGACCCTGAGACACCCAGATCTTCAGGTACAGAATTTAAGGGTAAGGTATAAGGAAGAGAAATTGAGATCATGTTGTGGGGTAGTTCAGGAGGGATAAAATGTAGACCCCTAATTTTGGCTCCTTGCTTTAACTCTTTACCCACCCTAGGTTCTAAGTGCAGTAGACGGAAACCAAAGGGCAAAGTACTAGGGAGATCTCCCCTCACCATCCTGCAGGATGACAACTCCCCTGGGACTCTGACACCACGACAGGTAAAGGGAGAGGGTGAGAGTTATTCCTAAGAAGTCCAATGTAGAGGGTGGGAGGACTTACCCCATCTTCACTCCCCTAAACAACCTCCCTCCCTCCCCCAACTTGCATACTGTTTTTTGTAGGGTAAGCGGCCTTCCCCCCTGAGTGAAAATATTAGGGAACTAAAGGAAGGGGCCATTCTGAGAACTGGAGGACAAGCGTGGGAGCAAGGCCAGGATGATGATAAGGAAAACCAGCACTTCGCTGTGGTAGAGAACTAGGCCATGTGTGGCCCAGCCCTGGCCTCACCTGGGATCTAGGGATATTCTGAGTCCTCTCCCCACTTCTTTCCCTGGGAGACTGGAAAGGTTCCTTTTTTTTTTGATACCCCCTAAACGACCAACTCTGGAACTGAGAACTTTCTTGGACTTTCTTTGTGTGTTATGTGTGTCTTGTATATTAAAGGAAGTGGTTTTAAATGATGTTATTAAGTGTTATGCCTAAACCTTGCTCTGGGTCATCTTGATGTAGAAAGGCAGCCTGGGGAGCTTGTGTTCCCTGGCCTGAGCACCCCTGCATTGGTTCCTCCAAATCTCTGAACAGCCCTCCCTTAAATCCTGGTGTTGCCCAGGGCTCTGTCCTTGGCTCTCTCCTCTTGCTCTTCCTAGGTGTTGGCCTCTAGGGATTAGCTACCTTCTACCTATATTCTGGTAAATTCCAGGTCTCACCATCTAACCCCGCCCTCTATCCAGCTGCCCCTAGGCACTTCACAGTCAGTTTGAGTAAAGTTGAAGTTGTGATCTTCCCCTCAAAGCCTGTTTCCCTTCCCCTCTTCTTTATCCCTGTAAATAACAGAATTGTCCACCCAAACCCAGACCTTAGCCATCATTTTGAATCCCTCTTAACATCCCATGTTCTAGCACTCTGTCACTAAATCCTGCTGATTCTATGTTTAATCTCTTTCCTGTCCCTTCCCTTGTCCCCTCTGTCCTATCGCTCTTGCATTTCTTGCCACATGCTTCCTACCTGTTTGCTTCACTCCATCCTGTCTCCCCTGCCTGCATTTCATCAACCTACATTGCTGCTAGGGTTGTCTTTCTGAGAAGCATATCTGATCACATTACTACTTTGCTAAAAGTTTGTCAATGTTTCCTCACTTCCTTTTATTATCTGATTCCTTCTCAATATCATCCTACCGTACAAACACACATGCACACACCATAGGCAGGCTGTGGTGAACTGCTGGACACGTGCTCCCAGACACTGGTGAATGCCTTCTCTCCTGACCCATCTCAGGCCTTCCCCACAAGACTTGGGCTTCTGCTCTCCCGCCTACTTTCTGCCCACAAGCTGTCTGGCACCCAACCTTTATCACTTGCACCCACAATACTTTATTACTTAAGTGGGAACTGAATCTTTTTGGAACATAAGTAGGGTGGAAGCCAAACATCAAAGATATACCAGGGTGCTGTACTTTATTGCAGGTGCTTTGTCGAGAGAAAAAAAAGATGGTAGAAAAAGGAGAAAGCACGAAGGAAAAGGGGGCCAGGACCTTGGTGGTGCCAGAGCCATAGTCACGGGCTAAGCACCCTGTGCCAAACAGGTCTGGACAAAGGGAGGAGCTCTGGGGGAGGAATCCTAGGGCCTGGAGTCCCACACTGGGAGCCTGCTGGACCTGCCAAGGGCTGGGGAGCGGTCAGTTGTCCTTGCTCACTAAGGGTGAAAGTGTCATGACCGTGGCGAGGGGAGGCCATGGGAGGAGATGGGGCAGTTCTCTGCCTGTCCCTGATGCGGCCCCCCAAAGGCACACTCCCTGTGTTCCCCACTGTCTTCAAAGGAGAAAGCTTGGTGGGAATGGCAGCTGGGGTATAGAAGAGAAATTTTAAAGGAACCTTAGAGAAAGTGGACAGGAGAAGGGGCAGCTGAGTGTCTTCATGGCCTTTTACCTCCCCCCTCCAGCCTTCTCAGTTCCAGATTTTGAGGAAGCTGTCCCAGGAGCCAGTGGCCACCGCCATCCCATCAGCTGTGACCCCCAGGCAGCTGACCCTGTTGTCATGGCCAGAGAGGATGCCTGAGGAAAAGGGAGAGGAGACAAGCGTGTCTCCACGTGCCCATTTGGCAGAGAGCGTGTGTGCACGCACAGGTATCCCAGCTTAGGTAGGCCGGGCTCTGAATTCAGCCCCCTGATGGAGGCTGGAAGACAGAAGGAGGATTAGCCCTAAGCATTAGGCTTTCTCAGGAACCCAGGATGGGGAAAGGTTGGAAGTGTCGATGTGCTGTGAGAAGAGGAAGGGGCATCTTGACGGACTCCTGAAAATAGGGAAGTAGCCCTGTCATGCTGCTGCTTTGTTTCCAAACAAAGAGACTGAGGCCCAGAGAGAAGTGACTTGCCCAAGAGCACTCGGAAAGTAAGGCCCAGAATTAGGATTTGGATCCTGACTCTGTGGCTAGTGTTATTTTCATTCAGCACCTGACCTCTCCCAAGAGGAGAAGCCGCACTATCTTATTCACCTGTAGACCAGCCTGGTCCTAGAGAAGCCCCGGGCTTGGGGTCAGGGCCCGGCTCATTGCAGTTCCCTGAGATTGCCCTGTCCTTCAATGGATGCCCCTGAAACCCAGACCTGACTAGACAGTCAAGGTCCTCAGGTCTGGGGATCACTGGAAGGAGCTCCTTTGGCAGGGAGCAGCCATGACATTGGGCAAAGGAGAAGGGCCCCTTAAAGCAACTTTTCTTTCAGAGAAGATGATCCTACATTGGAACCAGAGGGGGAGTGGGTTGCAGGGGTACCACTCAAAGTTATCTGATAATTAGGGAATAGCAGTAAGAGGTTCCCAACAAGGGGAGCTGGATGGAGAGTACCTCTGGCTGAGGCAGCGGTGGGGAAGGGGGCTGGGCTGGCCCTTACCCACGCGCTCGCCCTTCATGGAGTCCCAGACATTGCAGTTGAAGTCATCGTAGCCTGCAAAGAGCAGGCGGCCACTGAGGGAGAAAGCCACAGATGTGATGCCACAGATGATGCTCTCGTGGGAATAGACGGTCAGCTCCTGGTCTGCCCGCAGGTCAAACAGACGGCAGGAGGCGTCGTCCGAGCCTGTGCAGATGGCCTCTCCGTTGGGGAAGAACTGAGGGCACAGGTGGCAAAGGAGTCAGGACGCAGACCTGAGCAGCTGCTGCCTCTCCTGCCCTCCACCTGACTCCTGCCCTGGTGGCTCCAGGGCGAGCTCCTTCCTCCAGCCTCCCTGCCTGTCCCTGCCCTGGCCTGCAGTGAGAGAGGCCACAGCATTGCTCTCCGTGCACACTGGAGGGTCCCCTATAGCCTTCACTTCCTCCTCATGATAGCGCTGCAGGCCAGCGTTATGCCCAGGAGGCCGAGGGAGTGCCTGCAGCTTGCCCAGGGTCACATGGCTGGAAGGGTGGAGGTTGTCTCTGACTTCCCACTAGTCAGCTGGATTGGAGGGTAGGAGCAGGGCCAAGTGCGAACGCATAGTCTGAACCTCATCATGAGGAAGTGTCAGATCAACTCAAATAGAGGGAAAGCCTACAGAAAATTGGTTTGCACTCTTTAAAAATGCCAATGTCATGAAAGGCAAAGGTAGAAAATAGTTCCCACTTACAGGAAACAGATGTGGCAAGAAAATGCAGTACATGTTCCTGGTGGGGGGCAAACTGCTATCACAGTTAATACTTGAGGTGATCGGTGAGATGTGAAGATAGACTGTAGACTGTAGTATTGTGTCACTGTTAGATTCCCTGATTTTAAGAATTACACTGTGGCTATCTAGGAGAATGGCCTTGTGTTTAGGAAATACACACTGACGTGTTTAAGGGGTAAAGAGACACAATATCTACAACTTACTCTCAAAAAAAAAAACAAAACAGGGAGAACCATAAAGAAAGGCATATCTACATCTAGGTGTATGTGTTGATCTAGCTTGCTAGCCATGTCAATCGTCTGTCCATCCAACTAGCTCCCATCCCTCATCCCTTCCCCTACGGAGAGAGAAAGATACAACAAATGTGGTAAAATGTTAACAGTGAGTATGGGTAGGTGGGAGCTCTTTTTGCTACTCTCACACTTTTCTGTAAGGTGAAGTTATTTCAAAGTGGAAAGTTACCAAGCCAGGGGGAGGGGAGCCCTGGGAGGCGGCGCAGGGCGGTGCTACGGCCCGGGAGGCGGAGCACACTGGGACTCACACAGATGGCGTTGATGTCCGACTCGTGGCCGGTGAAAGTCTGCCGGCAGGTCCCCTCCCGCACATCCCACAGCTTGGCGCTGGCATCACAAGCCCCGGAAACGAAGAGCTGGTAGTCGGGAGACACAGCCAGGCTCATGCAGTCCCCTGTGTGTCCCACAAACACAGTCTTCTGCTGCCCGGTCTCGATATCCCACAGAGCACTGCCAAAGAAAAGGGGAGGCTGTCACAGAAAAAGGCCAGGACAGAATTGCCAGCCCAGCACCCATAGTGTTCAGTCCTCACCATGTGGTGTCCCCTGAGCTGGTCACAATGTTGTTGTCATCCAGAAAGCGGCAGCAGGAGAGATAACCTGGGGGTGGTTAGGACAGTGCCCGGCCTCAGAGCCACAGCCCACCCACCCCGGGGCTTCCCTGGAGCCTCGGGAGGGGAAGACAGGCTCTCTCACCTGTGTGAGCAGAGAGTTCCCGGCTGACCTTGACATTGCCCTCACGGGATTTGAGGCTGTAGATAGAGCACATGTTGTCCAGCCCCCCACACGCCACGAAGTTCCCCGATGGGGCATAGGCACAGGTCATGACCCAGGAGGAGCGCAGAGGGATGGCATGTACCTGCAGGAGGTCAGGGTGAGCGGGGGCAGGACCTGGGCTCAGCTCCCAGGTGGATAGGGCAGAGGAAGGTAGGCACAATGTCCCCAAGGAAGGACAGAGTGGTAGAGGGGCGGGAGGCAAGGTTGGTACCTTATTGGTGGTGTAGGTGTCCCACACGATCAGTTTTCCATCTTGTGAGGCACTTACTAGCAGCCTGGGAAGAGGGCATCCCAAGTCACACCCCGTGTCACCCAAGCTTCTCCTTCCTGCTTCCCCTCCTCTCCGGACACGCCTCAAGGCTCACTTGGAATCAGTGGCCCAGTGCATGGCATAAATCTTGGCCAGGTGTCCCCGTAACGTCCTCCTGGTCCGCATCTGGACTCGTCCCACGACTTCTAGGTCAGACACAAGCTGCAGCAAAGGGGGTGTTAGAAATCAGGCAAGCAGGGTATGTGCCCAGTTGTCAGGGTCACAGCCACTGATCTGTACAAGTTTCTGTTCTGGGTCAGCCCCCAGTCTGAAAAAAGTAAGTCCCTGCCGTGGAGTGGCTTAGGTTGGTGTGAGAGACAGCCAGTGGCGTGTTGTTAAGGATTTAACAACTCTCTCCAGTGTGGGGAGGGGGAGGGGAGGTGGGTGGGTGATTTCTATCCTGTAATTCTCCCACTGCAACCAATTTCAAGCTGCCAATGTGAAATCACTGAACACGAACTTAGGAAGATATGTACACATTCGACCGTTCCAAATCACTAGGGACTGACCCGCACACACCACTCCAGCACAGCCGACTCTTTAACTGGGTATCCAGGGTATCACCATGGCCTTGAACTGCCCCTCCTGAATTCTGTTGTCCTATGCCCCTTAAACTCTATCCAGCTTCTAGATTTAGTCTGAGGCTCCAGAGCCAATAGACTTGATTTGCCATTTGCGTGCTCTATTATCCTGGTCAAGTTACTCAACCTCTCTGAGCCTGTCCTCATCCATAAAATGTTTATAGCACCTACTTTATGGGCTTGTCATAAAAATTAAATGAAATTTCTCTGGCCAGTTAGCTCAGTTGGCTAGAGCATCATCCTGATATGTCGAGGTTGCTGGTTTGATCCCCAGTCAGGGCACATACAAGAATCAACCAATGAATGCATGCATAAGTGGAACAACAAATTGATGTTTGTCCATCTCTCTCTAAAAAAATCAATTAAAAAAAGTAAGTTTTAAAAAAGAAAATTAAATGAAGTTATGTGTTTAAGCAATTTAGCCCAGTGTCTGGCTCATGGTAAGTGTTCAATAAATGCTGACTCTTGCTCTGGCTGGTGTGGCTCAGTGGACTGAATGCCAGTCTGCAAACCAAAGGGTTGATGGTTCAATTCCCAGTCAGGGCACATGCCTGGGTTGTGGGCCAGGTCCCTGGTGGGGGACATGTGACAGGAAACCACACATTGATGTTTCTCTCCCTCTCTTCCTCCCTTCTTTCCTCTCTAAAAATAAATAAAATCTTTAAAAAGAAAAAAATAAATGCTGACTCTTATTAAGATATTTAATCCTGCCCTGGCCAGCGTGCCTCCTTTGATTGGAGCCTTGTCCCATGCTCTGAAAGTCTGCAGGTTCTACTCCTGCTCAGGACACATACCTTGGCTGCTCAGGACACATACCTTGGCTGCAGGTTCCATCTCCAGATGGGGAATGTGCAAAAGGCAACTAATCAGTCTCTCTCTCTCTCTCTCTCTCTCTCTCTCTCCCCCCCCCCTTCCTTTCCTCTTTCTCTCCCTCCCTTCCTCCCATCCTCTTTCTCTAAAAGCAATGAAAGGATGTCTTGGGTGAGGATATTTTTTAAAGATATTTAATCCTCTCTGAAGTACAACCAACTCTAGGAAGCACCGTTCTTTTAAGTATCACTAAGAAAGAAAACATGCTGCCAATTTTAGTTGTAAGGCACCATCTAGTGTTGGATGCATCTTGACTTCAGAAATGTCAGAGTGTGGAAAGTTGTGCATCTTAGGACTGATGAAATACAGTCCTACAGTTAAACAATAACTGGAGTCCATAAGAGCTTTGTGATTGACAAAGGACTGTCCCTCTCTTCCTCCTCACCACCCTGCAAGGTGAGGGGTATAGTCCCTCCTTTTTTATGGATGACAATAGGGACAGCATGTTGTCCTTAGCCTCCAATACGGGCCCTGATCTCACTATTTGTTGAATGAATTAATCAATGTAATTCCTCATTCCAAGGACATATTGTACTAAAGCTTGGGCTGGTCAGGGAGCTCCCATCCCTTCTCCTTCCCTCAGGCCCTGCCTCAGGGGACAGAAGTCTCACCTCTGCCATCGTAGTGTCAGCACAGGCTTTCCTGGCATCCTGGTGGGGAAAGCAGACATCAGGGAAGGGAAGGGCAGAGTGGGGGGTGGGGGTGCATGGGTCTCTGAGGTAGGTGGGTTAGGGCTCTACAGTTTGGGGACATGTCAAGTATGAGGTCCAGAAAGTCTCCGGTCACTTCCAAGTCAGGGGTCTCTGAGGTGTCACTCAAAAGTGAATCCAGTCTCCTTCCCCCCAGGCCACATTCCCTCCTGTCCCCATTTCTATGTTTTCTGGGATTGCCATGTGGGACGTTTCTGGAGTTACTGCAATCTGCTTCTTGAGCTGTTCCGCTTCCTGCCGCAGCTGCTCCATCTCCCCCATGGCTGACAGGTTGAGGGGTAGCTCCGGCTCCTGCCAGGAACACGGGGTAGGTACAGGGGGATCCCCAGCAAGCCATGTTTCTATCCCTCACACCTCACACCAGACTGCTCATGAGGGCTGGAGCCCATTCCAAGAAACGGGGAAATGACCCAACGGCCTACACCACCTCCTCCACCAGCCCCTCCAAGTTTGGAGTCCTCTGTAGCCAGCCCCAGCCCTGCTCGAGCCCTCCCTGCAGCCCCCAGCCCCAGAGAGCAGAGCCAGGCTGGCTCTCTCTTACTTGGGCTCTGACTGGACCTCTCCCAGGTTTCCAGCTCCGGTTCCCAAGCGCCTCCTCACTCCCTCAGCAGCGACGCCAGCCCGTCACCTGCCCCAGCTCTGCTGCCAGAGGAGCTGGCCTGGCCTGGCCCCACTCTGGGGAGGGGGGGCGGTGGCACTGACAGGGAAGGGTAGGGCCAATGATGACTACGTCAGGCAAATGAAATCAGCTGGCAGGGGTGGGGAAGAGGACAGGGAGAGAGGTGTGTGGCTTCCAGAGAGACTTGGGCCCAGCCAGGGGGAGGGGGAGAAACAGGAATGCTGGGCTATAGAGGAGCAGCCCCCCACAAAAAGCCCTGGAGGGAGGAGGGGTAGAAGGGGTGCTTCCCTGATGGGTCTCTCTGCAGGCAGAGAGAAGAGCATCAGGCCCCATAGGATTAGAGCAAAGCTGTGAGGATTAAAGGCTGAGTTTGGGAGGATGGGAAGGAGCAGTAGCCACCAGAGCTCCAGCAGTGCCCCTGGATGCTGGCCCCCACCAATGGTGATGATCCTGGCAGTCAGGGCCTGCCTAGCAACCAGGCCAAGTCAGAACGTGAGGGTGAGACATGGCCCATTGTCCACATCCAAACTGTCTTCCTGAGCTCAGGGTGGAGCAGGGAAGAGGGTTCCAGTGACTGCAGGGAGGGTGCAGGCGGGAGCTGAGATTAGATGGGACTGATCTGGATAATCCTTTTTCCCCCGACAAACCCCGACAAACCCCGACAAACCCCAACCAGCTGCCCCAGGATCTGATCCTGGGTTGGGGGCAGTGGTGGGAGTGCAGGGGGTTCAGGAAGAAGGATGGACGGGCCTGCCCCTGCCCTGGGTGTAAAAAGGTTTGCAAGTGGAGGGCAATCCCATCCCCTGTTCCCATCTGGGTTTGGCGCACTCCTTGCCCCCACGACTCCCGAGGTCCTGCTGGGGCTGTGAAAGCAGGAGCCTTAAGGATCAGGCTGCTCTAGGTCTTGGCCAAGCTCAGAGGGAAAACAGGACTTAGAGTTGGAGGCCCAAGGAGCAGCTGTCAGGGGTTTGGGTGTATTTGCATGAGGGGAGCAGGTGGCTGAGATTTCCCTGACAAATCACAGGCTCAAGTGGCCCCGCCTCCCTGAGGCCCGAGGACACGTCTCCCTGCTGCCCCGCCCCTCAGGCCAGCCATAGCCACTCCCACCTCCAGCCACACAGTGATACACTGATGGGCCTGGGCTGAGGGAATCTTCAAGTTCTTTATTGACAGGTTGGGAGAGGGCAGTGGGGTTATTCTCCCCTCTCATCCCCCTTTATTTGAAGCAGTCAGGCCCTGCTCCCTGTCACTTCTTTCCAGGGAGGCATCGCGTCCTCTGTTTGTCCGGGGCTGGAACTCCATCACCTGGGGCCAGCCCTGGCTCCTCAGACCTGGTGAGCTCAACGCTGGTCCATGTGGCATCCTCTGAGTCCAGGGCTGGACGGCCCTTGTGACCCCCATGGTGGCGGGAGTACAGGGACTGAGAGCTCGCTGTTCTGCTCCTGTCACATGGGGTCTTCTTGTAGGTCCTGGAATTAAGGGAACCCTCACAAGTCAGGTGGCCACATCTCCAAGGAGTGGGCTCAGTCCCTCACAGCTCCTCTCGGACCCGAGGCAGCTTCCCAGCCTTGTCCTGGACCCGCTGAAGCCTGCGGCTGGGGGGTTCTGGGGAAGGGTCTTTGCTAGGCATTTCTTCCTCCTCCTCCTCGTCCTCCTCCTCCTCCTCTGGCTCCTGCAGCAGTTCTTTGGCTTCCGTCCACTCCTGGGAGGTAGGAGGAGAGTCTAGCCCAATTCCCCACATCCACGCTCCCCCAAGACCCTTCCTGGGTCATCTCAGCCCCTTCCCCTCACCCGTCAGCCTGCCCACGCTTCACACACCAGGAGAGACATCCTTCCTATTTCTGCTCCTCCTCACCTGCTCCCTGTGCTCAGGTGCCCACGTGTGCCAAAGTGCCAGGGCGCAGCGCCGGCCCCGAGTCACGGCCCACACACCATGGGGATTCTCCCCACCTGAGCTGAAGGCCACGAGGCGTCCACAGCGAGGACGAACCTGAGCCTGGGGAATGAGGGCAGGTTCAGGGCCAGGGATAGACCTTCAGAGAACTTGGCCCTGACTCCTGGATCAAGATAGGGCAGGGAGCACCAGAAGGTCAGCTCTCTTGCCCATCACTTCCTACTCCTTAATTCAGTGACTATCTTGGGGCAAATGGGGAGTTGACCTCCACTTAGGGAACACAAATGTCAGACTGAGGCTAAAGGAGTTGGAGCCAAAGGGAGATGGGACTTCCATCAGGGTCTCCTGTTGGCTCCTTCCCCTGGTACCCTGACTCTTCTCGTCCAATCCTTTGACCTGGGCGTGAAGTAATCTGCAGAAATGAGCACAGGACCAGACTCTGCATACCGGTGATAAGGATTGTGGGGACATTCTTCCTCCCCAAGGAAGGCTTGGATTATAGGTAGCTGGTGGTAGTAAGCAGAGAAAGAAGTGGTTGGGTAAGAGAACAACAGACAATGAGAAATCACTGTCTCTCTCCTTCTCCTTCTCCCTATTTTTAGCCCCTACATTCTACCTGGAACAGGGACTTGGGGTTCTGTGCTCACCCACCCTCCTGTAGGTGAGGCACACACTGAAGGCACACACTGAAGGCAGGGTCTGGAGGGGCCACTTTGAAATCTCCCTGGGGGGCATAATCAACTTCTGCTAGGAGAGCCCCCGAACACAGACCGTGGTGCAGAGGGCTGGGGAAGCCAGGGAAGGGGAGGGTTAAAGTGGCCCCAGCCATTTCCCTGCATTTGCCTCTGGGAGCCTTCTGTTTTGAATCCTGAGCCCACAGCTGGGCTCCCTGTGCCCGCCCCCACCCCACTTACCCTGACAGTGAGGGCGTTGGGCTCTGTGAAGAACAGGTCCCCGCCCTGGAAGTCATCATTGAGGTAGAGGACTCCACTGGAGGAGGAAGACAGGCGGTGAGACCTCAACCCAGGCCCCCCTGCCGGGCCCCTGGAGGAGCTGCCCACCTGTAGTCTCGATAAGTGTAGGCTGGGGGCTCCCGCCAGCACTCTCCCGTGTCAGGGTCCAGGACGCAGTTGTCGGCGTGCACAGGGTGGCTGAGGTCCATGCGCTGCTCTTGCTCCCCTAGGAGGCAAAGGGGCCTGGTGAATGCCTCTGTGCCCCCACGCCCATCCACCGCCTCCCACACCTACCCTGAAGCTTGGGGCTCACCACTGAACAGAAAGGTCAGGCCCCCACTGGCCAGGGGAACCAGTCTTTCAGGAGTGAAGATAAACCCACACGGTGTGGGGTTGCTGAGAGTATGCAGTGCCTCACAGGGACCCGAGGCTGGGGAGGAACAGTGGGGTCCTGGCAGTTACCTTCGATGGCAGTACGGCACACCAGGTGGGTGAAGGAGAGATGCAGGGGCCGTTCCGGGGAGAAGTAGGCCTGAGTTAAGGTCCGCACACGCTCGCTCACCTCCAGAAGCAGCTTAGCGCCCTGAGTGCCCACAGCCCCAGCACGGGCCAGCTGCAGGTAGTGAAAGGAAGGGCAAGAAAGGCAACGGAAGCGTGGGTTTGGAGTCCCTCTGCAGCCAGCTCTGTCCATCAGCCTCGACTGCTCCTTCCACTGGCCCCACAACAACCCCTCCTCAATCCTGGGCACTCAAGGACTCTCAGTCCTGGGAGAGCCCTTCCATAGGAGAAGCCCAGGCCCTGGTCCCAGCCTCTTGTACACCCTCTTCCCCAGTTCTGGGCATCAGACCAGGGCATGGGTGCCTCCTCTCTCACCTGTGCTGCCTTGAGCACCGTGAGCCCCTCGAAGCGTTCATGGGGGCTGTGAGGGGAGCGGCGGCCCTGATAGCCAGACCTGGCTCCTGCCTCAGCTGCATCCTAAAGAGGGAGAGAGTTGGCTGTGGAGTCCCTGTCCTGTGGCCCCAGGCTGCCCACAGGCTACAACCCTCCCACTCCCTGGAAGAGGCTAGAAGCTTCCAGAGTTCTCAGGAGGCTCCTTTTCCTGAGCTGCTGCCCTTCCCCAGAAAATGACTACCTTCATGTCAGAATGTCACTCTCTGGTAAAGATCTGGGATTCCTGGCTGAGGGGCCTGTGCACAGAACTCTGGAGAGCATCCCACAGTGGGGTAAAGACAGTGGGAAAGGGGTGCAGGAAGGGCCTGATCATTCATCCCCGAGGAGCCAAGAATAGAGGAGTCGCTCTGCAAACATGCCTCCAGCGGGAAGCTCGATAGTCAGGCCAGGTCCAGTCAAGGTATCTCTCTCTGGCGTCTTCCCACTGTACGTGCTTGGAGAACTTGAGAACCCTTGACACGAAGTCCTGATTACCCAATAGCTACACAAAACCTGTCATCACCTCAGCGGTGGTCTCCCGGTATTTGGATGTCCTTTCCTGACACCTATTCTTCTGTCTGCTTTTTGCAACTCGGTTAAAGTATCACTACCTAACCCTGGCTGGTGTGGCTCAGTGGATTAAGCACTGGACTGCAAACCAAAGGGTTACCAGTTTGATTCCCAGTCAGGGTACATGCCTGGGTTGCAAGCCAGGTCCCCAGCAGGGGGCGCACAAGGGCAACCACACACTGATGTTTCTCTCTCTCCCTCTTTACCCTCTCTCTAAAAATAAATAAAATCTTTAAAAAATAATTAAAAATAAAGTATCACTACCTAGTTATCCCATTATATAAACCTCACCTCTGAGAAACCACCTTATCAGGCAAGCCACCTAATCTTTTATTCTTGTATTCATTCATTCAACAGATTAGTACACAGTATCTACTGTGTGCCAGGTACTTTTCTAGGCACTGGGGACACAATTGTGAATATGAACAGGTCCCTGCTCTTATAAGGTTTATATTTTCAGATAACAGACCAACCAACCAGATCAATTCAGATAAGTGTTATGAAGAAAATAAAAACAGGGCTACAACCTTGAGAGTACCCAGGCAGGGGGTTGGGGGACAACTAATTGATGAGGGAACATTTGAACTGAAACCAAATGATACAAAGGAGCCACTGCAACGTCAGAGAGAAAAATGTTTCGGGCAGCAGAAATAGCAAGAGCAAAGGTCCCGAGGCCAGAATGAGTTCAGTGAGATCAAGGGACAGAAGGGTCTGATACTTGCGAGTTATCCTTGATGCCATTCTTTCATTCCACATAGATTTAGTCCTTAATTTTTCTATTTGATTTTTTAAATATTTCTCATCTGTCCCCCTTCTCTTCATTCCCTTGAAATGAGGACCTAACACAAAGCAGTGGCGCTCCTGCGTCACCCTAGGGTCTCCCCCGACTTCCCTCTCCCACTGTACTTCTCCACACCGCCACTAGAGGGGCCTGCCGGTTCTCCGGGATGGCGGTGGCTCCTTCTACCCTTCAGTAAGCTGTCTTACCCTACTTGCCGGGGCGCAGAAGGCCCTTTACCCTCTCCCCTGTGATTCCAGCTCTGGGCCTCTCCCCTGCAACACCTCTGAATAATATAACAGCCTGATGACTATAGTGACAGCTAAATGCTGAACATTTCTATATTCTTCTAAGATCTTTGCCATGTACTGACTCATTAAATCCTCACTGTATTTAGCCCCATTTTACAGAAGAGGAAACTGGGCTCAGAGATGCTAAAATACATTGCCCAACATCACACAGGTGGTCATTGTGGGGTCTGCCTTATGCTCTCAACCCCCACACTCCACTGCAGTTCCCAGAACACGTTGGCCTTCTCCCTCCTCACCTGATGTTCCTCTCTGTCTCTGCCTCATTAACTCATCCTTAAGATTGAGCTCAGAGGCCACCACTACCCCAAGCCTTTTATGACCTTGCATTTCAGTGCTTTTTAAAAAAGATTTTATTTTATTTTTTTAAATGAACTTTTTAAAAAGATTTTATTACTTATTTTTAGAGAGAGAAGGGAGGGAGAAAGAGAGAGAGACATCAATGCACGGTTGCTGGGAGCCGTGGCCTGCAACCGGGGCATGTGCCCTGACTGGGAATCGAACCTGCGATGCTTTGGTTCGCAGTCCTCGCTCAATCCACTGAGCTACGCCCACCAGGGCTAAAGATTTTATTTTTAGAGAGGGGGGAAGAGAGGGAGAGAAATATCAGTGTGTGAGAGAAATATCCATTGGTTGCCTCTTGCACACTCCCAACTGGGGACCTGGCCCGAAACCCAGGCATGTGCCCTGACTGGGAATCAAACCAGGTGACCTTTGGACCCACAGGCCAGTGCTCAATCTACTGAGCCACATCAGCCAGGGCACATTTTAGTGTTTCTATTTGAAGGAGTACATACTTCTTTTACCAAACATATTACCCACTCTAATTGTGTGTCTCCACGTCTGACTCCTCTCTACAGTGAGCTCCTGGAGGCAGGGTCCATGTTCAACTACACCTCCCTGGAACCCAGCAGTTTCGAGTACGCAGCAGGCACTCAAAGAGTGTGTGTTGAAGGATGTGGAGTCATGAAACAGCAGGCTCAACCCGGTGAATGTGGATCATTCGACTCAAACTAGGAGGGACTTCGATGGGTGGGAAAGCCTATGTCCACTGAGCCATCAGCCAGGCCAGTGATGAAACTCCAGGGAATCCTCACCCAAATACTTACACTTTTTTATGCCTTTATTTTTTTGTTTTTGTTTATTGATTTTTGGAGAGAGAGAGACCCACACACACACACATCAGTTTGCTGTTCCACTTACTGATGCAGTCATTGGTGGAACCTGCAACCTTGTCAAATACAATCTTGTATCTGCATGTGTCCTGACCAGGGATGGAACCTGCAACCTTGGCATATCGGGACGATGCTCTAACCAACCGAGCTACCCGGCTGAGGCCTGTTTGTTTTGTTCTTCCTATCAACTTCTGGAAAAATTCCTGTGTAAAAAACGCCTACCCCATGCCCTCTAAGTTGAGATGAAAAGGGACTTGTCCACAGCAGAAAGGCAGTGGCAAGCCTAGTCCCCAGTGGAGAATCAGAGAAAGCAGAACAGGGGGCAGGCAGTTGTGCCTGGGTCCCAATGTACCACCTACTCACAGGTCTTCTTACCTTGGCCAGCTGCAGCAGCACCCCACACTCGGCTGTGGTGAGCAGACCGTCCAGCACTGCTCGCTCCGACCCATTCAGCTGTCTTGCATCCTGGGTCAGGGTTACTCCCTCCATGAGGAGGACATCTGCAGGGAAAGGGACAAGGCAGAGGGGACCAAGGGTCTCCTGAAGGCAGGCTTGGCAGTAGCCCCAGCTGGCAGCCCCAGACCCTCCAGGCTCCTGCCTCCTGTTCTCCCAGGGACTTACCCTTCCAGTTAGTCAAAGTCTTTGGCTGTGGAGGCTCATGGTCCCAAGGCCGATGCTCTTGATCCTCTCTCAGGGGTGAGAGACATGCTCAGTGGATGCACAGGCCAGTTCAACCCATGTCCCCAGACCCAGCCTCCCAGGACCCCTTCTGTCACCTTCCAGCTCAGGGTGGGCCCCTCCCACCACTGTATCTCCTACCTGAGCTTTTCTCTAAGTGCCTCAGGGATGAAAGCCGCCGGAGTCCAGAGATCCTGGAACAGTCAAGAAAAGCACCATCACCCACCAAATCTAGCCCGGATCTCTGATATTAGACCCTGAACTACTACGTTAAGGTTCTCCTGTTTCCAGGGGTCAAGGTAGAGGTGGAAAAAGCCCTCAGCATTGGGCGAAACTCTGTCATAAGAACAGCAACAACAAAAACAACGTATGTAGCACCATTTGCCAGGTGCTCCGCTAACAGCTTTACACAGGAAGTGGGACAGACAGAAATGG
The DNA here is from genome assembly GCF_019186645.2 of Phyllostomus hastatus. NCBI lineage: Eukaryota > Metazoa > Chordata > Mammalia > Chiroptera > Phyllostomidae > Phyllostomus > Phyllostomus hastatus. The sequence goes on along the minus strand of NW_025334039.1, from coordinate 13,080,016 downwards.
AGTCACTCACAGGATCCTTGAAGCTGGTCCCCAGGTGCTCCATGGCATAGTAGAGCTGTCTCTTCTCCCCCAGGGACCGAAGGACAAAGCGCTGGATGTCCTGAGGCAGAGTGGACAGCAGGGAGCAGGGGGTGAGACAAGGAGCAGCGGGGCAGGGAAACGAAGGCCGCAGGACAGCGGGGCGGCCCCAGGTTCTAGGGGACATCCTGCTCGCTTCACTGTGCCTCTCCAGCCAACCTTTCTTCCTCAGCAGCTTCAGGACGTCTGGGTTCACACTGGGGGAGAAGTCTGTGTACAGGGTCAGGGCAGGCAGGGGGAGGTCAAGGGAAGAGAGATGGGCTGGCACTTGGACTTGGAGTCTGAAGCGGGAGTAGAGCATGCAAACAAGTCAGTGCTGGGCTCGAGGATGCCCCTGGTGGCTGGAGTGCGTGGGCCAGAATGGGGGCACGGAGTTCAGGGTACTGCTCAGGTATATCTGTTGGATTTAGGGCTTCCTCACAGGGTAAGCGGGGGAGGGGTACCTCTCTCGGCCCGAGGCCAGGTCTCGGCTCTCCCAGCTGGGCCTGGTACCGTTTCAGAGCTTCCTTGGCAGCCTCATCCTCCGGATAGAAGAGCAGGACACTCAGGACATTTTCCATAGCCTGGGACAGATTGCCCACTGGAGACAGAGCAATAGGGTGGGGTGGGGCACAGTCCAAGAATGGCCACGATGATCCCCGGGCAGAGGCAGCAATGACAGGTGGACAAAGGCAGAGCCAGAAAAGGTGATCTCCCAAAGCCAACCAACTCCACCCCCAACCCACCCCACCCCCAGACATGCTCATCCACTGCTTCTTTTCAAAGCTTACTCAAACATACCTGAGCTGAATGGGCAGAGTACAAAGGGAAGAAAGAGAGGAGAGAATAAAGTAAGGTGAGAAGCAGCAAGGGCAGAAGGAGCCCTGTGACCCATCTCCTGAGCTTCCACAGTGGTGCCCAAGGAAAGCGAGCTAGAGTCCTCCAGAAGTGATGGTCCCCATGCAGCCCTGACCAACTACAGATCCGGAGACAGATGGGAGGGATGAAGAGATGGGGCTCAGGATAGCACCAAAGTCAAACCTTCACTTTCCCCGTTTCCAATCCACCAGCCCCACAGCTCACCCTTCCCCAACTGACCCTGAGCATGGGCCTCATGCAGCCTCCTCAGCTGGCTGGGAAGGAAGTCAGGGACAGGGAAGCTGCGACCAGGCCGTGTGGCTGTATCCCCCACACAGCGCTGCCGGCACTGCAGGACCTGAATCCAGTGCCCTGTGGAGGACACAGAGGACCCATAAGCCATTCAGCTCGTCATGCTCCTCCTCCCGGCACTGTGACCCACCACACTCCCTGCTCCTTGCCTGCAATAGCCTCATAGAGGCCCGCCTGGCTCCCAGTTCCTTCCTCCTCTTCATCCCTTTGATGTTCCTCAGGCCCCTCACAGCCAGCCCGGCATCTCTCCGTCTGGGCCAGGCTCTCCTGCAGGGCCTCCTCAAGCCTGGGCAGTGCCAGTTCTGCCTCCTGGCGCCCCAGGAGCTCCAGGCCCGAGTCATAGGCCGCCTGTAGTAGAGGGGAATGGTCAGTCACCTCGGATCCTGGTGTGGGGGGCGGTGCCCAACATGATTAAGAGGCAGAAAGAAGGGGAGGAGTGTTGGTCTCATTTGGGGCATGGACTCCAGGTCCCACTTCACCTTGGGGAAGACAGGGTTGAGCCTCAGGATCGGAGTGTTAGAGCACGGGACTTTAGCAATCCTTAGGAAGAAAACCAAGTCCTAGAGAGGGACTCCCCATCCAGGGCCGCTGAGAACAGTACCCAGATCTCCTGATGCGCAAGATACACAGAGCCACAGTCCAGGAAGTCCTGTGCATCCTGTTAGTCAAGGGCTGGGGAAGGGACAGGGGTCCCGCTGAGGGTCTCACCCAGTGTGGAGGCGTCTCCAGGTCTCGGAAGCTCTGCTGCCTAACCCTAGACATACGTCTGTACTTAGCCATGTCCTCCCTCATCTGCAGGTGCGTCGGGTTTGCTACAAAGAAGGTGTGAGCTGCCGCTGCTGCCAGGTCCAACTTCTTCAGCTGAGAAGCAGAAAGACAGAGGAAGTCAGTGCCCTGAAGTGTGGGTGTCAGGCCTCTGCCTCTCACCAGCCTCTCCACTCCAGACATACACTCGGGGCTGCCTCGAAGCCCTCTGGAAGACTTGTCAGTCAGGACTGCCCACCTCCCAAATGCCCGGTCCCTGGACAACAGTATGTTGGCACTCTCAGGAGTCCGGCAGCTAAGGAAAGGAGATCTAAAGACTTTGGCATCAGTGGGATGTGGGCAGAGGGGCCTCAGTTTGGGAGACAAGGAGGAAGTGATGGCTAAGTAAGGTGTTAAGTGGGAGAGACCTGAGTGACCAGCAAAACCCGTAGGTCTCTAGGACCCTGAGCTGAGGTGTGTGACCAGCCCCCCTTCCCCAGCCACGTAGACGACAGCTACCGTGCCAGTAGCTGCGCAGTGTCCATTGCCCCCACCCCCCACCGCACCCTCAGATATTCTTCCTCAGGGGCCCTCAGCCTGACGCCCCTCCTCTTATCTTCCCAAAGCTCCCTCCTGTCCCAAGAAAAGTCTCACACTCGCTCTCCTCCCCAAACTTCCGTCCAGCTCCGGGTTTCGCCCCTACCCCCTCCACTTCGTCCCTAGGAAGAAGCCGCGCTCACCCGCACGTAGGTCTCAGAAAGACCGACTAAGATTTCAGACCCCTTCCCTCCATCTTCGATCTACTTTTACTCCGCTTCAACATCCCCATCCTGTTCCAACTTCACTCGAATTCTCCCTTAGGCTGTCCCTCTAAAACTTCAGTGAGTACTAGGTGTGACTTTGGAAGGACCTACTCGAAAAGAGAGGTCCGTTGACGGCCGCCTAAGGCCCCACCCGAGCCCTGACACTGGCATCCCGCCCTCTCCTGGTGAGCAAAAGTAGGACAGCGACGTGTGTCGGGGCAGGACCCAACAATTCGCCCTGGCGGCTGGCGCACCTGGTAGTAGGCCCTCTGCAGGTAGTTGTAGGGCTCCCGGCGGCGGAAGGCGTCCCGCAGCGCGCTCCCCACACGGAGCCGCGCCGCGCCCCCGGGACCCAGCCTTTGCGCCACGCACTGGCTCAGGCACTCCGCGCGGCGCAGGGCGGCGCGGAGCAGAAGGCGCTCCCAGGCCCTGGGTGCTGGGCCCGGCCCGGAGTCAGGCCCCGGGGCGTCCGGGAGCGCAGCCCCCAGCTCGGCAGCACAGCGCTCTCCGCAGTCCTGCCGCGTGCGGCCCAGCTCCGCATAGCTACGCATTGCCTCCCGCAGCAGCGCCACCGCTGGTGCCCAGGCCCCCGCGGAGTAGGCGCGCAGCCCGTCGGCGTAGAGCAAGTCAGGGGCCTGGGGGGGCGCTCCGGGGGACAGCGTGGCCAGGCCTGGGGGCTCGGGGGATCCCGGGGGAGGCAGCAGGAGCAGGAGCAGCAACAAGCGAAGGAGCCGGAGCATTGTGCCGGAGCCTCCGGCGGCTGCCGAAGGGAAATGCGGGATCAGAGAGGGAGAGAGAGGAAAGGGGGCAGGGAGAGGGAGGGGAAAGGAAGGAGAGATAGAGAGGAGGGAGGAGATGAAGGGAAAAGGAATGAATGAGCGGAGCCAAAGAGAGCTGATGGGGCTGAGACCCAACCCTGGGAGAGGCCAGTGTGTGAGAGAGAGAAGTCAGGAGGCATATAGTGGAGAAAGCGATCTTTAAGACGAGCGGGATAGTGTGGAATGAGAAACAGACCAAGAAACTAATCATGGACTGAGGGTAACTGGCCGGAACTGGAGCTGCCCGGGGTTTTGAAAGGCTGTATGAGGAGCCTCCTCAGACCATAGCCACCAGACCCTGAGGCCCATGGAGTGGGAGCCACTGTCTCAGCTGTGTTCCCTGTTCCCCTCCACTCTTGGGGCCAGGAAAAGGAGTGTGGGTGCCTCTCACATGCTCGAACGCCACCCCAACCCACCCCCACCCCCCACCGCGCCCCAAACTCCTGGAAAAAGAGCTTCGGAATGAAGCATGGAGGAGGGTAAACTCCAAGCCTGCGACACCAAGTCAGTCCCAAACCCTTTCCTGTCCAGTAACTGGGCCCCCACATGGATTTTGGGGAAGGAGGCATGGGGGACAGGGTCACACTCAAACAACCTCCACAGATCTGAACAAAGATCTTTTATGCCCCAAACCAGTGCCCCCCAGCATGAGATGCTTTTAGAAGCCCTTCTCCGTGTATGTCTTCATGTTTACGTTTGTTTGTCTTTCTCTGTGGGTATTTCTGTGCCTCTGTCCACTGCCCTTGCTGTTTTGTCCTCTATAAGCCATTCCACCCCCCAAGCCTCTGACCACATACGCTTTGCTGACACAGTACACACACACAGAGGTTTCTATGGTAACACTTTAGACTTTAATACATTTTCCTAGGGGTGATGGAAGGTGAGTAGGGCATCTAGTAACTTGGATGGGAAACAGCTGGGGCTCAGGGACCCCAGACACAGTGCCCATCTCCCTGGAGTCTGGAGGCAGCTGCCCTAGGCTCAGGGCCAGAAGGAGGTATCATCCAACCAGACACCCTCTTCTGAGTCCAGCAGGCCTACTTGGGCTCACAGGGTCAGCTGGGAGAACATGGGGTTACCTGGACCCCAGGATCCTCCCCAACCTCTTGTACTCTCCTCACCTCCTGTCAGGGAGCAGCGTCTCCCTGCACTTAGTCCCAAAGGAAGTCCAATGGCTCTGCTATCAGGGGACCCTAGGGAGAGTCGGCGGGGTGAGAGGCCCAGTGGCCTGGGCCTTCGAGGAGAGGCAGTCGGAGAAGGCAGAGGTGTCTCATCAATGAAGGTGGTGATCTCCTCCCGGAAGAAGCCAGGACCCCGTAGGGGCCCCCCACCTGACCCCAGAACCCCACCCTCCAGGAATTGTCGAAGGCTAGCTAGCCCTCCACCTTCAGCCTCCTCCTCATCCTCCTCATCCTCCAGCCTTTGTCTTGGTCCCAGGTACTCAGAAGGGTCCCCCAGGGCCCGGCTCTGGGCTGGGAGGACCCGGATGTCATCAGAGGATGACCACTTGTGCAGGAAGGAGCCTGGTGTCCGAGGGGTAGAGAAGATGTTGGTCTCATCGTGGGACAGACGACGGGACAGAGGGACCTGGGGAGAGGAGCAAGTAGACCCAGAAGTGCTGCAGAGACAAAGCGGGTAGAGCAGGGACCAAAGTGGGGACTCTGCAAGATGACTCCCACCCCCTTAAACTGCAAAACATCTTCTGATGGAATGCATCTGAGAGTTCTGAAGGAAAGCTTCTCTTGGCATGCCTTTCTTTTCCCTACCCGTTATGTGCCCTGCAGGCCAGGACTAGAGAATGGGCAGTTGGGATGGATAACAGAGACTGAAGAACAGTAATGAAGGGACACCCAGAATAGGAGGCATATTCCCTAGTCCCATACCTGCAAGTAGTGGACCCTCTCAAGAGGGGGAAAGAGCATGTGCCTCCCAGGCAGCAGCTTCACCTGGGTGGGGTCCCCCGGTCCTGTGGCCCCATTGGCATCAAAGCGAACCTTGCACACTCTGCCATCTGCATAGTCATCGCAGCCGCCGTCTAGGAGAGAAAAGAGGCAGAGTGGTTACAGGCAAGGAATGCCCACCGCTCCCTGCCCCCCTTTAAACCTTCCTCTCCCTTTTTATAAAGTTCCCCGGAGAATCTTTCTCTTCCCACTATTCTGTAAGCTCCAGGAAGAAAGTCGGAGTGGTCTGTTGCATTCAGTGCTGAATCCCTAGTGCGGCATTCGTACAGCCATACTTACTGAAACAATCGTTACCCCCCTCCCCCCACACACACACACAAAGAAAAAGGCTGTCCCTACATCTGGGGTCCCATTCAGGAAGCTTAGCCTCCCCTTAGTTCCATGCCCTTCCTTTACGGTTGTTAGGTCTCTGGACTGTTTCTCATGCACTCTGCCAATGGAGGCAGAGCTGGGTCATGTGGACTTCCAGAGGAGAAGTAATGCCCCTTGGAGGGAGCCCTAGGTGCAAAACGAAGCAGTGGGTGTATGTTGTGGCGTATGATTGGGGAAAGGGGGACCTGGAGTCAGCCCAGGGGCTGCACAGGTTCCTTCCAGCAGGGGGCACTCCAGGGCAGCCCGTCCCTGCACAAACAAGGGCTGGCAGAAAGGGGCAGAAAAGGGGGCGAATGCCCAGGAAAAAAACCGGTCACTTTTCTGACCGTCGTCGCCATCCTCTTCGGACATGATAGCCACGCACTGCTCCCACACTGTGCGCACGTCCGCGCGGTAGCGCTCGCAGGACCAGATGAAGGAGGGCAACAGCAGCGTCTGTGCCATGGAGCACCACAGCACCGCCAGCACCATCCACGGGGGAGCCGAGTCCGACTTAAGGGAGAAGAAGCTCACCACCTGGTGGGAGGATGAGGAATGGCGCCGGGTCAGGGCCCAGAGCGCAGGGGGCTCACTTGACCCCAGATCTGATACCCTAGTGCAGCTGGTGGACAAGAAGTTGGGAAGGGATGGCCCGGATCACATTGGATCATGACAAAAGCAAAGTTGGAGGTGGAGACAGGGAAAGGACTGACTCAGAGGAAGGTCAGGGGAGAGCACTAGAGCAGAACCCTGGGTTCCCAGGGAGAGGAGCAGAGGTACTACAGCTAACCTGAAGACAAACAAAAATTCAGGAGTAGGGGCCAGGTGGGGATGCAAAGAACTGGGGCAGTGGGGTGAGCTCTCGGGTTTCCACCCAGGAGTGTTCAGAGACCCTGTGACATCCAGAGGGAATTAGGGAATGGAAAGTGGAGCTAAGCAACTGAGTGATAGATAGGTCTGGGTGCTGAACAGTGGAGCCTCAAGACAGATGAGGGAGCTGGAGGATGGGCAGCAGGGGGAAGGATGGATGGTGGAGTTGAGCGGTGAGAACTGGCAAACAGACAGTGGAGCTGGGGGTCATGGGAAGCAGAAGATGGATGATAGAGATGGGGGCCCACAGATGGAGTGGGGGTGGGTAGAGGACAAGAAGATGGAGTTGGAGGCCAGGTGACTGTGCTGGGGCCTGGTTTGGGAAGAACAGGAGGAGGGACCCCAATCTCACCAAGATGGGCACCCCTGTGAGTGAGTCATAGAGAAAGACGATGGCGCTGACCAAGTTGGTGACCTGCAGGGATGTCTTGGCCGACTCGGAGCCATCCAGCGAGGACCGCCGCTTCCCTCGGGCATCTTCCACCACAATGGCTGGCACCTCAAAGGCTGGCCGTGTACCCAAGCCCCCTGCCCCACTCCCCTTGGCCCCACCCCCACTCCCCGCTCTCCGGGCCTGCCGAGCCCTCCGGGGCCTGGCCCACAGTGTCTGGTAGAAGGTGATGGCCACACAGACCAGCCCCATGACAATGCCCCCAAGTAGCAGGAGGCTGAAGCAGACGCCAAAGCCAAGGCCAATCTTGGATACTATGAACTGGCAGCCTCGGGCGTAGTAGCGCTCACCGTTGTTGTGCCAGCCAATGGAGGGCAGTGTGGAGAGGATGAAGCTGACCATCCAGATGCCCATGACAGCATGCAGCGCCTGCTTCTTGGCATTGCTGAGGCGGTAGTTGACAGGCCAGCGCACCATCCACATGCGATGGTAGGAGAGTGAGGCAACTGTGAAGCAGGTGGCCAGGGCCAGTGTGTAGTAGGTGGACACAAAGACCTTGCAGATGCTCTCATTCCAGTCGTAGTCGGAGGAAGCCTGGCGCCGGAGCTGCACCACAGCGAAGGTGGTGAGGGGCACCGCGGCCATGAGTATGTGTGTGCCGGCCAGGAAGCAGAGCAGCAACTCCAGTGGCTTGTGCTTCTGCTGCTTGGCAGAGATGCTGAGGATGATCCAGGCATTGGCCAGCAGGGCCAGGAGCCCACAGGCCAGCCAGGACAACGCGTTTGAGCGCAGGGAGGCCTCCTCTGGCCCCACCCCGCCCCGAGCCATCCTATCTTTGGCCCCCCACCCCCTTTGAACTCCTGGGGGTGGGGGCTAGGTCTCACCCAGGAGCCCCACTCACACACACTCCCATGATGCCCACAGTCCTTGCCTTGTAATGAGGCAGGCAGCCCCTAGGTCCACCCTACTGCTCAGCATTGCCTGACTGACTCAGCTAAGTTCACACGTGGAAGGCGGAGGAGGAGACTAGGGGTCAGCGGAGGTGGTCCTCAGCTTCCATATTGGGTAGGACCCTTCCTGAAGTATGCCTGTAGCTGACTAGGGGGACAAGCCGGCTGCTTCTCCAACTATGAGGCTGGCTGGGGAGCTCTGGCCCCCATACTGGGACTTGCAGTTTTCTTCTTCTTCTGGTTCTTGACCAGCCGGGGGTCTTCTGGATGCCCCAAGGGGTTGTGAGGTTGGGGCTCAGCCACCGGGACAAACTGCAAGGGAGAGATGCCATGTGGAAGGGGGCAGGCGAAGTAGGCTGGTCTCTAACCGGTGTCTTGTGTTCCCCTTGAAACTGCAAACATGACTCATTTCTGGGTTCACGGGGTCATTCAGAACATCCTCCTGCCTTAAATCAGGGGGTTGCTCAAACACCCCACACAACTAAGAGCCATGTCTTCCAGACCCCCAGGAGAGAAGGTATTCTGACCTCCTGCCTCCTAGCCCTTTCCAGCCCTTTTCCTCCCTCCGGCGCTCTCAGCTCCCTTCTTCTCCTGTCCCCTGTTCAGTGCTACTCAACCCCATCCTCATGCCCCAGAATCTGTCTTCAGAGCTGCTGATGGCAGAGACACGACCTGTTTCTTCTTGAGGGTTCACAGTAAACTGGGACATGGTATTACAGCCCCTCCCCAAACTGCCGGGCTCCTGGGCCTGGGGCCTTGGTGCTCAGCCCCATTTCTTCCCCACACTTGCGTGACTGCCATCCAGCTCACCAGGAATCTGGGAAGACAGGAGAATGGAGGCTGGGACCGAGGGGGGACTAGGGAACCTGAAGGCGGGGAAACGGCTGACATCAGAAGCATCCAGAAATGGAAAGAGGGGGGACGAGGAGGAAGGAGGAGAATTTTAGCACAAGAGAAATAAAGAGGGGGGCAAAACGATAGTATCTGAAAATAGAAGGAAAAGCCCAGAGCCCCCCGGAGAGAAGGCTTTAGAGGGAGAAGGCTGGGAAGGAGGGGAGGAGGCAGCGGGGAATGGGGAGGCAGAGAGAGGAGAAGCTCGCGCAGAGGTGCGGACTCCCGCCGGTGGACCTGGAGTCTGAGCCCTCCCTCGCCCCAGCACCAGGTTCCCTCCGATGGGAGGGAAGACGGTCCTGAATTTCCCGACGCGGAGCTTCAGGAAGAAGCCCCGGGGCCGGGGCGGGAGGGCTCAGAGGGAAATCAGGTGCAACCCTAAACGGAGTGGAGGCAGGAGGGATGGACACAGCGGCTTGGGGATAAATGGGAGGCAAAACGGGCACAGCGGTGGGAGGGTCTGTTTCCTGAATAAGAACCTCAGACCCTTGCCCTCCTCAAGAGGTACTAGTGCACCCCCAACCTCGGTCTTCTCTCGGGAGCCCCGTGCACCCTAGTTGCCATGGCAATGACCAGCCAGAGGGAGGTGGGGAGAATTGGCCGGGAGCGCCTCCCCCACTTTCCGCCCCCGACAACCTCGAACCCCTTCCCACCCATCCCTACCCAGGCGCAGCCCCTGGGCTCGGGAAGAGAGAGATGGGGAGTCAGAGAGGGAGGAAGGCAGGAAGGATCTGAAGGGCAGAGAGAAGGGCAGAGAAAAACCAGAGGAAGGTGGGAGGGGGCTCTGGGGGACTCCGGGGCGGATACCGGGTCCAGCGCTCTTCGCCCTTCGGGGTGAAGGGGTAAGGTTAGGCGGCTCCTCCCTCGTGCCGCCCACCGGCTCCCCAGGGTAGAAACAGCAGGTGGCTGGGGAGGAGGGGCCGGTCGGATGGGAGAAGAGGCCGCTGGAGGTGGGGAGGGGGGCGAGGGGGGGAGGCCGCGGGGACTGGGCAGGGGTCGGCTTACCTCTGGCTGCGCCCAGCACTGCCATGGAGCCCGCACTCCCGACACGGCCCGCCGGCTCCCGCCCGCCCGCCCTCCTCTTCCCTCCCCCACTGCTGGCCCTTCTCCCTCCCCTCGGTCCCTGCCTCTGCGCTCAGCCCGCCGCCGCGCACTCCGCCTGCGTCCCCCGGGGCTCCCCCGGCCCGTCTCCCTCGGTCCTCCAGCCCCTGAGCCCCGCGTGGGGGGCCAGGGGAAAAGCTTTTGGGAGGGAAAAGCTTTCGGTAGGGCGGGGAGCTGGACGGTGGTGACTTGCAGGAGGAGGGACAAGGAAGGCGCCGAGAGGGAGGGGGCGAGGAAGACGGAGGGGAACCGACTTCATTGGTGAAATGGTTCGCGTCCTACCCCCACCCCATCCCGTTTTCAACACGAACACGAGCTCCAAGAGGCAGCTGGTGGTGTACGGGGACTGGGGAGCTGGCTGCTCCAGGAGGAGGAAGCGTGTGTCAGCGTGTGTCACCGTGTATCTGTGTGAGGTTGAGCCTAGGGCGAGCTCGGAGGGGCACGCGCTGCAGACTCCGGGCGGTGAGGGGCTGGCGCCGAAGCCGGGCTGCTCCTGCGGCGAGGGTGCACGGGTCTGGACGCACGCGGGGACGCACACACCTCCTGGAGTACAAACTCACACTCCTTTTGGGGATACACACAATGCACGCACACACATTAGTTTCTCATGGTCCTTGCCCTCCACCACACACACGCGTGGAACACACGCACTCCTACAGACTCTCCCCCTCAGTGCATCACACACGTGTGACCACAAAGTCTTAGCCTCACACACACATGCAGGGCCCTCTGGGGGGTGAGTAGGTGGGTAGTCAGTCTCCAGAGAATTTTTCCCTCCCCAGAGGAACCTCATCTTCTTCCTGGGGCAAGCCTGGCAGCTTCTGCTCTGGGTCTGACCCCACAGATCAGAAGATTCTGGGTCCCCAGAGAGGAGTCCACACATCCACACATACATGTCTCCATGCCTCTCCCTCCTCCCTCTCTCTCTCTCTCTCTCTCTCTCTCTCTCTCAAATGAAGAAGAGCATCTTTATAGTAAGTTTACTGTATTTTTCTGTCAGCTCAGGGATTTAGGGATTGGAAGTGGCAGGAATACAAAGCAAGCAATGGGGAGCTCTGGCAGCAATTGGGTGTTCTTCTTGGACGAGGCTTGAAAGAAAGGGAGAGAAAGAAAGGTCATAGAGACTGAGGAGGATGGTGAGAAGAGAATGGAAGGAGAGGTAGAGGAGGCTGGGGATTCCTGAGACAGCTGGATTGAGAAGAAGAGGGAGAATGCTGGTACCCTTAATTTTCCTGTGCAGGAGCATGCAGGGCAGGGGGACTGAGGCCCAGCACTGTCATCCTTCACAGGAGGGCCTCTCAGCTGTGCGCTCTCAAGCCTATGTCCTGCTCCCTCCCCCTGGCCAAGCTCACCCTCCAGAAGGTTCTTCACAGGGTGAGTGGTGGGTCGCTGGGTACCCTCTCCCACAGGGCCTGCCCCCCCAGCCGGTGCTCTCCTTGGAAGAGCTGCAGGTTTTGTCCTGTGGAAACAGGATTCTGCCTCCAGCAGGTGGTGAAGGGAGGATTTTAGGCAGGGAGGCTGTTCTCCGTGTGTTCTTGACCTCCCTGAGGCAGGCCTCCCTGTGCTGTAACGCTCCCGTGAATCCTAAGGTACATACTGGGCATCGGTGACTCACCAGCTCAGAGATCTATGTGGTAATTGTTCCATTGTTCAGAAAACAGCAGTAGAACTAGGGGTCAGGCCGTTGGGGCTGGTCCTGACTCAGCACAGCACTTACTAGTTTTGTGACCTTGGGCAATCATATGACCTCTCTGAATTCATTTCTGGTCTATAAACTGGAGATGCTAATTGTGGTCCTGTCACCACCAGCCTCCTAGGATTTTTCTCAGCTTTAAATAGACAAAGCATGTCAAACTGGTTTATAAACTGAGTGTGTTGCTTGGGTGATCAGGAATTGTGTCTGTGCACAAGTGTGAACTGTACATATGGGTGTGTATCAGAATGGAACAGTGGAGCAGTCAGGAGCCTTTACATTGGATCTGTCCTTGACTGGCTGTGTGACCTTTGACTAGTCCCTGCCCTCTCTGGTCCCAAGTTTCTTTCCTGTACTTCGTGCTTCAGACACCCAGCCTCACACACCAGGCCAGGGAGGGCTGGTCCTTCGTGCCCCCCTGGGATCCAAGTGGGCCGTGAGGGAGAGAGTTGAGAAGAAATCATGAAAGAAGGGCTAGGGTTTGACTGCATAGGGAACGAGGCAGCAGCGAGGTGAGTAAGCCTCTGGAAGAGGAGACCCAATGGCCAACTGTGGACAAAGAGCAGGAGACGCCAGAGGCGCTGGGATCTGCTACATTCATCTGGTCCGCAGGCCCAGGAGCCCAACAGGAAACGCAGGGTAGACGGCTGGGGAGGCTGCACGTGGGAAGCTCTCCCAGGCCCAGAGCCTCAGATGAGATGACGTGTCTTCTGTAACCGGCTGGAGGACGAGAGAGTGAGAGGAACAAGGCTACTCCTCCCCAACTCCTCCGGGTTCTGGGACCTCCGTGGCTCCCAGACCCCTCGCCACTGCTGCCTGCCACCTCGCGCCCCCCCTTAGCCTTCTGCCTGCTGTCTACCTCTTCAGCCATCCCTTTGTACCTCTATTTCCCCTCCACCACCTCCCTTGGCCCCCATCTCCTCATTTCCACCCCTCCTCCCTCCTCATCTCCTCCCCTTCCCTCTCTTCTTTTCCCCTCTTGCCCTCCTCCTAGCCCTCCCATTCTCACAACCGCCCCACCGCCGCCCCGCCCCGCCCCCACCCCCATCCTTCTCCCCCCAGTTCCTTACTGGGGGCATTGGCAGGTCTTCTTCTCACTGAGGAGTCTCTTGATCTGAGACATCCGCTCTGCCTGGCGCTGTCCAGGAAGAAGGAGGGGAGTTGTGAGGGCCTTTGGCCTCCAGAGGGGAGGTGCCCCTTGGAGGGAAGAGTGGGGAAAGCTGGGAGGGCAGAAGCAGATACTGTGGCTGAGGCCATCTGTCCCAGAATTAACTCTGCTCCTTCCTGCCTCTCCCTCCCTGGGATCTGGGACACAGCCCAGTCTGCAGTAAGGGAACTCGGTGGTGGGCAGAGAGAAACAGAGCAGAAGCAAGTCACATAGACAGGACACCCTTGTTGCTGTGTGTGTGTGGAGGGGGGTGTCTGAGGAGGCTCACTCACCCTTTGGCGCCAGCACCTGACACAGCAGAAGATGCAGAACCCAGTGAAAATCAGAAAGCCTGCAATCGCCCCCAGCACGATGGCCAGGAGCTTTGGCCAGGCCTGGGTTAATGCTGAAGACGAAACTGCAAGAGAGAGAGACAGGTGTTCAGCGCAGGGAACACTGGGCCCTCACAGGTCATTGGGGCTGGAGGGGAAAGGCTGGGGAAGGGGTTTTAAGGTTTAGAGACTACAGGGCACCCTGGGGGGCTAGGAGTAGTGGTTCCATCTGTGTGCCTTAAACACACGTACATGCACACACACTCACATGCACACACACAAGTGCTTGTGGTTGGGTTTGGAAAGGAGCCAGGATGGGGACTCTTGTTCAGGTGGGCCTCATTCCTGAGCTGTAGAGCTTAGGATTGTGGGAACCTGCAAGACCACAGGTGGGGACCTACAGCCGGGAACTCTACCTCGTCGGTCCTGTGTCCAGGCAACATCCACCCAACCCTCCTCTCTCAGGGGAGTTGGGAAAGTGGGACTCTGTGTGGTCTGCACCAGTCCTGCTGTGGATAATGCCACCGCTGAGGAGGCAGGGGCTAAGGGGTCAGGCCTCACTCACCCTCGACCTTGGATTCCAGTAGAACTTTGCTGTTGTCACTCAGTAGACACTGCCACACACCCGCCTCAGGGTTCAGCACCTTTACCAGCTTCTGCTGACTTAAGAACTTTGCAGACTGGTTGTTCAGCCTCCAGCTCAGCCTCAGCTTGGGGGGGCTGGGACCCAGCATCTCACAGGTCAATTGGTCCTGGGACTCATTCACTGCAGAGGAACGAGAGCCTGAAGTTAGGAGCCTGGACCTCTGGCTTCCTGGCACCTCTATGCTCTAAGGGGAGCCAGAACAGTCAAAATGACACTTTATGTGGGTGTTTCTCTTTTGGCATCTCAGGGCACATCTTCATGCAATTCTAATAGAGGAAACACAGCTTTCGAGGTCCAGCAGTCTTGGATTCGAATCCCAGCCCCACTGCTTACGAATGTGTGTCCCTGAGCAAGTTGCTTAGCAACCTGAGCCCCAGACAATTATTAAATGCACAAATATTTGTAATGGGGCCTGGCATGTAGGAAGCATCGAATATTAGGCATGATTACCTGGGGAGCTGTTATGATGATTTAAGGAAACAGGGAAGTGAAGAACGCAGTGTGGGGCCTGACATTATCATCATCACTATCACATTCCGAGCAGGTTTTCTCCTCATTAGGGGAAAACAGACACACAGAAGTGGGGGCTTAGCCAGGGTCACAGAGGGTGGGGCTGAGACAGAACTAGAACCCTGGTTGTCAACACATGGCCTTTGGGGATTCTCAGTGGAATGTGCCCTAGGCTGGCTCAGAGACGTCAGGGAAGATATATGGATTCCAGTGTTAGTGCACAGCCAGCCCCCAAACCAGTGCGCCCTTCTTCAGCTCCGTCAGACAACCAGGGCTTAGGCAACCCTTTGGGGGCCGGTCTTGGCTTAGAAGGAGCCCAGGGTCAGGCCCTTCCACCTCCCGCCCCTGCCTTCCCCTTCTCAGCCCAGCTCCTCACTTCTCATCATCACGAGGTTCACTTTCTGATGCAATTGCCCCTGCCTGAGAGACAGGGTCAGGTTTCCAGAACCAGCGTCCTGAGGTGAGGCCTTGGGCAGGCTGAACTGGAGGGGGAGCGTCTCCTTCACCTGGATCTTCCGGACTTGACGATTCTTCATCACAGACACCTTCCTGTTCTCCAAGGAGAAGGTAACCCAGGACTGAAGGGAGGGAGCCCCCTCCTCCTGCCACGTCAGCTCCCCTTTCAGGTTTTCGTCTTCGAAGGTGAGCGGGAATGAGAACACTACTGGCTCCCCCACTTTTGTATAGAATGTGTTAGAGACCTTCTGGAAAGCTGGATGTGGAGAGGGAGAGAATGTGGGTTAGAAGGAGATAGAACAATGAGGGTGTCCAGGGTGGGGCAGCCATGTGGTGGGGACAGCAAAAAGATGGAAGGGGAGCATATGCATCCAAACATCCAGCTTGCCATTTCAGGCCCTTAAATTCCTATTTACCTCTTCACTCTACTTTCTCATTGCTCTACCCCAACATGTTCCCACAGCAGTGTCTCCTCCCCCTGGAAGCCCTCATAGAACAGTCCAGGCAGAGGGGGACCTCTTCCTCTTCAGGACCCCTGGAGCACATAGGGTATTTGGCCTGCATTAATTAGGTGCTTAGATAGCATCCTTGCCCTGGCTGGAGTGGCTCAGTTGGTTGGACGTTGTCCTGTAAACCTGAAGGTCAGGTTTGATTCCCAGTCATGGCACATGCCTGGGTTGTGGGGTTTGGTCCCTGGTAAGAGGCAACTTATTGATGTTTCTCTCTGGCACCAATGTTCCTCTCTGGCATTGATGCTTCTCTGCCTTTCTCTTTCCCTCCCTTCTCCTCTCTCTAAAATCAATAAACATGTCCTCAGGTGAGGATAGAAAACAAAAAACAAAAGTTAGCACCTTCACAAGATAAGAGAAAACACTTACAAAGGGCTTACTATGTGCCAGGCACTGTTCCAAGCACCTTACATGCTATATTAATTCTCATCACTATTACAGCGAGCATCATCCCCATTTACAAAAATACAAGGCACAGAGAGGTTCAATAACTTGCCTAAGGTTAAGTCAGAGTGTGGATTTGAATCTGAGTCCAGACACTATTCTACCTTGTATCACACAAGCATCTGGGGTGAGACCTGCATTCTGGGCTTTCAGTTTTCCCCAAAGTGGCTACTTCAGGATTCTAAAGGGGCAAGGTAGAATTTCCTCAGGCTACTGTCCCTGAATAAGTGGATTTGCCAGCTTAGTGGGACTGGGGAGCTGAGGCAACAAAGAGAACAGATGTCCTTGACATTCTTCTTTTGGGGCCTCCTCCGTGGATTGTTGGGGTCTCCCACATCCTTACATCCCATGTCCCTTCCTTCCTCCAAGTCCACCAGCCTGAGGAAGAGAGAGCCCAGTACATCCCTCATGATGGACTTCAGCTTTAGAGGAGCCTGGCCCTAGCCTCCTTCTGTCCCTAGTACCAGACTCAGCAGCAGAGCAGTCAGAGTTGAGGGAGGGGCCATCAGCCTCTGAGGTAGGGGGCAGTCTGCAGGGGCCAGGGGCAAGTCTTACCCAGCACCAAGATGTTTATGTTGAACACCAGTGTCTTCTTGCTCTGGAAGACAGTGCATGTCCAGGAGCCACTGTCCTGCAACCCCAGCCGGGACAGGGAGAGGCTCTTGTCCTCACTCTTCTTTTTATTCCCTGGACCTTTCCATTCCACCTGAGGGTGACTGTTAGGGGGGTTATCCAAGGTCAAGGTCAGGCTCTGCCCAGCCAGCAGGCGGATGTTGCTGTAGGTGTCCGAACTGGAATTCACTGTAAAGGGAACAAACCACCTGTGTCACACACACACTATCCCCAAGGAGAAGGGAAGAAGCCAGGAAACCAAGAGTGCCTACCATTACTGCTGCCCCAACATCTCTCTTCCAGCCAGCGCCCAGCTGTCCACCCCAGCCCACCCCAGCCCTAGGCAGGGCTTTCCTCTCTCCTCCTCTTCTCCCCTCCTCTCCTTCTCTTTTCTTCCTTTGTCTCTTCCCCTGCTTCCTATGGCTCCTGCCCTTCTTCTTCTCCCTCTCTGGATCTATTCCTTTCCCTGCTGCCTGACCCAAGGCCTGAGGAGGGTTTGAGGAGATGTGGTGGCCAGTCTCATCTGGCTCTGGACTATTGAAGTACCATCAGCTCAGGCCCTGGTTTGGGCGGGGGGGAATGGGAGTGGGAGAAAGGAGATTGGCCGGAGGTGTCTGTACCCCAGGCCTGCTCTACTCACATCGAAACACCCACAATTCCACTGTTCTCTTTGGCGTATTCTCCACTTCACAGACATAAGTCCCTGTGTCTGACATCTGAAGGTTACGGATGATCAGAGGAAAGGATCCCTGGTCCCACAGGGATGTTCTTGAATCGACGCGCTGGCTCATCTTGGAGGTACCTGGGAGTAGAAGTCACATGGAAGAGGTTGGGTATAGTTGAGACACCACCCCTGGAAGGCAGGGCTCCCAACTCTTCTGATATGCGTTGCTAATGTCCTGCAGAATCTGCCCTCTTCCTAGTCAGAGAACTCCAGACTGCCAAGGAGGTCTCATCTCATTCATTCACCCAGCCAGGACAACATCTCACTAATCCAAAATAAAGTAACGTCGTATTTAGAGAACACCAACTCCTACATGCTAAATACTCTATGTATGCATTATCTCAAATAATCCGCACAGCAATTCCAAGTAATAGGTACTGTTTTGCTTATTTTGCAGATAGGGAAACTGAGGCTCAGAGAGATTGAGTAGTTGCCCAAACTCTTATTTACACAATGTCAGCAGGAACATTAACCAGCACAATTTCTTTGAAATGTAATTTGTAATATCTACCAGAATTGCAAATGCACATACAAAACTAAATGTCTGCAAAGAAAGGCTAGGAAAACAAATTATAGTTCACTCTAATTTGTTTGAATGCTATGATAGAAGCATGGGGAAGCTATATACTGAGATGGAATAATATCTAAGAAACACTAACTGAATAAAGCAAGATATTGTATTAAACAGGCTATCATTTGTTTAAAATGGAGGGGAAATTTTATCTATCTACCTATCTGCCTTTTATATGGACAAATATTTCTAGAAGTAAACATAAAAAAGTAGTAAACTTGGTTGCCCCTGGGGAACAGGAAGTGACACCCTTGAGACAAGTGTGGGAGGGGAGCTTTTCACTATATACCCGTATCTACCTTTTCAATTATGACTCTAGTAAGGGGTAGAGTGGGATTAAAATTCAGGCCTGTTTGGTACACTATTCAGTACTGTTTCTGGAAAGTTCCTGAGGCATGAACATGCGGTCTCCTCCAGTCTCTTCTTTTGTAGTGTCTGACAACCATCACCGAGGGAGGTTCTCTTAAGCTAACCATTTTCTGAGTGCAGTGGTAGCTCCAGAGTTCCTGTGGAGGAGGGCTTTAGAAGCTAAATTTGCATAGCAAACATACAGTTTTTTTGCTTGGGTGAGCACTTACAGGGATGGGAGGAAGGTGCCCCCCCCACCGCCTCCACCTTCCGAACAGCCATAGGCCTTCTCCCCACACTGGCTGTAGTGTGGGAGACTGGATGTCCTGTTGGCCATGCATTCTCCCTTCTCTTCACTCCCAGACCTCAGAGTCCCTTTCGGGCTCATCCTCTCCAGGAGACCTTTCCAGAGAACTTGTAGCCCTGGGCACAGCCCAATCCCAGTTCTTCCTCCCACACTCACCCAACACCCCTTTCATTTGTCCCTTCAGTTGTTCCCACCCTACTTGCTCTTTCCCTTGGATCTACACATCAGTTTAGTTCCTCCATTTTTCTGAAATCCTACTACATTCCTTTCACAATTTTCCAAGCTACTTGAAAAAGGAGCCTTCTCTAGTTCTGCCCCATTTTTCACCTCTTTTGATTCTCTCCCCCAAATCTAAGCACTATCCCTTTTCTTCATTTTGGACTCTTGTTCTGACATCTACACTTAGGCCTTACCCAGACTCTGTCTTGGACCTCTTCCTCATTTCTGTAGATATTCTAAATTCCACTGCATCCCATCTCAGCTCTGCAGATGACTCCCAAGTGGATATTCTCACCTCCACCCTCTCTCCTCAATTCTGGGCCCACATTTCCAGTGGCCCAAGAAATAATTTTTTCAGATTAGCCTGATGTCACCCAAAACTCAGTTGGTTCACAGTGAAATGTATCACCCCTCCCCTAAAATAACTCTTCCTCCTCCAGACCCATCATGGCCCACTTGCCCAGGCTGTCCCATACCTGGCAAAAGCAATTGCAGGATGGTGTGAAAGATCTAAGAGCATGGTTGAGTCTGGGATAAATTCATGGAGAAGACCAGTGTTTAACCAAGACTTAAAAGAAGTATAGGCAGTGGACTAGAGGGAAGGGGAGTAGTGAGGACATCCAGGAACAGGAGGAAGCTCCCGTGGGCAGGCACCTCAAAGCAGGGAGAAAATCACCTGGGGGTGGAGGTTCCTGGCTGGGAAGCTATGGGAAGTGATGCTAGGGGTGACTATCAGGCAGAAGCTTCTAGGCTTAGTCTAGTGGACTAGGGAGTGACATGTGCAGGGTATTGTTGCTTAGGAAGTCCATGCTGCAACAAGTGAAAGAGAAATCAAAGTTGAAGAGACTGGCCCTGGCTGGTGTTAGTTCAGTGGATTGAGCACGGGTTGCGAACCAAAGGGTTGTCAGTTTGATACCCAGTCAGGGCACATGCCTGGGTTGCAGGCCAGGTCCCCAGTAGGGGCCATGCGAAAGGCAACCACACGCTGATGTTTCTCTCCCTCCATTCACCCACTTTCAAAATAAAATATTAAAACAAAAATAAAAACAACAACATAACAAAGTTGAAGAGACTGGTTAGTAGCAGAGGGAAATTGCCAGATATGTGGCCTTGGCAAATGATAGTGGTTTTCCCATGGGAACAAAGAAGATGAAACAGAAACACACTTCCAAAAGAAGGGATGGCTATAGTCAGTGAGGGAGAGGAAACCAAGGCTTGAAGTGAGATCAGGAGAGTGACACTGCCTTTGTCAGGGACCAGGAAGTTGGGAAGGGGAGCTGCTCTGCAGGAAACTCAAATCATAGAAAGAGAACAAGTATTGAACCAAAAGCCTTAAGAATTTTTAGAAAGGAGCCCGGCTGGTGCAGTTCAGTGGATTGAGTGCTGGCACATGAACCCAGTGGAAAGGCCACCAGTTCGATTCCCAATCAGGGCACATGCCTAGGCTGGGGGCCACATCCTTAGTTGGGTGCATGCAAAAGGCAACTAATTGGTGTATTCACATGGATATTTCTCTCCCTCTCTTTCTCCCTCCCTTCTCTTCCCTCTAAAAGTAAATAAATAAAATCTTTTATATATATATAACCTTATATATATAAGATTATATAGTATATATTATAAATAAATCTTATTTATATATATTTAAGATTTTATTTCTTTATTTTTAGAGAGGGAAGGGAAGGAGATAGAGAGGGAGAGAGAAACATCAATGTGCGGCTGCTGGGGGTCATGGCCTGCAACCCAGGCATGTACCCTGACTGGGAATCGAACCTGCGACACTTTAGTTTGCAGCCCAAGCTCAATCCACTGAGCTACGCCAGCCGAGGCTTAAAAGTAAAGAAATAAAATCTTTTAAAAAAAAGTCAAGTAAGAAAGAGAAGAAGAGAAAGACCAAAGCTCTAACCCAGCTCCATCTCTAATTGCACACAAAAGCTCAGGGCAGGGACTTCTTCTCCCTGGGCCTCAGTTGCCTCACTGGTAAAATCCAAGTGTGGGACTGGAGCCATATTTTCCAGACTTCAACCATTCATATACCTTATACCTGATTTTTGGTCAAATCCACCTGTGTTATTTATGCAACATATTAAAATAGATTCACTTTTTAAATTAAATTAAATTAAATTAAATGACTTCATTTTAAAGAGAAACATTACATTACTGTGATAAACAGAAAGCCAGTATCACCTGACATAAACAGAAAGCAACTGTAAAAAACAAAACAAAAAACAAAACCACCGGAAACAGAAACAAAAACTAAAACTAAAAAAAAGTTATTATAATTATCACTTAAAACTAACACTTATGCCTGAGTCTCTGTCAACCTGAACCCTGTGGGATCCCAGAGGTTACCAGGAGCAGAGCACTGAACCAGGGATGTTCAATCCATAATGCTTTTCTCCCTGACTGGGGAGCTTGGCCACCCTACCTTTAACAAAACCTGAATTCCAGGGGGAGCGTCCCAAAATCTTGATCCCAGTAGGATACTTCCAGTTGAACAGTACGTTCTTCTTCTCAGGACCTTGGCAGGGCAGCTCCACTAGGTCTCCCACCTTGCCCAGCACCACTTCAATCCCCTGAGTGATCCCTGGGAGCAGCAGCGCTAGGCAAAAAGAAGGAGGTCAGGCCTCAAGCCAGTCACTGCCCCACCTCGGGGACTCATCCCCACCTCTGCATTTCTCAGCTAGCCCTTCCTCCCCTGCCACCTGCACCCACACCCCAAATCTGAGCACTCACCCAGTTGCAGCAACAGGCGCAGGTGCCTACAAGAGATTCCCTGGTTCATTGTGCCCTTGCTGAGGCAGGCAGGGACCTGGGCCTTCCCCTGCAGAAGGGGCAGAGCCTGAGGGAAATACTTATGGTTAGGTAGCAGACATTTATTGGGCCTGGAGCGTACCAGGGTGATAGGCAATCTCTCCCTTCCGGAACCTACAGCCAAGCCAGGGAGGTGGAGTGCACACCTCTAAGCGGACACCCACCAGTATGTGCCACACAGTGCTGTGGCCAGGCCAGGGGCAGTCTCTGCCACCTGGAGTCAGAGAAAGGTTTATGGAGAAAGGGACAAATTGGTGGGGACTGAGATCGGGGAGCCAAGCCAGGTCATGGAGGTCTTTGAATGCCGTGCTGGAATGCTGGGACCTGACCCTGGGCCATGGGGAGCCAGCAGGGGACTTGATGTAGAGAAGGACATGATTAGATTCGCAAAAGGGTTCCCTTGAGCCACTCTGGGAAGGGCAAGTGCGAGTGTGGGGAGGCCAAGCCCAGGAGTCAGGATTGTCACAGTCCTGACAGGAGATGGGGCCTGAGCTCAGGCAGTGGCCATGAGAATGCGGAGAGAGATTGACTTATGGGACAGTTCTGAGGTGAGAGTTCCAGGATTTGGGGCCTGATGGAGTGTGAGGGGACAGGGAGAGAAAGAGCAGAGGGTAAGGCCTTGCTCACTAGCAGATCGACCCTGTAATAACTCCTAAAAGGACACTCATGACATGCTGTTTCAGCATTTAGATGAAAGAGCAGGAGCCACTTCTCTGAGCTTAGAAGACCGTCTCTGGTTGGGGGGAGGAGGCTTCAGAAAAGTTCTGAACAGATCTTAAGGAAGGGGCAGCATTGGGTCAGAGCAGTGATTCTCAAAGTGTGCCTCCAGATCAGCAGCAGCAGCATCACCTTAGAAATGCAAATTCTCAGGCCCCATCCAAAACCTGCTGAATCAGAAACTGGGGGTGGGTCTAGCAGTCTGTGTTTTCACAGACCTCCAGGTGACTGAGGAAGGTTTTGAATTTGAAAACCATGAATTAGATGAAAGAAAAGGAGAGGGGCATCCCACCCCAAGGTGTGCAGAGCTGGTGGGGCTGGTCCCGAGAGCTGGGAGTCAGGAGACGGGTGCTGGGGGCTGGGTCCTACTGATGAAGTTTGGAGGAAGATTTTTTAAAAGCTCTCTCCAGTCACTCCACCTGCCCCAAGGGACAATTACCCAGTGCTGAACGTGTGGCAGGGACTCGACAGAATTTTTTTTAACCAGGGAGCTAAGAAGAGAAGATGTCAGGAAGGAGGACTCAGGAAAGGAAGGAGGCTGGTCACGAGTGCAGTTGTTTACAAGTTAACTTGGGGCAGGGTGGCCCTGGGGGAAGGCTGGGGTGAGAGAGTGGGGTAAAGGCACTGGTACATCTGAAGTGGTTCCCACTGTTCCCGCCATCCTAGACTCACTGCTTTTGGTGAGCAGAAAGTGAAGGGGTCTCCTCTGGGATATACCTTTCCTGGGGCCCAAATTCAGCTAAGGTGGTTGAGGAAGCTTGGACATTCTTGACCTTTCCCCCAAATGGTGGTCACTTTTTCTTCCCTACTCCAAGATCCTGGGGTCTGTGCAGACCACCACCTCCTCCCTCCAGCTGCCTGCACTGCCCCAACCCAGCCCCAGGGCTCAGCTCAGTGCAGGAGGCTATGGGTTTCCAGCTGCTGCTTATTTTCGTGCATTGGGCTTCCGCTGCAGCCGCCCCAGAGAGCTGCCCTTTGATTCCCACATCCTCAGCCTCCTCAGAGGCGCTGTGCCCCAGTACAGTACAGCCCCAGGGTGAGGCTGGGAGGTGCTCACTGGTCCCCAAGGTCCTGGCGCCTGGCGCCTCTCTCTCTCTCTCCCTCTCTCTCTTTCTCTCTCTTTCTCTCCTTCCCTCCCCCAACTCCCTTGTTGCTTTGCTCACATCCATGCATTTCTGTACCTATGCCCTGCCCCCCCAACGCTGACACACCCATCTTCAAGTCTCTGGGACTGTGTCTCTCTTCCTCTGTGCCTCATATGCCACGAGGCAATTCTGCCTGTCCTGGTTTTTGTGGAGTGCCCGTGCCTCTTCTCCTTTTTCATCTCTCCTCATTCCCTCTGCCACCAAGCTCTAGTTCCTTTTCTTGCCTGTGACCGGGCCTCCATGCCTCTGGCAGGAATGCCGGCTTTCAACAAGCTTTGCTCTGAGGCGAGCCTGCAGAGGGTGCATGCGAGGGGGATGGCTGCAGGGTGGACAAAGGGAAAAGGACAGATTGGGAGAAACACACAGAGGCCCCAAGGAAAGCAGAAGGTAGGGAGACCCGGGGCAGCTCATTAAAACAACAGCTACACTCCGCACAATCCATGATCACACACAAGGCCCAGCAGAGTTCAAACAAGGTGGGGGCAGAGGGAAAGAGATGAAGAAATTATGACAGGCAAGCCCCCTGCATAAGTGTGCAGTCGAGCGAAAGAGAGACAGAGAGAACGAGGGAGCGATGAGACCGAAGCGGCAACACGCCCCCCACGCTCAGAGCCCTTGAGGTTCCTGCTGCCCTCACCCTGGCCCCCTGAGATGGGATGAGGAGCGAGGCTGGGGAGAGGAAGAGGGCACAGCCCCACCACAACGGCAGTCTGTGGTCCCCCCGGCACTTTCATCTTCCCCCCACGGCTCCCAGGCAGCCCCCTCAAGCCCAGCCACGGGATGTGCCCTGACCACACACACCCCCTCTACTGCTTACGGGCTTCGTATAACTTCCTAGATACCACGACCCCTCTAAGGGACCCTGTGGTTCGGGAGCTGCAACCTCCGCCATCCTCTCCCTTGCCTCAGCCGCCCACGTGGGGGGAGCCGTGCCCTCCCTCCCTCCCGTATCCCCCGAAAGGAGCAGAGCTCCACCTAGACCCTCACAAACCCAGGCCCCCGTCTGCTTCCTCCCAGCACCCACCCTCATCAAAGCTATTTCATTCAACAAACACTTATTCAGCATCTAAAACTTCAATAAACACCTATTCAGTGTCTAAAGCGCGCAAGGCTCTTGGTCTACCCAACTCCCTTGCGGCCACCTGGCAACCTTGGCCGGGATGGAGGCCTGAGGAACTGGGAGGCAGTGGTCCAGAACCAGTCGGCAGAGGGAGTTTTTATTTCAGGGTAGACCTCTTCTGTATAGAGAGTGTCCCCACACTGAAAGAGGGAAATCATCCGGGGAGCTGCCTCTGGCCCTGCCCTGTCCTCCGGGGTGCAGGGCAGCCATCTTGTACAAACGACAGAGTCCAGGACAGCCCGAGACAGCAGCTGTCACAACACGCACAGAAGCGGCGGTCTCCCCGCCAGGTCCTGCTCTCAGCCTCGCACTCTTAAATACTCGCCCCGCGAGAGCAGGACATCCAGGGAGAGGTATCCCACCCCGAACGAAATCTTTGAATTATCGAGAATGGGCGCTTCTATGTTGAGGAACCGGACTGCACTGAGGAGGCCCCTGTCCCAGAACACGTCTACGAAGGGGAAGGGGAGGCGGAGGCCGCCTGGGGTGCGGCGCTGGAAGGCCTCGGAGGTCTCAGGAAAGAAAAGGCCTGAGGCTGTGCAGTTGCACGGGGTGTCCCATCTCGAGGGGGTATCACCTCCTGAGTCCCTGGCACTGGACCAAGTCTGGGGCAGGGCGGGGGCTGCACATCCTTGTCTGACCCTCCAGCCTCCTTTTCCAGAGCAGCTAAGACACCAAAAGCGCACTCTCTTACGGCCAATTCTTCCAGTGGCGCATTTACCTAAAAACCTGTACCTATCACTTTTACAGCCTTTCATACGTAAAGCTCAATTCCAGCCCTTTTTGAGAATTTTAGCTTTTTCATTCCATTCATCATTTCAAAGCTAATTAAGGGGGAGTGCCTCTGAACATATTGTTCAAAATTCTAAAAATGCACAAAAGTAGACCAAGCGTAAAAATACATACAAGCGGAAAAGACCATTAACAAAGGTTGCATCAATCACATGGCTTATGAAATGCCGTAAGTATGATTTCTGGTGCGACTTTTTAGTGATCATGTTATTGGGGAAATTGGTTTGGGGAGAACCAGACTCTAGACCAGATTCCACGTCTCTTCCTCTTTTTCTTGCTTTCTTTTTTGTTTCCCCTTTTCATTTATTCTATAGGCTTCCTCCCTCCTTCATATTTATTCTTCCTATCTCTTTCCCACTCCTTCTGTCCTCTTTTCCCTCTCTCCCTATCCTCACCTCCTCCACTCCCCGCAGCTAATTGCCTTCCACTGTGGGCCTTTCTCAGTCTGAGGTGCCCTCGAGTCCCCATTTCTTTTCCAGTTTTGCAATCCGAGGCAACAACCCCCTAAAGGTGTCTTCTGGTCTGGGTACCTAGCTGGGCATAGTGGGGAGAGGAGTCTGGCATAGTCCCCGGTCTCCTGAGGCTCACAGTTCCAGTGGGAGATCACTGCTGATGAAATACACAAGAAGATGGCCAGAGCTGTGGGCAGAAAGTCTAGCACATTCCAATGCACCTGCTGCCACGTTCTCCTCCCTGTCCCAGACCCACAGAAAGGAACAAAGCTGAGTCTGTCCATCTTACCTCTGGGCCTGTGTCTTTCGTCCCGTCTGTGTCTGCCTCTCGCACAGGTGTGCCTGTGTTAGGGCTGGCAGCTCTGCCACCAGGAGCCCACTGGGGAGAGGGCTTGTTACTCCCGCAGAGACGCACTTAATCGGAGAAACAGGAAGCCCGGTAGTGAGGTTCCTTCCTCCACACCCCACAGTCCCAACGTCACCATCTGGGGCTGGGGTCCCCACCCCCCACCTGTTAGGAAAGATGTTAAAGTGAAAATACCAAAGTCAAGGGGAAAAAGTCAAAGTCAAAGCAGAACCAGGCTGGAGACCAGCGCGTCACTGTGCTTCTTGCTGGGCGGCAAGAAAAAGGGTCACTGCACTTTTTTGTTGGGTGGCAAGAAAAACATCATGTCAGTGATACTGCAGCCTGGCCTGGGCTTCAGGGAAAGAGGTGGGAGGCAAGGGCAGGGCACGTAAGAGCTGCTTGCTTCCGGGCCCTGAGGGCATTTCTTCACGAGGAGGCACCAGAGACATTGTGGATGGCCCAGGGTGGCAGAAAGGGCCTGGGCGGAAAGAAGGACTTCTGAGGCACCCAGAGTGGCCAGGGACCAGACTCTTTCCCTCTGGGCCTTCGTCTCTGCCAACCCTCAGATGTCTGTCTCTAGCCCACATCTCTCAGGAGCTCCAGATGTGCCTACCCATCTGCCCCTTGGACACCTCCACCTGGATGTTCACCAGACATAGCAAACTCAACCTGATCCAAACCAGACTTACCATCTGCATACCACTGCTCTCTGGTAACCTAAAAATAAAAGGCCTTTCAAAGCAAGAGGCAACAAGCATGTATTTGAGATCAGAATAGCTATTTGAAAAGCATTGGTTTTGACAGAAGCCCAAATAATGTTCCAATCAAGAGATAAAGGTAAGGGGTATTGATAAGAAAGGGAAGGTGAAAAATTACATCAGTGGAACAAAGGCATTTCTATTGGGGCAGACAATGTAACATAGTGTTGTTTATTCTAAAGAACCTTTTAAATTTTCAGTCCAAGAGCTACCAGTCCAGTAACCCTAATATCTGCTTTTGTGTTATCCTTGCAAACAGTTCTTTGGGACACAATGTTGCTTTAGGCCTGCCCATTCCAAAGGTTATTTTTCCCTGTTTTAACATTCCAGAGGTTTGAGGCATAAAACGGGCACATTTCCTCTGGCATAACAGTTCTGGCTCCATTTTAAAGTGGCTCCATTTAGTTCCTCCCAGCCGGCGCTGAGCCACGGGCATCTCTCAGGACAACTGGCACGGGCCCCACAATACTGGGGGCTACAGCAAGCCCCACCGCAAGAAGCGAAATTATGAGCCGGGACACCCTGCTGCCAGCTCTCAGATTGGCCCCTGCCGCATGGACACAGTCCACGTGCTACGATTGGCCCCGTGGCACACACACAGTCCATGTGCAGGGAGGCAGCAAGTACCAGGCCTCGAGGTAGGACGTGGGCAGCTTGGGGCTCAGGGTGTTGCACGCACAAAATGAGGATTATCTCTGTTGTCGGCAATGCATCCAGCAACAAGCTGGTCCACCCTGAGTCCCTGGTAAACAACTGCACTGTGCTCATAGACAGCACAGAGTACAGAAAGTGGTACAAGTCACACTGTGCTCTGCCCCTGGGCCTCAAGAAGGGGGCCAAGCTGACTCCTGGGGAGAAAGAAAATTTAAAGAAAAAACAACCACAGATGATAATTCAGAAGACTGCCCAAATCAGCAGTTTTCTAGAGGAGCAAGTCCAGTGGAGCAAACTGCTTGCGTGCATTGCTCCAAGACCAGGCCAGTGTGGCCGAGCAGATGGCTCTGTGCTGGAGGGCAGGGAGCTGGGGTTCTAGCTGATGGAAATCAAGGCCCGGAACAGCAAATGAACGCTCCTCCCTCCTATCTCAGCTCATGTAATAAATGTGTCTAATATTCAGAAAAATAAATAGACTTCAGTTGTTTTTTAAAATATTTAAAAATTTTATTTCTTATTAAAAAAGATTTTATTTAACTTTTAGACAGAGGGGAAGGGAGGGAGAAAGAGAGGGAGAGAAACATCAATGTGTGGTTGCCTCTCGTGCGCCCCCTACTGGGGACCTGGCCCACAACCGAGGCATGTGCCCTGACTGGAATTGAACCAGCATCCCTTGGGTTCTCAGGCCAGCACTCAATCCACTGAGTCACACCGGCCAGCAGTTATTATTGTTTTGTGCCTGCAATCCTACTTCTCCTTAAAGTCTCCCCCTCAGTAAGGGCTTTACCATCCACCAAGCTGCTCAAGCCAAGTAAACTGGATACCTTTGACTTCTTCACCCAGTCCCTCCTGTGTGTTTATTTACCAGTTCCCACGGATGTTGCCCTCTAAATAGCTCTGAGGCCTATCCAAGTCATTCTGCCCCACTGCCACCATTCCCATCCAAGGTGCCATTATCATCTTTTGCCTGGACAATCACACCCGCCTCCTCATGGTCTCCTGGCCTCTCCATTCTTCTTCCTCCAGGACATCTTCTGCACAGCAGCCTGAATTTAAATGTGCATATATAATCACGCCATTCCTCTACTATGAAAAAAGAAAGTGGCTAGTTCAGCTTGCAACTCCAACAATTAATAGTGTTTCCACTTGAAACAACCACTGAGCTTCCTTTGCAGCAAAAGCGCTTCTCTCCCGTCACAACATTTCACAGCAAAGGAGCAGAGCCGTATCTCATTCCATAACAATGTAGTCAAGGGTTGAATTTTAATAAAATTAATATTTACTGCTTCATCAAGGGCATTCTTAACTGAAACTGGCATTAATTTCTTCTTTTTTTTTTTCACCGCAAGTGCCTGGCGGTGAAGAATACAATGTCTATAGTGTGATTTGGCTCCACTGCTGAGATTTGTGCTAAGGCAGCAAGCCCTCTATCTCAGACTGCTTTTGCAACATCATTGCAATCTCAACATGCACATTTTATTTTTATGAAAATAAGGGGACCTCGCAAACCCCCTGATAGGGTCTCAGGGACCCCTATGGACCACACTTTGAGAACCACTAATCTAGAAAATTTTTATTCATTCTTCAGATCTTAACTACCTCTCTGTGCAGAGCTTCACTGTCCCCAAAGTCTGTTTTCTTTTCTTCCTTAGTAATACCCTCAATTTTAAAGGCGTTCACGGCTGCCCAGATTTGTTATACTTCCCAGCCTGCTTTGCAGCTGGATGTGGCTAAATGACTATTTTAGTTAATGAATATAAGTGAAAATGTTAGACGCACCACTTAAGGAGCATCTTTGAAAGGTGGGTGTATGTCCTTCAAGGGGGAAGTGTGTCCTTCCTCAGGCCTTCATCCTCTTACTGCAGCTGGAATGCGAACACCTTCCCACCTGCTGTTTCATTCACACTACCCAGCAGGCTCACAGTACCTATGAGCATCTATTTAAGTTTGTAACCCCTGACCCTCTCTACTCATTCATGTTTTCAACAGTGTTATGTGTCTACCAGACCCAAGGGACTCTGCTGGGTGCTGGGATGTTAAATAAGCTAGACATGGTCACTGCTCTGGCCTGTGATGCAAACACTAAACAATTAATAATTTCATTACGATTAAACAAGGGCTACAAAGGAAGAAGTGTAGGGTGTTGGGAGAGCTTATCGTAGTGAACTTCATCTCAACCTGGAGACCGAGAAAGGTTTCCATGGGAAGTGTGTATCAGTAAGCACTGGGCTCTGCTACCAGAAAATTCAACATGATAGAGGCTTGCATGAAACTGAAGTTGATTTGTCACTTGAAAGAAATCTGGAGGCAGGTGGTTCAGAGGTGAGAGAGGTGAGGGGGCTCCCCATTGTACCCCAGAGGCTGGATTTGGGCTCTACCATCCTCCACCCATGACCCCCCACCCTCCCCTCCCCACCACAGCCTAAGAAGGCTTCTCAGGCTCCTCAGGTGAAATCAGGGTCCTTTATGGTAAGACCTCCCAATGCCTGTGCTGCTTTTCCCCTGGAAGCGCTGCTCCAAGGGCAGTGGCTATGGAACCATTGACTGCTTAGTGTCTGCCTCACAGACTGGAGTGGTGACCACGTCTGTCTTACTTAGCTCCCAGCAGAGTGCCTTGGGCACGGTAGACCCTTGACACTGGGAAAATCTTTTCATATATATTAAATTTTATTGATATTTATTGATATTAAAATTGGTTGTGGTATGTACATCCCACCATAAAATGTACCATTCTAACCATTTTTAAGTGTATAGTCTATGGCATTAGTGCATTCACATAGCTGAGCAACCGGCACCACCGTCCATCTCCGGAACTTCTCATCGTCCCCAGCTGAAACTCTGAACTGGTTAAACGCTGACTCCACACGCCCCTCTCCCCAGCCCCTGACAGTTGAATATTTTTTGAAGGGGTGAATGCAGAGGGAGTAGATCAGGTCACAAACTTAAATGCTTACAGGAGCCTGCTACGAACTAGCAATGAGAAGATCAGACTGGCTGTGAACAACAGGGAGGGGTGGGGGCTGCGGCAGGGCAGCTGCTAATCCCAGAGCTGCAGCTGAGCTGATAGTAAACGTGCTGCCAGAATGTGAACTCAGAGTTGCCGGCTCTGCCATAATTTCAAGAGAAGATGAAAAATCAGACGTTTATGTAATATCTCCTCATTTTAATGTTAGCAACTATTTTATTTTTTTTGTTCTAACACTGGGCAAATCAAACAAAGCATTCGAAGGGCTGGGTATAGCTTAGGGCCCACTGTTTGCACCAGATGGACTGTGTGACACCATTGAACTCTTGGGCTTGTGACCTGTGAACGTCTATGCAGATGGGCTCCCATGAGTCAACAGGCTCCAAGAACCTGGCTTTCTCTCTCTGGGATTCCCAAAGAGGAAAAGAAAAGAGGAAGAGAAAGCAAGTTTATACTGAACATTTAAAAGAGCTGTGTGCTTTCTATGGCTGTGCATTCTATTTAATCTTCACAACAGTGGTAGGGCATAAATATTATTCTCCAGATCATACCGATAAGGATGCTGAGGCTCAAAGAGTTTAAGAAAAGTGCTGAAGGTCACAGAGCTAGTAACCATAACTGGTGGAACTGGGATTTGAACTCCTGCCTGGGCCTCAATGCTTGGATTGCCCCCCTCACCCACTTCCTCTCCTCTGCATTAAGGAAGCCTAGGAAGCTTCATCTCAGGATGAAGTCTGAGAGTTGGCTTCTCCCACAGCGGTGCAGGGGTATAAGGCCGACAGCCCATCTGGGGCTTCTGGGGCTTAGCACCACCACTATCCTGCATATCTGTAGAGTGATTTTCCACTTTCAAAGCACTTTCACATACACTAGCACCACATTTCATAAATTTTTGGTAGGTATTACTATCCTCATTTGGCAGAAGGAGGAGCTGAAGTTAAGCTCTCTGCCTCATAACAGGACTGTAAGCATGGAGCACGGGGATTTCCAGAAGTCTCCTGTTTCTGGTAGAGAGCTATTTTTGCCTCATGGATGCTGTCTCCAGATTGGAGGACAGGGAGAAAGTCAAGTGGGGAGGAAAAGAGGGGAAGCAGATGGAAACCAGCATCAAGGCTGACAAAGTGTTGGAGGCTGGGCTATTGGAGAAGGGGCAGGGCTGCCTGTGGAAGCCTGGGGGAGGGAAGTTGGAAGGCCCAGGTGCAGTCCTGTGGTGGCCTCCTTATCAGACACATCTGCAGCTGTACTGACACCCTTTTTCGAAGGGGGTTGGGGGCAGGACTTGGAGATGGGGGGTGTGGGGGGAGGGGCCACAGAGCCTGTTCTCTGGGGAGTAGACTCTTGGAGGGCTGACCTACCTCCACCCTGGCCACATTCTCCCCAGCTCCACGACCACCTTCTGCAACTCTCAGAAGGTGTGATTCCTGGGCCTCCCGCACTTCATGGGAGCTATGAACAGGCAAATTTCAGAGCCTGGCTTGGGCTCAGCCAGCTGGCACCTGCAGCCTGTTGGATAAACTGTCAGCCACAAAGTGAAGCAGACAGAACCCATCCCCACCCCAACCTTCAAAGGGCAAACTCCATCCTCGGGTGGGCCCAAGCAAGGAAACCTAAGCTCCTTACTTACCTCTTCATGGAAGGGATAGCAGCAAGGACCAGGGCCTGAACTCTAACACCTCTGCCTGGTGTGGGGAGGTAGAGCACAGAAATTTCTGGGTCTGCCATGCACCATAAGGATAAGAAGACCAAGGTCAGGGGAGGGAGACCGCAGGTCTGGATGAGCACAGCATGGCCTCTTGCCTGACACACTTGACTTGGCAAGGCTCTGAACTCATTTGGCCTCCAGAACTTCTGGACAGTGGGCGCGGGGGAGGCCGTCAGGTCCGTGCAGGGCTAGGGGTAGAGGTACTCAGGGACACCTCTCCCCTCTGGCAGCCCAGGTCTTTCAGGCACTGTTCCCCCTGTGTACACACACTGATGCAGGACAACTCCCAGTGATTCTTACCTCCTTCGGTTTACACCCTTCTGTTGTCCCCTCCCACACTGTACCAGCATTGGTCTGTGTGACCGGTAGACCAGGGCAGAAAGGAAGATACATGACATTCCAGATTAGGTTACAACAACACGGGCCCTGGCTGGTGTGGCTCAGTGGATTGAGTGCTAACCTGCGAACCAAAGGGTCACTGGTTCGATTCCCAGTGTAGAGCACATGTCTGGGTTGTGGCCCATATCCCTAGTTGGGGGTGTTCGAAAGGCAACCACACACAGATGTTTCTCTCCCTCTCTTTCTCCCTCACTTCCCCTCTCTCTAAAAAATAAATAAGCAAAATCTAAAAAAAAAAAAAAAAAAAAGAACATGGTAGCTCCGGTCTTGGCCACTCCCTCACCACTCTCTCCCTCTGGGGGAAGTCAGTTCCTCTGTCAGGACCAGCCCGACAAGAGGCCCACGTGGGGCAGCGCTAATGCCTCTGGCCAGCAGCCACCTGAGGATCCTTCTTGGAAGCAGGTCCTTCACTTCCGCCAAGTCTTCAGATGACTCCAGCTCTGACCCACATCCGGGCAGCAACCTCACAAGAGACCCTGCTCCAGAACCACTCGAGTCAGCTGCTCCTGGATTCCTGACCATGTGAGAGAAGGTTTATTGTTTTAAATTACTGAGTTTTGGGGTGATTTGCTATGTGGCAGCAGATAACTGATACCCCCTTCCTTTTTAACAATGACCTAAGATGATCTCTCCTTCACCCCCACCAGCCCCACTGAACTACCTGCCTCCTTGATGCCCCCCCCCCCCAGGACCCCAGCCTGGAACACTAGAGCGGTTCCCAGATCCATGTGGAGATGCGGGATGAATCAACCCAGCTTCCTGGAAGCACTCAGAGAACACGAAGAGGGCTGGGGGTTATCTTGTTAGAACTTTGAGGGGAGGGGGGAGCCGAGGGTGTCACCCCCTGGGAGAAAGCTTATAGGGAAGGGGGTAAAAGCTAATAAAAGGGTCACTGCAAGCCCAAGTCCCACGCCCTCTCCTCCTTCCGCTCTTTGCTTTTCACTTCCTTAGTGGGTGAACAAGGTGGCCCTTCACTCTGCCCTGTCCCCACCCCTCCCTGCCCCCTTTCTGCAGGAACATGGGGAAGTCCCTGCACAGACGCTGGTGAATCCTCGATGACTACTTTCATAAGCCCAAAGGGCATAGGATGTTACCTAGTAGAAAGGAAAAATGCCACCCACAGAAATTTCCAGGAAACCCCTGCCCGACTAAAACATGGGGGCTCCTGCTCCTGCAGACCTGCCCCTACTCCCTTTCAGTGTATTTTCCCTCCTGTCCAGGGTAAAGTTCCCTGATGGAGCGGTCTGTGGCCAAAGTCCAGAGCCCAGCACACACTGCAGGCCGAGGTCGAGGTCGCTGTGGGGGTGCTGTGGGCTGGGGCTGTGCTCTGCTCTGCTGACAGCAATCTTTGCTGCCCTGATCCGAGACAGAGAAACAGAGCCCAGGGCAGGCAGGCTGGTGGGTCTTCCATATCATCATTATCCCATTTAATAGGTGAGGAAACTGAGACTCAGGGAGATGAACTCTGGCCATATCGAAATAGCTGGGGTCAGAAGCCAGGTCTCCTGGTTCCCAAAGCTGCAGCAGCAGCCAGCTGCCTTGCTGGCTGTTCTTGTCCCCACGTGGGGCCTTTGTTCAGGCACTCTCCTTTGTCAGGCTTGGATCATAACCTTGCCAGGTCCAGGGCTGTGTGTCCCGAGGCTCTCCTGGAGGGCAGACTCGCAGGCACACCATCGCAAGGGTGCTCCACAAAGGTGGTGCCCACGTGCGGGTATACATGCCCACCAGTCCATCGCACTGCTAATCTCCTTGGGCCTGCCCCCCCACCAACCCCCTCCCAGTGGTGTGTGACAAGCAATGACCACTGGGTGGCAGTGTGTTCTCATGCCTGGGAACAGGCAGGGCCCCTAGAGCTAGGGAGCAAGGAGGTGAGGGCGGAGGCAGGCAAGAACTTCAGCCAGAGGCACAGAAAGGTTGCAAGACTTGATCTCCAGGAGGACTTGACATGACAGGGCTGCTCTGCGAGTGTGCGTGTGTGTACACACACACACGCTGCAGCTACAGGGCCAAGGACAGTGCTGAAGTGGAACCGAATATGGGTGGGGTGGGCCAGAGGAATAAAAATACAAAGGAAACCAGGGCAGCCAGCTGGATATGAGTGATATGGGATAAAGGATGGGGGAAAGGGCTGCAGAGGTAAGGGGTGAGGGCTTTTTGGAGCTTCAGAAAAATGACAACCCAGAAGAGAGGGAGACTAAGAAAGAGACCAGGGAAGAAGGAATCACGGAGAAGCCAGGCACAGAAAGAGGAAGATAAGAAAGACTGGCTGGAGAAAGTAGGTCAAAAGGCTGAGGTGGGAGAAGGGAGCTCCCAGAGGTTGGGGAGAGACAAGAACCTTCACTGGACAAGAAGGAGCCAGACTCAGGCTTGATGCTGATGGGAGTTTATTTGGACTGAATTACAGAGACCCACTGGCTGCTTCCGCTCCAGTTCAGGGCTGCTGTGGCCCTGGCTCTGGCTCCAGCTCCAGGTCTGGCTCCGGCTCCAGCTCTGGCTCTGGTTCTTGCTCCAGATCCTCTATCTTGCTCTCAGCCTGAGGTGGGTGAATCCCATGCTCTAAAGCAGAAAATCTTCTTGGTCGCCACTGTGGAAAGACATGGAAGGTGGGAGGAAGAGAGGGATGAAGAGAAAGAGAAGGAGGAGAAGGAGGAGGATACTGGGTCCACCTATTCTTTCTCAGCCCCTGCCTTCCCCATCTGGTCCCAGGCCTTTTCTCAGCCCCTTCAAGCCTCCCTTGTGTTGTTCAAGCACGAGGGTTCCCTGGAATACAGAGGCCTATGAAGAAGGGCTCGGCATACACTTGAGTCACTTTTCCTGAGGAAGGGGTGCCAGACAGCACTCTGAGGACTGGAGAGGAGGAAAGCCAGAGGCAGGGGGAGGGGAGTCCTTGAACTCACCCGTCTTCTCCAAAGGTGAAAACCAAAGGGCCCAGTCATCAACAGGAGAAGGAGGACACCGAGGGTGAGAAAGAGAGGGAGATGGCCTGTTTTGGGGGCACCTGGGGCTCTCTCGGAGTACTGGGCACCTAAGGAGAAAGTACAGGATTAGGCATAGGGTCCCAGCAGAAAGGACACCATCCCACACCCTCCTATTTTACAGATGCAGACAACGAGGCCCAGAGAGTTTAAGGGGCTTGTCCAGGATCATTCAGCCAGTTAGTGGTAGAAGTGGGTTGGGACTAGACAAGAGCTGGAGGCCAGGTCCCTAATAGAAAAAAAGAGCTGGGAAGGGGTGGTGAGGGGGCCCGCAGGCGGGAATAAGATGACTAGTCTGGAGTTGGGGCTGCGGTGTTGCAGGGTCTCAGACCTGGTCCAGACAGCTCCGTGAAGTATACGGCTGTTCCAAGAAGCCTCTCCCCCTGGTACAGGTGACACTGCCAAGGCTGAGAAAGGAGGCTGGCCTTCTGTACCTCCAGCCAGGGTCCTGGAGAACTCCTCCAAGACTGCTTGTCAAGGGGGCTCCACACAAAGCGCTCTTGTCCAGATGCCGGAGTCACCTCACAAAGCAGTTTCCTCAGGTTGCCAGGTAACCCAGAGGACTTGGGAGTCACTGAAAACATCAGAGGAAAGAGATCTTTTGAGTCCCGACCCCCTTACTTGACACCATAGATTCAACTCCCAAGCCTCAATCACAATGCACTCCTCTGGGCTCTGATTGGGTGAGGTTGAGGGGAGGAGATCAGGGTCATGGCCAAATTAATCTCACGAAGACAAAGTTCTGGTCAGATCACTCTGCTGCTCAAAAACTTTCCTGTTGCCTTCAGGGGACTGTTCAAACTCAAACTGGCCTGGAAGGATCATGTAACAAATGCTGTTTCAGATTCTTTTACACTACTGTCTACTCAAATACTCAGAATCCCCAATACCTGTCAGGTGAGCGGGCCTCACTTTCCACTTTTCCTGTTTCCACAATTTGAATGATATCAGTGCCCCTGCCGTGAGGTGCCCCATGGATGAACTTGCCCCCTTTCTGAATGTTTGGAGAACAGTGAACTGACCCACTGATCCTGAGACAGAGCATCTCAAAGCCAAACAGTGAGTGACAGGGTGAGCAGGAGGAGACCAGTGGTCAAGGGCCTTGGGCTGAGCCTGGGGTACAGGAACCTGAGGATTTGGTGACACAGACGCCCGAGCATGGACCCTGAGTCTGGCACTTCCCGGCTGTGTGACTTTGGGAAAGTTCCTTCTCTATAAAGCATTGCCCACCGAGTTGTCATGCGAGAGAGAGCATGGGAAACTGACACGCGGCAGTGGACCTTCCAGAAGACCTCAGACAGAAAGAATTGGTAGGTTGTTGTGACTGACTAGACATGCGGGGAGAAGCAGGCTAGGTTTCAGGGTGAGTGGGATGCAGACAGAGTTATTGACAAAAAGGCTAAGTGAGCAAGAGGATTGGGCATCAGGAAAAGATGGGGTTCAGAGTGAGACTGAGGTGTGACTATGATATCCAGGTAGAAATACCCAGGAAGCATGTGGAAATTCAGCACTGGACCACAGAAAATTTATTGTTTGTTAGCATATTCATTTATTCACTGAGCCAATGCACATTAATAAGCACCGACTATGTGATGTCACTATTTAGTGGCCACAGGTGAGTACTACAGACACAGCCAAGTAACCACCATCGGTGACTGATTAAATTGCCAATCAATCAACACATTTTCTGAGTTTTGTTTTAAAGTGTGTTTGTTTCACACTGTCTCGAAAAGCCCATGATCAGTCAATATTTGCTGACCAACAGACTGATTTATTAACTCCTCCCAAACTGAGGCCATTTCCTGCAACTTTAACCCGAGCTCTCGCTTCAAAGTGGGACAAGTATTCTAGAAATACATTCTACCCCTTTGGAACCATTCGAACTTTTGGCACCTTTCTAACTTCTCAGACCCTCCCCCTGATTCAGAGCAGGGGATCCCCTTAGACAAGAGCGGAACATTCATCTTGTGACTCAAGAGGGATTTTCAGTTTCAGTTCTTTACGTATGGGGGTGAGAGAAAAGGAGGCCGCCAGGGGCAGCCTTTGTAAACCGTGCCCCTGGCCTGGCGCCGTGAGGCAGACTCGTCCAGCCTTCGCCCGGCCAGTCTTCCCTCCCTGCCCCAGCTCCCCTGGGTTGGGAGCTACTCCCTTCCCTCACAGCACTGACCTGTGATGACTGCCAAAGTGACAGTGGTACTGTGCCACTGCCCCTGCAGATAGATGTGGCAGATGTAGGTCCCGGCCTGGGCCTGGCTCACAGCCTCTAGTTGAAGGGTAAAGTTGCCATTGTCTCCAGCCACCAGCCGGTCAGGGCCTCCACCGGGAGGGGTCCACGTGGCAGTGAGGGAAGACGGGGTCCTTACGCCAGGAGGCAGTTGGCAGGGCAGCTCCACCCGGGAACCTGCTCCTGCATACACTGTCAGGGGGACTGGCGCCAACGGACCTGGAGAGAAAAGGGACCGCAGAGTTAAAGCTGGGAGGGGGAGGTGGCAGAGGCGGTGAGCACTGGGTTGCCATGGAAGGGAGACAGAGAGCGAAGAAGGTGGTCCTGCTCAGAAGAGGGCTAAGGAGCAGAATAAGATGCATGAACTGAAGAGACTCAGAAACCCAGGATGTGGGCTGGGCCAGCTGGAGACTGAAGGCTGGCAATTGAGGCTGGATGGCCAAAGGAAAGTCTACAAGAGGAGAAGGCAGCTGAAAGGCGGCAACAGGAGGAAGACAGAAATCAGACAGTGGGGTCCAGAGCAATCCCATGAGGTGTTAGGTGCAGAAGCCCTGCTTTGGGGATCCGTAAGTCAGGGGGAGGTGAGAGGGGGGCAGGAAGGCATTGTGGTCGAGCGCGAAGGAGGCGGATTGGAGGAATTACCCAGAACAGTGAGGTTGTATATGCTGGAGACAGTGAAGCCATCTCTGTAGGTGAGGATGCAGCCCCAGGGCCCAGAGTCCAAGGGGCTGACTTTGGGCAGGAAGAGGAGGTTTCCAAGCAAGTGGTGATGGGGGGACTCCTGAACAGGGACTCTGCCTGGGCCCCGGAACCACTGCACAGAGGCTGGGAGGTCAGGGCGGCTGAAGGAGCAGTTCAACACGACCCAGCCGGAAGTCCTGAGAGACCCTGGGGGACTGGCAGTCACTGTGCGAGGACGAAGAAAGGTCGTCAGGCCCCTGGGCACTTTCCCTCTACAGCAGGCCCAGCAAACTGGAAGCTGGCTTCTCCTCCACCCCACCCCCTCCAACTCAGTGCTTGGCACCTGGAGGCGCTTAAAATGGATGCCCAGAGTCTCCTGCCTATTTCCCCTGCCTCCAAGTTTGCTTGGCTTGATCTACCCCTCCCTTTCCACCAGGCCTCGCCTGAGGATCCTCACTAAGCCCACCTCCTGAGCCACAGATGTCTGAAATGAATCACTCTAGCCCCGCACCCTCCCTCGCCCCCCAAGGGGTGCCTCTCCTCCTCCACCCTGGCACTCCCACTGTGGGTGGGGCAAGGGGAGCTCAAGGGTGATACAATCTCTTCAAAGGCACCCCACACACTCATACGTGCTTTCTCTGGGGGCACCTTCCACTTAGCAATCCGATTTCCCACCCCCTTCCGCTACTCTTCTGGGGGCTCGCTGTCAGGGCTTAGGGCGCATCCTTAGAAGTACAGCCTCGGCCTAGCCCTTCCTGCCTCCGGATGGCGTGGAACTGGGCTCCCTCTTCCCGGTCTGGCGCCCCTCGCCCCGCCCCCACCTACCCCGGGCCTGGCCCACGCGCAGACGGAGGCGGCAGGTGAGGGCTCCGTTCTTGAGGTTCACCGCGGCGCTGTACTCGCCGGCGTCGGCGCTTCGGGCCGGGAGCAGCCAGAGCGAGAAGTCCCCGCGCTGGAGGCCGCGCTCTTCCAGCTTCATGCGGGACTGCAGGGGCGGCCGCCCGCTGCGCAGCCCCCCAGGAGCCAGCCTCAGCACAGTGTAGGGGGTGGGCGCCACGGGGCGCGAGCCCCTGGTTGGGGGCGGGCTGGGCGCGGGAGAGAGATGGAGACATTAAAGGGGAAAGCAGTCTCGGGGGAGATGCAGTCCTGCCACACTCTGAGCACTCGGAAGCCCACCCAAAGGGAAGATCTCTTGACTGCTAACTGTCCCGGTCCCCCTGGCCTTGGGACAGCACCATCCCCTGCTAGCAACTCATGGAATGCAAGGATGTGGGGAGCAGTTTTCAGAGGAAGGACCTAGGGTGCATAGTGGCAGGGGAGGCAGGCCACTGGCTTTAGAGGGACTGACAGCTCAGGGGAGGGGACTGGGGTCTGCTTTGGGCCTTGGGTTATGAGTCTGGCTGCCATTGCTGCTGGATTTGGGAGTTCTGTTGCCCAAGTTTGGGGTGCATACCTGTCTGGTAGATGCTGCCAAGTGACCCCTCCTGTTCGAAGAAGAAGGCTGGAATCCTGGAGGGGGATTGTGGGGCTGCAGGGAAGCTGGGCAGGAGCCCCCTCCTGGGCCCACACCTCCGGGACCTCTGCCCCAGGTGCTGGTGCCTCCACTGGGGAGGAAAAGAGAGGCCAAGGGGAGGGGACATGAGCCAAGCGACTGGGGAAGACCAGGGGTTTTGCCCCTTCCCTACCAAGGGGGTGCCTGAAGAGAGGCTTTGGGGCTGAAGGACTGCCTTCAAGGCATGAGAAGAATCCACCCAAACTAAGAACCTTGGCTTTTGTGCAGTCATCCAGACAACCCTGCTGACCCCTCCTGTGTGTCTGGAGGTCGACCCTCCCAGAGGGTCATCCCCACCTTACCTGGAGCCACCCACAGCAGTGGCAGAAGCAGCAAGACCTGGAACTGGGCCTTCCCCATCTCCCCCTGGGCCCCGGCCACAGTGAGCCCTCCAAAGGGAAGAGGTCAGAAAGTGGGGAGAGACAGCCTGACAAAAGAGAGGTTCTGCTACGTGGAAGATGGAGGGAGAGAAAGCTGGAGGAAGAGGGATAGGGGCAGGAGAGAGAGGGGAGGAGCCAATGACCTGAGGCTGGAATCCAGAGGAAAGCTAGACAGATCAGGGGTGGGTAGGGGGTGAGGTTGGGGGGGTCCCAGGGAATGGGGCAGGCAGTGGCAGAGAGCAGAGCGGAGGCAAGGTGGATGTCTTGAGCTGGGAGACCGGTCTGCTGCTCCCAGGGCCCTTGCCCCTGTCCTTCTGCCTTCCCTCCACCTTGCCCACTTCCCCTCTGCGTTGCCCCCCCCCCACCCCGGGGCTTACGGTTTCGCTTCGCAGTGGAAAGTCTGAGGGGGCTGATTCCCAGCAGCATTACCCTTCTCTGTGGTGGCGCTCCCCTTGTTTATTTCCTCAGTCTTGGGTGTCCCCACCACCCCCTCCACGCCCTCCCCCACCCTCCTGACTGTTCCCTTTCCCAGGACCTTCTGCCCTTGTCTCCAGACCATTTCTGCCTGAAACTACCAGCTTGCTCACCTGTAAGCAGCCTCTGGTCAGTCCCAACATTCACGGTTTTCCTGGCCAGCCTTCTTTGGTACTCATCCCCTCCCTCATTCCTTGAACCTCCCAGAACGTGATTGCTCCTGTAGACCTGCCTTCCCCACCCATCCAGTGACTCCTGGGAACAAGGTGGAGAGGAAGCTTTATTGGATCCTAAAAGACCGTAGGTCTGGGGAAGGGCACCTCAAGCCCAGGGAAAATAGCTACGTTGTACTGAGACTCAGTATGTGCTGGGCACTATACTGGACACTTTATATACAGTCACTCATGAAATCTAATGTTATCCCATTGTACAGATGAGGGAACTGAGGCTTAAATAATTTGCCAAGACCAGTTATGGAGTATGAGGACAAAAGCTGTGTCATCCCGACCCCTGGTAAATTATGGGTTTCTTTTGACGAGCATGGTGGCATTAATGAGTCACACATACCCTGGCCCATCTCAGACCCCTATGTACTCAGCACCTGCTCCCAACCCAGAGGTTCTGCGTCGGCAAGGGTGATACAGAGAAATGCCGAAACCCTGCAAGAGATCAAACTCTAGAAAAACTGAGGCAGAAGTGCTAGGGAAGGAATCCTTAGGCTTCCAGAGGGAAACTCTTGCTCCTCACCCGACCCAGCCTGAGAAGCCAGCCCAGCAGGGAGTGGTGGAGGGTGGGTGCCAAGAATCTGCAGCCAGTCCGGGTACCACAAGGGGCCCTGGAGATCTCCATCTAACCAGGTGACCACTTCCTCAGTGCCAGGCAGAGAGGCAATTCTGATGCCAGGCAACTCTCACTCCAGGACCCAGGCCTCCCAGCCCTCTCCCACTGCAGGGGTGGGACTTCCTGTTTCTTTGCCTGGTTCAGCACAATAAGGGCTGGTAGCTTTCCACTGGGCTCAGCAGTGTCTAGACCTGCTGTGGGCTAGCAGGGAAGTATGTGTGCATCACTGGGGAGGAGCATCCCCAAAAAACCAAGACCAGGACAACAGTCAGCTCTCAAAGAAGCTGCACTCCATGCCTGCCCCTGGAGTGCTGGCCTTGTCTTCTTGAGTGGCAGATGGTAGGAGTCCTTTTATAGAAAGTAAGGGTCCTGACAGAATGTGACATAGCCACCCTCCTCCCTCTGCCCTGGGAAAGCAGGAGACAGGTTAAAAACAGAAGCTCGACCATTTCTTTATTAAATTATACAAAAAGGGGGGTAGAGGGGGGTAGCTGTGGGGCTTGGTCCCAACCCTGGCCCCACCCCTGGCCTGGCGCTGTCTGAAAGGAGGGGATCTGAAGGAGACCCAGGGATCAGGCAGGGTAGGGATGGACAGGACAGGAGGCTGGATGCAGCGGTTAGGAAGGAGAGGCTAATGGAGGAGGGGCGGGAGTGGCTGGGGGGAGAAAGGATGAGAAGGAGAGAAAAAGGGGCAACTGGGGACCAGCTGGGGAGCTCAGATGGAACGGGTCAGGACATGGCAGACGGCAGAGTGGAGATGGAGGGGCAGTGTCTGGAGAGGTGGACATGAGAAGGCTGGGAGAAAGAGGGTGGCAGCTCTGATGCAAGGCCCAGAGCAAGGAGCCAGGTGAAGAGTGGCTGCACTCATCTGTCCCTGCCCCCATCTCCAGGCCCTGGGGGGCCTCCCACCCCAGCCCATTGGCAGGGGGCTCATGCTGATGCCCCATTTTCTGTCTTCTGCCGCTTGGGATCAGCTTCATCCTGTAGAGAGGAAAAGAGATGATATGGGAGAGGGACCGCCCCCTGTCCCTGCCCTGTTCCAGCACCCACCCATGTACCACAGGAATCTGGGTCCAAATCCAAAGGGCGCCCAGCCCCTGCTGCATCCCTGACAGCCCCTTAGGCCCCACAACCAGCCCAAACCTCCTCTTCAGCAGCTCTCTTCAGCGCGGGCCCTTCGTCGTCATCATCTTCTTCTTCCTCATCTGAGGAGCCAGAAATGGGTCATTGGGGAAGAGCAGGAAGCTCCATCAGACCCCCTGTGGTCAGCCCTGTTTCAGGTCTTCAAACCCACCCTGACTCTGTTCCTTGCAGCCCAGCCTCCCTGCCCCTCCCCACCTTCTTCTTCCCCTTCATCTTCCTCTTCTCCGTCCTCAGCAGTTTCTTCTTCTTCCTCCTCAGCTCCATTCTCCTCCTCCTTTGGGGACCAGAAGAGGGAGCAGTGTCAGGCTGGCTGTTTGCCTCTACCCACCAGCACCGCCAAGGCAAGAGGCACTGGGAGGACCAGAAAGGTGAGGCAAGGAGGACGGGAGAGGTCAGAGGAAAGACAGGACCCAGCCTCCCAGGAAGACAACGGGAAGGGGATGGGGGGCAGATGCGGTCACACAACCCCCAACCCCGACCCTCAGCACCTCCACCACTTCTTTCTTTCGTTCTTTCCGGCTGGCCTTCTCCTCCACCTTCTCTTTCTTCTCCTTCAGGTCCTGCAAGAGAGAAAGAGGTCACCTTTCTCTCACCACAAACGATCTGCAGCCCTGAAGTCCCTCTAGCCCAGCTCTCCCTCTGCAGTGAGCTTCGAAAAGTGCGAAGTGGAGAAGGCAGCCTCAGCACCCGGAGTCCAAACAGGAGTCCCAGGGTCTTTATTATTATTATTATTATAATATTATTATTAAATTTCTTGATTTTAGGGGTGGGGAGAGAGACAGAGAAACAGCTATTTGTTGTTCCACTTATTTTTGCATTCACTGGTTGCTTCTTGTATGTGCCCTGACAGATCGAACCCTATAACCTTGGCGTATGGGGGACAACGCACTAACCAACTTCGCTACCTGGCCAGGGCCAGTCCCAGGGTCCTTAAGGCCACTAAGGGGCTGAGACCTGACACCTTCTTCTCCAAGACTCAGGGAAGATGGAAAGTGATGAGGGAAAGGAATTAAGTGGCCAAAGGTACTGTTCACCA
Source organism: Phyllostomus hastatus (assembly GCF_019186645.2). NCBI lineage: Eukaryota > Metazoa > Chordata > Mammalia > Chiroptera > Phyllostomidae > Phyllostomus > Phyllostomus hastatus. Next base: position 13,036,225 of record NW_025334039.1, on the reverse strand, counting down.
TCCCCATCAAGTTCTTCCAAACTTTCCTGGCTGAAGAGTGCAGCTCAGCAACGCAATTCCCCTCCATCTGCTCAGAGCCCTGATGCCCCACCCCCTCCCTGCTGCCTGCCCAGCTCTGCCTTTTGTCTACCTCTGGGGCCTTTCCTGGTACTCTCTCCTGGGCACCCCTCCCAGCGACCAAAGCCTTTGATTCTCTCAATCTGTGGGTCTGTCCCCAGAGTCCCCAGGTTCCTACTCGGGCAAACACCATGGGGATAGGGAGAGCACCCTGGCCTGATTCCTGGCGCCCTTTTTCCCACTACCCCCTCCAAAAGGAAGTTCAAGTAGTTTCCTCTTCCCTAAGGCCTGTGGAATGTTCGCGGTGTGGTGGAAAGGTAGAAATAACCACTTCCAGGGGATATGGGTCAAGCAGGATAAAAGAAGCGTGGAAGAGAGTACAGGACATGGGCGATGAAAAGAGGCCAGTTCTGTGCCTGGGGTGGGACAGGCATACAGGTGGGAAAACCTGTCTCCAGGACCTTCCCTTGGCACTGCCCCTTCCTCATTCCAGATCTCAGCAGGCACACCCTAATATCCTGTACTCTTTTTTTTTAACCCTCACCCGAGTACATTTTTTCATTGCTTTTTAGAGAGGGAGGAGAGGGAGACAGACAGAAACATCGATGTGAGAGAACATCAATTGGCTGCCTTCTCACAAGCACCCAACTGGGGATCAATCCCGTCACCTGTCACTCCAACCGACTGAGACATACCAGCTGGGGCCTAATGTCCCTTCCTGATGTGGCAGAGGGAGATGCTCTAGAGTCCCCCCTCTATAGACATACCCGCCCTTCCAGTTTCGATTCCAGTCCTCTTCCCACCCCACCCTTGTCAAGCGCTGAACGACTGTCTCCCTAGGATCTGATCTGGTGATGAGGTGCAACTCTGTGTAATCTGATTCCATGTGGATGGAAGTTTTCTATGTGAGTAGATCACCCTGAGAGGGTATGTCCTTTCTGGAACAGGACTGGGGAGAGGAGAGAGGGTTGGTGCCAATGGCTGGCCTGGAGGGACGCTCAAATCCCTTCTCCCTTTCAGGGGAGCATAGCATGCTCTCACCCCAGCTAGGTTTCTTCGTGTCACTTGGCTGTCCTCATTTCTTTGCCACATGGTAGGTATGACATTTCCAATACCTGGTAGACTTTCCCCTCCATGCTGGGCCTGGAGAGGCTGGAACTTGCCAGCTTCTCTCTGGGCCCCAGCACCAGGTCTGTGTGGCCCTGGCCTGAGTTTCCCCATCTGGGCTGATGGGGGGAGGGAGAGAGTATGAAAAGGAGGGCGGGGGACTACCAGAGACCGAAGTCCAAGGGGCCGGGCCCTCTCCTCCCTATCCTGTCCTCCTGGTCACTGTCCTTCCATGATCCCTTTTCCAGGAGGGTATGTGACCCAGGTCTTGTGATGAGCAGCTCTCTGGCCTCATTTACTCAACACAGGCACACAGGATGACACCGGTTCACACACACAGCTACAGAGGAGCGCCCATGAGACCCAAAGACACATGGCCCGGTGTTTGGGTGTTCTGGCACACTCTCGACACAGCCAGCACAAGAGCACAGCAGAGCCGCTCAGCACTCACAAAGCAGCAACATGGCTCCAGAACATCTATGTCTCCACATGCACACATGTAACTGCCACAGGCAGTCCCACACACTTGCTGAATTTCAGACATACAAAGACACCTACTCAACGAAGTCACATGCCACCACACAGCCCACCCAAAGGCCACGAGGCACACCTTGTCAGATCTCCAGGGCCCCTCTCTTCCACCGCCTTTAATCCCATGGGTTCCCTCTTATTACTTCACAGGCCACCAAGAAGCCTCTGTGACCTCCTCAGCAATCCCCCCGCCCCCAAGGTCGGGCTCCCAGCCCCCAAGCCCTGGCCAAATTAATTTCCCAAAGCGACACTCAGCAGGTTCCCTAGAGAAATTAAAGGCTGGAAGAAAGGCAAGGGCAAGCGGATGGGCCAGGAATGGGAGCTGACGAGAGCAAGGACGGCTCCACGCAAGGCCATGCAATGCTGAGCTGAGGCCTTTTCGAAGGCTATTCTGGCCTTGCTTCTGATTTTTAGGGGCTCGAGATTCTTTAAGTGTGGGGGGAAAGGCTGAAAGGGTGCTAAGGAGAGAAAAGACAGCTGAAGGCCAATGGGAGGAAAGAATGGATATAGGGGTAAAGAAAAGAAGGAATGACAAAATAGAGGCAGTAGCTGTCCAAGGAGAGCAGCAAAAGGCTGTCGGGCCTCGAGGGGAGGGGCCGAGAGCAGCAGCCTCCCGGGAGAGTACTGTTTACACCGGAGGGTCTCATCCCGCTCGGCCGAGGAGAGATGAGGTCAGATCGGAAGAAGCGACAGGGAAACGGGACGCGGGCAGAAGGGCGCGAGGGAGGGGGCAGGTAAAGTGAGCCGTGGAGAGCTCCGACGGGAAACTGGCCGGGACGAAGGCGCGCGGGCCTGGCCGGGAGAGGGGTGGGGACGGCGGCTGGGACCGATCGGGGCCGGGAGCCGCACTCGGGAAGCTAGAGGGCGCTGGCGGGCGGCGCGCCGAGCTGGGTAGGCAGAGCCAGGCTGGGGAGGGGGGGAGGGCGGATAAGGGTCGGCCGGGATCCTGCGCCAGGGCAGCGTGGGGCCGTCGGGGGCGGCCTGGGGCACTCGACCGTGCGGAGCCCACGGGTCGCGCGGGGCCCAGGCCGCGGCCATCCCTGCCCGTACCTTGGCGCTCAACTCGGCCGCTGCCTCCACGCTCTTCTCCGACATGGTGCCGGGGCCGGGGCTGGCGGGGAGCCGGGGTCCCGGGGCCGGGACGGAGGGGCCCTGGACGGCGGAAGGTGGCCGCGGCCGGAACCTGGCGCGGTGGCGGCGGCGGCGGCGACAGCGGCACTGGCGGCCGCTCAGCAAGCTGGATCTCTGGAAGAGGCGGCAGAGGCGCGCGGGGTGGGGCGGAGGTGGGTCTGGAGTGGAGACCCGCAGGGCTGCGGCCGTCCACGGAGCGAGCGGAAGGGCGGTGCGGGCGGTGGCCGGCACGCTCCGGACGCGGTCGCTAGGTCCTCGGCTCGCCGCCCCCGCACCCGCAGAGCTGCCGCCGACCAGCCGCTGCCGCCCCCGGGCAGAGAAACCGCTTATAAAGGCGGCGCTGCCCGACGGGAGGGGCTTCCCAGGGGTGGGGCAGGCGGGAGCGGGGAGGAGAGGAGAAGGGAGGAGGATGAAAGCGGAGGTTGGAGAGGTGGGGATAGGAGGATGAAAGCGAGGGGAGGGAGCGCGCGAGAGGCGGGAGGACTAGACCGGGAGGGGGAGATGGAGAGACTGACGGTCTCGGAGAAAGGAGTGGGGCGCGGAGGTGGGAAGGGGTGGGGTTCCTGCGGGGAGGGACCTCTCCGAATTCCGACCTACTGCCTATGAATGCGGAGTCTGTCTTTTGGGGGCGGGCTGGAGGGATGACCAGAATCCTACCGACCCCCCTTCCCACCCAAAGCCTGAGATTTTGCCTAGAGATGATGAGGGGAGCGGAGGGAAAGGCTGGGCAGGTATTTGGTTTTGAGAAACCAAAAGCTTAAACCAGAGGAAGAGGGTGGGGAGCTACTTCCACATCACTCTGGATTTCCCCTCTCATCCAGCATTTATCTGCATTTTCTGCGTGGCCTTGAGGGGGGATGGGGGGGAGGAAGGGCAGCGCACTCTCTGTCCTGCCCTAGGTTGACATGTGTGACCCTTACTCGGTCCTACCGTTCCTGGCCCTTCTTCCTGCCCTGAGGGGGTCAGAGGCCCTCCAGTCTCCTTTCCTGTCTTCAACACCTGACCTTTCTTATTCGCCCATCTCACCTCACTTTTCTGATCCTTCTATTTCTCTTCATTCTTCCTCATTCATCTCTACCCAGACCCCTCCCTCCCAACTATTTATATCACACATTTCTCTTATTCTTCTGTCACCTGTGCTGTGCTTCTCATTTGCCTTCTACCCTTCCACCTCCGATATCTTTCTCCCAGACAACACGGTTCTTGTCTCATATGAGTCTGCCACCTGGCCCTATATCCATAGTTGATTTTCCTCAATTTCTCTTCATATCCTTATTTTCCACAATTCTCTCTTTTTCTCTTTCCTCTGCTACCATCTTCCCCAGCCTTTCAGAATTATGTTTGCCTAATTTGCAAAGGGTTCAGATCTGGAGTTTCAGCCCCACCCTACTCCACACATCCTCAGTTCCTGGTCCTCAGTTTCAATATCTTTGGTCATTTTGAGAAGCTTGGGACTTCAGGAGGGCACAGGTACTGGGGTGTGTATTAAAGGTCACAATGTGGATGGGGTGGAAAGCTAGGGTTTGGAAAAAGATATCTTTGGTATGTGCACTCCTATATTTGGTTATCATGATCATTACTCGTCTTTTTATCATTTTCTTAATAAAGACACACTGGATCAATCATCATGTAGTATTTGAGTGCTGAAATACACCATCCTTTGGTGTACGCACCTCCCAATTTCTGTTTCTGAGACTCCCTTATCAGTTTCTCAGTTTCCCTCTCCTCAAAAATCTTGGAGCCCCACCCAGGTTTTTCCTTGCCGGACTCTGTCCATCTTTCTCTGAGATATCTCCATCTCTCAATCTGTTTCTCTGACTCGCTCTCTGATGTCTTGAGCGATCTCTGACCCTCTCCATCTCTGTACACCCTCGTTTCATTTTTCTCCTCCCCCCCTTCTTTTACCCTCCCCCCCCAGTCTCCCCTGTCTCCCTCCCTCTCCGTCAGTCTCTTTCCTCTCCCTCCCACCCTCCTTTCCTATCCACCCCCTTCCCTCCCTCGCCACCTCCCAGCCCCGCCTGCTGTCTCGGACACCCTGCTGGGCTCTTACCCTGTTGCCCTGGTAACCGCCCCCCACTCCGGTCACCTCCACTCCCCTCCCCCCTCCAATCCCCGCCACCAACAACCTCCATCCACCTTCCTCCTATTTTTCCTGAGAGCCAATAGAAACTCTGTTGCCAGGTGGAATGCTCATTTGAATCGGCCAATCCAGGAGCCTAACTGCTTGCCCTGCCTTATATGGGGATTTGAGGAGGGCCACTCCCCCCACTCCAGCCCCACAGGGGATCAGCCCCTCCATTGCCCTTTGCCCGCTGTGGACATAGTCTGGGACCCTGTGTTTCTGTCACTCTTCTGTAAGGGTCTGGCCTCCCATTTCTCTAACTGGGACGACCGGGGTTAGTGTTGGGTGTGAGCGGGACTGTGGGTTGGGCCTCAGGGCCGAGGGTGGGAATGAGGTGTGATTAAGAAAGGGGAGGCGGAGGGAACCGGGAATTTTGCCCAGGGAGGGGTGTCTGGGAGCGGAGGCAGCTGCAGTGGAAAATTCCAGGGAGATGGAGAGGCAGAGAATGGGAGTCCTGCCCCAAGGCCCAAGGGAGTGTCGTAAGAATCTAGGAGTTTGGACACTATGGTCCGCAGGGACCACAGGAAAAAGACCTAGAAGGCCGGAGGCCTGGATCTAAATCCCTTCCTGCAAGGGAAAAGCATCCCTTAGTCTTCCCTGTCTGGGTTGGACAACAGACTAGTCTCCTGAAGTCTTAGCTACATGAGAAGGAAGCTAGAAGTCAGAAGCGGTGCATATGGAGTGGGTGGGATTCTAAAAGCCAACCCCCATAGTCCTTGGGATTAGACTTTGCGCCTCTGGGGCCAAACAGTGGTAAAATGATGCCAGCCTGGGTTTGAGCCTTTCCAGGGAACTGTTTCTGAGGCCTTGTGGAGCTTGCCTGTCCCTGGAGTTCTATCACTCCACCGTCCAATTGAGAATTTCTCCCACTACTTGAAGGGAGAAACCTGTGCCGCTTAAACACTTTCTGGAGGTGGGAAGAAGGAGGCCAGGTGAGAGGAGGTATGAACCCCCTGGATACTGTGATTTCCGGCCTGACATCCTAGAAATTGACCTCAGAACTGTGTAAGGTGTTTGGTTCTAACCGTTTCCATCTCATTCTTAGGTGAACTCTTCCTCCTCTTCATCTCCCTCCCTGTCCCCCTTTTTTTCCCTCAAGTTTGCCTATTTGTCTGATAGGTTAAGTGCTAAGGAAGTTGTAGTTATTCAAGGCATCAGAGGACAGAAAACAGTTGTGCCACCCCTTTCCTCACTGTACTTTTTATCCCCACTCCCAATAACCTCATTTTATAGTCTTCATTTTTCCTTTGCTTTTTTTTTTTTTTTTAACTAAACTCAAATCATTGGAGAGTTGAGACTAGATGGACTCTTAGGGAGAGACCTAAACCAGCTTAACTTTGATCCTGTTTGTTTTGAGTATGTTTTCCCCAGAAGTGTTACTTAAGAAATCACCTTCCGGACATTAAGGCACTTTCATCATGAACATTACCAGTCAAGTGTGTCCATCAATATATTCTGCTCACATTTTAATAGAGTTAAGCTAAAAAAAAAAAAAGAAATCCAAGTTTCCTTTCTTTTTCTTTTTTTTTTTTAAGATTTCATTCATTTATTTTTAGAGAGAGGGAAAGGGACCTGGCCCACAACCTGGGCAGTGCCCTGACCGGGAATTGAACCAGTAATCTTTTGGTTCATAGGCTGGTGCTCAATCCAGTAAGCCACACGAGCCAGGGCCCAAGTTTTCTTACTGCCCTCTATATCAAGCTGGAACTTTTGCACTTCAGCAAACTTTTATTGAGCTCCTACTAGGTGTCAGGCACTGTGCTATGTAATGGAGAAACAAAGCTGAATGAAGACATGGTCCTTGCCCTCAAGGAATAGATGGGGAGAGCTCAGTCCAAGTACAACTTGAAAACTGACGTGTATCCAGGTATTCTCTTTCCACCAGTCAGACCAGGAAGCACACTGTCCCATCTCCATGGAATGCCTTCCTGATGTCTCCTGATTTTTACAAATCCTCACCCATTATTCCCAACTCCAAACAGCCTTCCTTGGTTCCTCCACTCTTACTGATTGTCTCCTCTTGTACATAATACCTAGTGTCAAAGAGGTACATAACGCTATGCACCAAAGACAAAGAGCTCAATAAATTGATTTCCTAGCCCTGACACACCATTTTGGACTCAACCTCAGCGCCCTCTCAACCTTTTTTTTTTTTTTTAGTAGGTGGAGAAACATACAATATGCTACCAGGATATCAACTTAACTCTCTCTGACTTGGGTTCTTCTCATTCACTACTGATGCCCTCCCTGGTGGTCAGTCTTTTACAGTATGACAACCAAAATTTCTGTGGCTTTCCTACTTCCCCATGAACTTTCTCCCTAGCATAAAGAATTGGTTTTACAACCGTATCTCTCCTCTAGGTTGTGTTTGGTTGCCTTCTTGGTAACCTCCTTCACTTTTACATCTAGAATAATTTGCTATTGTCCAACCTTCTCCTGTTTTCCTTTCAATTTCCCACCCCCTGTGCACTCTTCAGGAAGCCTTCAGAGGCCTTCAAAGGGTCCAGAAGAAAAATAACATTTATAAATGCTATCTGGCTCTAGTGAAATTTTCTGTGATGATGGAAATGTTCTCTATCTGCACTTTTCAATACAGTGGCCACTAGCCGCATGTGGTTATTGAACACTTGAAATGTGGCTAATGCAAGTGAGGAACTGCATTTTTTATGTTAACTTTAATTAAATTTAAATAGCCACATGTGGCTAGTGGCTACCATATTGGACAGCACCATTTTAGACCTTGGCCCTAAGCTGACTTTTCTTTTTCCACCTCCTTTCCCTTCTCCACTCCCAGTGTTCTGTATATAGAAAGTCAGAAGCAACTCTGGCTGCTGCGTTGAAATGATCTGGGCCACTTGTCATAAGCTTTACCATAGGTGCGTGCTTGTTCAGGGTTTCCACATTTTCATAGGTTAAACAGACTGTGGCTGACCCAGACAGAAAAGTAGAAATGAAAAAGGATAGGGAAAATGAGGCCAGGAGTGACAGCTAAAACTTATTTTGCCCAAAATACAAGACGGAAGGAGGACTTGGTAACCAGGAGAAGGCAATGACCGTGTTGACTGAACCTTTCCAGGTGAGTCCAGTCTCGGGGGTCCTGTTCTCACTCAGTCTAAGTGACTCCATCACACACTTCCATGATTTTAAGACCTACTGCCAACATGTATCTCAAACACTAATGACTTAATTTTTATCAATTCTCATCTGAGGATGTTTATTGATTTTAGAGAGAGAGGAGAGGAGAGAAATATTGATGTGAGAGAGAAACATGGATTGGCTGCTTCCCGAACGTGCCCTGATTGGGGACCAAACCTGCAACCGAGGTGTGTGCCCTGGCAGGAAAGCGAATCCGCAGCCTTTTGGTGTACAGGATAATGCTCCAACCAATGGAGCCACTCAGCCAGGGCATGATGACTTAAACCTGGATCTCTGGCACTTGTTTCTCTTCTGAGTGCCAGTCACGACACGACCCAATTTCCTTCTCTTCATCTCTCCCTGGATCCTGCAAAGCTCCTCAAACCCCACATTTCAACCGAGATTCCCTCACTTTCCGTGTCAGGTACAGGTGCTGTCCTCTACTCATTCATTCATGCAGAAGGGTCATCCAAGGTTCCACCTTTTCTTTCCCTCCCTAGGCCCTTCACATTCCACTTTGTGGAGATTCCTTGAGTGCCTCCTCTTCTGTCCATGCTCAGTCCTGCCTCTGCTTCAAGGGTCAACATCACTCACTGACTGTAAGCTTAATTGATTAGAATGTTCAATCAATTTTAAGAATTTTTGTATTTTCAACACCTACTTCCCTACCTGGCATACTGTAGAAGCTCAAAAATTGTTTCCTGAAATGCATATACTCTCTTTCTACTTAAAATACAAACAGTTTTAATTGCTCTTTATAAAACTCTTCGATAACTTCCCCAGGCCTACCAGATATAGTCCGGGAACAAACAGGGCCCTTCAAAGTCTGGTCTCTTTAACCTCTATAACCTTGTCTCTCACCCCTGTTCCCTCAAAAGTTTTGCTTCAGCCTTTTTTAAATCTCCTCCTAGTTCTTTCCCAACAGGGCATCCCTCTGTGCCTTTGCATCGATCTCGTCTGCCTGGAATGCTCTCCTGCCTCCACACCCCCACCCCAGAAGTCATTCACTCCCTCTTCTGAATCACTTTTGCCTGTTTAATATACATCTTTCACAAGGCAAAGGGAGTCAAATACACGGTGACAAAAGATTTAACTGGGTGGTGAACAAACAATGCAATATACAGTTTATGATGTAGAATTGTACTCTTGAAATCTGCATAATTCAATTAACCAATGTCACTTAATGTCAATTAACCAATAAACTTAGTAAGAATTTAAAAAATTATATAGCCTGGCTGAGTGGCTCAGTTGCTGGGAGCATTGTCCTGTACACCAAAAGTCTGCGGGTTCAGTTCCTGGGCAGGGCACATACCTGTTTCGGGTTTGATCCTGATCAGGACGTGTACAAGAGGCAACAGATTGATGCTTCTCTCTCACATGGATGTCTCTCTCTCCCCCTTTCCCTCTCTCTAAAATGACCTGGTGTCTACTGCACAACTCTCTCTACCTTGGACAATTTAGTGCCAATTTTCAGGGTTTATCTCCCCCCCCGAAGTAAATACATGTATACATACACACATACACTCAGTCACACCCATTCATGTAGGCTCAAGCAGGAAATCCAGTCTCCCCTAATTCCCACATCATTCCCCATCCTCACTCTGTTCCAGCATCCAGCTGCCCTGGATTTGCTCCAGGTACATGACCTTGCATCAAAAAAGGCCCCTTTCTGGCCAGCTCTACTCTCTCAAGGACTTGCTGACTTTGTCTCCATCAAATAGAGAAGTGAGTATAGGAACTACTTTGTTTCTCTTCCTTCCCAACAATCTTTATCCTCCTTGTGTTAAGTAGGCCTCACCCCTAGCAGGGTCCACTCTTCCTCCTACATCTTACCATCTACGAGACACTCCAATGACTGAAGAATTTCTGTTCATCAGAGTTCATTGGACAGAGATGAAAGGAAAGAGGAAGGAACAAAAGGAGAGAGAGAACTTGGGAGGGAAGGGAAGGGGGGTTGATGGAGAAGGAAGACAAACTCTTACTGTGGGAGACAGAAAGGTTACTTGTATATTCCTTCAATTCTAGAAGTAGATGGCTGCCTAAATGGTATTTCTCTAGGAACTCTGAAAATGAGCTTTTGCATGTCCTCCTTCATCTCCATCTGTTCAGGCATTTCTTTTAACCTGAGACAAAACCCAGGTTTGAACCTTTGTCTCATAGTTAGAAGCTAAATTGTAACTTGTAAATACTATTTTGGATCTGGGCCAGGTTGAGAAGCCAAGTATGCACAGAGCCAAGTTACATGTGCATGTTCTGCCGCAGGTGGTCAGCGCCCCCAAACCTTGCTTGTTCGAGGGTCAGCTGTACTCCTAGGGGCAGTAATACATTGAAATGATCACTTTAAAATCATGCAAAGGTGAAAATGATAACAGATTCTTAATTTTGGGAAGAAAGAAGAGAAAGAACTATAGGCACCTAAAGGCAGTGAGTAGAATGCCAAGTATTAGAAAAGGTAAAAAGGAGGAGGCTAAAAGCGAGGTTGTATCTCCTGTCCAGTCTTGAAGGTTGGACATGATGGAACAAGAAGGCAGAAGCTGGAAGGTGAGGGGCCACACTTAGTTAAGTCAGGGCTACAGAACTCTCACTGGGATAACTTGATCACGTGTCGAACTGTTTCTGTTTGGGAAAAGAGGAAAAAGGGCACTTGCATGGTTGGATGTCCAGAGATAGAGCATCTGAAAGATAAATGTAAAAGATTTTACTGATTCTCTTCCCCAGAAATATCAATAAAAACAAGTGTTCTTTTATTCTTTCTTTGGTTTTGTCGGTCTGTTCCTTTCTAAATTATCTGTCTCTGTACCTTTTGTCTTTACTATTGTTTTTTCCTCTTTAATAATGATCAAGTCCAAAGAAACCTGAGAAGCCATGACCCCAGTACTTTTTCCTGAGTCACCAAGGACCCCTTCCTCTTTCTTCCCCAGGGAAGTGTTGGGAACAAGCCTTTCTCTTTGGCAGGCTCCACATAGCACTCATATGGCTAGCAGCCAGAGTAAAGAACCAGGGAGAGCTAGAGTTTGGATAAATCTGGTTTAAAGTCCATCCTAGACAGTCCAAATCCCCTGACACCCAGGGGGAGGGCCTTTCAAGTTGGGCCAGATTTTATGCAAGACATTTACTATGTCAAAGTATCAGTCTTTGGCCTGGAGTCAGGTCTCCAGAGTCTGTGTCTAGCTCCACCCCTAGGTGATTCTGGTTAATGGAGCTATCCAACCTTTTTCTTCGCCTCCCCTAGTTTAGACCCTTGACTTAGCTACCTGACAAGAGGCAAGAAAGATCAGTGCAAGACTGGGAGCTTTTTAGGGCACAGGAGTTGAAGAAAGGAAGGGATTTAAATAATTTCAGAACTACGGCCTTTCCCGTCTGACCCTCACGGCAGAGTGAGGGGTTTAGAAGCCTCAACAACTAACTCCAGCTAGGGGATGTAGTCCCAGCCTGGCTGAAGAGTGCCACCTGGCGGCTGAACCTCTCCCCACCTGGATTCTCTTTGCCCCGCCCGCGTTCTAAGCCAAAGCTAGACCTGGGCAGAACTGTCACCTCCTCCTGTACGTCACTTCAAGGACCACGCCCCTGCCTAGATCGCACCTCCTTCTGAAAGGACCGGCCTCTGGCGCTTTCCCTGCAGAATTGCCGCCCTTCATCCCTCTAGGGTTGAACGCTTCTCCGGTAGAAAATCTGCTCCAGGTTCCCCAGGGATCCGCCTCATCTATTCCTCCCCTGGGAGCCTGCCCCTCCCCCATGGGAATCTACCCCTGTCCTCTTCCTTCCGGAGTGAATGTGCTGCCCCGCCCCAGCCCCGTCCCTCGCGAGGAGTGGACTCCTGTGCTTTCCCCCACCCCAAACCATTACCGGGACCCTTTTCTGGTCCTCAGAATTCAAATCCAGGTTACCTATCACACCCCCCCACTCCATATCCCCAGAGAACCCCTGCACCCCGCCCTCAGCGTCCGGCACCCCAAGAGCCGATCCCTGCCTCCTCTCCACACCCGCCAGCGGGCGGAGCTCCCCGAGCCGGCCCCGGGGTGGGCGTCCCCATCGTGACGTCATTTCCGTCCGGGCCTGGCCTCGGGTCGGGCTCCGTGGGCCGAGTGGGGAAAGGAGGTGGCAGCTGTGGGAGGTGCCGGCGCGGGAGAGCGAGGAGCCCAAGCCCGGACCAATCCTGCGTCCGGGGCCGCAAGCCCTGATTCTGCAGCGCACCGAGAGGCGAGACCGGCCGGATGGGCCGCTGAGCCCGAATCGGGGACCGGTGAGGCTCTATCCGAGCGGGGTGCAGGGGCTGCGAGCCTGGGATGAAGGGAGGGGATGGAGTCAGGCCCGCCTCTCCCACTTACAGGGAGGAGAGGCCGGGGCCAGGGGAGCCGCCGACGGTCGCGGTGGGGACAACGAGGCCCGCCAGAGGAGGCCTGGCAGCGGCTGGGTGTAAGGAGGGGGCGGGATGGCTTGGGTCATTAGGGAGTGTAGGGCCAGCATTTAGGATTCACAGCCGGAACTGTGGCGTCGGGGGAGGGGGTTGCTTCTGGCCAGAGCTTTGGGAAGAGGATGGCAATGAGTGGGGGAGGCAGAAAATTTGAGAGGCTTGGAAAATGTTCCGTGGCCCTCCTTGCGAGAGAGGTGTGAAGAGCTGTTATCTTCCTAGAGGATGGTGTTGAACACCTGGAGAAGGGTCTCACTGGCGTTTGAGCTGGGGGAGGGGGTCAGCTACAATATTTGAAAGGGACAGTGCTGTAGGAGTCCCGATATTGAGCCGGTGTGCAATGCTTGGCTGCCTCCAAGTATCAGATCTTTACAGTGAGGAGCCCCCTGGAGCTAAAATCAGGATGTTCCGATTCATGAGGGACGCAGAGCCTGAGGATCCCATGTTCATGATGTGAGTATGCCCTCCCCCTCATGCCCTAGAGCACTCGTCCCACTCCACTTTAGGTCTCTGAGTAATTCCAACAGACATCTGGGTTCCCTCTGTGGGTACTGATGGGAACTGGCTGGATACTCAGCTCCAGCTCTGACTTAGAGGAGAAGTAGGCGTCTGTGCCACTGTTTCCCTAGGACTGTTTTCTTTTGGGAGCAGAGGGTGTTGACTGCTTGGCCCTTCTGCCATCTGTCCTCTCTACTCACTCCACAGGGACCCCTTTGCTATTCACCGTCAGCATATGAACCGAATGTTGTCGGGTGGCTTTGGATATAGCCCCTTCCTCAGCATTACAGATGGCAACATGCCAGGGACCAGGCCTGCCAGCCGTAGGATGCAGGTAATGGTGCTGCATGTTCATGAGACCAAAGAAAGGAGTCAGGAAGAAGGGCTCAGTGATCCCATTTTGTGAGGAGGATGGAAAAAGGGCTGAGGCCATAGACTTGGTTTGGGATTGCAGTGACATAGAATGTGGTCTCTGATTTGTGTTTCTTCTGTGTTCCTGCAGACTGGGGCTGTCTCCCCCTTTGGGATGTTGGGAATGGTGAGTTCTCATCTTCTTGTGTCCGTCCATCTCAGGTACACTTAGATATTACTTCCAAATGTGCCTCTCTGGAGTAGCCTTGTGGGCAACCCTAGAATCTTTTTATAGTGTTCCCACGGCGCTGGGCTTGCTATGTGCTGTGAGTCCTATAAGATAAAGATGCTGATACTGGTTCCTGTCCTTTCAGGAGCCCTGCATATTGGGGCAGTCTAACTGTCTACCAGAGTTTATTCTTTTGAGCAGAGAGTTGCAGTTGAAGGGGCACTTACACATGGTTTCTAGATTTGTTTACGAGTTCATGCTCACCACTTTACAGGTTACAATCCATTAACTTTGGCATGCTTCCTGAAGGTGGGAGGAAATAGGGCAGTCAGGAGGAGGAAAATGGATCAGGGCAGCCTTGGAGACTGAGGAGGAGGGCAGGTGGCCGTACACAGGAAGAGAAACATGAAGAGAAACGTGTGCACGAAGAGTGAGAAAAAGCAGGTGTTGGGTGGGAGGGGAGAAGAGAAAGGGACTGTGTAGCCACACAGCTAGGGGGTCATCTCTGAGCACTGATTCTGCCTTCTCTCTGCCACAGTCCGGTGGCTTCATGGACATGTTTGGGATGATGAACGACATGATCGGGAACATGGTGAGACTCTTGCCCCATCCCCCGTCCTGGCCCTGTTCTCAGTGACTGCTGGCACCACCTTGAGTCCTCAGAAGCAGGAGTGGGGAAGAGTGTGCTAGAGAAGGGGTCAGGCTGGGTAAAGAAATTGAACCTGGAAGCACTGGTTCCGGTGTCTGTTCTCATGCCTGAGGGCGAAGCAGCAGCAGCAGCGCTCTTATTAAGTATGCAGTGAGACTTGGTCTCTGAAGGCCCTTCTTGTTTGTTGTTGGACTCAGAGGAATTTGGGGGTGATGATGAGTCCTAACATTTCTTCCGTTTTCACATTTTGTGAGGAAGATCTGAACACAAACAGGCCGCTGAAGTGTGGGATCCTGTCTCCAGAGGACAGCTCCCCCCGGCCCCCTTCAGTCCCACTGCACCCTTTCCTTCTCAGGAGCACATGACTGCTGGAGGCAACTGCCAGACTTTCTCATCCTCCACCGTCATCTCCTACTCCAATACGGGTGATGGTGCCCCCAAGGTCTACCAGGAGACGTCCGAGATGCGCTCGGCACCAGGCGGGGTGAGTTGGAGAGCTTCTCTTCTGTCAGAGAAGGCAGGGTTTGAAGGGCAGTCGTAGAAACCCTGCCTTCTATTTTCAAGATTGGGTCATGGGTGGTTTTGTCTGTTCTGGGTCGCTGTGGCCTGGGCTTTGGAATGGGCAACGGAGGGTGCTGTGTTCTGCCTCATCCCAGATCCGGGAGACCCGGAGGACCGTGCGGGACTCGGACAGCGGACTAGAGCAGATGTCCATTGGGCATCACATCCGAGACCGGGCTCACATCCTCCAGCGCTCCCGAAACCACCGCACAGGGGACCAAGAGGAGCGGCAGGACTACATCAACCTGGATGAGAGTGAGCCTCACTGCCTGCTCTTTGCCCTCCCAGCTTCTTGTCCAGGAATCCCTAGCCAAGTTCC
Organism: Phyllostomus hastatus; assembly: GCF_019186645.2. Lineage (NCBI taxonomy): Eukaryota > Metazoa > Chordata > Mammalia > Chiroptera > Phyllostomidae > Phyllostomus > Phyllostomus hastatus. The sequence goes on along the minus strand of NW_025334039.1, from coordinate 13,021,124 downwards.
CGTGAGCTAGGAGATACCAAGTTTTTCTTCCTACCTCCATAGATATTTTGGAAGGCAAAGCATAGTGAGCCCCATACTCTTACCTCAGTTGGTGCCTTGTTGGTGTAGGAGCTGAGCCAGGTCACCAGGGAATGGTAAACTTTGTCACCTAAGTAAGATACTGGTAGTAATCTACCCTCTCCACCTGGATCCTTTTTTTTTTTCTGTTTTTTAAAAAACAACAAATATTTATTAAATACTTTGTGCTTGGGACTCTGCTCCCTAACTAAATAATCATCCCATTCCTGAGTTCCTTCTGCAGTAGTCATGCCTTGAGCCTGCTAGTGGCTTCCAGGAACCGCACTGAACCAAAAATTGCTAAATAAAGTTGCCCTCCCCCGCACATCCCGGCACACCTGCTTTCAGCCTCCGTGGCAGTTTTTCGGGCTTAAAAGCCTGTGGCTCACTCTTAGGTCTTCCTCCAGAAGCCAGGCTGTTGGTAGCTGGTGTCATGTCTGCTCCCTGTGTCCCATTCAGGTGAGGCCGCAGCATTTGATGATGAGTGGCGGAGGGAGACGTCCCGCTTCCGGCAGCAGCGCCCTCTGGAATTTCGACGGCATGAGGCTTCAGGGGGTGGGGGCCGAAGGGCTGAAGGACCTCCCCGTCTGGCCATACAGGGACCTGAGGACTCCCCCTCCCGACAGTCCCGCCGCTATGACTGGTGAGGGCCCTGGGCCCTCAGCCTCTCTTGTAAGTATCTGAGGGAGAGGAACTGTTAGATGTCAAGCACAGGAGGGGGTTAGGGAGTGTGCCTGTGCTCCTCACTGCCACGAGGCAGAGACGGTCCAGGTGCCTAGCAAACCCTGCCTTGGCTGGAAGCTTTAGGTGGTAGGGAAAGAGAGAAGAGTGCTCTGTCTGGCATTGGGAGTAAACCCCAACTTCGGCTTTTATCATTTGTCTTCCTTTAACTTGTGCTCATCTCTCTCCCCTCTAGGTACAGGCTGAGAGGCTCAGAAATCATCCCCCGATAGAACCTTTTCCTCTCCAACCCCCATTCCCACTTTAATATTAAATTAACAGGCAAGCTGGCCCCCATCTCTCCCTGGGGGTCCTAGGGGGAGCCTTTCACTGCCCCCTTTACCTACATTTTCCTTCTTTAACCCCCTTACCACGATGACTCCACCTCTCCTGTATCCACTAACTTGATTTTTCATTTTGCTGCTCCGTCCTTGAACTTCCTCACATTTCCCATTCTACCCCTGCCATACGTTGAAGGCTTCCGGGGGAGCTCTGGGTTCAGGGGCCTCCTCCCTCCCTCAGCTTCCTTGGACTTTTGCCCACCTCCTCAGATCCCCTGCTCTGCAGGGGCCATAGCCCTCATCCAGGGCTGTGTGTGGAGAGGACTGGCTCTAGACCCTCTCTCCCTCCCCACCCCCTACACATCACCCTATATCCTTCTCTGCCTTTATTTTTTGATTTGTGCAACTTGTAACTAGGTGTTTATGGAATAAAGGAGAATGGGAAAAAAATCAAGTGGCACTCTGGCTTTACTTCTCATCTTTTCTGTGTTCCATTTCAACTCTCCTGTCTCCTAGTCACGTTCTTACTTTCCCTCTGTCTTTATGTGTGGCCTTCCTAACTCAAGTTCAAGCCGAGTGCCTCAGTGGTAATGACACTGGGACTGTAAGCACTGAGAAGGAGCAGTGGAACTCAGTGGGGCTAGTCTAGGAGGATGAAATGTAAGCAGCCGCCTTAATGACTCTCTGCCTTGCTTTTGCTGTCACTTCATTTGTCAGGAGGAACGTAGGGCATATCTATCTCATCGGTGCCCGAGGAATTTGCTGCCCCTTGTCCCTCAGGCATCGCCTCTCCTGTGCACTGTGGGAAGGGACACTTGTGGTGTGGAGCAGGAAGGAGCCCAAAGAACCTTATGCAGGCCTTCAAGGGGGAGGAGCTTGGGTCAGCAATGCTCCACCAAACATTCTTCAAACCCTCCACCGCCAGTTGTTGAGAATTTGAGCCCAGGGAAGGAGACCAGACAGGAAAACGAACCTGGAACCTGAGCAGTACAGAAAGGGCATGAAGTGCTCAAATTTCTCAAGACGGTTACTCGTGCTTGACCAGGCTCAGCCAAATGGGTCATCTCAGGAACTTATTAATGATGACAAATGCTTGCCTGGTGAGTTTGTTGATGGTTTCCTCTACCCAAAAACAACACCCCCCCACGCACACCCAAACTTTAGTTCTTTTCTGCTGATAAAATCCAACAACTACCACCTCGAATTCAAGGCTCTGGGTCCTCTCAGCAAAGGGAGGTTTTGAGGGATAAATAGATTCAAGAGGATTTGCCCAGTTGCTCCGGGAGCAGAGGGGAAGTTGAGCTCATCAGCCAGGCACTGACTTTGTCGCCCTAGGCAGGTGTTAAATCTCATTAGGGAGGGCCAAGGTGAGGATGCATGACCAGGGTCAAGGGAACCATCCCAGTGGCTAAAATAATCCAAGAATCCCACAAGTTAAACAGGTATAGTTAGTCTATCTCCACTTGGGTGTTGAGTTATGGATGATGGAACTCAAAAGTGTCCACAGCCCTCAGCTTCAAGCATAACCTGCGCTGTGTCCAGATGGACATTTACTTCCTGTAGCCGTGGAAGTAGCCTACAGCAGTCTCTTGAGGAAGCAGCACATGAAAGAGCACTGGAGTTGTACGAGGAGCCCATGGGCTGGGTTGTCAGCTCTGCTCTGCCACCAGCCTAGCCATGCAGTCTTGGGCAGGTCGTTCACTTCCTTGGACCTCAGCCATGCAGGTCCCTTTTAGCTATAAAATCTTAGGCTACAGTTAGTGCCCAGCCTTTCGACCCGGATTTTGGTTCCAGTGCCCACAAGTGGGTGTAGTTCTGAGCGGGGGCTGCAGCAGGGTAAGGGTTGCCCTTATTTCCATGGCGGTGAGTCACTCCAGTGCTTCACAAGCGCTCTCATCTGGGTTCTGGCTTTTGGACACGTGAACTAATTTTCAGCCCTGCTCCCTGCTCTCGGGTGAGGACCACCCTTCAACTCGGCACTTACTCCTAGGCCTGTCCCTCTCGTTCTCAGCCGTGATATGTCGTGGGAAGTTTGTGGCAGTGGCCACCCAGTGAGGTGCTCAAGAACCAATCTCCTGTCACTTCTGACCTGTCTGTCATTGTGGGCTGACGGTCAGGAAGCAGAGACAGGAAAGGAACTTTCTGGAGGAATGCTGACATTTTATTTCTGGTCAGCTCTCCAACTGGGCCCAGTGTCATGCACCTCGGCCACTCCCTTAGCCCTCCGTCCAACAGGTGTCCAGAGGGCATGGTCAGATTCACTTAGGTTACTCCCCTCACCCCAGAATATTACAGGCTGGAAGAAGCTGATGCTTAGTGGAAGATTGTGAATTACACAAAGTGAAATGATGAATACAGACTGGCCTGAGCAAGACTTGGCTCCACCACTTAGCTATGACTCTGGGGAAGATTCTTAATCTCTCAGCATCAGGGTCCTGCTTTGTGAAATGGGACTTTCTAGGCACTGGTGGTGGTGGTGATATGGGTTCATAGCTCAGAATTATGAGAATTAAGTGAGTTTGTACAGAGAAAGCATTTGACACAGTGCACGGCATATAAGTAACTGGTTTCTCCCCAGTTGCTCGGTCCCAGTCTTGCTCCTTCAGTGCTCCCCTTGGTCCTCATCTGTGGTTCCATCCTCAGGACTCCTACGATAACTTCCAGGCACAATCTGGAAATCGTCTTACTAGCCCTGAATCAGCCTCCAGCCTCCCATTCTCCTAACTACTGACTATCATCTTTCACCCTTTCATTCCTCAGCTTCACAGACCAACTTCACAGACTCAACCTTCACAGGTAGAGACAAATGTTTTGGGCCTTTCTGACCCAGCCCTATGTGCAGTTTGGGATGTTTTTCCCTCCTGCAGTAACAAAGGGCATCAGGTCCTAATAACACCTTTTACCCAGTGCCCTCTTCCTCTACCCAATGCCCAAGTTACATAAACAGGTTACCCAGAGAACCAAGGGCTGATCCACTCTGACTGTAAGAAGCCAGCAGTCTGGTCTCCTAGCCCACATATTCCAGTCCATTTAACTCTGCATACCTACCGTGCCCTACACATCCAGTCCTGGGAATGGGGCTGAAGGAGTACCAAGAGTCAAGGATTCCTTCTCAGGCCATTCCAGTTGGGCTAGGGATAAAGAAAAAAACCTTTCCCTCTCTGTTCCTTATACATCACTGGGGTCTTCAGACAGGAGAGGTGGGAGTCAGGGGAGGCTACACTACGGGAGAGATGAAGACAGGGACAGTTAGGCATAGGAGGTGCTGACAGGTAAGAAATAACTAAGGAGACTGGGGGCACTGGGAAAAAAGACTACCTGGTTCCCCAAGGGGGCTCCCAACTAGCCTCCACCCACGTGGAGAAACTGGGGGTTGGGGTGGGCACAGAGCTGACGGGGCTGGAGGGAAGAACACCTAAAGGGGCTGGAGTGCAGGAAGATGGCAGAGCGGCGGGGGGGGGGCCTGAAGCCCACTGTGAGCGTGCTGACAGCTCTGAGCCTTCCCATCCTCAGTGTCTGACCTTAAATGGTATCAGGGGACAAGGAGAAGTAGGTAGTGCTCTCCCCGCACCTCACTCAGGCCCTTCCCCCTTCTGGACTGTCTCTGAGATGAGAGGAACCGAGTGAGCATTCAGAGTTCCTTGCCTTTTCTCTGCCCTTCATGATTCTTATTCCTGGAAGACCTTATCTTTGGGACAGGAAGAGGGTGCTGCCCCAGCATTCCTTTCAAGCTCTTCATCTGCTCTGTCGCCTCCCATTGGAGAACTTGCAGGTTTTAGACAAGTATCCCAACGATGTTAGTGTTCTCCGTGTTCTCCAGTCGAGGAGGTCAGCCAAATGCCCGAGGGTTCTGAGGCTAGGACACGTGGACATGTGATGCTGGAGAGTGGGAGAGAAAGGGCATGGGGCGGGCTGGAGTGGTGGGACTGGATCTCTAGGAGAGGGAGCAGAAATACACTGGGAAAGGTCAGGTGACACTGAAGTGGGAAATGGTTTGATGAAAGTAAACAAAGCCAGGTTCTTAGAAAACTACTGGTGAACTTCAAGATATCCTGGATCTGGCAGCAGTTGGAGGGTGGGAGGAGGTTCCCAATGTGGCACGGAAGGACAGAAACAGATTCCCAATACAGATAAGATAGCCCTTGATTTAAGCAAGTCAAGTATATAATACAATTTTAGAGTTGAAAGAAACCTTAGAGATCACCTCTGGATGTTCCCAAATGTGGCAGCAGATGGAAATCGCCACCCTAGACATACTAAAGCAGAATCTTGAGGCTGGAGAGGATTCCAAGGCAGCTTAACAATTACAGATGTCATCCAAACCCTGGCTCCTGTGTTACTGCAGGGGAAACAGAGGTGCTTTGTTGAACATCATACAGCTATCTGCTAGCACTGCAAGAGCCTGAACTCAAAACCCAGATCAACACAAATGATACTAATGGGGGTCCTTTAAATAAAAAGTTCCTCGGTGATTTAAAATGTTTTAAATTTATATGAAAATATACCCAAGTAACAGCACAGTGTTTAAAATGACAGACTGCCAGTAGTCCAGTGTGTCTGGTTTTTGAAAAATCTTATTTTACTTTTTTAAAGATTTTATTTATTTTGTTTTTAGAGAGAAGGGAAGGGAGGGACAAAGAGAAACATCAATGTGTGGTTGCCTCTTACATGCCCCCTACTGGGGATCTGGCCCACAACCCAGGCACGTGCCCTGCTGGGAATGGAACCAGCAACCCTTTGGTTCACAGGCTGGTGCTCAATCCTGAGCCACACGAGCCAGAGCTTATTTGTTTTAATATGCAATAAAATTGCTAGGTGTGCAGCTTCTATGAAGTTAATATATATAGGTTTGTGTAAACACACTATGAGGATCAAAGCCTCTCCACCCCAGACCCTTTCCTGTTTCTGCTTTGTAGTGGCCACACCCTTCCTTCAATCCTAGCCCTTGGCAACCACTGATTTGTTCTCCATTGCTATAGTTTTGCCTTTCCATAATGCCATGTAATGAAATCGTAGAGTATATAACCTTTTTTTTTTTTTGAGTATATAACCTTTTGAGAGTGGCTTTTTCACTCAGCTTTATTTAGCCTTTGAGATTCACTTATGTTATGGCATGTATTAATAGTCCAATTCTCTTTAAAATATTTTTTTCTTTCATTGATTCTAGAGAGAGGGGAAGGGAGGGAGAAAGAGAGGAAGAGAAACATTGATCCATTGCCTCCTGCACGTGCCCCAACTGGGGACTGAACCCTCAAGACAGACATGTGCCCCGACTGGAATTGAACCAGTGACCTTTCGGTCTGTGTGACAACGCCCACTTGAGCCACTCCAGCCAGGGCACTAGAGTTCAAGCCTTTTTAGTGCTGAGTAGTATTCTACTGTTTGTCCATTTATCCATTCACCTGTCAAGGACTATTCTCCAGTTTTTGGCAATTATGAGCACAACTGCAATAAACATTCCTGTACACGTTTTTGTGTAAATAGGTTTTTTCTTTAGAATGAAATGGAGTGGGATTGCTAGATCATATGATAAGTGTATATTTTATAAGAAAATGAAAAACTAAAACTATTTTCCAGAGTGGCTGCGCCCTTTTGCATTCCCACCAGCAATGCAAGAGAGTTCCACTTGCTTTGCACCCTTGCCAACAGATGGTATTGTCAGTTTTTATTTTATTTCACCCATTCTGTTGGGTGTGTAGGTATTATATTTATTTTAATAGCTAGCTCATCATGATTTTAATTTGTGTTTCCCTCATGACTAATGATGTTGGGCATCTTTTCATGTGCTTATTTGCCATCATTACAGCCTCACTGACTAAGTGTTTAAGTCTTTCAACCATTTTTCAAAATTGGGTTATTTTCTTACTGTTGAGTTTGGAGGGTTCTTTGTCACATAGGGAATTGCAGATATGTTTTCCCATTCTGTAGCTTGTCTTTTTCTCCTCTTGATGTTTTTTCAAAGCAAAATACTGAATTTTGATGAGGTCTAACTTACCACTGTTTCTTTTATAAATCATATTTTTGGTGTCATTCCTAAGAATGTTTTGCCAATTCTGGGAAACTAAGATCTTCTCCTATGTTATCTTCTGAAAGTTTTATAGTTGTACATTTTATATTTACATCTCTCTCTCTTCTTCGGTGAGTTTGGTAGCTTGCAGCTTTCAAGGAGTTGGTCCATCTCATCTAAGTCATTGAATTTATGCATGCTCATATTCCTTTACTAACTTTATAATATCTGTGGAGTGTGTAGTGGTATCTCCTCTTTTATTCCTAATATTGGTAATTTTTGTCTTCTCTCTTCTATCAGCATGACTAGAGGGTTATTTGTATTGATCATTTCAAAGGATCAACTTTTGGTTTCATTGACTTTCTATTTTTCTGTTCTCAACTTCATTAATTTTTGCTTTTGTTTTTCTTTTGCTTGTTTTGTGTTTACTTTTGCTCTTCTTCATGTACCTTCTCAAGGTACAAACATAGATTGTTGACTTTATGTCTTTCTTCTCTAATATAAGCATTTGACACTATAATTTTTCCTCTGTTGCTGCTTTAGCTGAATCTGATGTATTTTGATATATTTTTCTTTTTGGTAAGTTCACAATATTTTCACATTTCTCTTTGATCCATGGGTTATTTAGAAGTGTTTAGTTTCCAAGTGTCTGAAGATTTCATTGTTAGCTTTCTGTTATTGATTTCTAGTTATATGATTCCCTTATGGTCAGAAAACATGATTTTTATAATTTCAATTCTTTTACCTTTGTTGAAGTCTATGACCCAGGACATAGTCTGTATTGATAAATGTTCCATGTGCACTTGAAAATAAAAAGTGTATTCTTCTGTGTTGTGGGAGTGTTCTATAAATTTCTATTAGATTCTGTTAGTTGATGGCATAATTTATATTGATCAATCTTCAAATTCACTCTTTTCTGTCATCTCCTTTCTGCTAATAAACCTCTCCAGTGAATATTTTATTTTGGTTACTCCTATTTTTCAGGTTTGTTTAAAAAAGATTTTATTTATTTAATTTAGGTAGAGAGGAAGGGAGGAAGAGAGGGAGAGAAACATCAATGTGTGGTTGCCTCTCGTGCACCCCCCACTGGGGACCTGACTTGGCCCACAACCCCAGCATGTGCCCTGACTGGAAATCGAACTGGCGACCCTTTGGTTCTCAGGCCGGTGCTCAATCCACTGAGCCACACCAGTCAGGGCCTGTTTTTTAGTTCTAAAATTTCCACTGGTTCTTTATGTCTTCTATTTCTTTTAAAAAAGTTTTTCTTTATTGACTTTAGAGAGAGGAAGGGAAGGAAACATCAGTTCATTGTTCCATCTATTTATGCATTCATTGGTTGATTCTTATATGTGCCCTGACTGGGGATCAAACCTGCAACCTTGGCTTATCAGGGTGATGCTCTAGCCAACTGAGCTACCCAGCCAGGGTAACATCTTCCATTTCTTTGCTGAAACTTTCTATCTTTCTATTTGTTTCTTCTCCCAGTATGTTTATACTGCTGTGAAGACTTTTCTTTAAATTCCAATACGTCCGTCACCTTAGGGTTGGTTGTCTTTTCCCTGGAGATTTCTTTGTATACTGAGTAATTTTACATTATATCCCAGATGTTTTAAAATTGATTTTAGAAGGCTCTGGCTATGTAGCCCACTTGGTTAGAGCACTGTCCCAATACTCTGAGGTTGCAGGTTCGATTCCTGGTCAGGGCACAAAGAAGGATCAACTAATGAATGCTTCAATAAGTACAGCAACAAATCAATATTTCTCTTTATCTCTCCCTTCCTCCCCCCCTCTAAAATTAATAAAAAAAAAAAGCTAAAAACTTTATTTTCAAGAAAGGGAGGGATAAAAGAAGAGGGAGAGGAGACAGACAGAAACATCAATTTGTTGTTCCACTTACTTGTGCATTTATTGGTTGATTCTTGTATGTGCCCTGATTGGAGATCAAACCCTCAATCTTGGTGTAACAGGACAACACTCTAACCAACTGAGAAACCTCGCCAGGCTACTCTGAATATTTTCAATATTGTTTTGAGACTCTGGATCTTGTTAAAATCCTAAGATAATTTTTAAAAATATTTTATTTATTTATTTTCAGAGAGAGGGGAAGGAAGGGAGAGAGGGAGAAAAACACTGAAGTGTGAAAGAAACATCGATGTACAAGAGAAACATCAATCTGTTGCCTCTCACATGCCAACTGGGGACCTGGCCCGCAACCCAGACATGTGTACTGACCAGGAATCGAACCAGCAACCTGTTGCTTTGTGGGACAATGCCCAACCCACTGAGCCATGCCAGTTAGGGCAAGAATATTACCTGTTTTAACAAGCAATTAACCAGTTTGGTTCAGGCAGCAACCTGCCTTCTCTTCACTGTGGTTCCACTCTTGGTTTAATTTTCAGTTTGTGGAGGTTGTGGATCAGCCTGCATGTGTGCCACTCAGTGGCCAGGCAGACGTGGACAGTGGTGCAGCCTGTCGCTCAGTTCACAAAGCTTTGGTTAAACTGTTTAGGGTCAGATCCGTGCTTGTGCAACTCAGAGGTGAGCCCAGGAGTTGACACAATTCTCCGGGACTGTCCTTTTGATTTTCCTCCTGTGATCTTCTGACGCTTTCTGGTTCTCTGGAGCTTCCCTTCGGAGGCCTCTGACCAAAAAGTTGGGGCTTTAGTTTCTCTAATCTGCTGGGCATTTCCCACTGTGTTTGGGCCAAGCCTCAAGAGAACAAAGAAAAAAAGAGGGGATTTGCCTCACACTTGCGGGGCCACAACTTGTCTCGTCAGAATTTTAAGTGCCTGCCGAGCCACTCTTGCTGTCATTGCTGTAACCACCACCACCATGGTATATGCCTGGGGCTGGAGGTGGGAGAAAGGGAGAAAAGAAAACGGGGTTTCCCCACTCTGACCCTTACGAGTCCCTTCCTGTTCCTCAGACCAGCAATAGAGGGCTCTAAGAGGAGCTCTTTGAGTTCACAGCTGATGTCCATTTCTAGGTTTTGGCTGCCTTGAGTCCATTCTGGGTGATACTGGAGGAGGAAAAACGGTGAACTCACTACTGATTTAGTGGAACTTTAAGTTCTGGTTTCTTTCTCCCTATCATTTACTTGTCTGAGATCTCAGTTGCTCCATGTGTTCTGTCCAGGAGCATGGGGGAGACGGGGTGGGGTGTGCCTTCTCCATTTATAACTTATGTGATCCTGGGCAAATTACTGTACATAAACTTTGTACCTCTTTTGTCTTTGTTAGCAGACAATAATTGTGTCAATTTCAAAAGGTTGTGTAAATTAAGTGACTTTGTATACATAAGGCACTTAGAATAGTGCTCAATTATACAGTAAGCACTTATAGGTGACAGCTTTTATTAATAGCAATCACCACAAATCAGAAAATAGAGATAAGCAAAAACACAAAAATCATCCACAACCGCATGCCCAGAAGTATAACATTATGGTTTGTATTATCTCAGATTTTCAGTCAAGATGTTTATCAATTGATTAAATGGACAAATGAGTAAGTTAATGTAATGTATTGTATCCCCTGCCCCATCTTCCAAATTACGCATTTCATGTCAGGGGAGAGGCAGGTGGTCACAGGATGAAAACTTTCTGCCTCCAGCCTTCATCCCCACTATTCCTCCCACCCCAAATGCTCATCCTTGTTCCCTTTTATCAGGTAACTGCAATTTGTGCTTCTAGTTTCAGTCTAAAGGTGACTCCCTGGGGGCTTTCCTGATCCCAGGCAACATGTACAGATGCTTGTTTCATGTTTTCACGTCACCCTCTACTTCTTAGCACTTATCACACTTAGTTATATAACCATATACGTAAGAACCTCAAAGGACAGGGCAAGTCCTCTCATCCTGTACTCCAAGTTTTGCCTTTGCTCACCCTTCTCTCCCAGACGGTGATCCTGGGCCTCCTTACCTGTCTTCCAAGGCCCTGCAGTAGAAGACTTTTCAGCACTAATCTAGGCAAGTCTGCTTTATAAATGGGACTGCACCACTCAGAGCTGAGCCAATGAGGGCAACAAAGGCACATTTCCACTCCACATCCTGGAGATTCTAATTTGGAAGAAACGGGGGTGAGTGAGGCTCAGGAATACGCATTTTCAAAAGCTCCTTATGATCTAATGCTGGTGGCCCCGCCGCCTGTGGTGGGAACCTTCTGATATGGCTTCCAATGATCCTTGCCTTCTGATGGTTGCTAGGCTGGACCTAGTGAGCATTAAGTGATAGGACGTCTCTTCTGTGGTTAGGCTACAAAAGATTGAGATTGTTAGTTCACCTTGCCAATGTGGTCTCTTGCTCTGAAGGAGAGGGCCACCTGGTCGGCCTCTAACCAAATAAGCTGGAAATGAGGTCCTCAGTCTACGAGGTAGTGAACTCTGCTAAGGATCATTGAGTGTGCTTGGAAACAAGTCTTTCTCATTGGAACCTTGAAATAATATGGTCCTAACATTGGTTGTAGCCTTGGGAGAGACCCTAAAGAAAACTCAGCTCAGTTGTGCCCAGCCCCAAAACACAGAAACTAAATTAATAAATGCATATTGTTTTAAGCAACTAAGGTTTAGGATAATTCGTACACGGCAATAAATAACTAATACACTGCCTATACTTGCCTAAGTGGAGGACCTTCTCTCTTTAGCAGCATTTCATGAAATACTGACTATAGACATTGTCCCTGTTCTTGTGCATAAAGATATGCAGCAGTCCAAAGGCAGATTTTTAGCTTCAGCGACTTTGGTTTATCTTTTTGGTGGCATCTGTTTCATGTGCACAAACTCTGAATTCTCATGAAAGCAAGTTATCTTCCTCTTCCTTTTACTGTAGTGGTCCAGCCCTCCAGCCATCTAAGTTTGCTGTATGGTAGGGGTCAGCCTGTGAGAGTGTGCTTCAAACACTGGTAAGATTCTTGGTTGGGAAGATTTTCCTGGTACCCTGGGCTTAGTTATACATGGAATCCCTAAATCCTGGACCAAATTTCATGCTCAAAAACTGAGCCTACAAATACTCGGCTCTCTCTTCTCCATGTCTGGGTCAAGAGCCCATCTCTTCAAGTCAAAAAGAAATTACATTTGCACATCCTTGGGGCTGTCAGTGGTCCTCCTCCATCTTTGGGCATTAGGCCAAGCAGTACAAGCCCAGCCCGCACTAGACTTTAGAGCCACCCAGTGAAGGATGGAACTAGAGAGGTCAGGAAGTTATGGAGCCATTAGCTGGAACCAGCTTGCAGGAAAACAAGATACTAAGTTCAAGAGAAAAGCTGGCATGGGCAAGGGAGGGGAGACAGGTTTAAAGCACAAGGAATGAGCAATTCCTACACATTAGAGTAGGGGTCCCCAACCTCCCTCCTCCCCATCTGTGGACGCTGCTCTAATTACTGCCTGAGCTCTACCTGCTGCCCAAGCCCGCTGCACCCCCCGACACCCTCTCATCTGTGGAAAAGTTGTCTTCCACGAAACTACTCCCTGGTGCCAAAAAGTCTGGGGACTGCTGCATCAGAGAGTGTGGGGGCAAGAAAGGGTTTCAGAGGTAGAGACTGAGAATCAAGATACAAGCTCAACTTGCTTGTCTAGGGAAAAGCTAAAATGAGAAGCCAGGAGTGGCAGCTCCTGAAATAGGCCTCATTGGACTGGTTTCATTGTCTCCATTGCCTCAAGACAATAAGCTTACCCAGACACTTTAATCCGAGTCAGGATCTTGTCCCCTCTCTAGGTCTATGACTGGCACCTGAGGACCCGTAAAGAGTGGTCTGTCCCAAACCTCCTCCAGTAGAGAACAGCACAAGTTCTGGAGAGCAGCTGAGTCAACACTGGAGCCCTCAGGAGGCAACTGCCTCACATGCAAATGTGTGTGTGGGGGTGCCAACCGTCCCTGACACTGCAACTTCCCAGTTCTAGGAGTACTCAGCAGTTCACTAGGCCAAGGCCAATCCTCTCAGCACAGTGCTGGGGAAGCTCTGCCTAACTGCTGCTGCTTACTGTTAATTGAGAGGTCTGTGTGGTTCTGACGCAAAAACTGAAGTTTCCTGTCAATTCTTCCCCTTATAATTCTGTAAGGTGGAAGGAAGCAGGCTGAACACGGCTGCTGGGGAGCAGGGGCAGCGATCCTCACTTTGCATCTCCGGGGCCTGTCACACGCCGGTGCTCACGAAGTACCTCCTGTTTCTGAATAAATGCTGAGCTACTGAGCAATCTGTTCAAAGTCAGGTAGCCCAAGACTCAGCAGCTAGTATCTGGTTCTCTTCATTTTCCAGCACTTCACTTTAGAGTGGACTGGAATGAACCTTCTTCCCATCCACAAATACCGAGGACAAATGAGCCCTGGCCAGGTGGCTCAGCTGGTTGGCGTGTCACCCTGTATACCAAAAGGCTGAGTGTGTTCGATCCCCTGTCGGGGAACATACAGGAGGCAACTGATCAATGTTTCTCTCTCATACTGATGGTTTAATCTCTCTCTCTCTCACATCAATAAAAATATCCTCAGGTGAGGATAAAAAAAAATCTAAAGAAAAAGACAGAAGATACCCAGTTCAGGGCATGTTTGTATATAGATTTCTCATAGATTTATTTCTGTATTATGTTATATATAGATATATGCATATATGCTTTTTTTTTAATACAATCTATATCCCCTTCCCTTCCCCACAAAACTCACAAAAGGAAGTATAAATCCTTCCAGGATTGCCATCAGGCTTTCCAAGATAGCCAGAGCCAAGAAAGAACCATCTCTTGACATCTCAAGAAACAGCTGCCCTTCTTAGGCTCTGGGGTCACTGAGGCAGCAGCATTCCCAGGACCCAAGGGGAGGTGAGAGGGAAGGACAGGACTGTAGTGTGACCGATTTCTAGGATGAAAGTGTCCAGTGACTCCTAGAATGGCAGACTGGCTCCAAGGACTCTCAGGGTGGGAACGAAGGCGGAAGCCCTATGGCTCTGCAGATGCTGCCCACATGGGCTGGGGGTGGGGAGCAGGAATTGGGGATTAGTCATGCAGGGGTGGGGTGGTGAGATAAGGACCACATGGGTTATACTGGAGACACAGCAGCTCCACCTATTCAATGACATAGAAGAAACACGGACAGATGCTGGCTCTTAAAAATACAGGAGGGAGAGCACGGTAGGAAGGGTGAGGGGGACAATGGGACACATGAGAAAGTCACAGAAAACAAAATGTACCAACAAAAACATGACTTATACTTGCCTCCCCCCTAAAGAAGGTGGGTGTGACCTATGCTTGGGGGTAGGGGAGAGAAGAGAGGTGAAAGGTCATGAACCTAAGATTATCAGCTGGCCAGGGGCACAGGAAGGCTCTTTGAGGACTCCTAAGGGTCAGGCAGGCAGCTAGGACCCCCTATCTCCAGGGGAAAAAATGACAGTCCCTTTAGTTCGACTTGGACCAAATCTTGGCGCTCCCTCGGAGCCTGGCAAGGGGGAGAGAGAAAGAGAAGCTGCAAGGAATCCCCTAACCCCTGAAGACTCCCCCCATTTCCCTGCCCCCCTGCAAATGACTAAAGGGAGTGAAGGCAGCCAGGTTTCTCCCAAGGAAAAGCAGGCACCCCAGAAGCAAGCAATTCCTGCCACATCGGCTCACCCCTTGCCCTTTGAGGCTTTCTTGCTGGGCTGGCGCTGGTTGGTGCCAGCAGCTGGTTCCCGCAGTTCAGTCAGGTGTTGCTCAGGGTCCTGAGTTGTGGCTGCAGCTGCTGCTGCTGTGGTAACTTTAATGGTTTTCTTAAGGTTGGCGACCTATCGGGATGAAAGGAGTGCGAAATAACAGAGAAGGTTCCTGTCCACCTTGTCTGTCTGCTACAGCCGCTGTCCAAACCCCTCTGCACCAGAAAACTGGCCCAGGCTGGGGGAACTTGGGTCTGTCTTGCTCCCCTGCCAGCTCACCTCACTCTCAATCTGCTGCTTCAGGCCCAGCTGCTGCTCCTTGTGCTGGTTGGCACGGCTCACCTGCTCCTCAATGCCTGACAGCACTACCTCACAGCCCACACACCTGTGGGAATTGGGAGAGAGAAGTGTCAGCAGAAGAGAGCCGTAATCAGACTCACTAAAAATAGACTCAGAAAGAACCCTAGATTCTGATATGCAAACCCTTGTCTGAGTTAGGAACTTTCACCAGGGCGTCTGCAAAACCACCTGCAACAATATTCCCAGGAGCTGGAAAGACACTTGCTAAGATAGGAGAGGTATAAGGCAGTGACAGGAGCGATGTGCAAGATGGAAGTAGGAACTAAAGCTAAAATGGGATAGGGGGTGCTAAAAAAGGGGAAAGAAGGTATTAATTAACTAAAGTTAAACAAGGACACAAAGAGAAAAGCAGAAGTGGAAGAGGCCCAGGGCCTTTGGACAGTTACAGACCAAGGGGCTGAACCCAGCCTAAGACAGGTAACCAACTTCCCAGTGAGGATCCTCTCAAGAGCACCCCTTGCCATTCCCTCCCCCAATTACTACACCAAGGACACCATCTCCTCTCTCTTGCCTCCCAAGCCCCTCCACTCCTGTCTCCCCTCAGAAGCCTTTGGAGGAACGAGCTCAATTCCCTTCATCCTCTTGGATTTCACCTCTGTAGCCCATCCCTCACCCCTGTGAGCCCATCCAAAGCATCTCTCCCTTTCTTGGGGTGAGAAGAGGAGGGACAGTGCCAGGACACAGGTCTCACCACTCTTGTAGGGTTCGGGCGATGGCACTGAGGTCCTGGCGCTGGATGTCCCGCCCAATGCTGTAGTCAACCTCCAACCGCTGATTGCGCTGGTCCAGGGAGCCACGAAGCACATCGGCATACACGGCCTCAATGACAAGGTCTTCCAGCTGCCGCACATTTCGCAGGGCAAGGGCCTCCAGCAACACTGCATATGGGATACACTGGGGCCCGGGAGGCCGGGCTGGGATTTGTGAGGTTCTGCCATAGAGAAGGGCTTCCAAGGTTCTTCCTCCCTCCTCCTCCCCACCTAGGCTCATCTGCCTCCCCTCCACTCCTATTCCTAAATCATTGCCTCTAAAAGGTTGGTTCTAAAGTGAAATAAATACAAGTATTACAGCCTAAAAAATAACAGCATGAGAAGGACAATCGTAAACAAAATAATTGACTTATGCTCTCCTACTACCCTTAGCTCCAACATCACAGAGGAAGAAAGTGGCATCTGCCTTTGGCTGCAGCTCAGGGAAGCACACAGGCCTTGGTTAAGACCAGCCTGACATAACAGGAGTACGTGGTATGGGAGAGGTCTGGAGTTACTGTTGACCTTCCAAAGGGGTTTGTCAGAATAGACAGCCTGATTTAAGTAAACTCAGAATGAATTATGGGAAAGTCTACGAATGACTGGGAGAGTGCACAGGACAGGAGGGGGATGTTTAACAAAAACCAAACCTAATGGCCAATGCAGAAATACTTCTGGGTTATATAGTTCTTATTCCAGCAAATTGAAGCCTAGCACTTCCCCAGAAGAGAGCCTAGTTTGCAGCTCCGAGCACAGAGGCTGTTTGCATTCGGACCTTCTACAGTGAGGAGGAGGGTGAACCTTGTACAACACAGTGAATGCCATCCTCGTTGCTATTTTGACCCCAAACATAAAACATGTTTCATTTAGAACTTAAGTTGATTGAAAAATAAAAGCAAAACAGCAAACTAAAAGGCTACAGGTAATGGAGTTCAGATGCAGATCTCAGAGGGATGTTGGGAGGAAAGTGGGAAGAGGCAACAGTGTTTCAAAGGCTGTCTCAGTACAAATTCCCTTCAGATGGGCCCTTATGAAAGGACAAACAAAAGGGTGCTGGGGGGACTGTCACTCACTTTGACTTTGGCAGCGAGGGTAACGACAGAGAGGTGCCGAAGCTTATTCTTCTGAGCCTCTGTGAGTGGGGGAAGATTCCGGGCTTCAGCTGGAAAAAAGGACAAAAGTGTAGGAAATCCTGATTTCCCTTTTGTGGGAAGGCCTAGCCTCTGTCCCTTTCAATTTGTTTGTTTTTTAAGTTTTCCATGCCAATTCAGGTCTTGACTCTGACCCTGTATACCTAAGGGATCTAAGTAGGATACCCCAGGAATTTCCTCTGAGTCCCTCCAGAAATCACCCTTCTCCCACCTTCACTACTCCAGAACTCCAGCCCCTCTGCCTACCTAAGTAGTCGGCATATGTTCCATAAGCAAACACCGTGAGCAGGCGGAACGTGGAAGCGAAGTCACTCTCGGCCAGCTGCAAGAATATGAGGGAAGAGATGACTGGAAGGACCTCTATCCACCTTCCTCCCAGCCTTACCTTGTTTGGAACCCCATGTTCTGGCCCCATCTTTCCCCTCCATTAACACTCACAGCTCACTAGAAGGAACTCTGCCTCTCTGATGGCTCTCCCCCCAGGAAGCCCTCATTTCGACCTCCAGGCCTCCCCCGCCCCCCACAATGCCCTCTTCCTCCATAAGGCTCCAATCCCTACCCTAAATTCAGGGCTGAAACCTTCAGAGTGTTCAGTATCTAACACACACACACACACACACGCACACCAGACATTGCAAATGTGTTTTTTATTTGTAAATTTGGTGTGTTTAATATTTGTAAATTTGATTATCTTTAGGCAGTCTGCTCTATTCCCTAATTAAGCAGACCCCTGCCTCAGTCTCATCCATCTCCGACAGCTACACGGCCTAGGCAGCCTCTGGAATTTGTGGCCTCTGCTTCAGATCTGCCTCACCCAGGGGGCTTTCATCACACAGGCCAGCGCCCCTGCCCCACCCCAGACCTCCTCTCCTCCTATCACTGATCAGTCTTTCTGGCATTTCCTCAAGCAAACCCTGCTTAAGATTGTTACCTAAAAATTATCTTTCTTTTCAATAAGATTACAGACCCAGTCTCTCGTATCCTTCTTAGGTCAAATAGAGCTAAGTATGTAGGTGTCTCTCTCAATAAATACTTGCTAAATAAATGATCTGTAAGTGTATAGCCATCATCTGATTTCTGTAACTGAAATGTAAACTTCATTAGGGTAAGCACAGTTGTCTTTTGCTTTTCTGGCATTCCCAGACAACTAGCAGAGTGCCAAATAGGCACCCAATAAATACTTTTTCTTTTTTTTTATCTGGATTGACTCTTTGGTTCCACTGCAGAGGAAAGCAGGGAAAGAAGTCAGCCACAGTTTTCTCCACACCACAGAGTAATCCCAAAAGACTAAATCCACTGACTCAATCACTGGCCCTCAATAACTTAACTTACAGCTTGCCCACCTATAACTATGGCAGTTCTCAAGATGTGGGCTGGTGCCATACATCTCCGCAACCTATCCACTCTGGGCTGTAAACTCTTAACTCTACCACTTTTGTGGGAACAGTTTTCTCTGCTGTGTTCCTAGCACCCTCTAAATGATTGAACTGAAATCAATTAGCATATAGTGCAAAGGGGGGAAAACAGAGCATGCCAATTTCATGTTCATTCCTTCCATTTGTACCAGACTTTACACTTCCCCATAATCTCACCTGATTTCTATAGTAATGGTGAGGAGCAAAATCAGCTCCATTTTCATAAAAGAAAACTGAAAACCTAAAATAAAAGTGACCTGATCAAGGTGATATGATTATTAAGAGTTATTATTACACTGATGGAGATGGGCTGGAATCAGGTCTCCTATTCTAAATCACATTGTTCTTTTGTTTACAAATGAAAAATACTGAGTTTTACAGATCATCCATCCTCTACAGGAAACTAAGAGGTTTACTTATATACTCACTCTTGCCAGGTGCCAGTTAATCATCATCCTATTCTTGTTCAACTGAACGGTTATGGGTTGCAAAATGAGCCCTGCCCACCCCTTCTCAAATTCAAACGTTAGCCCCAAGATTCCCTGTGGGCCATCCAGGCCAGGAACCCACCTCTCTAACATTAGGCATATCCAGCAGTTCCCCAAACACGTAGACACCAGGGGCCTCCAGCACCTGGTGGATGAGTGTGGCCAGCGCTGCCCCCTTGGCCGACTTGGCCAGGAGCAGAAATTGCTCTTGGTTCTGCCCTGTCACCTTCACCTCGGCACTCATGGCTGCACTGAGCTGGGGGGACCTGGGCTCAGGATGCCTGGAGCTGCAAGGAAAGAGGATGTGAAGGTGGAGGTCCCTGGACACTGGGAGGATGAGAAGCACAAGGGCTAAGGCTGACTGCAGAGGCACAGTGACTACTGCAATGGGCAATCAGCGATGAAGCGGTCTAAAACTCCAAAAGATGCCTGGCTGAGACTTTGGTTGCCACGCCCAGTTCCCCCCTCCCCTGGGCCTAATCCCAAGCCCCATGACGTGCACCCCAGTGAACCCCAAGACATAGAATGCAGTAGGGGGAGGGGTGTCACATGGTGTCTACCCCAACGACAACGCTTCTTCAAATCTCCACTGGTGCCCGGCAAGTGCCCCCAACCATGTGACCTCACCCTCACGATCCTTCCCCGTGGCTCCGCCTCCTCCCTTAAAGAGGCCGCCCAGAGACTGGGGGCTCCCGCAGACTGTTGCGTTGTACCCAGGATTAGACTCTGAGGGCTGCTACCTGCAAGCTTCGTCTTCCAGAGACCCAGGCGGGGCCGCCACTCCGTCACCTCCGGCAGCTGTTTCTAGTCTTTCCTGCCACCTCCCCGCAGGGTCTCTCTGGCCGCTAAACTCTATGGTTGGCTTCCGGCTGTACTTCCGCTCTTACTAGAAGGTTTGGGAGCGGGACGTGTCCCTGCTCCCGCCTTCCAACCCCTGAAGTTTCTGTGAGCGACTTAAGCATTCTACTCTCTGATTGGCTGTTGAGGAAAGACTGACGGGAACATTTTTTCTGCTTTGTTTCAATAAAACTTTATTGTTGCCCAGCGCTAAACTCTAAATGCAGAGGGAACCTCTGGTCTCAGGCAGATAGCTGGTGGTTGTGTTTAAAATGTCAGGATGGATGCATGAACAGAAGCAACAAGTCCAATTAGGAGGCTACTGTATCTAGGCAAGAAATGGTTGTGGCTTAGACAGAAGTGATCATTGTGGAGGTGAGAAATAGTTGTGTTGTATATTTAATTTAGAGCTAAAGTGAACAACCTTGGCTGGTATGGCTCTGTGGATTGAGTTCCAGCCTGCGAACTGAAAGGTCGCTGGTTCGGTTCCCAGTTAGGGCACATGCCTGGGAATGTTTGTGGGCCTGGTCCCCAGTAGGGGGCACGTGAGAGGCAACTGATCAATGTTTCTTTCCCTCCCTTCCCCTCTCTCTAAAAAATAAATAAAATATATTTTTAAAAAAGCTAGAGTGGACAGAATTTTGCAAATGGATTAGATGTGAGGTGTGAAAGAAAGAGAAAGCATTAAGAATGAGATAATTTTATTCTTATGTGAACTTTTCCAGAAAACAGGAAAAGAAAGGACACCCCTCAACTCATTCCATGGGGCCAGAATTACTTTGATAACCTAACCAGAAAAGGGCAATATTAAAAAGGAAAATTTCAGGCCAGTCTCACTTATTAACAAAGATACAAAGATCTTCAATAAAACATTAGCAAACTGAAGCCAGCAATGTGCAAAAAATATCAAAATCCAAGGCTAACTTGAATTTATGCCAAGAATTCAAGGGGAGATTGATATTATAAAATACATCACTTTATTCATCATATTAATAGATTAAAGGAATGAATCATACAGTCAAATCAATAAATATAGGAAAAGCACATGCTGAAATCAACATCCATTTGTGATTTAAAAAATCTTTTAGAAAAGTAAAAGAATTTGTTAATCTGATAAAGGAATGCCTGGCATCACCAATTCTATTCAGTCTTGTAATGGGGATACAAGCCACAGCAGTTAGACAAGGGAGGGGGGGACTTAAAGAATTACGTAAAAAGGGAAACAAAGCTGTCACCATCTACAAAAAGTGTGAGAATGTGATAGCAAATGTAGAAAGAACAAAAGAACCTACAAATAATTAGAGTGACTTTAACAAGGATGCTTGACAAAAAACATACAAAATCAATTATATATATATGAACAACAAATAATCAGATGATGAATAATTTTAAAAGTTACTTATTGCAGCCTTGGCATTGCACCTATATGCCCCTAATTAAGATTACATAGATTCAGTTTGTTAGAGCATTGTCCCAATATGCCAAAGTTGCAGTTTCTTCCTTTCTTTTTTAAAAAGATTTTCTTTGTTTACTTTTAGAGAGAAGGGATAGGGAGAGAAACATCCATGGTTGCCTCTCACATGCCCCCAAGCCAGCCTGCAACCCAGGCATGTGTTCTGACTGAGAATCAAACCGGTGACCTTTCGAGCACACAGGCTGGCGCCCAATCCACTGGGCCATACCAGCCAGGGCCAAGGTTGCAGTTCTGACTCCCTGGTCAGGGCACAAATGAGTATAAGAATCAACCAATGAATGCATAAATACATGAAACAACAAATTACTGTCTCTCAAATCAATAAATTAAAAAAAATTAAGTTACTACTTGTAGTAGTATGAAAAATATCAAATACTAAAGTATAAATTTAACAAAATATGTGTAAGACCTGTATGTACCAATTATAATTTACTGTGAGACACTGGAGGCCTAACATAAAAGGAGAGATATTACCATGTTCACAGATTAAAAGTTTTTTTTAAAGATTTTATTTATTTATTTCTAGACAGTGGGGAAGGGGGAGAAAACGAGAGGGAGAGAAACATAAATGTGTGGTTGCCTCTCACATGCCTTCCACCGGGGACCTTTCAGTTTATGAGATAATACCAGACCCACTGAGCCACACCGGTCCAAGCAGTATTCCATGGTTTATGTTTATGTCTTGTTGCACCTATCTTTATATGTTGTATTTCACAGTAACAATACATTTTTAAAAAGCATCTACTTCAGCCCTGGCTGGCATAGCTCAGTGGACTGAGTGTGGGCTGCGAACCAAAGCATCACAGGTTCAATTCCCAGTCAGGGCACATTTCTGGGTTGCAGGCCACAGCCCCCAGCAACCACACATTGATGTTTCTCTCTCTATTTCTTTCTCCCTCCCTTCCCTCTCTAAATAAATAAATAAAATATTTTTAAAAAGGCATCTACTTCAATGAAAACTCTTAGCAAACTAGGAATAAAAGGGATCTTCCTTAACTTGATAGAAGTTATTTGAAAAAACTACAACAAATACCACTGTTATTGGGAAAACAATGGAAGTGTTTTCTTTAAAGCCAGAACCAAAAGAAAGATGCCAGCTATCACAGCTTGCATTCACATTGTACTAAAAGTGCTAGCCAGCACAAGAAAAATAAATTAAAGCCACAATATTGGAGAGGAAAAAGCAAACTGCCAGCATTTGCAGATAATATGACTGTAATTCAAAAAGTCTAATAGAGCAGGGGTATCCAACCTTTGGCGTCTCTGAGCCACACTGGAAGAAGAGTTGTCTTGGGCCACACATTAAATACATTGCAACATGTAATCACAAAAAAAATTCATAATTTTTTTTTATTTTATTTATTTATCTTTAGAGAGGGAAGGGAGGCGAGAGAGAGAGAGAAACATCAATGTGCAGTCGCTGGGGTTCATGGCCTGCAACCCACGCATGTACCCTGACTGGGAATCGAACCTGCGACACTTTGGTTCGCAGCCCGCGCTCAATCCACTGAGCTACGCCAGCAGGGCAAATTCATAATGTTTTAATTCATGATTTTGTGTTGGGCTGCATGTGGCCTGTGGTTCACGGGTTGGACACCCCTGCTATAAATTATTATACAGAAAAGAGAGCCCATCAAGGTGGTTGGCTCTAAAACCAGTATTGCAAATCAACTGCACTTCTATAAGCCAGCAAAAACAATTTGAAATGTAATCTTAAAAAATAACTTTTACCCCAACAGAAAAGCAATAAAGTATCTAGAAAGAAATAAAACAGGAGATGTGCATTATCTGTATGCGGAGAATTATAAATGTCATTGAAAGGCATTAGAGACCTAAATAAACGAAGAGATATCCCAAGTCCATGATAGGAAGTTTCAATATAAAAAAGATGTCAATTTGTCTTGAGTTGGACTTTGGATTCAATGCAACTCCAGCCAAAATCCTATTGAACTTGACAAGTTGATTCTCAAGTAGAGCAGTGGCCAAGAAGAGACAAAATACTCCTGAAGAAGAGTAGACTGGCAAGGCGGTGTTTGCTCCAGGAGATAACTAGATTTATTTTAAATCTATAGGATTTAAGAAAATGTGTTATTGGTGCAGGTTTTTAAAAGCTGACAGAAAACGATCCATGTATATAAGGAACTTTGATACAAAACAATTAGCAACGCTGATCAGGCAGAAAGGAAGGACTTTAATAAATGAGGCTGGGAAAACTGATTTTCCCTATTAAAAATGAAAAAAATAAAATAAAATAAAAAACTGAAATGAAAAATAGATTCTTATAACACACCATGCACAAAAATCAATTCAAGATAGACTTAGGACTTAAGTATAAAGACCCAAAATTTTAAATCTGTTGAAGAATATGTAAGAAAATACTTTTCTGACTAGGAGGGTAGAGAGTGATTCTTTTACACAAGAAATAAAAAGCACAATCGTAAACTGAAGGGTTGGTAAGTATGCCTATATTAGAATTAAGAACTTCTGGCCCTGACTGGCATGGCTCTGTTGGTTGGGCATTCTGTGATCGATTCTCGGTCACAGAATCAGTGTTGCAAGAGGCAGCTGATCAATGTTTCTCTCTCACGTTGATGTTCCCCTCTCTTTCTCCCTCCCTTTCCCTCTCTCTAAAAAAGAAATAAATAAAATTGTTAAAATTAAGAACTTTTTTTTAAAGGAAATGTGTTTTTTTTTAATTTTATTTATTTATTTTTAGAGAGGGAAGGGAGGGAGAGAGAGAGAGAGAGAGAGAGAGAGAGAGAGAAACATCAATGTGCAGTTGCTGGGGGCTGTGGCCTGCAACCCAGGCATGTACCCTGGCTGGGAATCGAACCTGGGACACTTTGGTTCCCAGCCCACGCTCAATCCACTGAGCTACGCCAGCCAGGGCTAAAATTAAGAACTTTTGATAATCAAAACACAGATGGTCCCCAACTTACAATGGTTCAACTTTTGATTTTTCAGCTTTATGATAATGTGAAAGTGATATGCATTCAGTAGAAACTGTACTTCGAGTTATGATCTCTTCCATGGCTAGCAATATGCAGTATGACACTTGCTCATGATGCTGGGCGGCAGCAGCGCTGGGCCCCAGCCCCCAGGCAGTCCGTGACCACGTGGGTAAACAACCAGTACTCTACAGTGTACTTACTGTGTTGCCCGTGTTTTGGGATATTGTGTTTGGTGTTTTCACATGCCATCACATATACAAAATGCCCATCTGTGTCCCTTGCTTCTGATGAAAAGAGGAAGGCAATTATTCTTGAGATGAAACTCGAGATATTTGTCCAACTGTAGGCTAATGTAAGTGTTCTGAGCACATTTAAAACTAGGTTAAGCTAAACAGTGATGTTCAGTAGGGTAGGTATATTAAGTGCATTTTCGACTTAACAGATATTTTCAACTTACGATGGGTTTACTGGGATGTAACCCCATTGTAAGTCGAGGAGCATCTGTACATCATGAAAAAAGGCAAAGGACAGGTCACAAATATCTCACAATGAAGACAATATTTGCAATACACAGAACTGACAAAAGACTGGTATCCAGAATATATAAAGAACTCCTACAAATCAGTAAGAAAAGAAATAATCAGGCATTCCCAGAAGAGAAAATTCAAAAGCCTAATAAGCATTTGAAAAGATGCTCAACTGCATTAGTAATTAGAGATATGCCAAATAAAACCAAATGAGATCCTATTATACATCTTTGGGGCTGGCAAAAATTAAGAAGTCTAAAAATACAAGTGTTGGAGAGAATGTAAATCAATGGGAACTCAAATATTGCTGGTAGGAGTATACATTGAAAAACACAATTTGGTATTCTTTCTCAAAGATGATTTTTTTCTTTTTTCTTTTTTTAAGATTTTATTTATTCATTTCTAAAGAGAGGGGAAGGGAGGGAGAAAGAGAGGGAGAGAAACATGGATGTGTGAAAGAAACATCAATCCATTACATCTCACACGACCCCATCCAGGGACCCAGCCCACAACCCAGGCATGTGCCCTGACTGGCAATTGAACCAGCGACCTTATGATTCATAGGCCAGCACTCAACCCACTGAACCACACAAGCCAGGACTTAAAGGTAATTTTTTTTTCATTCAATATTATTTTGCATTAGTTTCGGGTGTACAGCATAGTAGTTAGACAATCATATACTTTATAAAAAGATGCTTATTCTTTTTTAAAATTTAAGAAGGTTTTATTTATTTTTACAGGGGTGAAGGGAGGGAGAAAGAGAGGGAGGGGAATATTGATTGGTTGCTTCTCCCAAGCCCCCAGCTGGGGACCAGGCCAGTGACCCAGTCACATGTCCTGACTAGGGATCAAACTGGCAACCTTTAGGTTCACAGGCTAGTGTTCAATCCACCAAGCCACACCAGCCAGGGCAAGGTGTTTATTCTTATATTCCACAACCTAAAAGTCTCACTTCTAGATATGTACTCTAGAAAAACTCACACTTGTACAGGAGACAAATAAAATAATATCCATAGCAACAATGTTTATAATAGCAAAGAATCATAAATCTATCAACAGAATAGATAAATTATGATATACTCACACAGTGGCACATTATATTCCAGTGAAAGTGTATGAATTCCAGTTACCTGCCACAATATGGATATATCTTGGCAATGTTATATTGAGTGAGAAAACAAACATGTACCAAGAGCTACTATAATATTATATAACATATTATATAATGTGATACAATATAATATAATATAACTTTTATTATATTGAAAATAAGCAAGACTAAACGACACATTTATTGTTTAAGCTTATATTTATTTGTGAGAAAACTATATTTAAAAACAATGGAGGAAAAAAATACAATAAAATTTTTTGAAAATAAAATAAAAACAATGGAATAATTTTGCCCTGGCTGGTATGGCTCAGTTGGAGCATTGCTCCATAACCAAAAGGTTGCAGGTTCGATTCCTGATCAGGGCACATACCTAGTTTTCATGTACAATCGCCGATGTGGGCATGTCTGGGAGGCAACCAATTGATGTTTCTCTCTCACATTGATGTTTCTCTCCCCCTGCCCCTCTCTCTAAAAGCAATAAAAAAATGTGTTTAACCCTCACCTCTTTTTAACCCTCACCTCTTTGGGTAAGGATTAAAAAAACCACAGGGGAATAATTAAAAAAACTGGGGAGGTAGTCATTCTAGGGAGAGGAGTCAGGGGGATGGTAGGATGGGGACCACGTAGACACAAGTCATTGATAACTTTCTAGTCCTTGGGTTGGATGGTGGGTTCATAGATACTCATTTTAATTTCCTACTCTATAACTAACATATATATTAGTATCGTGTGCATCAAATTTTATATGTAAAATCATATTTACATATAACATAAATACACATATTTGTATACATATATTTAAAGATATCAAAGTTAAATAAAAGACTAGCCAGATGTAGATATATATAAAAAAAGGTGACTTCAGGGTTTCCTCCCTGATCAATGGGAAGAATTGAGATGCCATTTGCCAAGAGAGGAAGTGTGAAGGGAGGGGCAGGTTTGCAAGCCTGGGATAAGGGAAGGGGCTAGGCTAGAGACAAAGATTTAGAAGTCATCTGTAAAAATAATACTTAAAACGCAGAGACTGAATGAGATCCCTTGGGGTAAGACCACAGATAGAGAAGGGAGCCAGGATGTGGCAGTCAGGAAGAGGAAGAGGAAGAGGAACTGGCAAAGGGGGAGGATCCAGTGTGGGAGGACAACATTCAGGTCAGGGTAGCTTGATGAAAGTCAGGTAAGAAAGTGTTTCTAGCCCTGGATGGTGTGGTTCAGTGGATGGAATACCAGCCTGCAAACCAAAAGGCTGCTAGTTTGATCCCCAGTCAGGGCACATGGTCCCCAGTTTGGGGCATACAAAAGGCAACTGATAATCAATGTATCAATCACATTGATGTTTCTCTCCCTCTCTTTCTCCCTCCCTTCCCCTCTCTCTAAAAGTAAATAAATAAAATAGTTTTTTAAAAAAGCATTTCTAGAAGGGGATGTGATCACCTATATCAAAGACTTCTGATCACCAAGTAAAATGACACTGACAATTGGCCTTTGGACTTGGAAATGTGGAAGTCACAGGTAGCCTTGAGAAAGGGAATTTCAGCAGGGTAGTTTGGGCTCAAGAGAGATTTGGGAGTACATCCATATGTCAGAATATTATGAGGTGGTGTGAAAGAATGAAGAAGCTCCCTATTCATTGATATAGGAAGATAGCAAAGATACATTGTTAAGTCAAAAAAGAAAAAATGTAGAACAGAATACATGATATGCTAACTTTTACATAAAATAGCTGAGGGAATAACATTGTATGTTACAGAGACTTCTGACCAGGATGGAGGCATAGGTAGATACACTTTGTCTCCTCGCACAACCAAAAGAAGGATAACAACAAATTTAAAGCAAAATATAACCAGAACTGCCAGAAAATTGAACTATATGGAAGTGTAACAACCAAGGAGTTAAAGAAGAAACATTCATTCAGACTGGTAGGAGGGGCGGAGATGGGCAGCCAGGGTGGAGAGGACTTGTGGCAAGGTGGCAGCTGGAGGACTGGGTGGTCCCACATTTGCCTGCAGATAAACCAGGAAGAACAACTGGGGAGCAAGACAGACTGTGCAACCCAGGGCTTCAGTGTGGGGAAATAAAGCCTTAAAACCTCTGGCTGTAAAAACCTGTGGGGACTGCAACAACATGAGAAACTCCCAGCCTCACAGGACAGTTTGTTGGAGAGACTCACAGGGTCCTGGAATGTACACAAACCCACCCGCCCAGGAGTCAGCACCAGAAGGACCCAATTTGCTTGTGGGTAGTGGGGGAAGTGACTGCAAGCCAGCAGTGAGCCAAGCAAGCAGCGTTGTTCCCTCTTGGACCCCTCCCCCACATACAGTGCCACATGCAGTTACATGGGTTGCCCCGCCATGGCAAAGTCCTAAGGCTCTGCCCTTTACAACATTATAGGTGCTCCAAAACAAAAAACATGACCCAAATAAAAGAAAAGATCAAAGCTCCAAAAATAGAACTAAGCAATGAAGAGATAGCCAACCTATCAGATGCACAGTTCAAAACACTGGTAATCAGGATGGTCACAAAAATGGTTGAGTATAGTCACGAAATGGAGGAAAAAGTGAAGCCTATTCAAAGTGAAATAAAGAAAAATGTATGGGGAACCAACAGTGAAGAGAAAGAAACCAGGGCTCAAACCAACGATTTGGAGCAGAAGGAAGAAATAAACATTCAACCAGAACAGAATGAAGAAACAAGAATTCAAAAAAGTGAGAAGAGGCTTAGCAACCTCTGGGACAACTTTAAACATTCCAACATCCAAATCATAGGGGTGCCAGAAGGAGGAGAGGAAGAACAAGAAATTGAAAACTTATTTGAAAAAATAATGAAGGAGAATTCCCAAATCTGGCAAAGGAAATAGACTTCCAGGAAGCTCAGAGAGTCCCAAAGAAGGTGGACCCAAGGAAGCACACACCAAGGCACATCATAATAACATTACCCAAGATTAAAGATAAGGAGAGAATCTTAAAAGCAGCAAGAGAAAAGGAGACAGTTACCTACAAAAGAGTTCCCATAAGACTTCCAGCTGATTTCTGAAAAGAAAACTTGCAAGTAAGAAGGGGCTGGAAAGAAGTATTCAAAGTCATGAAAGGCAAGGACCTACATCCAAGATGACTCCATCTAGCAAAGCTTTCATTTAGAATAGAAGGGCAGATAAAGTGCTGCCCAGATAAGGTCAAGTTAAAGGAGTTCATCATCACCAAGCCCTTATTATATGAAATGTTAAAGGGACTTATCTGAGAAAAAGAGGATGATCAAAACTATGAACAGTAAAATGACAACAAACTCACAACTATCAACAACTGAACCTAAAAAACCAAACCAAGCAAACAACAAGAACAGGAACAGAATCACAGAAATGGAGATCACATGAGGGGTTATCAGTGGGGAGGAGGAAGGGGGAGAATATAGAAAAAGGTACAAGGAATAAGAAGCAAAAATGGTAGGTACAAAATAGACGGGGAAGTTAAGAATATTATAGGAAATGGAGAAGCCAAAGAACTTATATATATGACCCATGGACATGAACTAAGGGGGGGGGGTGATTGCTGGTGGGAGGAGGGGTACAGGCCTGAGGGGGGATAAAGGTGAGGGGAAAAATGGGACAACTGTAATAGCATAATCGATAAAATATATATATATATATTTTTTAATTTTATTTATTTTTAGAGAGGGAAGGGAGGGAGAAAGAGAAAGAGAGAGAGAAACATCAATGTGCGGTTGCTGGGGGCCATGGCCTGCGACCCAGGCATGTACCCTGACTGGGAATTGAACCTGTGACACTTTGGTTCGCAGCCCATGCTCAATCCACTGAGCTACGCCAGCCAGGGCTAATAAAATATATTTTTTAAAATTAATAAAAAGCAATGAAAATATGTCTTTGGGTGAGGATAAGGAAAAAAGAATGTATATTACTATTTGCTTGTGAATGCATAAAGAAACTCTGGAAGAATACACAGAAATTAGTCACACTGAGTGCAGGGATGGGAAAGATGGTGGGCGGCGGTGAGAATGAGAACTTTCATTATACACAGGGTCCGGCACAAATAACGCCCCTACTTTATTACAAAAATTTTTATTACAAAATCATGAGCATGTAATTTTATAACATTACAATATCACACTCAAGCACACCATATGACATTTTAGGTGAAATGTTCAAATTAAAACTAAATTATCACAACCATATTATTACCCTACCAACCACACTCAAGCAGGTGTTACTTCTGCCAGACCCTGTACATTTTAATATTGAAAACTGTTTTTGCACAGGTGAATGTATTACCCATTCATATGATGAGTTACAAAAATTAAATAGTTCAAGTTAATAAAAGAGAAAGAGAAGAAATGGGAGAAGTGGAAGAGGTGGTGAAGGCAGACCATCTTCTGAGATGTTTTCCTGCAAAGGGAACAGAGAAGGGCGGGTGCTGGAGGGGGACCTGGAGCTAAGAAGGGTTTTTTTAAGCTGTGAGAAACTACAGCGTGCTTAACAGGCTGCTGGGAATCATCAAGGAGAGAGGAGCAATGCGGGAGAGGGAGGGACAGTCCCTGGAGTGAAGACGCTGGTGACTAAAAAGCCCTGGTATTTCCCCCCAGAAGGAGCGGTAGGGAGGGGACACGGTGGTGGAAGTGGGACGTTGTCTTCTATCAGCTTCTATTTTCTCAGAAAAGCAGAAAGCAAGATCATCAGCAGAGAGAGTGACGGGCGTTCAGAAGGACATTGGAGGACAGGAGACAGACAGAAGTCTACCCTGACAAAGACTGGCACCCCTCAGTGAGCCCAGAGATAACGAATGGTAAAGAGACCACAGAGCCAGGCCCAGGGGATTTATGGACTGTGGAGTGTGGGAAGGTCCTCAAATTATCTGAAAACTCACTTATCACTGTATTTCATTGTCTCCCTCACTAGAGTCTAAATCACAAGGGACCATGATGGCTTTGTTCTTGCTCTCCACTGTATCCCCAGGCCCTGTTTAGTTCCCAGCATGTAGTAGGTGTTGAATGAGCGAATGAATAAAAATACTAGAAATAACTGATAATGGCTCAAAGTTCTTAGTGTAAAAGACAGTCTGACAGCAAATGACCCATGCCCGTCACATAATGAGTCCTCTTACCGCACATCCTCAGGATGCACTGGGACCCACTGAGGCCCAGGATTTGGGGTGACTCGTGCACCCTGCCTCACATGGCCCCGTTCACATCCCATGTGCACTGTGTTTCCCACTGGGAGACACCGGGATGGCTCACTCCCTGCTGTTCTGACCTCAGAATGAAGGACGGTCAGGGACAGACAAGCAGGAGGGCAGCCACTGCAGATGCTGGCCAGAACAGCAGGCTTCCTTCCCGGAGGCGGGAGTGCAAGGCTAATGATAGTGATAGTGCAGGGGATGAGGGGCGACTGTCTGGAGGGGCGTGGGTGTGAGTAGGCTCAGCCACAGAAGCATTGTGCACAGATCACAGGGCAGAGGTCAGGGAGTCCAGGGAGACAGAGGAAAGGCAGGTGGAGGGCAGAGGACAGAATGGGTAGGGGTCCCAGGTGAAGTTCACTAAGCAGTGAGTATTGAGCATATATATGCTAAGCCCTGAAGTAGGTTACGGGGGAACAAAACAAATGAGATCTTTGTAGTATATATGGGGTGGGGGGACAGACAATAAACAGTAAACAAGATCATTTCAGAGAGTGAGATGAGTTGGGAGGAAGGAAACATATTGATGAAATAGAGTGGGTGGTTTGGTGAGAAGAAGGAGCCAACCTAGTAAAAGTGAGACTGAAGGGGGCACAAAAGCTTCCAGAAACAGGGAATCAGAAGTGCAGGGGTGCTAAGAGAATGATTTTGGGTGTTCTGGAACATCAAGCCGTCCAATCTGGCAGGAACATTGTTTGAACACTGAGGAGGAATACAAGTTGAAAGGCCTCTCCCAACAAAGAGTTCAGATTTATTCCAAGTACAATGAAAAGGCACTCACATATTTTAAGCAGGAAGGAGCATTCTGAAGATGAGTTTGTAAAGGGCAAGGGCGGGATCGAGGGAACAGCTGGGAAGCTGGTGCACTATTCCAGCCATCGCCTCTCATCTGGAGAGGATGCGAGCAACAGAGTTGGAGAGAAGTGGATGGATTCGGGATATGTTTTGGAGGCAGAGCTCCTGGGACTTGCTCGTGAATTAGACACAGGATGGGAATTAGTAAGGAAAGGGAAAGGGAAGAAGGACGTTTCCTAGGTTTTTAGCCTGAACAAGTGGGATGGGGAATACTGGGAGAGAAATGAATTGGCCAGGAGAGAATTCAAGACATGCATTTCAGCTGCATTAACTTCGCATGGCTATTAGGCATCCAAGTGGAGATGTCAAGAAGGCTGTTGGATAAATGAGTCTGGAGCTCTGCATATAAATTTAGGACTCTCTGACATTTGCACAGTGTTTAAGCCCTGGGACTGGATGACATCACTGGACAGAGAAGGTGGAAAGACGAGAGGGCCAAGGACCAAGTCCTCGGGAGCTCAAACATTTAGAGGTCGAGCAGGAAAAGACTGAGAAGGAAAAGCTAGTGAGGTCGGAAGGAAACGAGGAGAGTATGGCGCCCTAGAAGTGCAACCCAAATAAAACGGGCTGTGACAGAGATGACTGGGGTGGGACGGGGTGAGCGTAGGGGCGGGGGAAGCTATGTTTGATAGTGAGGCTGGCGAAGGCCTCCTAAAAGGTGACATTGGATCTGAGTGAAATATTAATGAAAAGAGTGAGTCATCGGTAAAAGCCAGGGGAAAAGGGTCCAGGCACAGGGAACGTCAAGTGCAAAGACCTCGTGGCCGGTTCAGCTCCTCTGGTTCTAGAAACATAGATCCGGCAGAGCGTAGCTGGGGCATAAGGGTTAGGAAAAGAAATCGGAGAGTTACTTAGGGGCTAGGTCACGTAGGGCCTCGTCAGTCACAGTAAGGAGTCTGGATACCTGAGTGCTAGACAAACTGAGTGATGCGACTTGAACTACTTATTTTAAAGACAGTCGGGTTGCTTTGGAGACAACGCCTCGTAGCAGGGTCAGAGTGGAATGGGGGATCCAGTTACGGGGACAATCCGAGGTTGGTGCGAGGTCTTCGCTGCCGCCCCCACCCTGCTCCCCACTCCTCACTCTCCACCGGGAGTGAGGCAGAGTTGGGGACACAGAGTCTCAGAAACTACCTGAGGTAACCATGGGTGTCCATGGCGTTGGGGTGCCAGGGCGGAGAAGCCCGCCATCCAGACGCGGGGGAATCGGACGGTCGCTCGCCCTCCGCCGCCCTCTCCAACCTTCCACCTGGGACACCGCTGAGCACGCCTCCCGTGGTGCGGCAGCGGGAGGGTTAAACCGTGTGGCCTACCGGCGGGAGGGGGAGAGGCGGAGACCGAGCGCTCGGAGGTGCCGCGCCGAGCCCCGCCGAGCCGAGCGCAGCGCGAGCCGAGCCGAGCCGAGCCGAGCCGAGAGGAGCATCTCCCGCCGCCGCCGCCGCCGCCGCCACCGTCGCCGCCGCCCCGCGCCCCAGGCGCCCGCCCCCCACCCTCTCCAGCACCCCGCTGCCGGCCACCCCCCCGACCATGCCCCGCGCCCCACCTGCTCCCGCGACCCCCCAGCCCCGCTCCTCCCTGAGCGCCCGCAGCTGCCGCGCCGCCGCCGCGCCAGGCTTGCAGGTGAGTGAAAGGGACCCCCACGACCCCACCCGAGGGGGCCCGGCCCTGCCCTTCCGGACTCCGAGTGTTTCGCCTCCGAGTCTTTCGCCCCCGCCTCTCCCCGCGCGGTCCCTCACCCGAGCTCCAGCCTCCAGCCCAGCGGTGCTCCTTCCCTGCCGTGCT
Source organism: Phyllostomus hastatus (assembly GCF_019186645.2). Taxonomy (NCBI): domain Eukaryota; kingdom Metazoa; phylum Chordata; class Mammalia; order Chiroptera; family Phyllostomidae; genus Phyllostomus; species Phyllostomus hastatus. The sequence continues at coordinate 12,987,576 of NW_025334039.1, read as the reverse complement.
CTCCATCCCTCCTTCGCTCCCAGCTCCATCCTGCCCTCCCAGCGCAGTGGTCGCCGTGCCCGCGGCTGCCTCCATCCTGCCTTCGGCTTAGGCTCCGGGCATCCTCCCGCTTCGGGTTCCTGGTCTCTGCTGTGGGTGCTCCCTCCCTCCGAATCCCTTCGCCGACCTCCCGGTCCTCGTTTTCTCCCCCGATCTCCCGGTCCTCTTTCTCTTCCCCGACCTCCTGATCCTCGGCTTCTCCCCCACGCCCGCTGCTGTCCAGCCCTGTGCGGGGAGCACGAGCTCGTGAGACGGGTGGGCTGGGGCCACGCCGGAGATGGGGCCGGGAACCCCCACCCCAAGGTTCCCGCCCCACCCCCCGCTCCTCTCCTGCGCACAACAGGTCCGTGAGGCGCGAGGAGAGGGAGGGGGTGGCGCGCCAGCCTGGGGACTGCGGGCTTCCTGGCAGGGGCAGCTAAAGGGGGTTCGGGTCCGGAGACTGGAGTTGACGTCAGGGGGAAGGGGTGATGCACAAGGCGGAGGGGCAAGGGGGTCCTGGAGTCAGCCGGCCACAGAGGTCCCCGTGAGCCCGTCTCCGCTTCACTGCTTCGCTCCCACACGCCCTCCCTCCAGCTCCGTTCCCTTCGCGTGCCTCTCTCCCTTCTTCCCACCAGGCCCCTATCCCTGTCTCCCCCCGCAGCTCCACATCCCTTCACATCGAGAGAAACAATTCCCAACTCCTCCATCTTTGCTGTTCCAGGCTTCAGTCCCATCCCTTCGTCTCCTCGTGTTGCCCACGGTTTGAGGCTCTCTCCTTTCCCATCCTCTTTCTCCCCGGCCCTGCTCTTCTCCACCCCTTCCTTCCTCCCCCTGCCGCGGTCTCCTCTGCCCTTCCTGCCTGGACCTTTTCCTTCCTCTCCTGCCCTTCCCCCTTCTTCCCCTGCTCCTGTGACCCCCTTCACCCCCTGTTTCCCTCCCCGACCTTTTTAATTCATCCTGTTCTCCCTTCAGCGTCCTCCACGCTTCCAGTCTCCTGTGCCCACCCGTCTTCTGTTCTCTTTCAGGACGCACGACCGCCCCTCGCCCCTCGCCCTGTGCTCTACGCTGGCTTCCTCTTCACCCTTCTCCTCCCTTTTCACTCGCAACCCCACCCTCCCTTTCTGGGCCTTTCACGGACCCTTCACATCTGTCCCCACTGCCCACTTCCCCATTCCCTTCCTCAGACTTTACGATCCTATTCCCGTTATTCTCGGAGAGTACTTAATGTACAGGTTTAGACCCAGAATCCAGAGGACGCAGGGTATCATATCCTCATTCACTCTGGGGAGACTGTCCCCCACCCAGAACCCTCGACCCTGAAAACATGTCCTTCCTCTTTCAAAACTAACCATCCTGATTCTCCCAGGATTCTTTCCCCAGGAGAGCTACATTTAAGGAGGTGGTCTCTCCCCATTTCTGTCTCCCTTCAGAGGGCACCTATGCATTAGGATGATTCAATGTTGAGCAAAAATTAGCCCTGGCTGGTGTGGCTCGCCGGACTGAGTGCTGGCCTATGAACCAAAAGGTCACCAGTTCAATTCCCAGTCAGGGCACATGCCTGGGTTATAGGCCAGGTCCCCAGTTGGGGGCGTGCTATCTCTCACGCACTGATGTTTCTCTCCCTCTCTTTCTCCCTCCCTTTCTCTCTCTCTCTCTAAAAGTAAATAAATAAAATCTTTTTTAAAAAATTGGCAAAAATTATATATTATATTCTCCCACTCACCTCTCTCTTTCTCTGTCTCTCTCCTTCCATCCCTCCATCTCCTCTTCCCCTTCTCCTAAAGATGCAGATCCCTGGGGCCAATCATGAGAGAAATGTCTGGGACTACAAGTGGGGTGGGCAGGCTGGGTGCTTCCACTGCGCACACACCACACACACATTCACAGACTCACTCTCTCAGATTGACTTCCTCTTCCCTCCCCCACTTTCAGATTCCCTCCCTAGCGGTAGGTACACAAGGAATCACAAGGTTCTTTGCTCTAAATTAAGATTCAAGAAAAGCTTGGAGCTGTGGGCAGCGGAAGTGAGAAGGAAGCCTGAGAAGTGAGAGGAGACCCTGGGGTGGGGAGCTAACAGTGACCTGGGGAGTGGTGGAGAGGGGCTGGGGTCTAGACAGGGAGCCACTCTGGGAGTCCCTCCCACCCCCACCCCCACCCCGAGGATGCTCAGCAGCAGTGAATCCTGAGTGGCAGCAGCATAGCTGGCAGCCAGCAGCCTGGGAGGGGAGATGGGGTAGAACTGGTGATGAATGAGCTGGGAAGGTACCCAGGGCAGGGAGGGTGGGGACGTGACAACCCCTTCTCTCTCCCAGTAAAGGCTGGAAATCTGGGTCACAGCTGAGGAAGATCTCGAACATGGAGTCCAGGATGTGGTAAGTTCGGCACAGCAGCGGGAGCTTGGAGGCCACCTTCCCTGAGGCCTTGGCCCTTTCCTCCCTAGGCCCACCAAGGGCCCACCATCCCAAGGGCTAGACACTAGGAAGACAGAAAATGAGGCTGTCTTCCCAAGGCCCACCTGCTTTTGCAGAGAGACCTGGAGAGAGGCAGCCGGGGATCTCTGGTATGAGCCTGTCCTTCCCACACATAGGCCCAAGATGGGCTTCTGTCTCACCCTCTTTTTCTCCCTTTTTGCAGGCCTGCACTGCTGCTGTCCCATCTCCTCCCTCTCTGGCCACTGCTGTTGCTGCCCCTCCCACCACCTGCTCAAGGCTCCTCCTCCCCTCGAACCCCACCAGCCCCAGCACGTCCCCCATGTGCCCGAGGAGGCCCCTCTGCCCCACGCCATGTGTGTGTGTGGGAGCGTGCACCGCCACCAAGCCGATCCCCTCGGGTCCCAAGATCTAGGCGGCAAGTCCTGCCGGGCACGGCTCCCCCGGCTACCCCATCAGGCTTTGAAGAGGGGCCACCCTCATCCCAGTACCCCTGGGCTATTGTGTGGGGCCCTACAGTTTCTCGAGAGGATGGGGGGGACCCCAACTCTGCCAATCCTGGATTTCTGCCCCTGGACTATGGTTTTGCAGCCCCCCATGGGCTGGCTACCCCGCACCCCAATTCAGACTCCATGCGGGGTGATGGAGATGGGATCATCCTTAGAGAGACACCTGCCACCCTGGGGCCATTCATATTCGGGGGCCGTGGGGAAGGTGAGTGGGAGTGGGAGAGGCTGGTAGGGATGTGAGGGTGGGGAGGCTGGTTGAAGACTCAAAGAGCAGCAAGAGAGGCCTTGTCTGTAAGCTCCTTCCACAAATGTTGTGCTGGCGTGGGAGGCAGGGATGAGGATGCCTCTAGCCCCCAAGCTCAGGCCCATGGGCGAAGGCAGATGTGTAAATACTTGGGGATGTCAGTGTAATAAGTGCATTACTAGAGGCATGCACAGCATGTTTTTAAGAAAAATGAGGGGAGAAACTTTTGCCTGGGGCTCAGGACACTTTTCAAGAATTGACATTTGAACTGAACTTGGAAAACAGAGTAGGAGTCCATGCAGAGGGACACCATGGGTGAAAGGAACGCAGGGTGACAGCTCAGCTCCGGGAGTACAGAGACAGGGCCAGTGGTTTGGGGTGATGTCAGGGCAGAGATGGGTGTTTCCACCCCCTGGTTTCCTTACAAAAGCAGGTTCTCTCTGACCTTGTAGCCCCTTCCTCATCACATGTATCCAGGTTTGAGAAAGCGGAGAAGGATTGGGAAGGAAAAGAGCTAAAAATTCTGGGTAAAGCTGATGAGCAGGATAAAGGGGGCGCTCTAGAAAGAGCTGGGCAATATGGATTCACAATGGCAGCCCTCGTCAGGCTTACTGAACCCGCAACCCAGCTCCATTCCCACTGCCTCGTGGCTCCTCCACCTTGAGCCTCCCTGAAACTTTCTTCCCACCCCATCCAGGTGTGGACCCCCAGCTCTATGTCACAATTACCATCTCCATCATCATCGTTCTCGTGGCCACCGGCATCATCTTCAAGTTCTGGTAAGCTGGGGAGAGGACGGTGCTGGCCAATAAGGGCTAAATGTTTGGCTGGACGGAGGAAGGAGCAAGGGCATCAGTTTTGCTGGGGGTGGGATAGGAAGTGGTTGATTAAAGCAAGACCTTGGGGAAAGGTAGTTAAGGATTTGGGTTGGGGCAGACAGTGAGAAACCAGGGCAGATTCCTTCTCCCAGGGAAATAAAAAGACAATGGGAGAGGCGGGGGATTATTTATGTGCACCAGGGGCTTTGGTGGGTATCCCTTGTCCCCATTTCTTCCAGAGAAGGAAGACAGAAAACTGAGCCAGTCTGTAGAGCCCCTCCTTAGGGCTGCCTGGGAAGGGGGGAGCAAATTTGGAGCTTTCTCTGCATGCATTTAATAATGGGTCACTCAGTCCTTCACACTTTACTGAGAGAATCATTAGACAAAAGTGTCCATCCAGGTCATTAGCTGACTCTGAACTAGAACTAAACCTGCCAAGGCACAGGCTGAGGAGAGAAATGGTTCTTCTGGATATGCATGGGGGAGAAGGCAATTCTGGGGAACTCTACCTGTTGGTGGGGAGGAAGGACTGTTCTGTGGATCTGGACCAGGTTGGGAGGATGGTTTAGATTCCACAGCCCCAGGGAGACAGGGTAGGAGAAGTGGTTTTATGAACACATGGTCTTAGAGGCCAGTTTCTCTGCTGTAGGGTGTTAGAGGTGCCTGAGGGAGGCTGGGGGTGACCAGCCCTGCAGGTCCAGGATGGGGGCTTCTTAAATTTATGAAAGAACCTCTTCCCTTATGGTGCACCAGCTGGGACCGCAGCCAGAAGCGGCGCAGGCCCTCAGGACAGCAAGGTGCCCTGAGGCAGGAGGAGAGCCAGCAGCCTCTGACAGACCTGTCCCCAGCCGGGGTCACTGTGCTGGGGGCCTTCGGGGACTCACCCACCCCCACCCCTGACCATGAGGAGCCCAGAGGGGGACCCAGGCCTGGGATGCCCCAGCCCAAGGGGGCTCCAGCCTTCCAGTTGAACCGGTGAGGGCCAGGGCAAAAAGATGGGAGGGTGAGGAGGGGAGGCCCTTTAGGTCTCTGGAACTGTGGTTGGGGTACTCCTTCCCGGGTGGGTGGGAAGGAGGTAGGCCTGGCCCTCCCAGAGCCTGTGGCTTTCCTTCCCAGCCTGGCTCCTGGCCCTCCCAAGGAGCCTGGACCTCTCCTTTCTGGGGAGACCCTTCCTTCTCCCCTCTCTGTGGATCTGTGTCCTGTTCTCATGCTGCCATTTAACTCCAGCTCTGCCCTCTTAACCTTGATTCCCTTTGTCTTGGACTCCCCTCTTGATTCTGGCTTACCCCTTGTTTCCTGACTGTGCCCTTTCCCTCTTCCTCTCAGGATTCCCCTGGTGAATCTGTGATGCCCACCAATGTTGGGGTACCACCAAGCAGGAGGCCGAGGGGCCGGCATAGCCACCGCCCCACTGAGGGTGGGGTGGCTGTGGGAGCTGGGCCGCAGGTGCTCCTGGCCCCTGCCCTTGCCCTCCACCCTGGAACACTCACTGGCCTCACAGTCAGTCCTACCTGCTCACCCTCCTTTAGGTGGGGACCTCCCATATTTGTGGTTTCTGGTCCCCCGTGCCCACCCTTGCACACTCACATGAAAGCCTTGCACACTCACCTCCACCCTCATGGGCCATTGCACACACTGATGCTGTTGTGCAGCCAGTCTTCTGCACCTGCTCCCCATCCACCTTGCTCCTCTGCTGACTCCTCACATTCTTCCTTTTGTTTCACGTTTTTCACGCTCTCCTCTCCCTGCAGTTCACGCTCATCTCAGTCACTCAGTGGTCAGTGGGTGACTTCAGCATTTCCTCTCACATGTCTGTCCTGGCCCCATGTTGTGATGTTGCGGGTCACGCCCTCACTCTATCTCATGAACACCCACTGACCTAGTTTCTGTGGCTCCTGCATGCTGCCCAGAGGTCGGTGGGAGGTGAGCTGGGGGCTCCTCGTTCCCTCATCTGTCATGGTCCCATCCGCTCCGTGTCATGTTTTTCACTGTCCTCATCATCCCACCCTGTGGGTGCTCTCATTACCCTGAGGGCTCCCCCACAAGAAAGGAGGTAGTGAGGCCCCACACTTTTCCCCACCCCACTGCTAAATTCTGTTGTCCGGGAGATGGGTTTTGGGGAGTCACCTGCTGCACTACATGAGAAAGGGGCTCCCATTTGCCCTTCCCTTCCTCCTAAGTCCCTTTTGTCTTATCTGTCCTGGCTGTCTGTATGTGTGTCACTCTCTGGAATTCAAAGCCCCCTGAGCCAGTCTTCCTCTTCCCAGCCTCCCTCAGCGCCTCCTGATTCCACTGAGGTTGGCAGGGACTGGAGGCAGGTGGTTCAAGGCCATTGGGAGCTCTACCTCCCAACCTACCCCTCCCCTTCCTGGGCTCCCTAACATCTCTCCCTCCCCCCCTCTTTTGTTCTTCCACTCACTCCTTTTGCCCCCCACCCCCACCCCAGGTTTGTCCCTACTTCTCATAATTTTTTCCACCTTCCTTCCTTATTCCTCTCTTACCTGGCTCCTATGCTGTGATATATATTTTTGTATTATCTCTTCTTGTGGTGATAATCTTGAATTCTTGTGGGATGTAAGTTTCAAAATTTTCAAATAAAGCCTTTGCAAGATACCCGAGTCCCCTGGTTCTGTCTTATGAGCCCTGTAGAATGGACAGGAGGTGAGGCGACGGGCAGCCAGGAGGGAGAAAGAGAAGGATGAGCAGAGGAGCCCCTCGAGACTCAGTGTGACCTGTGCTGCTCTGACCTGGAGTTGGGTTCAGACACTTTACCTGGGGACTAGATGGAAGGAAGAGAAACTAAGGAAGTGGTCCTGAGCAGGAGCAGCCAGAGCTAGAGGAATGGGAAGAGTGGCTTGCCTGTTACTTGCCAGTGAAGGTCAAGAGAGACCATGTGAAAGGAGACAGAGGAAAAGGGCAAATTCCATAGAAGGACGGGCAGTGGAGCAAGCAAGAAAAGGGAGAAGAGAGAGAGCTGATAAGACAGACAGAGGGTGGAGGGTGAAAGAAGAGAAAAATGGAACAAGCGGAAAGAGGCTGCCTTGCTTGGTTTATTTTCAGCCATGCTCCCTAACCTGCCCCCACCCAGGGTTGCCCCCAAAAGCTGTGCAGCATTGGAAGCTCTGTGGTTAACACTCACTAGCTTTCCCCACTCTGCCTGGTCTGATAGGGTATGGGGGTGGAATCAAGGGGTATGTTTTCAGGGAGGGAACCCAGTCTGCCCAGCTGGGATCAGTCACCTCTGAGCCCTCAATTCTAGGTTTGGCTTTTGTAACAGCCCTGCAAAAGCCCACGGAACACATCAGCCTCTCAGCTGTTGCTAGGCTCTGTTGCCATGGTAACCACCCAGGTCTCATTTCTCCCCCCACCCCCATCTGTGCCCTACTTGCTCCCTGGAAATGGGGAGCTCCAGGGAGGAGAGGGGCCTGGAATGTGTGAAAAGGCTGCCCTGGGCTGTGGACGCCTCCATGTGTTTACCTTTGCGGCTCAAAGTAGGAATGTACATGGGTTGGTAGATGTGTGTTTTTAGGTGTTGGAGCGCTTGGCTGTGTCCTCAGGGAAGTATGGCTGAGTCCACGCAGTGCACAAAGGTGAGTGGGGAGGAGGCGGCTTATTTCTCAGGACCAGAGCAATGTGTACATTCGGGGCATCAGACTCCCTAAGAAAAGACAGACTGCTACAGAAGAAAGAAACAGAGCCAGGCCACGGAGTGATGAACCAAGTAAAAGCAGAGGTACAAGGCAAACAAGCTGCTGAGGAAGGCTCAGAAGCAATCCACCGAAAAGACCCCAGTGGGCAGGTGGTGGACTGGATGGAAGCTGAGGGTGCAGGAAGAGGCGCTGACTGGGGGCGAAGTGGGGGGACAGTGTTGGTGGCAGTGAGGGAGGGATCCAGGAGGATAGGAGAAGAAGCGTCAGTAACCTTTCCCTTCGTTCCCCACAGGAATCTAGTCCTTGTCCTGGGTGGGGGAGGGAAGGGGAAGGAGCTCAAGTGCCTGGAGAGCACACCCCAGCTCTATCACCTTCAGCAGCTGTCTGCAAAGGGACAGTGTGACCCTGCAGCTCATCCATATGCAAAAGGAACACATGAAGGCCCCTAATGAAGAGGGAATTAATTATTGCCTGATTAGACTGCTGTTTCTCTAAATTTAAATAGATTAAAATACACCAGCAGGACACTGGAAATCCTCACCTGTTCCCTCTCCCTAAATGCCCTCTTGTCCATGGAAAGTCAGATGGGAGAGACAGAGGAGAAAGGAGACATTTTAGTCTTCTGAGTTTTCCTAAAAGAATGACCCCAAACTAAATCACATAGTCACACTAACCGGGAAGTATCTTGAGGCCACAGGGAATGGATGCTAACCTTTTTCTCTCTCGGAGCTGAAACTGGAACTGGGGTCTTGGGGGTTCTCGGAAAACTCCAAGGAAGTGGTAGAGCATAGAGTCATTGCAAAGTGATAGACCCAGGACGTATAAACAATGGCCATACTGCTGTCTTGGTTTTTGGAGGCCACATATTACAGACACTACTAGGACCAGAGTCTCTCATCACTATGCATTACACCATCTTTGCCTCCTGAGTTGTGTATCCAGTGACTCAGCCAGGCTTCTCTTAAATGTTTTCCTGGAATGCTTACCACTGTGGCTCAGACCAAACCAGGGAATGGGGAAGCCCCCCGGAGGAGGGATCTCCTGGGCAGAGTTCCGGGTGTGGAAGTGATTCAAGATGGTAATAGTGTGCCAGCTGGAAAGCCCCGGGCTAAAATTAACAGCCCTCCTCCCCCTACACCCCACATTTATCTCTAAAGCTATTCTGTAAGGAGTTCAAGGAACTTAAAACTTGCTTCTTATGGCAAGGGCAGGAGCAGGACACAGCCAGAGACACTGAGGCCCAGAAGTGCCAGTTAATGTAAAGGGAAAAAGCACTAGAGAAGAGCCAGGACTTACAGTGATGACTGCTATTTTGCCCCCACTTTTCTACTTTAGCCCCCAAAGTCAAGGTTTCTTGAATCATGGTTCTTCATCTCATGCAGTAACTGGATCTGGTCACACCTGTTATGTGCCTGTTGTTGCTACTGGGTTAACACAGACTGAGTGCAGAGCCGGGAAATACAATAAAAAGTAGATACTTAAAACAATAAAAAGATACAATGAAGCTCTGGTGGGGGGCAGGTGAAAAGTTTCTGGGTTCAATCCCTAGTCAAGGGGACATACCCAGGTTTTGGGTTTGATCAAGAGGCAACCAATCATGTTTCTCTCTCACTTGGATGTTTCTTTTTCCCTTCCTCTCTTTCTCAAGTCCATAGATATATCTTAGGGTGAGGATTAAAAAAAAAAAGATATGAACAATTACAAGCCAAAGACACATATCTTCTTAAACATGTAAGTCAAATGTTTATTTTTAGGTGCTCTTTGCTGCTTCCTTGCTGTGGCCTTGGGGAAAATCACTTAAATATTCAGTCTTATTTTCATTGTTGTAAAATGGGCATTATAGTTATTTCTACTAGGTTTATTTTGCTCCGTAAACAGGGGGCTGTTCCTGTTGGTAGGAGGGGCTTCAATTCTGCTTCAGTCAAAACAGCTGCTTTGGCCCTATCAGGGTGCAGGGTAGTGGCAGCGTTCATTTACTCAAATAACGTACAGTAGTCCCTCCTCATCTGCTGGGGATAAGTTCTAAGACCCCCAAGGGATGCCTGAAATCTCAGATAGTCTGAATCCTATATACTATATTTTTTCCTACACACACATACCTTTTTACTTAAAGGAAGCATTTCCTGGTTTTTCAATATCTGAGTCGCCAGCATCACTACAGTTGTGCTTTGGGGCCATTATTAAGTAAAATAAGGGTTGCTTGAACACAAGCACTGCAATACCTCCACAGTCAATCTGATAACTGAGATGGCTACTAAGTATCTTGGGCACGGACAGTGTACACTTTGGAGACATTGGACAAAGGGATGAGTCATGTCCTAGGCTCAGCCCTCAGCCGGATGGCTGGAGATTTCATCATTCTGTTAAGAATGGCACATAATTTAAAAGTTATGATGTTTATTTATGGAATTTTCCATTTACTGTTTTTGGACCATGGTTGACCAAGGGTAACAGAAACAGTGGAAAGTGAACCTGTAGATAAGGGGACTGCTGTATAGTTATTTAGCATGTACTATATGCTAAGCAAAAGTGGGAAGGATACTGTGTATGAGATAATTTCTTCCCTGAGGAGCTGACAAGCTTGCTGAGGAGCCACATGTATAAAATAGTTAAAATAGCAACAAAAGGTACAGACTAAATGCTGTGAGAATTAAGACATACGGGGCCATTATGGGTTGGAGCAATCAGGGAAGGCTTCCTGAAAGAGCTCATAAACTCTTTCATTAAGTGTTCATAAACGTTTACTGACCACTAACTAAATTCCAGCTCTGAGGTCAGATACACAATTCAAAGTCCTTGCCCTCATGAAGCTGATATTCTAATGGGAAGAGATGGAAACAGTATGTCAGGTAGTGATGAGTGCCATATTTAAAAGCAAAGGGTGAGGAGACAGAAATGTGGAGGAGGGCAACACTAGCAGAGATCAAAGCAGAGACTAAGGGGTGTGGTGAGGGAAGGGCGGATTTTGATAGCGGCGAGAGGTTATCAGTTACTCTTTGGGCCTAAGTAGGAACCTCAGAAAACTGACACATCCTGTCCTTACCCGCATAGTCAAAGCACTGAGAAATTCTTGAGAGTACAGTATAAGAAAGAAGAACGGCAACTTTCTACATCAGGCTATTCCCCGACAGCGGGAAGGGAAACGGGACCCTACTCTTTTAAAACTCATTCCCCCGCTGGTACCTTGATGCATAATTCATGAACCTGTCGGGATCCCACCCTCCCACTTCTCCAAAAGTCGCTTCCGGAAGCCCGAGGACCGCAGTTCCGAAGATTCAGCTTCTGCCCTTAGCAGAACCCGCCTTCACTTCCGTTGCGGCGTCACATCCACAGAGGGTTCTACCGGGTCCCTGGGCAGAAGCCACTTCCGCCCCTCCTTGGCGTAACTTGCGGCCTGAGTACTCCTGGCGCTAGCGGCGCCGGATATGCTCTACCGCTTCCGGAAGTGACTCGACCTTTGCATTACCCCCCCTTCCCCATTGCCGCCCCCCCTTCCCCACTGCCGCCCCCCCACATTGCCATTTCCCTCCCTCCCCCCTTTTTTCGTTTCCGGCGCTCCCGCCTTCTCTCCGCAGCGGACCAACTTGGAGCGTGTTAGGGGGGGAGGGAGGGAGGGGCCGTGGAGGAATTGGGGTTCTTGGGAGCACTAGCAGCAGCACCACTTCCGGGTGAGTGTTAGGGGAGGGAGGGCGGTAGAAAGGGGGCCACCCACTGCTTAGAGCCCCCGCCCTGCGGGTGTCTCGCACGCATTCTCTGCGTGTGAGAGTGTGGTCTCTGTCGCGCCTAAAGTGCGTGCTCGCGCGCTCCGCGGTGCGCTCCCCCTCCCCTCGGCCCCTGAGGTCCTCCCACCCCAACCAGCTCCCTCCTCTCCCAGCCAACACCGCCCCTCCCGCGCTCTGGCTCTGGCGCCGCCGCAGCCGTCGCCGCTGGGTGAGTCTTGCGCCGCTGCAGCCGGCGCGCCAAGCTCTCTGCTCCTCCCCCCTCCCCTTTTCCCTGGGGGGGGGTTGGGGAAGGGGGTGCTCGACGGTGTGACTGTACGTGTGTCCGTCCCGGAACCGGAAGTGGTTGTGGAGGAGCGGGCGATGGGGAGGAATGGGGGGGCTTAGGGGGCGGGTGTCCGTGTGGTGGGTGGCAGAGTTCAGCTCCCTGGTGGAGGAGGAGGGACGTCCCAAGGAAGGGCCTTTGAGGAAGGGGTGTGGGGGGGTGACATCAAGTGAAGGCTCCCAGGAGCTGTCTCAAGGGAGCAAAGGTTTTGGGGGACAGCTGGGGTCTCCAAAAGATAGACCGCTGTGCAGGCTGAGGGAGGTACTTCTTGGCGCAAGGCCTTGGGTAGGCAGGGGCGAAGTCCTCCCAGAAGTGGGGAGGGGAGACCAGAGGAAGTAGCTGGGCCTGAACTGGCCCTGTGCCTGACACAAGGGTTTGTGCATCCCTCTAGTCCTCAGTTTTGCTCTCAGAGCCAGTCCTCGGGGCCAGGGACCCATCTCCTCCAAGTCTTGTGTTCTCTGATCTCTGGTTACCTGTAGCCCTGGGGAAAGAAGAAGAATCCGTGTCTGAGGGCAAGAGTAGAACCCAAACACTGGTGATAGAGTTCATCTTAGTTTCTGGGACTTAGATTTATTTCCTTTGTAGCTATATTGGGGTGGCACTGCACTCCTGTGATTATAACCGTGCAACTTTGGATTCTTGGTTGGGGGTCCACCTACCTTCCTGACTGCTGACAGTCAAAGAATTCCTCTACAGTTCTCTGGTGTCTGCACCCTTACTGGCCCCTGTAACCCAGACAATTTGTTTACAGAAAGTTCAGGAGCCCTGGAAAGGAGAAAGAATAAAACGACAGGAGGAAGAGAGAGAGAGGGTAAGACAATTTTGGGTTAATGGTTTTTCTTGTTTGGGGGGAGAAGGGGTCATAATAAAATAGGTTTTTGGGGAGACAATGTAACAGAATTCTTCACGTAATAGTGATTGTAATACTGGTGTTTGCTGGGAGAAAAATCAGCCTTTTCCTACTATCTCTTAGGGGTGACTAGGAAGTTTTTGTGCAGAAAGTTGGCTCTGTACCCTGTCACCTTCCATTCCCCCCAGTACTCATCAGGAATGAATTACGAAATGTGCAGGTGAAATCACAAAGTGAGGTTGCATTGTGTCCAAAGCAGAAACTTACATCTAGTTCAGGGACAAGTGGGCCCTAATTGCTAGTATATTTCTGTGGCATAGCTTTTGGAATTGCTTTCCTGTATTTGGAACCAGCAGAGTTGAGTTTAGATCAGGGTGTGTATCCTTGATATTACAGCTTAGTGTTTGGAATGGATCTGTTGAGTGATTGAATCTATGACACAGTTATTTGAATTTAATGTGGCAGGGTGAAGTTTTCAGGAAAAAACTGGGTCATAGGTAGTTTGAAGTAAAGTGGATAAAACTGTATGGAGTAGACTCCATAAGTAGGTCTGGAAGAATGGAAAATATAAGATTTGATGGTGAAAAAATTTTAGGTAGGCTAAAAGTGACAATGTGTTCATCCAAAAAAGTTTTGAATTCAGAGCTTATAATCCTCTAGGTATCTCCTAGGAACCCATTCTTGACTGGTTTATAAAATGTATTCCCCATAAGTTTCTGAGCCAAGTTGATGATTAAATTTTAGGTGCATATCCCCTCTTCTCCAGCCTTCCCGCCCCCCCGCAATGCCTCACATTGCCTAGATCCGTTATTTATTGTGGAACAGGCAGGGCAAGGGAAACTGCTGCGTTGTTCTTCCCACCAGATACAGGGTGTGATGGTCCAGACTGCCATCTGTGTGGTGGTGGTGGTCTTGTTGGTCTCAAACATGTGTGGTGTGATGGTCTGTTCCAATAAAATTGGGATAAACCTGTTTTGAGTTATTTTATACTTGGAAGAGTTTACAGAAAGTAGGAAGGCTCTAAATTCTATTGGGATGGTCCTTCTTTGAATGTCCTTAGTAACTGGGAAAAAAACTTTTGTTACTGAGTAAAAAATGGTCCTCTGTGTTTTGTTTTGTTCCTCAAATCCTTAACTAGTATTGTAATCTTTCTGTAGTTGTGCGTTTTTGGAACAGTTTTGCTCAATAGAGTGTCTGAGATCCATGGGTCAGATTCTTTCTGTAGTTGGATTTGAGTTGATCTTTGTATCTCTCTTTCTTGTAAGTGTTTCTAGTTGGTGATTACTAAGCTGGAGGCTATAGAACTGATACTTTGGGGTAGTTCCTTTGTAATTATGTGGTCTTTATGTAATTTTCACTAATTGTCACTAATAGGCCTCATCACATGGAAGTACTTCCCTTTGTTTCTTTCAGGAGCACTTTGAGCATTTTATTCTTTTCCTGTTTTTTGCTGCCTTCATGCCATCACACTATGCCTCGTGAATTTGTTTTAAGGGGTTTATTTTGCTCCATCGTTTACCCAAATAAAAACTTAATAGAGTTGCAAGTTACTCATTTATCCACTGATGCAGGAGCTAAAATTAGATTCCAGAAATCTTGATTCCTAGGTCCATTCTCCAGCTACTTAATGTGGTTGGTGTATTTCATGATTTTCTAAAGGTTGGCTGTATTAAGAGAATGTTATTTTCCTGAGGAAAAAAAGTTATGTTTCATTTTAAAAAGAACAAAAAATTGTAGTAAGTACTGAGAGAGAGGTGGTGGTCTTCATCACGTATACAAAAACCACATGCTGGGGGCAGTGACATCATTTCTTGATGGCTGGTAGCACTGTGGAAGGATGGACAGAGCTCTAGTGCAAGAGTTCAAGTCCTACTATGTGTTTATGGATGTTATGTAATACTGTCTTTTTTCTTCACCTCCTCAGTGCTTCCAAGACTTCTTTGGAGATTGACAAGGAAATAAAGCTTTGGCTGGTGTGGCTCAGTTGGTTGGAGCATCGTCCCATAGACCAAAAGGTCATGGGTTCGATTCCCGATCAGGGCACATACCTAGGTTGTGGGCTCAATCCCTGGTCAGGGCATCTAGGAGAAAGCAACCAATTCATGTTTCTCTCCCCCCACCCCCTTCAAAAGCAATGGGGAAAAATATCCTTGGGTAAGGATTGAAAAAAGGCAAAAATAAATAAATAAATAAATAAGTAGTTCCCTAAACCTCTTGAAAGAAAAGAACTGCCTAATTTAATTATAGCAAACCTCTGTCCTTATTAACAATTAAGGCACAGTGCAGTGGTAAAGTTGAAATTAGAACCCAGATTTTCAATCTGCCAGTATACTTCTTTCTACTTACTGTGTTTTTCCTTCTTTCTGTTCTTTGGGGCTATAATAGAAACCTCAGTCTGTGTAAACCACTGCTTTTTTAGAGTATTAGCATAATTATCAAAATTGGCACTCTATGTACAGATGAGATCTCCCCATAATATCATTGGGCTTCTCCAGGTTTCAGAATGTTGGTACATGCCTGCTTGGATGTCAGGATGGTTTGGTGAGAATTCCTCCATGAAAGAGAGTTAAGAGGGTAAGTGGTGAAATGGACAGTGAACAGGTATTTGAGTGATCTCGCCCCAGCAGCACCTTGTTAAACTGCTCCAAGGGTGCCATTTGCCTGTATTTCTGGCAAGAGCCTGCCTTCTTGACTCTCCACAGTGGTATAGCATTTCTCAGGTGTCATTTTGCAGGCAAACATTGCTTTTAATTGGCCTAGCAGTACTGTCCATGTACCCCCATTTTGGGGCTGACATATTTGTCAGGAGCCCACAAAACGCACTTATCATTTTGTCTTAGGACCAGCTGTAGTTCTGATCTTCAGCTTTGTTCTCTTAGGAACCAAAGCAGAGTGACAGACTAGGTGTCCATAGAAGTGGAGAGGCCTGTTACTCAGTTTATTCCCTCTGGATAGTCTGGCCTTTTTACTCAGAATCTGTGATTCTAAAATCAATTACCTTGGTGGCCAAGGTTTCACAGGGAGTATTATCTTTAACTACTGTCATCAGAACTTTGGTTTTAAAAACATTGGTGAGAACTACCTGAAAAATGTGTAATCCATTCCTGGAAATATTCTGAATTGTGTGTTGTGAATCAAGCCACAACGTCAGAGAGTATGTACTTCAGTTATATGGCTTTGCTGTCTTGTAGAACCCCTTTCTCTAACTTGTTTTGCTGTTTACTGTTTACCTTCAATTTCCTCATTTAGAAAATGGAATTACAGTACCGAACTTCAGAGAATTGTTGTAGGTATTACATGATGTGATAGTTGTAAAGTGCTTAGAACAGGACCTTGAACACAGTAAGGACATAATGGATGTTGATGGTGGTGGTGATACTGTTCACCACATCACTTTGTGTGCCCCCTTTATAGGAACCTACAGAAACTGCTTTACCTGTGCCACTTGTAGGACAGTGAGAATGGATAACAGTCTTGTGGGGGGAGGAATGGGCCTCGTCATAGGAATCTTGTCTGAGGACATTGTTATTTTCAGGCTCTCATTTCCTCCTTAATTTTCACATCCAGAATGCATTTACTTCCTTTACTCTTCAGGGGGTGTTATCTTCTAGACCCTCCTTTCTTCCACTCTCCAGTACTACATTTCTATCGTATATCACCACTCTTGTCTGTTTCATTTTTCTCAGCTAGAAGGTTGGGCAATGTGGGGTCATGAGTTAAGGTTTGAACTCCTCACAGTGTTTTCAAAATCTGTGTCTGGAGTCCACTGTCATTCATTCAGTTCATTCAATATGGAGTTGCTTACATGGTGATAAGTCCTGTGTTAGAGACTGTGGAGAGATCCAAGATGTGACCTCTGCCTCCCGAAAAGCTTGGCGAGATTGGATCCCCGTAAAGTGCAACCTGGTTGTTTCTCGATTTCTCTTGCCTGGGGAGGACCTGAGGCCCCTAATGCTGGGAGGAAAAGGTTAGCCCCTGTTTTGGAGACTGTCTGGTTTTACTGTAATTTATAACTCAGGGAGCAGAAATTACCTGCAGTTGATCCCCAGTCATTTAATACTGAGCCTCGTTTGTGTGAAGCTGCTGTAGTCACAAATTTGGTTTGTTGCCTCTCTCCTTTGCTACTTTTTATGAAAAAGGTTGAAATTGTTCTGCTTCCCTTTTTAGGGTTTATGAAAATTGAGAGTGCTCATTAAAGGAGAAAAAAAAAATGTGATGAGACTTCCAGAGAAGGATAGGGACAGCGTCATGTTTAGAGAGATATTCTTTCTGCTCAAACGCCTCTGTTGAAGCTCTTTTCTAGTTTCCTTAGTCAGTACTTGAAACCGAGTTTCTGTATTCAGTCTGCCCTCCATCTCTTCGCATCTCTGGTGTCTGCTGCCAGCATATCCTCAGTGGGACCTGTGGCCATAGGTCTCAGGTCCTCCTTCCCCACCCGAATCTTGACTGCTCTCGACTCAGAGCAACAATGTGGTGACCGTGTTTATTTCTTGCTGTTCCGTGTTTCCCCATTCTATCAGTCTCATACTCCCTCTCCACCTGTTTTCTGCTGGGCTGGATCTTTCCTGGTCCAGGATTTTGGGAAGTTGCTGTTGACCAGCATACTACCAATTAAGCCTTTCTAGAAGTAATCAGAATGTAAAAATCAGTGAGTGGTAAGATGCCTTGGTTCGTAATCATTTGTGACTTGCTGTGTGATTCTGAGGGATTAACTTAACTTTTCTTGCTTATTCTTCACTCCCAAAGTTTTAAGTTTAATTGTCATCTGTGTATGGAGAAGAACTCAAGTTCTCAAGTTCAAACTCCCAGAAGCCTGGTGTTTGAGAACTATAAAGCAGGAGTCTAGTAATGTGGATGAGTTCTGGTCCTCTGTTGTCCCTATTCTGAGTCCCTTTAGGTGGGAGTCTGTGGTGCTGTGGCTTCTGCTGGTGCTAGAACTCTTTTTTTTTTTTTTTTAACTGGTAACTCTTAGGTTCTTACTGCTCTGCCCAGCGTGTGTGGTATCTAGTGTAGCACCATAGATGTTCTTTGCCCTTGGGATCAGTGGGATTTGGTCCCCGGATACCATATGGTACCAGAAAATACCTTGATTTTGCCCTGACTGGTGTGGCTCGGTGAGTTGGGTATCCTCTTGCAAACTGAAAGGTTGCTGGTTTGATTCCTGGTCTGGGCACATGCCTGGGTTGCAGGCCAGGTCTCCAGTTTAGGGGGTGTGATAGGCAACCAATTGATGTTTCTCCTGAGCATTGATGTTTCTCTTTCCTCTCTTGCCCTCTCTCTAAAAATAAATAAATAAAGTCTTTAGAAAAAAATCTTGATTTTGATTCCTGCCAATTTCATTCTTTAATGTTCTTAGACATTTCCTATACTGGCCTAGAACCTTTCCAAGCTGCATAGAACTATAGATGTGTCAATTAGAACTCTTGGGGTTTTTTATTTCAAGGAAGGAGGACTTGAAGAATAAAGGAAAAGAGGAACAGTGTTAGGTGCCCTGCTGTTTGAAGCCAGTCAGTAGTGTATTTCGTGGGACTTTGGGCACATCCCTTCCCCTCTCACGACTTTAGTTTCTTTTCTTGTCAGAAAAGGAAAGTAATACCAATTCTGTTTCTTGGGGTATGGAAAGCATTCTGTGGGTAAATGAAATGTGTATATGTTCTTTCAGCAGCCTCTTACCTAGGACTGCCTTTGTTGGATGGGGATATAGTGCTGAGTGGCTCTGATCAGTGGGACTAATATGCTAGATCCTAAGGTCTTTCTTAAAACTTTTATTCGTAAAGATTTTATTTATTTTTAAGCAGGGGGAAGGGACAGAGAGAGAGGAAGAGAAATATCAACATGTGGTTGCCTCTTGCACACCCCTTACTGGGGACCTGGCCCACAGCCCAGGCATGTGCCCTGGCTGGGAATTGACTTGGTGACCCTTTGGTTCGCAGGCTGGCGCTCACTCCACTGAACCACACCAACTAGGGCTAAATTCTAAGGTCTTGACCACTGATTCCCAGCCATGTGGCCAAAGAAGAAATTAGGAACTCCTCAACTCCCCTTCTCCATTGCTAAGGTTCAGATTTATTTCTGAGTGTGACGCGGTCTCTCTTTCTTCAGGTAGAATGGAAGAATCTCACTTCAATTCTAACCCGTACTTCTGGCCTTCTATCCCCACGGTCTCAGGACAGGTATGTGGGGTTTGCTTTTCTGCTCCTCTGCCATGGTATACTTTTGTCAACTCTGTGTAGTAAGTTCTATTACTGTGAAGACTGATGCAAGACAAACTACATGTTTTTTTTCACGAGGTCCCCATCACTCAGAGTTATATAGTGTTTCTGTTTAGCTTCTTTGTGGAAGCACAAAGATATTAACTACTCACTCCTTGATATCCAAGGAGGAGGGCAGACAATGCTAAGTGCTTAGGAACAAAATCAGACTCCCTGAAGAGGCTACTCCCCTCCCCTCCCCCTTCCTTTTAATTATTTATTTTTTAAATTACAGTTAACATATATTAGTTTCAGGTATACATCATAGTGATTAGATATTCATATACTTTAAGAAGTGATCACTACAGTGGGTCTGTAGACCTATCTGGCATCATGCATATTTATGATACTATTGACTATATTCCTTCTGCTATACTTTACATTCCTGTAACTATTTTTATAACTGGCAGTTGTACTTTTTAGTGCCCTTCACCTGTTTTGCTTATCTCCCACCCTTTCCCATTTGGTGACCATCAGTTTGTTCTCTGCCCCTTCCATTTCTTCCAGATTGAAAACACGATGTTCATCAACAAGATGAAGGATCAGCTGTTGCCAGAGAAGGGCTGTGGGCTGGCTCCACCCCACTACCCCACCTTGTTGACAGTGCCTGCCTCAGTGTCCCTGCCCTCGGGCATCAGTATGGACACAGAGTCCAAGTCAGACCAGCTGACCCCACATAGCCAGGCATCCGTTACCCAGAATATCACGGTGGTCCCTGTGGCGTCTACAGGACTAATGACTGCTGGTGAGCAACTCTGCTCTTCTCCAATCTGAGGTGTTGATCTTCCATGATCAGTACCCCAGGCTGGAGGGCTCCAACAACATGGGGAGTGGGAAATGTGTTTGATTACTCAATCAGATTTTTATTAAGTGCCTACTGTGTGCCTAGCAATGCGCTAGGCATTGTGGGGGATACAAAGAAGTAGAAGATGCGGTCCCTGCCTTTGAGGAGGTGACATTCTTTCCTTCTCTGAATCAAGGAGTCTCCTGTTCTCAGAGGTGGAGAAGAGAAGGGAGTCAATCAAGGGGTAAATCTCACTGTTACCAGGGTTGGGGTGGGGACAGGGGTTAGGAGACCATTTTTTTTCCTACAGGGTTTGGGGTGTCCTATATACTCTGGGCTGGGGGGTGGTGGTAAGGGGTTAATTATAGACATTTATTTGGGGAAGTTAAGTAGGATTCAGATCAGGACTGGGCAGCATGACACCATCTCCTTTTTCTTCCAATCCTAGGTCCTGGTTTGGTAATCACATCCCCCTCAGGCTCCCTTGTGACCACAGCCTCATCAGCTCAGACCTTCCCCATTTCGGCTCCCATGATTGTCTCAGCTCTTCCCCCTGGCTCACAAGCCCTGCAGGTGGTCCCTGACCTTTCCAAGAAGGTGTCATCATCCCTAACAGAGGAAGGAGGCGGAGGTGGTGGTGGAGGTGGCAATGTGGCTCCTAAGCCCCCCCGGGGCCGAAAGAAGAAGCGGATGTTGGAATCAGGGCTGCCTGAGATGAATGACCCTTATGTCCTCTCCCCTGAGGATGATGATGACCATCAGAAAGATGGAAAGACCTATAGGTATGAATGATCCTGGGGCAGGATGGGGTGAGGATTCCTGTCTCGGCTTCCCTACCCTCTCTTTGTCTTGCCCCTAATCAGGCTGTATGCTCTGCCAGCTTTCCACCTCAGATCCATGTGCATGTCAGGTGCTCTGTCACGGGGCAGGAAGGTAGAGCTTCTAGCACTTCACTGGTGCCTTTTCCCCCAGGATGCAGACCCATTTCACCCAGAGTCATCAGCACTGACTTATTTTTGAGTGGCATAATGGAGTTCTTTCTTGTAAAGAGGCTTTAGACTGGGTTTGAGACTCTGTCTCCAGCACCTTTTTGTTTTCTGCATTTTCCATTCCTATTTTTCCAAGAAACCTTTCTGGTAAGCGCCTCACCAGTGTGCTGTCCACTGGTTCTTGGGCCATATTTGAGCATTGAGCCTGCCTGGCCGACCCTGCATGGTTGGGATAATGGGAGGGGTCTCTATAAAAAGGTGGGAGGAATAGGATACCTCCCTTATCCTCTTTGGAATATATGCTTCTAAAATGACAGTTTGCTCACTTTGTAATTCATGGAAGTCATTTTGATTCTTTACTGTCTTTAAGTTGTCCATTGCCAAAAAGCATTATAATTGCATGTGGTACTGTACAAAAATAATTACATAAGTAAACTTCCCTGCCCTTTGAACATTGCAAATCTTTTTCATTCCCTTGAGAACTATCAAGGGCCCTCGTGGGTTTGGGGAATTTGGTCCCATTATACAGAGTGGGATAACTACTGTCACAGCTTTGACACAGACAGGGGCAGATGTGCATGGCTGGGAGATTGGGTCTGTCCTTAGTGTACCGAGATGGGCAATGTTGTTCCCATTTTAGGAGCGAAGGGAACTGCGGCACAGGAAATGGACAGAGCCTTGGGCTCATGGATTCAGTTCCCGGCTCCACCACGAACTTGCTGTGTGACCCTGGGCAAGTCCTTTTCCCCTCTCTGGGCCTCAGTTTCCTCATCTGTAAAATGGGGAGAATTCTGTTTCTGCCTCCCATTTGTTGGGGGTACATATCAGATAAGATTTGAAATGTTGGGAACTTCAAAAGAGATAAAAAATAGCCATCACTTAGCATTTATTGTTTGTGTTGTACACTTCTGTAGAGGGCAGCTACAACTATAGAGCATTGAAATCCCTCTTTGTGAAGGGAAAACAAGGGGAGTGTTGCTAAATCCAGAAAGTGTTGAGCACTGCAGAATTCAGTGTTTAGTCCGAAAGCTCATTGCAGCTTTATTATTACAGGTGTACCCCACTCTATACAATAAAAGTGTTCCGGGAAAATGTTTACATCATATCATATTATAAAGGTACCTGACAAATTTGATTCATTTAAAGGCATTCATTTATATGTCATTTCATAAATGAAAATTCCTCTTCAATATATTTTGTAGAAATCTGGATTTTTATGTATTTGCTTAAAGTGAGGTCCTGGTGACATGGGGATACGCCTACACAAACCTTGCTGTGGCGGGAGCAGTGGGAGGCTCTCCGACACCCTGTGGAGCCCTCCACCTGGGTCAGGGCCCTCTGGCTCTGCCGAGGTTTTCTTGTTCGTTAGTGTTTCAGACCCATATTAAAGCTATCTCTGGACTTCCCAAACTGTGAATATGGAAAGAAATAGGAATATACAATTAGAAGGAAGCTCTGATGGGATTTTCCACAACCTCGATGTTTTTGGAATTCTTGATAGGCCCCACGCCTAGGTGACTAAAGAGAACTCTGAAATTTAAGGGGGACTAATTACATTCTAGGTGAATGGAATTTATTCAGAAACTCAGAACTCGGAAGTTCTAATGCAATCTTTTTAATCACAAAGACTCCCTCTTTCAATGCATGTGTGGGTCAACCACATCCATTCCTGTGGCCAATGGTATTTGACTGTATATTGGGGGAATTGGGTTCTGTTGCTCTGGGCAAGTCAACTTATTTCTGACTCTTTGTTCCCCTCTGTAAAATAGGAAGATCAGTTGTGGTCTTCATCTGTCTTGTGGAAATGTTTTGACGGGAAAATCAGAGTATTTGAAATGGTTTTTGAGCATCTTAGGAAAACAATGGGATGATAATTCATTATGGTTATTGTAAGCAAGGTCATTGCACTGCACGCTTCCAAAGGAGCACTGTTCTCATGTTGGATGTGGATGGTGCCCCCTCAAGTTGGGCACCCAGTGATATGGGGTGCCGGCTCTTCTGTTGCCCACTGACTGCTCCCTGCCACAACTTTCCTACATCAGATTCCTTTTCAACCACACAACACTTTGCATGAAAGAACTTACACTCCTTTCTGTGGCTTCATAGGATTTCAGAGTTGGAGAAACTTTAAGGGTCACCTAAGCTGTCTCTTCTCTATAGTTTTAGTCCCCTAAACATTCCTGGAAGATTGCTGTCCAGCCTCTCCTTGAATACCTCTAGTGTGAGGAATCTTAGGCTAGAATCACAGCTTTGTACTGAATAACTGTTTGTCCTTTGGCAAGGTACTTAACCTTTCTGAGCCTTCCTGTTCCTTTCTGTAAAACAGGGATAATACCTGCTAGCTTGTTGTGAGGAGTGGAAACTCTGTGTTTAAGGTTCCCTGGCAATATGAGGCACAACAACAAATGGCAAACTCATTAACATCATTTTTGTACCTAGTACTTCTTGAGACTGCTGGTTTTGTTGCCAGTCCATTATTGATGAATTTAAGTTTTGTAAATTCTTCTCTAGGTGAAAACTTTAATGAAGTTTTCCTCTTTTATAATTAATTTCATATTAAGGTGTGTGTTTGTGTGTTCAGCACTCATACATTAAATGTGATTTTGTTTGTTAAAATGAATGTGTCGTTCCACCTCTGAGAAATTTTAGCAGCCAAGGGAAATTATCTTGTAACTTTAGTGCAGGTCCCCTCCAAGTGACAATGTGTCCAGTTCCTTTTTTCCAGTCCTCAGCAGAGGATATATAGGGTCCGGCACAAATAACACCCCTTTTTTATTACAAAATCTTTTGTTGTAAAATCCTAAGCATCTAATTCGGTAACATAATAATATCATCCTCAAGCACACCACATGGTATTTTAGGTGAAATGTTCAAATTAAAACTATAAATTATTACACCCAAATTATTACTCTACCAACCACATTCAAGCAGGTGTTAACTTCTGCTAGACCCTGTATTTACTGGTTTTAAAGAGGAAGGGAGTTTGGGGTGGGGGAGAGAAACATCGATGTCAGAGAGAAACCTCAATTGGCTGCCTCCCATAAATGCCCCAACAAGGGAAAATCCCGCAACCTCATTAGTTCCCTGACCAGGAATTGAACCTGTGACCTTTTGGTGTACAGCACGATGCTCCAACCAACTAGCCTACCTGGCCAGGGCCAACATGTCCAGTTTCTAACCTCAGTCTTAGTGACCCATCCATGCTGATGCTGTTAACATTAATGCAGTTTTATTATTTGAGAATACTGGCTTACTTTAGACTGTCCTGGATATTTGCTGGCCTTTCTAGGGGCAGATATTTATCTGTCTATTTTATACACCAGAAAATTGAGGTCTGGATTGATGCTCAAGCCTATAACTGAACCCTGAGTAGAGCCCAGGTGTCCAGACTTCCCACTGGCTATGTGTCCTTTGGACTCTGCTACCTGTAAACAGAACTTCCTCCTATACAGTGGTGGGGCATCCCAGACAACAGGCAGCAATTGGTAGACTGGTGATTGCATTTCTTCCAGAGTTATCCAGTAACTAGAGAAATAAAAATGGGTTTTAATGATTAGAATTTTAATAGAGGGACCATACCCCAGCTAACAGTAGTATCTTTTTCTCTGAGGAGCTCAGAGTTCTTTGTAGTCCTGCAGTCAGTTATTCTCTAGAAGTTCTCCTGGGATCAGAAAAAAGTTGAAATCACCCCTCACACAATCCCAAGCCCCTCTTACAGAGATAAGTAGGGAAACTCCAAGAAGAGGTATTTGTCCCAGTTACTGGGCTCCTAGGCTGTTGTCCTTTCTACCAGCTCACACTGTACACTAGTGATTTGTTTAGGAATGCTAGGGTTCCGGCCCACATATAAATACCTTTTACCTGATCAAGTCTGAATAGGTATGGTTTGTCCTGCTCAGGGGCCGTAGTATTGTTGGGCAGTGTTGGAGTGGGAAGACTACCAACTCAGATGATGAGTGAAAGTGTATTCAGATGCTCCTGATGTCAACCCAGGGTGCTGACATTGGCTCCATGTGTGAGGAAAGAGGAAAGTTTTAGCAAGGAAGCCCAGTGTTTTGCAAGTCTTTTTCTCCTAAATATTCGAGAGGCACAACCCACTTTTAACAGATACCTTGGATTATTTGCAGAAACGGCTCTCACATAATTGCTTAGGGGGTAGGGGTGGCTGGAGGACATCAGATACAGGGGGGAGGGCAGACATAATGTGATTTGGAAAAGCCCCTCCAAGGACTGTAATTCTGATACTTCCCCACCCCCATCCCTCTAGGAATCCCTGGCAAAAAGGAAGTAGGAGAAAATCTGAGAGAAGGCAAATATCTGTGGAGACAGGCGAGAAGTCCTTCTGGGTAATCTAGTCAGTTTGTCCTCATTGTCATTTCACAAGTTTGAGGAATACCTGAGTGATGTGCTTCTATGTGGGAAATTGGAGGAAAGAGTTCTTTAAAAGTTTGAAATTAAGTTATAGACAGAAGAAAAACAGAAGTTAGCTGACAATCCTAGCCCAGTGAGGTTCACATTAGCCTAGAGCCTGTAATAAGATTTTCCTGTCTTACCTGGTTGAGTTCTTGTTTTTGTACACCCTTAGGGAGTGCAGTCATTCAGCAACCCTATATTGAGTATTTATGTTGTACTAGGCTGTGTTAGAAGCTTTACCTATAAAAATAAATAAAACAGAGCCTCTTCTCTCATGGGCCTTACAATGTAGTTGGAATAGGAAAGATTAGAGAAGTTGACTTCTTTGGAAGTAGAGGGGAGGGTTCAGCAGTGCCTTCTTGGTGGGAAGGATTTTAACCGCTGCCCTCACTTGGCCTAGGTGCCGGATGTGCTCACTGACATTCTACTCAAAGTCGGAGATGCAGATCCACTCCAAGTCACACACCGAGACCAAGCCCCACAAGTGCCCACATTGTTCCAAGACCTTCGCCAACAGCTCCTACCTGGCCCAGCACATCCGTATCCACTCAGGGGCTAAGCCCTACAGTTGTAACTTCTGTGAGAAATCCTTCCGCCAGCTCTCGCACCTCCAGCAGCACACCCGGTAAGGCTGCTCTTGGTTTTCTCCCACTACCTGGCCGTACTCTCCATGTTTCCTTTCCAATTTTGCCCTTTGGGACCCTCAATTCTCTCCCATTACTCTCTCTAAAAATTAAACTCTGTGTCATAGGAATTTGGGGGGACCTGGAAAATTGTGGTCTTTAATCCCAAAGTCTGGAACAATTTTTGTGGTTTCTTTCTGTGTCTGTGTTTGGAAATCTTCTGCAGAGCAGGCCCTGCTTTTACTATATGCTTCAGTTCAGAGCCAAGGTGTGCATTCAACTTCAGGTCCATGGGGAACAGGCGGTATTGGTCTTTGTTCAAATAACAGTTTGGAAGCAGGGTGTCTGTGGTGAGTGTGTAACCTTAGAGCCAAATGGAGGGTTGTTGAAACTGAAATCTTTAAGGTGACCAGGAGCCAGGGGTTCCAGCTCTTCATCATCTCACTGCCATTTTAGCCACCGACTTAAGATCAGCGACAACCTAAATCTTGGTGTCCTCTTCATTAGCCTCTCCAGGCCGGAGTATGTTTGGGAGGAGGGAGGAGGGGGTATTCTCATCCGTCAAGCAACATCATTTCACCCAGCAGAGAGCTGAGCCCGTGGTGTCGAACTGCTTCCTCCTCCCCCCTTCCCTCCTCTCCTCTCCGGCAGGATCCACTCGAAGATGCACACGGAGACCATCAAGCCCCACAAGTGCCCGCACTGCTCCAAGACCTTCGCCAACACCTCCTACCTGGCTCAGCACCTCCGTATCCACTCGGGGGCCAAGCCCTACAACTGTTCCTACTGCCAGAAGGCCTTCCGCCAGCTCTCCCACCTCCAGCAGCACACACGGTAAGGGAGAGTGGCAGGCTACTGCCCCCGCCCCGCTGGCATGCCCTCCCCACCCCCGCCCCGGACACACACAACAACCCGCATGCGGGGGGCGGGGGAGAAACCTGGCTGGAGGAGAGACCTGGCTGGAGGAGAACACAACTTTCATCTGGGAAAAAGGACAAGTGACAACATGGAGACACAAGTGGATGCTCAGAGAGAGCCTTTCTGGGGCAGAAGCTGCACTGGGGAGATGCAATGACTGTGTGATGTTCCCAGATGCATGGGAGGAAGAGATTGACCTGGAGCAGAGACAACTCTTCTTTCCCTCATTGGCTTCCCTGAAAACACCTAGGCACACATCTTGCAAGATTTTCTCCTTGATGCCAAAGCCAGGGCATTTGAAGATGATACCTCTAGCCCTTAGGGCACCGCTGATGAAGGGGAGATACAGACTTTAGCTGGGTACCAGCCTGCTGACACCTACAGCAACAAGTAAGGCTCCGAGGGATGCCAGGAGTAGAATACAAAACCAGACGTGTCCTAAACCTTAAAGAGCCAGCAAACAATGAAAAAGCTCATTCCTCTTAAGGATGCCCACTGTTTGTCCCATGAATCTGGAGTGACTAGGAGGAAGTGACTCTGCCAACTAGAAGAAGTAATATCTTTCAATGGTATCTCAAGTTGAACTGGAATCCACACTCTTACTAAACACTTGGCTGCTTCTGGATGTGGTGATACTCTTCAAGTGGTCAGACATTGTGCTTTGTGAAGAGGAGGAGTTGGGCTTTCCTCATAAGGAGACATATCCTGTGATGTTTTCAAGATTTTATACCAGAGGTCCAGAAAACCGCCTGGTCTCAAAGATGGTCCTGAAGTTCCTGAAGAGAAGCAGGTGTTCGTACACCCTCAAGCCCTTGGCTCATCTCAGTGGAGGGCCCTGTAGAGTTTGGGAAACAGGTCAAATTGGTACTAAACTAGGCATTTTCTGCCGTTAGGGGGCTGGACTGGGAAAGGTCTGAAGGAGTTTCTACAAGTATTCACGTAGCTGCTATTTTCCATAGTTAGCATAATTCTGTGCTTTGCTTTGACATGAGAGCTTTCTCTGGGAGTGGTGCTCGAGGCAGCGGGGATAGTTTCTGGCTGGTTAGTGGGGGTCAAGGAAGAAGTTTTATGTATTTCTTCTTTTCCTTACTATTGTGTTTACCTTATGTTTCTGAGCATTCATCAGGGATAATTACTGTAGGAGCTTACTTGTATACCTAGTAATGTGACCTGCCTGTCCCTGGGCTGCTGAGCTACCAGTCCCTCCTTCCCCAGCAGGAGGAGTCCATCTTGAACTGAGTGATGCAGGCAGTAAGCATCAGTCAGGCACTACGGCCTGACGATCCATGTCAGAGGAGCTGAGACGTCCTGGAGATCCATGTCACACTCCCACTCCCGTGGGAGGACAGGAGTGGCCTTGAGGAGGCTCATTTAAGAGCCAGTCCCCAAGCGGCCTTGCTGATAGCCTTTCCCTTTCTTGTTTTCTCATCCCATGCAGAATCCACACCGGTGATAGACCATATAAATGTGCACACCCAGGCTGTGAGAAAGCCTTCACACAGCTCTCTAATCTGCAGGTAAATGTTCCTCTTTCCACATGGGGCCTTGACTCCAAGACTTAGGTCAAAGTGCCATTTAACTAGTAAAGCAGTTCTTAAACTTTTTCAGGACCCCTTCACACTTTTAATAAAAGTTATTGGGGAACCCAAAATGCTTTTGTTGATGTGTGTAATGTTTATCTATATAGATATTGTAAACT
Organism: Phyllostomus hastatus; assembly: GCF_019186645.2. Classification (NCBI taxonomy): domain Eukaryota; kingdom Metazoa; phylum Chordata; class Mammalia; order Chiroptera; family Phyllostomidae; genus Phyllostomus; species Phyllostomus hastatus. The sequence goes on along the minus strand of NW_025334039.1, from coordinate 12,959,337 downwards.
ATTGTTTAAAAAACAACAAACCTATTGTATGTTAACACAAATAACATATTCCCCACCCTGGCCAGTGTGACTTAGTGGATTGAGTGCAGGGCTGTGAACCAAAGGATCACCGGTTTGATTCCCAGTCAGGGCACATGCCTGGGTTGCCAGCCAGGTCCCTAGTAGAGGGTGTGTGAGAGGCAACTGCACATTGTTGTTTCTCTCCCTCTCTTTCTCCTTTTCCCCTCTCTCTAAAAATGAATAAGTAACTTTTTTTAAATATTCCAAAAACGCATACCCACCAAAAAATTTAGTGAGAACGATGGCATTATTTTACATTTTTCCACACTTCTTTAAATTATGGCTTACCAGAAGATGGCTAGATCTTGTGTCCACTGTGTTCAATCTCAATTGCAATATTATGCATCATTTAATTTCTGTACAGTCATGAGAGAATGAGAGTGAAAAGGCAGTCATTGTCTCACTACTATTTTGGAAATAGTTCTGACCTTGTGGACCGCTTGAAAAGGTCTTGGTATTCCCTGGTTATCCCCGTGTCTCACTTAGCGAACCACTGGATGAGTGAGACAAGCACAGCCACCATTCTTTCAGAATCCTGGTCTGTGCCGCATGAGGTATTCTTCTTCCCTTAGCCCATGGTTCCTGAAGTTTCATTTGAAGCAATTTTTACTGCCTTTAGATGGAAAGAGAACCTGGGAGACCTAACACCTGTTTAGGGCTTTCCATTAAGGAGGCAGGAGGGAAAAGTCCAGTACACTCATCCTTATTTTTACCAATTTTATCAGTCCCACAGACGGCAGCACAACAAAGATAAACCGTTCAAGTGCCACAACTGTCATCGGGCTTACACAGACGCAGCCTCACTAGAGGTGCACCTATCTACGCATACGGTGAAGCATGCCAAGGTGTACACCTGCACTATCTGTAGTCGGGCATATACGTCGGTGAGTGCTCGGTGTCTTCTCTTTCTTCTTAGGCCCATAAGACTACAATCCGCTTTACCCCATCTTTCTGGATAACAGTCTGTCCAGTGAATCTGCTGCCTCCCTCACTTCAACTTAGGTGTCAAGAAGAACAGACTCTAAATAGACCCATAGCTGAGGAATTTAGGGGATGTCTGATCCCTTAATCCTATAGAGATTGCTAAACAATGCTTCCTCATTTTACTCGAACATAAGGCAAAATAAAGCAACCTGAGAATTTGGGTAAAGAAAGATTTCAGTTAGATGTTTTCCATTAGACTCTAGAAAAAGGTGGTAAAGTTGTTCCATTCAAAGATCTTACAGAAAATGACAGCTTTTCCTGTGCTATCAAATGCCCATGGTGACTCTAAAGGTCCCCCTTCTCCCTAGCCAGGAGTGAGCCCTGAAAGTGGCACAGAGCGAACCTGCCGATGCCTTCAGGACATTTCTGTAAAAGTATTGTTCTATTTAAAGCAAAGTAAGAGCCCAGGATGCTAGTTACAAGTATCTTCTTTCCTTCTCTTTCCTCCCTCAACTCCTTTTCTCTATCTCCCTCAGGAAACGTACCTTATGAAACATATGCGCAAACACAACCCTCCTGATCTCCAGCAACAAGTACAGGCAGCAGCGGCAGCGGCAGCAGTGGCCCAGGCCCAGGCTCAAGCTCAGGCTCAAGCCCAAGCCCAGGCCCAGGCCCAGGCCCAAGCCCAAGCCCAAGCCCAAGCGCAGGCTTCCCAGGCATCACAGCAGCAGCAGCAGCAGCAGCAGCAGCCACAGCCACCACACTTCCAGTCCCCTGGGGCAGCCCCCCAGGGTGGGGGTGGTGGGGACAGCAACCCCAACCCTCCACCCCAGTGTTCCTTTGACCTGACCCCCTATAAGACGGCCGAGCATCATAAGGACATCTGCCTCACTGTCACCACCAGCACCATCCAGGTGGAACACCTGGCTAGCTCCTAGAGACCTGTGCTGCCACCCACTGGGAAGAGGGGAAGGAAGTTCTGGTCCCTTCTTTCTCCAACTCCTCTTGGTGGGAAAAAGTCCTCTTCTTCCTTGACATGCCTTGGCTCCATCTCCTTGGACCTCAGGCACGGACTTCCTCCACAGGATACCATCCTTATTTTCAACTCCTCTTCAAAAAAGAACATCAGCCCTTCTGATTGGCAGAGGAATACTGAGCTGGTAGTGTAATCCAGCAGCCTCCCCTCCTAAGCATAGCTTTTAAAAATTGGGAGTTGGTGCTCAAGGGAGGGATTTGCTATGACCTCATAGAAACTTTTCCATTGTGGGCACTTATTCCCTCCTTACCCTCATAATCCTCGAAGTTCAGGCTGGTAGAAGACTAGAGGCTGGCCCTCCCAGACACCAGAGAGATGGGAGTCCTAAATGCAACCAGCCTCCTGTTCTGATCTTACCTGTGAAAGAACAAGAGGTTTCTCATGTGCCCTGACCCCTGGGAGTCTTTTTCTTCCCCTCATGGTCTCACTTCAGTTCTTACTAATGCTGGAGGAAGGGGATCTGGATGGGGGGGTGGGGTGGTCAGACTCCCTTTATTTGTAAAGGGGCATGGGCTGAGATGTGGTCCCCAAGGGGCCGGCAATCCCCAAAATGGTTGAGGGGTGGCTTAGAAGTGTGGGTTATGGTTTTCCTTGGAGCCCCTCCCATTCTCTGCTAACCAAAATCCTGTACTCTCAGTCTCCCCATCCCAAAACGTAAGGAGGTATGAGAGCTTTGTGTTCTTGATGAAATCCTGTAACAGTGGGGTTTTGCAGAGAAGGGAGGGTTCAAGGCAAACACAAGGACTGGAGTTAGCTCCCTAGGTGCCACGGCCAGTTGCCGGATATGGATTTATATATAAATATATATATATATAAATATATATATACCCACTCATCACGGCCATCTTTGTTGTAACCATTTCTGTGTTTATAAATGCATTATATCTCAGAATTTTCATATTGATGTTTTGTTTATTTTTGTCTTCTTTTTTCCCACCCTGTCTTCTGGCCAGTGACATTATTTTCTTTTGTCTTTTTTTTTTTTTTTAAATCATGACAGATTTTAGAGAAAAGAGAAAATGAAAAAAAATCAGGAAATCAGTTGTTATAAAGCAATTTAAAATGAAGAAAAAACTTATGTACAAACCAAGGGGTGTTTTTAGAACCTTGTATAGAAATAAATTCATGTAAAAGGATCAGAGGCAGTGGAGCTGCTGATGTGAGCGTGGGAAAAGCTATTTGGAGAGCTGTTCAAGGCGAGTACTAAGGATTTACACTAGAGTTTGTATATGTGAAGAGTGAATGTTGTGTGATGAGATTCCGTGTTTGTCCCCAGCCATAGAAGGGTACAGCTTTGATATTTCTGAAGTGGAATCTTGGTTGATAAGGATTTCTACATGCAAATCTTGCATGGGGACTGCATTGCCTAAATATGTGGAACAACGTTCCAGCCATGTTAAAACCACTAAGCTTCTTATCAAAGAATTGCAAGCATGGCCTCTTGAAGACCTATGCTCTTGCCTGAGCGTCAGTGGGCTCAGTGCTAATTCCAGCTGGCATGTGTGTACATACATGTATCTTCATTATACTGTAGCACCTAAAACAGGTTTCCCGTGGTGGAAACCATAACCAGGATTGAATAACATTGCAGGACAGTTGTGCAGAGGAATAGAAGGCGGTCAGAAAACCTGGACATCAGCCCTGGCTCTACTATCAAACAGTGTTGGCTGAGATGCATCTTCAGGTATTAAATGAAGGGGTTGGGCTAGATCACCTCCAAGATTCCTTTTTGAGAATTAAAAAAAAAACCTTTAAGCACTGAAAAAGTTACAACAAAGCTCCCACATCTGATAACATGTCTGTCCTCTGGGACTGCTGGGCCCAGTGCTCATCACCCAGGGGAGTGAGGATAGTCAACAAAATAATGCCACTATGTGAGCATTATCCAAGAATCTCCATCTGTGGTGGCACTAATGGAGCACCACATGACCAAATATGCTGGTGTTTGTTAGCTTCCCGAATGTTTAGTGCATTTTCCCCCCTGCGCTCACCATCAATCTAAAAGGTGCCGACAGCCCTACCTTCACAGGTATTAAAACCAGAATCATTTTTTTTTAATATTTAAAAAAATATTTAAATATTTTTATTTTTAGAGGGTGGGAGAGAAGTATAGACGGGCTGCTTATCCGTGGGGACCTGGCCCACAACCCTAGCATGTGACCTGACCAGAAATTGATCCTGCCACCTTTTGGCTTGCAGGAGATTGCTCAACCCACTGAGCCACACCAGTCAGGGCTATTTTTTTTTTAATGGTATGCTCAATTCGCTCAGCAACAACCCTGTGAGGTAGGTACTGTTCTCATTTTATAGGAAATAGGCACAGAGCTTAAATTACTTACCAAGGGACGTGCACTTCAGAGTGAAGCTTAGGTTCTATTATCTTACTGCTTGCTCAGTAAACTCATTGTATTTCACATATTTGTTCTAAATTATGTGTTTGAAAACCATGTACCATTGATAATTATCAAGAATGTGTGTTAGTAGTGACAGTGCTCTCCAAAATACTGCCTTACACCACGGTTAGGTTATGAGCTTTGTGTTGTTTTACCAGTGTGGTGGCAGTCTGTCATGCACTCGGTGGCATCCATCCTGGTGAAAACTGTCGTTTTTATGGTACTGTAGCTGAGGAGGGTGACAGTGGGCACCTAACTGGCAGAGTTGTGGCAACTCCAGTTACGCGCCCCTCCTTTCAGAATCCTGGTGCTAGTTCACATCATATATAAACTCTAATAAAAAGGGAGACAAAAATACAAGGGGAAGGACAGAAGTACTATGTCATTTTATGCAAGAATGTATTGAATGTAAAAGGATAATGCTTGACAAAAGGTGTGTAGAATTATACTTACCGTGACGATTATAGATTTATTTGTATTTATAAGCAAAGATGACAAGCAATCTACTATTTCCATGTTAAAAAAATAATCCTCGGGAGTTGGTGTTCGTGTGAGTGAACAGAAATGCCGATGGTTTAAATCTCACAACATTCAGTTTGCCTCCCCAACTTCCTTAAGAAACTAGCTACCTTAGAGAAAGTCTTAATTCAGCGGGGATCAACTCTAGACATATTTATATTCTGCAAAAGAAAGATTTCCCAGTTGCTGAAAAGGGGTATTTATGGAATACAATCCAAGAGTCAAGTTTTGTCAGGGATTTTTACCTCATTACCGCACATCCCCGTTTTGGAGGGAAAAAAAGTTTGATAGAGAATGCAAAATGGCGACCTCCACTGACGTCATGACTGCCGTGGTGGATCGCGTATGGGGTTCAGTAAGGGCGGAAGTGGACTCAACCCGCTTCAAGGCATCTCTACGGGCAGTGGTGGACACTTCCGCAAAAGGATAAGGGTCAACATCATCAGCGGATGTGTCCCGGCGAATAATTTACTAAGGGCGGAAGTTCTCATTTTAAGGGCAGAAAAGCCGTAACCCAAGAATAATAGCTTCAGCGTCTGTTGCGTTTCAGTCACTTCCGGGGCGGATCGGAAGTTGCTTTGTTTTGCTTCAAGATGGCTGCGGGGATGTATTTGGAACATTATCTGGACAGTAAGAGCAGGCTGGAGGAGGGGGTCAGGGGTCACAGAATGGTGGTGGTGGGGGGGTCGAGGCAGAAGAGATCTATGGCTCCGAAGTCCCGGTGGTTGGAAGATTACAGTTTTGAAGGGGTTCCGGGAAAGATAATATTGGAGGGTATGAAGAAAGAGGGGGCGGGGCAGCAGGATGAAGCCTCGCTTTCAGGGGTAGATGAGGGAGGGGCTGCGTGGAGGGACTCAGGGATGTTACTTGAAGGGCTTGACGGGCATCCCTGGGAAGATATTTGCTGTCCCCATCTTTAGGATCTCCATCTTTACTATGTATATTATATATATATTAAACTATATGTAATTAATATGTAATATGATATTTGTAATTTCCCCCCTCAAAATCATTCCGAATTGGTCATTTTAGTATATCACTCACTGCCATTTGGAGTAGCGACAGAGATCTCGCAGCTTCTCTACTTATTCTTTCTCAAAAGCGTTTTCTCGTAACGATGGGGGCTTTTAAATAACCACTGTGAAATCATGACTTGGAATGCTTCTCTTTTTTGCAGTAATGATCCAGTTCCCTTCAGATGGAAATCTGGTGTTTTGTTTACGCCACTTTACATAACCCAGCCCTTCACAAAGCCTGTCATCCTATGTGCTTCCATTTGTCTTAGTGTTGGGAGTCATTCATTCATTCACTCATTCATTTATTGAGGGTCTGCTATGCATCAGACATAATGGCAGATAATGAGGATATAAAAACAAAAAATGAACAAGACATAGCCCTTGGCCTCAAGTGCTCAGTCTAGTAGGAAACAGATTCTGCTAATAAATATAAAACAGTGTGACAAGTGAAATATTAAAAATAGTTTAAAAGGACATTTAGTAACACTGGAGATACAGAAGCTCATTATCTGGGGATGTAGGTAAAGCTTTACAGAGGATGTGATGTTTGAATAGAGCTTTGAAGGTTGAGTGTTTGCCAGTGTGGAAAGAGGGAATTGCAGGTTGGGAAAGGTATGAGCAAAGTATTATGATGGGTTCGGGGCAACCTCAGGGGAAAGTAAGGTCGAGGTGTTTGATGTATAGGACTCTTAAAGTGGAAGAATGGGAGGGAGTGAGAGTGGAGAAAGAGGCTGGAGCTAGATAGTGCAAGGTCTTCTTTAAATTTTATTTTATTAGAGATTTCTGACTTTTCTTTAAAAAAAAAGATTTTATGTATTTATTTTTGAAGAGAGGCAAAGGGAGGGAGAAAGAAAGGGAAAGAGACATTGATCAGTTGTCTCTCACATACCCCCAACTAGGGACCTGGCCCACAACCCAGGAATGTGCCTTGACCAGTGATCAAACTGGTAACCTCTCAATTTGCAGGCTGATGCTCAATCCACTGAGCTACATCAGCCAGGGCAGTGCAAGGCCTTTAAAAGCCAAGCATTTTAGTGAGGAACCAACAGATTTTTTAAATAGAATGATTTTTATAAAGGAAAATGACCGATGTGTGATAAATTGGAGCATGATAACCTTTGTAATAGATGAATTAGTGGTAATAGTCCAACTCAATAATGAGGATCTTATCTCAGGGAGTGACAAGTTTTGGGGAGTTAAATATGACCGACTGACCAAGTGGTTGAGACAGAAGAAAGGGTCTAAGGTGATTTCTTGATTCCCTGCTTGGGAAGTGAGGTAGACAATATGTCATCAACAAGATAAGAAATTCAGAGTAACAGAAATATATTTAATTCAACTTAGACTTAAGCATAGAAATGGTAATTGTGCCCTGGCTGGTGTGGCTCAGTGGACTGAGCACAGGCCTGTGAATCAAGGGGTCACTGGTTCTGTTCCTGGTCAGGGCACATGCTTGGGTTGTGGGCCAGGTCCCCAGTGGGGGGTGCGCAAGAGGGAGCCACACATTGATATTTCTCTCCCTCTCTTTTTCCTTCCCTTCTCCTCTCTCTAAAAATAAATAAAACCTTAAAAAAAAAAGAAGTGGTAATTGTATCCATGAGAATGAATGAGATCTCATGGAGAAAATGAGAAGGTTAAAGAGTAATCTCAAGAAAACATTCATGTTGAAGGGACAGACTATGGAAATGTTAGTGTAGGAACTACCAGTAAGTATATGATGAGATTCAGAATCCAAAGGGAAGAAAGTTACTCAAAGGAGAGAAGAGGTCTCCAACTGGACAGTAAGACTTATATTTTAGGATAGGACTGATAAGACCATTTTGCTTTGATAAGTCATTTGGTGACAAAGTGATCGGAGTAAACTGGTGGTAGCAGGTCTGAGGTTATAAGTTAAAGCAGTGGAGGCGTTTTAAAATTTGAAGTGTCATGCAGAGAAGGTTTTTTTTTAATGGCAGAGATTTAAGTATTCATGCATTTGTTCAAGTATTTATTGAAGACCCTCGTATGCAAATCACAGTTTTGAACACTAGAGAAATAGAAGAGGACAGGCATGCCCAGCCCTTCTGGAAGGCTGGGGAGACATACCAAAAATACTGTTACTAATTACACAATTATTTAATTATAGTTGGATAAGTGCAAAGAAGGGTAGAGATAGAATAACTTGACAGCAAACTCCAGGGCACTTATTGGAGTCTAGAGAAGTCAGGGTTGAGCTGAACTTGGAAGAATAAACTGGAATTGAATAGGCCAGGAGGTATGGCAGAGGTGGGATGAGGAAGATCAGGTGGTGCATTCTGGGCACGGAGAGCAGCATGTGGAATGCCAAGTAGCAGGAAGATTGCTGTCAAGTTCCAGATGCTCAGAGAAGGCCAGTGTAGTCAGAGCAGACAGAGCACAAAGGGAGACTGACATGCGTTAAGGCTGGTATGAGGTAAGCAAGGGCCAGAAAGTGCAGAACAAGAGGAGAAATAGTGCTGTAAGAAGTTACTGGAGGGTGATAAGCAGGGTAGTGAACAGATTTGCATTTTTATTTGCATTTTTTATTTTAAAGTCCTCACCTGACGATTATATTATTGATTTTAGGGGGAGAGAAAGAAACATCGATGTGAGAGAGAAACATCGAGCAGTTGTCTCCGTACGCACCCTAACTGAGGGTCAGACCTGCAACCTAGCTATGTGCCCTGACTGGGGATCAGACCCGCGACCTTTTTTGCATATTGGACAATGCTCTAACCAACGGAGCCACCCAACCAGGGCCAGATTTGCATTTTTTAAAAAACATTCTGGCTACTGTATGGAGCGCAGATTGGAAGTTTGTATGTGATGAGTGGTGGAGGATACCAGGAGGATATTTGTAAGTTGAGAGCAAGGGACTTAGAGGCAGAGATTGACTATAAGGGAAAGGGAAGGGCTGATTTGTAAAGTTTCCAAAGGGGGAAAGGTGGGAAAGCTGTGCAGAGATAAAGAGGTTGGTTGTGAAGAGAAGCAGACACTGGCACTTCTGAGGAAAGAATGATGATTGCTGTTCCAGAGGCGTCCAGTGGTTCAAAGGAGGGAAATCTGAGTCTTATTTTGGACCTGCACTTGAAAAGCAGCTATAAGACCTATGAAGGCCAGTGAGTCTCAGTTACTCCTCTTCTCCCTAGGTATTGAAAACCTCCCCTTTGAACTGCAGAGAAACTTTCAGCTCATGAGGGACCTGGACCAAAGAACAGAGGGTATGTACAGAATAAGCGGTCCCATGTGTATATCGGGTGTATGTGGTCATTTCTTTTTCTGTTCGGCATTACCATATCATCCGGTCTGATCTGGAGAACTTTGGCTTCTTTCTCTTTTTTACTCTCTTGCATTTTTTGAAAGGAAAATAGTGATGATCTGCATTTCACTATTATCTTTCCATAACAAATGGAGTATTGCAACAGTACCTCAAGAATTCAGAGATGCTATGTCCTGTATATCTTCCTCAAGAACAATTCAACGAACCAAAGTCAGCACCAGAGTCATGTCCGTTCTCCATGTTCAATATATTTATAGGAAGGCTAGCATCCTTCTACTCCACTGGATTGTTAACGTTACTGTCACAAAATTCAACACAGCTTTAGACTGCACCTCACGCTGGTAGACAGGAACTCTGCTGTATGAAAAGTTCTTAGAAAGGGAAAAAAAAGAAGGAAAAGCAGCAATTAACATCAGGAACTCTACACTGTATTCTTCAGCCTTACAGCAGCACTAGATACCATCTGTGGCCTTCCTTGGAAGTTGAACAAGTGTGGCTGCATTGAGACATTCACTTGGAGCCTGAGGCTGCACTGCAATGGTCAGGTTGGTCCCTTCAAAGTCAGAGGTGTCTGTTGGAGCTATCCCCCAAACCTGCTGAAGGACATGTAGGTCTTACCTTCCATCCTTGTGAAACCATGCTTAAGACTCTAATAAGCTGGTAATAGAATACCTAAAATTGTGATTTAAGTTACTCTGGATAAGTTTACTCTTGAAAAGGAGATCATCTAAAACCCTGGATGTAGGCCCTTGAGAACTGTCTGCTGAATTCTGAGGACCAGCTTGCTTTCTTTGTAATACAGTTCCAACTCTTGAGTTTAAGCACAGAAAGGCCAGTTGGAAATTACCAAACTACCTGCTTTTCCAGCTTCCTTTAAGGGCCTTGAAGAAGTGGAGCATAAGCATAGTATGCGCACAGTCCATCCTGTCACCTGTCACTGCACTGTGTTACAGTCATGCTTCTGTCTCTTTCTGTCAATGTATTTTATGATCCCTACCAACTACTAGGCAGTAGACATCTGTAGTCTGAGTGTCTTGGGACATTGCCAGCCTTCCAATATTAAAATGTTTGGAGCACTATATAAGATATCAAACAAAAAAGTGCTGGAAGTTACCAGCAAATTGCAGATGATGAGCAAAATAGAGTGGGCAGTAAGTTGAAGACTTATTTGTCTCATTTTAAATGATGAGTTATAGATGCAGAGCCAGCAGCAGTGAATGACCCAGCCTTGTTTACAGCACTCAGAGCTGCTGTGGGGTATTTTTTGCCACAAGAAACCAGGTGGCTTTTGAGACAAAATTCATCATTCAAGAAGCAGCAGCAAGCCCTGCAAAGAAGCGTCTTTAGACAACACAAAATCATACTTTGTATTAGTGCAATGTGCAAAAGATCTATCATGTTTCAATCATTTAAGTTGCAACTCTGATAGCAATGTTTTCAGCACCTGAAGGAAACTTTAAAACAAATACTATCATATTACTTAAGTACATGGCACAATGAACATGCAGTACGTATTAGTTCAGAGGTTATCATGGTCAATGGAAAAGGTCCAAGCAACAAGAGGAAGAAACGTGTATCACCTAGCCACTCAGGGGCCATTGTGACCAGGCCTCTCTCTGTTGTAGACCTGAAGGCTGAAATTGACAAGTTGGCCACTGAGTATATGAGTAGCGCCCGCAACCTGAGCTCCGAGGAAAAATTGGCCCTTCTCAAACAGATCCAGGAAGCCTATGGCAAGTGCAAGGAATTTGGTGATGACAAGGTGCAGCTTGCCATGCAGACCTATGAGATGGTATGGCCCTGTTCATGGCTCCCCACCTACCTCCCATCTATTCCTCAGGGTCCTCGACCCCTCCTTCAGCTGTGTTGGGATCTGTTTTGGGTCTGGGAGAGCTATAGAATCTTACTTAACCAGTCTTCGTTTACTGGCGCTAACCTTGCACCTCTTCCTTTTCCTTCCTTTCCACCCAGGTGGACAAACACATTCGGCGGCTGGACACAGACCTGGCCCGTTTTGAGGCTGATTTGAAGGAGAAACAAATTGAGTCAAGTGACTATGACAGCTCTTCCAGCAAAGGCAAAAAGAGTGAGGAGGAGGGTGGGCTGTGAGAAGCGGGTCAAGGAATCGGGGAGAAGAAGCCGGCTCTTCAGCTGTGAGGGAGGGGCACCAGGTTGGAAAGAGGGGGAAGGAGGAGGACTTAACCTGTCTTTCTCCCTGCCTTTTGGCTTTCCCCCTCTTTCCTAGAAGGCCGGACTCAGAAGGAGAAAAAAGCTGCCCGTGCTCGCTCCAAAGGGAAAAACTCAGATGAAGAAGCCCCCAAGGCTGCTCAGAAGAAGTTAAAACTTGTGCGCACGTGAGTGTTTCGGGGAGCACTTGGCCAGGTGACACCCTCTTCTCTTCCATGGCCCCATGCCCACTCTGCACTGCCCCTTGCCACTTTCTCTGTCTTCTGTGCCATATTTCCTCTCCTTACCATTTTGGTACCTGCTGGACAGAGAAGCGAAGCCCCAAATCATTTGCCCCACCAAGATCTTCAGCCACCTCCAAGAGTCTCAAGTTTTAGCTTCCTTTCCTGCAGATGACACTTTCTCTTCCTCTTGGTATGCAGAAGTCCTGAGTATGGGATGCCCTCAGTGACCTTTGGCAGTGTCCACCCCTCTGATGTGTTGGATATGCCTGTGGATCCCAACGAACCCACCTATTGCCTTTGTCACCAGGTCTCCTATGGAGAAATGATTGGCTGTGACAACCCTGACGTGAGAACCATTTTAACTGAGGATGGCCGGTCCTGGGGGCATGAAGTAGAAATGAGATGCAGGCAGAGGGGAATGGTTGAATAGTGGGACTTCAGAATAGGAGGAAGGTGACTGGAGTTGTTTGGCCTTGGGGCCTTGAAGAATTCTCCAAAGGGATGGGATAAAAGAATACTCCTAAGGAACCTTGGGTGGGGGTGGGGGTGATTCCTTTTTCTCCTCTGCCCCACCCTGGCCTGACTTCTGCTTCCTCCCTCTTTCCTAGTGCTCCATCGAGTGGTTCCACTTTGCCTGTGTGGGGCTGACAACCAAGCCTCGGGGGAAATGGTGAGAGAGAGCTGCGGTAGGAGCTGGACTGCCCCTACTCTGAATGGCAGAGGGCATTCTCCCTTTCACTCACTTTCTCTCTTCTCTGCTCAATCGCGTTGTTTCTTTTTAGGTTTTGCCCACGCTGCTCCCAAGAACGGAAGAAGAAATAGATAAGGGCCTCGGATTCTAACACAGTTTCTTCCACATCTCCTGACCTGGGCTAGTGCAGAGAGGAAAGCCGGTGCTGGGGCCAGGGGTTCCAGGGAGAAGTGAATGGTGCAGTGTTGTCATCCCTTCTCCTGCCTTGTCTCCACTCCTGGTGCTGAGGCTGCACCCAAATCCCGTAGGGAGGGGTGCTGCAGCCACTAAGGGTAGTGCTCTCATTCGGCCCACCCCCTTCAGAAGGAAGTGGTCTTACCCACTGTCCTTTTGCCTCCATGCTGAGGTTGGTGCTGTATTTCCAAGGGAGGGTCCTCTTCATTCCCCTTGCTTTGTATTTAAGGACTGGGGCAGTAGCATGGGGGCGCTCCCCCAACCCTCCTAATTCCCTCCACCCTGTGGTGGGGCTATGGTGTAATAAACTTTCATTGTTCTATTCCTGCTTTTTCCATGGAGGGGGCTCCCCTTCCTCTGTGCCAAGAGGATTCGTCCTGGCCTTGTGAATGGGAGAGGTCAAGGTGGAACGCAGATAAGCCACGTGTAAAAGAACTTGGGTAGGTGAATAAAAGCTATACCTGTTGGCCTGCTGTGTTTTTATAGAGACACCATTTTAGTACATGCGCTCAGCATTTTTTCCCATCCTTTGGGTTAGATAAGAGGTGGGAGGATGACATGTCAAAAGTAAGACAAGACATGGAACCAGAGGTGCACCAGAATGTCCAACTTCTCAATTTGGGAAGGACAAAGCTGGCTGGTGGGGTTGGTGTGCCTCAGACCAAGGGTTTACAAAACTTTTTGAAGTGTACATCTTTTCTCCATAAAACATCTTCCACTTAATTTCCAATAAATATGTATTTGTGTTTTATACATGTACTATTATAGTAAATATTAGCTAGATTTCTTACTTTAAACGCAAATCAGAAAAACACTTTTCCCCTACACCTGTGGATTGTCTTGCTCATCTCCCACTGGGAAACCACTTCCCTAGACTGAGCCGTGTTTACACCTGAACTCCCCTGCTCTTGTTTCCCCTTTTGGCTCATTTCTTACCTGAAGAATTCCTCTCCGGTTCCTACCTAGGTAGGCCCTGACTTTGTGTTGTATATTCCATGTCTGTCCCCCGTCCCAGATCCTGCCGATACTCACATCTGGGCCTCACCACCTATTGGGCAGTTTGTTTCTCAAAGCCAGTTTCCTCATCTGCAGAATAGGGATAATAATAATATCCAGTATGGGATTCCCTTGGAAAAGAAATAAGGTGATACACATAGAAAAGAACACATAACCTACTCCATCGAAAGTAATCAAAAACTTCCAACAAAACTCGACCGGGTGGCTTCACAGATGAATTTTACCAAGCATTCAAAGAACTAACACCTGTAATTCTCAAACTGCCAGAAAATTCAAGAGGAGGCAGGACTCCCCAGCTTGTTTTATGAGGCCAGCATTATCCTAATTCCTAAACCAGATAAAGACACTACAAAGTAAGAAAATCATAGGCCAATATCCCTGATGAACATAGATGCAAAAATTCTCAACAAAATATTAGCAAACCGGATCCAGCAATACATTAATACACCCTGATCAAGTGGGATTTGTTTTGGGGACTCAAAGTTGGTACAATATCTGCAAGTTAATTAACATGATACATCACAAAATGAAGGGTAATGATCACGTGATCATGTTAAAAGATGCAGAAAAAGCATTTGATACTCCAGCATCTATTTATGATTAAAACTCAGAATATGAAAAACCCATAGCCAACATAATACTCAATGGGCAAAAGCTAAATGAGTTTCCCTTAAGATCAGGAACAAGATGAAGATGTCTGCTTTCACCACCCTTATCCAACATAATACTGGCAGTCCTAGCCACAGCAATCACAAGAAATAAAAGGCATCCAAATTGGAAAGTGAGTAAAAGTACTTGCAAATGACATGAGTCTATATATAGAGAACCCAAAAGATCCCACCAAAACTACTAGAACTGATAAATGAATTCAGTAAAGTAGCAGGATACAACATAAATATCCAGAAATGGGTTGCATTTTTATACATGAATAATGAACTATTAGGGAAACTAAGAAAACAATCCCATTTACAGTTGCACCAATATATCTATATATATATATCTGGGAGTAAATTTAACCGAAGATGTATAAGACCTATACTTGAAAATTATAAGACACTGAAGAAAGAAATTGAAGAAGATACAGCGGAAGCATATACTGTGTTCATGGGTAGGAGGAATTAACATTAAAATGACCATACTACTGAAAGTAATCTATAAATTCAATGCAATTTCTATCAAGATACCAGTGATATTTTACAGAACTAGAATAAATATTCCAGCCCTGGCTGGCGTGGCTGAGTGGATTGAGTGCCAGACTGCAAACCAAAGGGTCACTGGTTCAATTCCCAGTTAAGGTACATGCCTGGGTTTGGGGCCAGGTCCCCAGTAGGGGGTACATGAGAGGCAATGGCACGTTGATGTTTCTTTCCCTCTCTGTCTCCCTCTCTTTTTCTAAAAATAAATAAGTAAAATTTTTTAAAAATATATTCCAAAAATTTATATGGAGCGAAAAAAAGACCCTGAATAGCAACAGATATCAAACTATACTACAAGGCCATAACAATCATAGTACTGGCATAAAAACAGACATATAGATCTACAGAAAATAGAGAACCCAGAAAAAAACTCATGCTTTTATGGTCAATTAATATTTGACAAAGGAGGCAAGAACATACAATGGGGTAAAGACAGTCTATTCAGTAAATGGTGTTGGGAAAATTGAACAGATACATGCAAAAAAAAGAAACTAGACTGACCACCTTACACCATGCAGAAGAATAAACTCAAAATGTATTAAAGACTTAAATGTAACACTCAAAACCATACAAATCCTAGGAGAAAACATAGCCAGTAAAATCTCAGACATTTCATGTAGCAAATTTTTTTTCTGATATACCTCTTCAGGCAAGGGAAACAAAAGAAAAAATAAACAAATGGGACTACATCAAACTAAAAACTTTTTTGTACAGAAAAAGAAACCATTAACAAAATGAAAAGACAACTCACTGAATGGGACAACATATTTGTCAATGATACATTTGATAAGGGGTTAATATCCAAAATTTATAAAGGACTTATACAACTTAACACCCCAAAATACCCCAATCCAATTAAAAAATGGGCAAAGGACTTGAATAGACATTTCTCCAAAAAAGGACATACAGATGGCCAATAAACATGAAAAGATACTCAATGTCACTAATCATCAGAGAAATGAAAATTAAAACCACGTGAGATATCACCTCATACCTGTCAGAATGGCTGTCTTCAATAAATTCACAAACGACAAGTATTTATGGAGAAAAAGGAACCCCCGCACACTGTTGGTGGGAATGCAAATTGCTGCAACCACTGTGGAAAGCAGTATGGACTTTCCTCAAAAAATTAAAAAATGGAATTGCCTTATGACCCAGCAATTCCACTTCTTGGAATATATCTGGAAAAACCCAAAACACTAATTTGACAGAATATATGCACTCCTATGTTCATTGCAGCATTATCTGCAATGGCCAAGATTTGGAAGCAGCCCAAGTGCCCATCAGTAGATGAGTGGATAGAAATGCTTTGGTACATTTAAACAGTGGAATACTACAGGGCTAAAAAAAAAAAAAAAAGAAGAAGAAGAGGAAGAAGGAAATATTACCTTCTGAAACAGCATGGATGGGCCTGGAGAGTGTTATGCTAAGTGAAATAAGCCTGTCAGAGAAAGACAAGTACGATATGATTTCACTTATTTGTGGAATCGAACGAACAAAACAAACAAAATAGAGACAGACTCATAGAACAGAGGACACACTGACAGCTGTCAGAAGGGAGGAGGAGGGTGAAAACCGTGAAGGGATTAAGAAAAAACTCGTAGACAACAGTATGTGATCCCAACAGGGAAAGTTGGGTGGGGGCCTAGAAGAGGAAAAAGGGTGGATAAACGGGGGTGGAAAGGTGAACCCACAGTACAATATACAGATGATATATAATTGTACACATGAAGCCCATGTAATTTTATTAACCAGTGTCAACCCAATAAATTCAATAAAATTTTTTAAAAAGATATTTGAGCCCTGGCTGGCATAGCTCAGTGGATTGAGCTTAGGCTGCGATCCAGTCTCGCAGGTTCGATTCCCAGTCAGGGCACATGCCTGGATTGCAGGCCATGACCCCCAGCAACCGCACATTGATGTTTCTCTCTCTCTCTCTCTCTTTCTCCCTCCCTTCCCTCTCTAAAAATAAATAAATAAAATCTTTAAAAAAAAGATTTTTGAGGAAATATATAAAACCTCGTTTCCCCCAAGACCAAGATAAGCACACTCTCTCTAAGACGTGAGGACTCAGCAGCCTGTCCCGCCTCATTCCTTCATCCCGCTGCCGTTCACTGAAGGCCGGCCCCGTGTCAGCACAGTAAGACCCGCCATCCCCGCCATCCCCAAATCCCACGGCCCCGGAAGGAAAGACAGACGTGTAAACAAATAATTGCAATAATACATTGGTAGTACTGCAATAAAAGTGAAAATAAAATCTATAGGAACATGAAGGAGAACGTGATCCCTTATTAGTTGTTCCTGGAGACGTTTATGTTCATTCCTTTGGACACAGGGGTCTCTTTTATTCACGGATATTTTAGGTTTCTCTGATATCTGAAAGAATATGCCGAGCATCCCTTACTAGTAGATATTTGGTAAATACTTGGTTTTTGTGCTGGGAAAGAAAAAAAGAAAGAAAGAAAAGAACAGCGTCAATGATACCACCATCAAGCTGGACTGGGCCACGCGAGGGCCCGCGCGGCAGCTGCTGCGCCCCGCGCCGGCCCTCTGTGACGTGGGCCGCCCCTTCTGGTCCTCGGAGGTCGGCCGCACCCGCCGGCTCTCTCTGCCTCGGCCCGTTGGAAGCCGCTTTGGTCCGGGCAACGCGGGCGGACCGTCTGGGGCCATGAGGAAGCTCGCTGCTGGCTTCCTTCTCTCACTCCTGAAGGGTGAGAGATGCCCACCTGCTGGGTGTCCCCGCCGCCCCCACCCCACCCCACCCCACCCCACCCCCACCCCCACCCCCACCCCCACCCCGGCCGGGCCCTCTGCCTCCCGAAGCCGCCCTACCGTTTCGGAAACGTTTCTGGGGGAGGCCGCGTGGGGCCGCCGGATCCCTGGCTCCGGACTTGAACTCCTGCCGGGCCTCCTCCAGGCCCGCCTGTGTCTCTGCCCCTGGCGTCCCCACCGGCCAGACACCCGCGTGCCTGGTCCACACGAGGCCCCGCTGGCCAGTCTGGGTCGGTCCCGGGCCCAGGGGAGAGCCGGTTTTGGAGCTCTGGCCCTCCGTCTGTCTGTCCCCCGCCCCGCAGTGCTGCTCCTGCCTTCGTCAGCTGCCCCAGCCCAGGACTCAGTTTTGGCCTCCACTCCCGGCAGCCCTCTCTCCACCACCGAATATGAGCACTTCTTCGCACTACTGACCCCTACCTGGAAGGCAGAGACCACCTGCCGTCTCCGTGCAACCCACGGCTGCCGGAACCCCACCCTCGTCCAGCTGGACCAGTATGAGAATCACGGCTTGGTGCCGGATGGTGAGGGCCCACCTGGCAGGGCAGCTGTGTACTCACTGGAGACGGGAAGGGCATGGCTGGCCTCTTAGGCTGCACCCGTACTTCCCACTCTCCAGACCCGATGCGCCCAGGGCCCCGCCGGGAGGGAGCTCCCGCTGTGTGTTCACCTTCTCCACCCTGCCCCTTCGCAGGCGCTGTTTGCTCCGACCTCCCCTACGCCTCCTGGTTTGAGTCCTTCTGCCAGTTTACTCAGTACCGTTGCTCCAACCACATCTACTATGCAAAGGTGAGGCCCAGGAAAAGGTGAATCTGGTGTCCCAGGACAAAGGCAGTGGCAGTGGCAGTAAGTAGCCAAGGAAGGACTCCAGGACGACCATCCTTAGGTCCTCCCTCCCTGCCACTTTGCCAATCACTTACGCAGGTTATGTATGCATACAGCCTCGCCTTGGGCATTTGGACTATCAGAACACTTCCATTCCTGCAAGAAGAGGAGGGAAGAGTCCAAGAGATAAGCCCTTCCCTGGCTTCTAATTGTCAGTGCTTTCATTCAAATCAAACGCTAAAGACTGAAGGCAGGGTTGTGGCCAAGACCCCGAGTTTTATCTGGCAGTTGAATCCCTTCTCAGGACTAGAGGGTTCCACCAGAGACCCTGTCCCTTTATCCTGCCCAGGAACTGTGAGAGAGGTGGCATGCTGGAAAAGCACAAACTGAAGTAGAAGTCCACCCTTCAGGAAAGGCATTCCCTCATTTTCTTCTCTTCTTGCAGAGGGTCCGATGCTCCCAGCCAGTCTCAATTCTCTCACCTAACGCTGTCAAGGAGATAGACGCTTCCACTGAAGCCCAGCCCAGCACAATGACCTCCCCAGTGTCATCCCACATCACAGGTGAGACCCCCCCAGCACCTGGGAGACGACCAGCAACTCCTTTCATAAATCCTAGAGCCCAGGGTTTAAGGAGTCGGTGGTAGAGAAATGGGAAGAATGTTGAACGAGGGTGGGAGGTGTGGACACGCAGTTCCTTTTAGGTAAGGGGCGGGGGCTGTTTTTTAGGAATGCAAGTTAGAACTTTCCTGTCCCAGAATATCTTCTGGCATGACTTAGAAGTCTGCCCTGAATCCAATTTTTTATAGCTCCCCAAAACATTCCTGTGTTTGGAAAGTCCTCTGGGACTTCTGTAAGATAACATTTTCAGTCTAGAAAGGATTAGATGCTAGCTATTCAGAGTACATGCTGTTTCCTAAGTGAGAGGAACAACAGGTGGTGTTTGAGGTGGTGGTTAAGGAAGAGGAGCGCTTGAAAGGGAGGTGGAAAGGCGACATGCCACCAAGACCACAATCGCCATGGTACTAATATTTTGATATTTGTATTCCTCTCTGTGTCTTCTATACTCGAATGCGTGAATAATTATGATTTAGGCTGCTTTCTTCCTCCTCGGTGCTTATGTGTGTGTCCCTCTGTGAACAAAGACACTCATAGTTCAGAAAGTTAACTGCCCCTTTTCTTCTCTTTCTCGGTGCCTCCCAAACTGTGCTGCAGCCACAGAACGGCAGGCATTCCAGCCCTGGCCCGAGCTGCTCAACAACAACGTGGAGGAGCTGCTGCAAGCCTCCATGTCCCTGGGAGGCCCAGAGCAAGGGTCAGAACACAACCAGGATCAAGGGCAGGAGCACAAACCAGAGCAAAAACAAGGACATAAACAGGAGGAAGGGCAGGAGCAAGAGGAAAAAGAAGAGGAGGAGGAAGAGGAGGAGGAGGAGGAGGAGGAAGAAGAAGAAGAGGAAGAGGAAGAAGAAGAGGAAGAGGAGAAGCAGAAGGAAGGACAGGGAGCCGATGAGGGACTGCGGGCCATGCCTGGACTGCAGACAGACTCAGAGCCCAAGCTCCAGGTTGATTCTTTATTTTCCAACCCTTTCTCTTTCACTGCCCGGGTGCGGGAAGCTAAGTCTACGCCTATGATGATGGAGAACATCCAGGAGCTCATTCGATCTCCCTCGGAAGTGGAAGAAATGAGTGATATGTATGATGAAGACTCTGTCTGGAGAAGCCAAAGCACTGGCAGGTACAGGAAGTTCTGACTCCCCTACTGGCCCTGCCCTTCCTGCTGTCTTCTTTGGGAATGAGAAGCCCACTTCCCAACTTTGGCCTGCAGACCCACTCAGACCTGTGTGGGCTTCAGGTGCACCTAGCAACTGCCTGCCTCACCTGTTCAGTGGCCATCAGGGGTTTAAGTCCTGCCCATTTCCTACATGACATACTGGAATGAGCCCTGTACCTGGAGCTACCAGCCTTGGGTTCTGGTCTTATCTCTGGCTTTAATGAGCATTGCAACTTTGAGGAAATTACTTCCCCTTTTCTGGACCTCTGTTCCTCATTTTTGAAGGGAAACACTTGGTCCAGAGGTCTCTAAGGCCCCATCCAGTATGCTGATTGTGTCTGAGAGGAGGGGAAGAGAATGGATGAGGCTTTCTGCCCCAGTCCTCTGGCCCATCCCCACCAATCAGGGGTGTCTCCTTGTAGCCTCTTGCAGCTGCCCCATGTGGAAGCCTTACTGGTGATGTGCTATTCCATTGTGGAGAACATCTGCATCATGACCCCCACAGCCAAGGCCTGGCGGTACTTGGAGGATGAAACCCTTGGCTTTGGGAGGAAGGTAGGCCCACATGCTCTTTGATGGATACGTGCTCACTGAGCACCCCCTGGGCCTGGTGCTCTACTACTAGGCCTTGGGGGTGGGGCATGGGCAGGGATACAGAAAGCATGAGGCATTGGTGGACAGGCTCTTTCACCAGTGGGAATCCCTTCTTTAGAAGGACGTCTCCATGCCCTGGCTGGTGCAGCTCAGTGGATTGAGTGCTGGCCCACAAACTGAAAGGTTGCAGGTTTGATTCCCAGTCAGGACACATGCCTGGGTTGCAGGCCATATCCCCAGTTGGGGGCATGCAAGAGGCAACCAATTGATGTTTCTCTCCCATTGATGTTTGTCTCCCTCTCTTACCCTCTAAAAATAAATAAATAAAATTGTAAAAAGAAAAAAAGGACATCCCCAGCTCACCTTAAAGGAGGAAAGCTCAAGACTAGTCTGGAATCCATTCCAATCCTGAATTCATTCCTCAGCTCTCTGAGTTGTTAGGCTTGATGCATCTCCTGATCCAGTTCATACCATCTTCAATGCTTGGACCTGAGATGCAGCCCTCCTGTTCCAGGGATTTGTAGAGATATTCCAGTTTCAATGCGTCCTCAGCATCCAGAAAATCGTATTCCAAGAAAAATATCCTTTAGGTTTTCAAATAATACAAGTTAGCAAGAGTTGGTATGCCATCCATTCACCCATTTGTTCAACAAATATTGATTGGGCACCAACTCTGAACCTGGTATTTGAGATATTAGCAATGAGTACAATAGATCTAATCATCTTGGAGCTCCTGAAGCTCAGTGGGAGGGATGGACGAGGAAACCGGCAGAACCTTGTGACAGGGTAAACGCTGTGATGATAAGTACAAAGTGCAGAGAGAGTGGAAAGGGACAACTGTCTGTGTTCCAGAGGATCAGAGAATGCTTCTTAGAGGGACTTAGAGAACCTCTTAGGAGAGAAGTTAACCAAGCAAAAGAAGGGATTTGGTAGGAGTTTCCTGCTAGAAGGAATAGTATGTGCAAAGGCTGTGAGGCAAGGAAGAGATTTCATGAGGGACCAAGAATGAGCATATTGCTCCTGCCCTTAAAGGGATTCAGTGGCATTACCAAAGGGGTATGGTGGGCGTCGAAGAGAGGTTTCTTAAGAGCAGGAAGTTTAGGAGTCATGGGGAGCCCACCAGAGTTTAGGGCTTGGTTAAGGGAACAGTAAGGAGTTCATTTTTGCCTGGAGCAAAGTGGGAGAGAGTCAAAGAGATAGTAAGGGTCATAATGTGAAACATCACAAATGGCAGTCTGATGCATTTGTATTTAATTTGGTAGGAAAAGGAATTTAGCAACCACTTTTGAACAGGAACACAGCAATGCCTCCCTTAGGAGCCGTTGTGTGAGCAAACAAGGTGATGTGGGAGATTTTGTGCACTGCGGTGCGGGGTGCTCAGGGGTGAAGCCAGAGGAAGGTGGGAGTGACTGCAGATCCTCCTGAGAAGGCTGAGGGAGCGCAGTCAGGGCGGAGAGTCCAGCTAGGAGGATGTCTTCCAGGAACTTGGGAGGTTTTGAACCTAGGTGCTTGGGTAGAGTATAGGGTTTGAAGTTGAAAGAACTGAATCTACACCCCAGCTGCACCATCTATTAAGACATTTGGTTTTGAGCAACTTAGCCTCATTGGCTGGTTCTCTGCCAACCAAATGGAGACATTATTAGTACCTATGCTAGTGTAGGTCTCCTGTGAGGACTAAATGAGATGTAGCATTTATAGCCATGGTTCCTAACCTTGTATCAACTCTTTGTAAATGTTAGCATTATCATCGGTGTGGTGGTGGGAGAGAGGTGGGGGGAAAGAGAGAAAGAGAGAGAAAGGAAATTAGGACCTATTCAAAGGTCTATTCAAAAGTCTAAGTTAAAGGTGGTTGTAGGTCACTGGGTCCCAGGGTGGATATCTCTCAGGCACTCAGCAACTGAGGATTTGAAGTTTGGGAAAGAGATCAGAATTGACTATAAAGATCCGGTGTCACCTGCAGAGAGATGATGATGACCTGGGAGTAGATACATTGTCCAGGAAGAGGGTGAAGAAAGAGAAAGCTGAGATGAGGTCGTTGTGGAACCTTGGGGAAGGGGCAGGGAGAAAAGACAGAAGCCTTTGGAAGATCCTGAATGCAAAGACAGCTCTGGAAGGCTGAGGAGTGGAACGGTCTCAGCCTCAGCCCCTTAACTGCACTCCTGTCCTAGGTCTGCGACAGCCTTGGGCGGTACCATGTACCTGTGTGTCCCCTCTGTGACTTCTGCTCCCTGAAGCTGGAGCAGTGCCAGTCAGAGGGTAACCTGCAGCGGCAGCAGTGTGACAACTCCCACAGAACACCCTTCGTGAGCCCCTTCCTCTCATCACAGAGCATGTCCATTGGCATCCAGGTACCTAGCTGGCTGGGCAGCCTGCAGTGGGGGAGGCCTCAGGCTCTAGGCAGATCTGGGTTTCTGGAAGGGAGGCCTACAGGGGAAGCAGAGGTGCGCACTTCTCCCCTGTCTACTGTGCCACAGATGGGGACTATAAAAGCGGGACGCTATTATGGGCTGGATTTTTACGGTGGGCTCCGCATGGACTTCTGGTGTGCCCGGCTAGCCACAAAGGGCTGTGATGATCATCGAGTCACTGGCTGGCTCCAGACTGAGTTCCTCAGCTTCCAGGATGGGGATTTCCCCACCAAGGTCAGAGCCTTTCCCCAAAGCTCAGCCCCACCTCACTTACCCCAGTTTCTTTCAGTTACTTACTCCAGGCAACCCTGGGATGTGGAAGGGGGCTTGGGCTCTAGCTTCTGAGAACCAGTCCTCACTGAACCTGCTGCCTGTCTCCAATAGACCACACACACACACACACACACACACACACACACACACACACACAGAGTAGAACAGGACTGTGTTATCAAAGAAGTCAGAATTGAGAGGGATAGGGGAGCACAGGACTGGATTGCAAGAGGCAGAGGTTCTGGTCCCAGCTTGGCCAGTTATTGCCAAGGGGCTTTGGCCAGGTCACTTCTCAGAGGAGGCCGGGTGTGCTCAGGGTGGTATGGCTGTAGACTGGTC
Organism: Phyllostomus hastatus; assembly: GCF_019186645.2. Taxonomy (NCBI): domain Eukaryota; kingdom Metazoa; phylum Chordata; class Mammalia; order Chiroptera; family Phyllostomidae; genus Phyllostomus; species Phyllostomus hastatus. The sequence goes on along the minus strand of NW_025334039.1, from coordinate 12,935,582 downwards.
AAGTCACTTCTCATTGTAGGCCAAAGTTATACTCATCTCTACAACAAATGACTCAGTGATGCCTGAGAGGCCGCTCCTCGCCCCCGCATCCAGTACTTCCCTACCTCAGTCTGACATTTTCCTTCCCTAACTCCTCCAGTGCTTTCCCTGCTCAGTGGCATCATTGTCACCCCGCTCCCCAAAGTCACCTCCTCTGTGGAACCACCTGTTGTACCTGAGCACCAGTCCCCTCCTGTCTGTGGTTTAACAGGGAAAATCAAGACAAGGAAAAGTAGGGGAGCTAAGAAAGGGCTGGTCACTGAGCGGAGGGGTCCCTGCCCAGATCTTATCTCTGGGCCCCTAGATCTGGAAGGGGTCTCAGAAATCACCTCTGCTGCTCCCCTGAATTTATAGACGGGAGGCAAGTTCCACCGAGGGAAGTGATTCACCCAAGGTCACACATTAGAGATTGTTCTATCCTCCCTCTCACTTACTTATCACCAGAAGGCTCCCTGAGGTAGAACAGGGCGTGAAGGCCCAGTTCTGCACCCTTAGTGCCCCCCTGCCCCTTTCCCCATTTCTCAGCCACTTCTCCAGCAAGCTGAATAGCAGCACAGCCATTTCCTACTCTCTGGCTGGCTCCTTGCTTCTTCCTGACTGAGGGTGGGATGGGAAAGGCAGAGGGGACAAAGGCTTTTTCCTTGGAGGGGGGGGTACCCAGCTGTAAGAGGTCTGGTTCTCAAGGGCCACACCCTTGCCCCTGGTTCTGCCACCTTGGGCACTAATATCTCCCTGCCTGCCTATCCCTGGCTCCTGGTTTAGATTTGTGACACAGACTATGTGCAATACCCGAACTACTGTGCCTTCAAAAGCCAACAGTGTCTGATGAGAAACCGGGAAAAGAAGGTGAGCCCCTCCCCGCGCCCCTCCTCTTCCCATCAGCCCCTCAATCATTCACCTTGGTTGGGTATCTTTTCTGGGCCACACCACCTCCCCTGCTTCAAACAGCAGGGATGTGGAGAGCAGTTTCCTGTTTGCCTCTCAGGGCAGAGGCCTCCCTCTGAGCACTCCCTCTCCTCGCTTTAGAGTAAGCAAGCCCCCCACCCCCCCACCCAACCAAAGGGGGCTGCGGGCAGGGATGCTGCAGATGAGAGGTGAGGGCCCTGAGGACACCACAGGAAGAACCCCAGCTGGGTTGGGAATTAGAGGTTGAGGCTGCAGTGTTGCCTCCCTGCTCTTACTCACCTAGAAGTCTGGGATAAGTCACTTCCTCCCCCGGGCTCAGCCCCTTGATTTCCGAAAGGAGGGGGCTGGGCTACTTGGTGTCTTGCAGCTTGAAAAACCCACATCTGTTTCCTCCTTTCCTCTACTGCCCTGTGCCCATGCCCTCCAGTCTCTGGTTCTCGCGGGACTTTTGACACCTCCCTCCCTACCGCCACACCTCTGGCTCCTTGCTCTGTAACTCAGACTGTGTGCCCCATCCCGGTGTAGGTGTCCCGCATGAGATGTCTGCAGAACGAGAGTTACAGCCTCTTGTCCCCAGCCAAGAGCGAGGAGCTGGTGCTTCGATGGAGCCAGGAGTTTAGCACCTTGACTCTCAGCCACGCTGGATGAGCTGGAGTTCGCCCTGTCTCCACCCCACCTGACCCTTCCACATTTTCCATTACTTTTATACCCCATTTGTCATCAGTTTGCCTCCAGGCTGCCCCTTTTGGGTCTCTTACCTGGTCCCCACTCACGGTTTCCTTGGGTTGGGTCAGCAGTCCCACAGAGGTCTGCGATGGAAACTCCACCCGCTTTAAAGGATGTCTTTGTATAAAGTGTTTATTTTCAACCCATGTGGGCTATTTTCATTATGATCCCATCCTCAGCACTGCCACAGTGCCCCATGGGAATCAACCCTCCACCCCTCCCTCACCCCAGGGCTTATGGATCCTTCTGCAGGTGAGATGATTTCATGGGAATGAGATTATCAGGCAAGCAGCCATCTGCTGGGAGAGGAAACCCTAAAAGATCAGGGATCAGGGAGTTGGATTGAAGAAGGCCTCAGCTGGGGCCGGGGGGTCCTGTAGGCCAGGAGGGTGGATGTGTCTTCATCTCTGAAGCCCTGGGCCCCAGGAGCCCAGCTGTGAGTGTAGGATTGTCCCTCTGGACAGTGAGGTCATGCCCAGGGGCACCAATCCCTGGAAAGAGGGCAGGACTTGCCCTTTATCAAGGAGATGGAAAGAGCTGGGGCCTGGAGCTCGGGAAACCCTTGATTTGACATCCAGTTAAGAGCACATGGCCTGAACGTTGAGGTGATTGTGTCTTGTCAACATACATTGAGATGTGACTTCAGTATTGGCCTTTAATAACCTGGAGTCTCTCAGAGCGTATTCCAGGGACACATATGTTTGGGAAGCTGTACAGTCTCTCTCTATATATATATAGGTTCATGGTGATCAACAACATTAAAAAAAAAAACTTACGGAAAAGTTAAAGCATGCACAAAAATAGAACAGTGTGATGCAACCCCATGCACCACCCTCACCCCGCTTCAGTCATCAGCGCATGGCCAGTCTCTTCCTGGAATGTTCAAGGCCCTGCGAAGTGCTGTAATAGAGAAATCTGTTTCAGCTAACATGTCTCAAACTCCTTTAACCACACTATCTTTTTTCACTTACCGCTCAAACACTTGCTTTTGTGTATTGAGTAAGCACCACAAGTTGATACAGAAGATGAGGGGCTTGGTCCAAGGTTATAGAAAAGCTGTCATCTGAGCTCTCTGTGAGCCCAGTGCCCCCCCCCGCCCGCCCTCCAGCTCACAGCCTAGGGAAGAGACAGAAGCAAGGAGGTAACTGCTGTGATTGGGGGGGGGGGCGGGGGGGGGGAGGCTGTGCACGCTCTGCAGTGAGAGTGGGCCCTGGCATGCAGCGGGGCGCTCGGCAGGGTGAGGTGTAAAGTGAGGAGTGGCAAGAGCAAAATCACCTGAGGGATCTAAAAGAGAGACACTCAGGGGGAACTCGTCAGAAAATGGTGAGGCTAGTGGGTTAGTCATCACTTTAGTGGGTGGGTGTGCCTGTTAAGGTTCCCGGAAACTGGGGAGTGTGTGAGCAGGGGGTGGGGGGAATCATTAGTGGGGCCAGAGTTGGGGCTGGAGTAAGTGCCATTATCTGCCGGGGTTTCTTCTCTGGCTAGTCTGTGAAGACCGCTGAGGGCAACCACTTCCTCCTCTTTCTCCCTGCGCTTGTGGGGTTGGGTGAGTGCAAGGAACTGGAATCTGCTGAGATCTGCCCAGGTGGGTGTGTCCCTACCCGCCCCAGGAGCAGGCCCTTCCAGCCCAGCCCAGAACAGGCAGCAGCAGCCAGCTTGGGGCAGCGGCAGAACTCAACAGGGACACAGGTATGGGGGCACGCGGGTCAGCACCCCTCTTTTGGAAATGAGGGACATGGTGGGAGATGGAGGTGAGGGTGGGCCATGGGCCCTGGAAAATGTTTGTGAATAGTGTGAAAGCTACAAGGGCTGCCCCAGGCAGAAGGACTTGACCAGACAGAGGTCACACCGGGGAAGGCCCCTCTGAAGCTTGAAGCCCCACGCTGGGGCGCCTCGGGAGGCCGTGTGCTCCCCGTCATTCTTTAAGCCCCACTGTCATGCTGAGCCCTGGGCTTCCCAAGGCCACCATGGAGGGTCCCCTGGGGATGATTTCCAACCTTTCCTTAATCTCAGGGAACGCTTAACCCCCCATAGCCACTTGCCCCCCCAGGGCCAGGTCCTCTGCTAGACGACAGTGAACGTGTCTGATGAAACACCGCGAACGGCTCACTGGCACAAATGTGTGCTTATGCGTGTTCTTCCCGGCTAACCAAGGGGTACTTTGATGTGGTCTTTGAGAAACGCCGACCTAACCTAGTGCGTCCATCTACATAAGAGGATCAGACTTAGACAAGGTGATTTCTAACGTCCCTGTGGCTCTGGTGGAATGTGGCTCCTGGGTGACAAGAGGGGGATGACATGTCAGATATTGAGTACAGCGGGGGATATTTGAGGATGGGCAAGGCCTAGTGGTATTTTTGCATCACACCAGTGAGGGCGGCTCCCTACCACCTATGTTGATGGGGGCTTCCCTGAAAGAAGGGGATCTCCTACCTGATTGTACCTCCAGCTGAAATTGTAGCCCTAAGGGGAGATGGAGGTAGGGATTGAGGGGAAAACAGAAACTTATGCCCTCAAGCCTCACTTCTGGGCAGCTCAGAGACACTGGAGTCCAACTCTGTCTGCGTCTGCCACCGGCAGCCCTCCCCACCTTGCTGCCCCAGCGTGTGCTTCAAAATGGAAGCCTTGTGTGCCCAGGCCCACGGGGAGGGAGACAGAGAAAGGGTGAGGGCAGAAGCCGGCGATACACACACAGTGCTGTCAGGGTTCAGGGTGAGGCCAACGAGGTCAAAAGGCTGCAGGAAACTCTCCAAGGCAGGCCTCAGCCGGGCCCCTCAGCAAGGTAAGAGGCATGCAGTCCTCCCCGAGCACAGGGCCAGGACAGCTCTGTCTGAGTGAGTTCTCTGGATGGGAATTTTATTTCCTGTTTTTCCAGCTCGTACACGCAGGGTGAAGGGAACTGTGCGGATGGGGAGGTGTCATCCCCACACTGGGGAGACTAATTATTGAGCTGCAGGCCGCCTTTGCTTTCTCCCTTTTCCCAGGAAAAAAATAAATGGGAGAGATGAGATCAGACTACCTAGGGCGGGAGAAGACATGGCTGCGGATGATGTGGGAAAGGCAGCGGGAGACAAGCTCAGGTAGAGGGTGGGGACTGGAGGAGGAATTTTGGCTGGAGCAAGCAGAGCAGGCCCGTACGACCTGGGATGACCTCTGGGGGCTTGCACCAGAGAGCTACCTCTCTTCGGAAAGAACACAGTCCCTGGAGCAGGATGAGGCCGTCTGCTCACCCGGGGGTCCTCATGCTGTCTCCACACCACCACAGACCCCTCAGCCTCAGCCCCAGCACGAGCTGATGAGCAGGATTCGTGTATATCCCCCAGAACAGCTGTGGGGCAGAGCCTTACACAAAGCCTTCACACTGTGTTAAGCTTCTGCCAGAGGCTCAGCACAGTTCGAATCTGTTTGGGGAGTCTGAATATACGGATATCAGGGGGCCTTTATCATTAGGCCTCCTGTGCGTCCAGGGTGCGCCCTCCTGGCGGGCAGCGGGCGCAGCCTCAGAGGAAGTGGGCTCAGCGCTCGGCCTGGTGGGGACTCCAGAATCTCAAATGAGGTTGTTGAACAACAATAAAGTAATTTATAAAATAAAATAAAATAATAAAATAAAATTAAATTAAAAGTTGCGATCATTCTAGAGCCGATCTCCTGGGGCAAGGAGGATGGGGATATATGAGATTCCCTTTTTTCAAACTTCTGAAAGACGTGAATTACTGAAAAGAGGAGGTGAGGGGAGAGAGCAGGGCATTTGATGGCTGTGTGGAGGGGAAAGGGGAGGAGTTCTAGGAGAGGGTGGCCAAAGGAAAAGATAGACAAAGAGGGGGTATTTCTCTCCCCTTCCTGCCCCTGCTGGTGCCCCAAATCACCCATTTCTTTGTCTCCAGCTCCCATCTGTACTGTCGGTCAGAAGCCAGAAGGGTGGGCACTGCTGGCAGGTTGTACAGAGCAAAGCGAGAAAGTGATCATGAGCTAGCTTCCTGGCTACTTTTACTCTCTCATCCTCACTTCCTGCCTGTGGTAAAAGATTGTCCTGTCCCTGCAGCCAAGAACAGCGCCCAGCCCAGCTCAGAGGGCAATGGGACAGGTCTGAGAGGCTCTAAGGACGTAGGGAACCTAGGCCCAGAGGCTGAAGCACAGGGATGCAGGGAGGAGGAAAGTGGCTGCATGCGCTCTGGTGTGAGCGGTGTGGTGGGCAGGTGATGTGGGATGGCGCAGCCCCTGGTGCCTCTGTGTGCTTGGTGCTTTCTTTGCCCTTAGGGCTGCGTCTGCCCTTCCTCCTGGGGCCGGTAGTCCATGCCTCCATGCATACTTGTGTGTTACAGGGTATGCAGCAACATTGATTGACAGGTGATTAGGGATCTGGTGTGCACATCTCATAGGGTACCTATCTCTACCTCTGTGTGTCCCTGCATGGCCACGCGTGTGGAGTCGGTATGTTTCTGTTACCACCTCTGTGCGTCAAGGTGACTGAGCCTATGCAGGCCTCCGTGTCATGTCCTTCCTTCTCCCTGGTGACATGAAACCCCAGTGTCCATTCTTTCCTGGGGTGGCTGCTGTTTCTTTACTTCCTACGTTTCCTCCTCAAGGCAGGGCTGGGGAGAGGCCAGGCTGCCCCTTCCCAACACCTAGAACCCTCCTTCCATTTCCTGTTTGCCTCCTTTTTGGCAGCTTTTTCCATCTTGCCATCTGGCCTGGCACTCTGCCTATTTGGCTCCACTGACAGGAGCCTCAGGGAACAGCGGATGGGGTGGGGACCGGGGCAGGGGCCTGGCAGCTCCCAGCGCTCAGCTTGGGCTGCTCTGTGTAAGGCTGTCAGAAAGGGATGACTCTTTGACAAATAGGCGCCACTATAAAGAAACCCAAGGACTTTCTTTTGGAATGAGAGCATTGCCATCTGCTTTTTGAAAAGATTCCTAACTTTACCTTCAAGTAACAGCTCATGTAATACATTTTGGTCTGTTTAACATTGTAACTTGGTCAACTGAAAGACTTGAAATTCTCGGAAAATGATTGTTCATTCATTCAATGTCTAGTATGTGCCCCCTAGTTGTAACGTGTATTGATTTTCCAAGTAATAGTTAAGAAAGATAAAGTGTTACTGTAATTATAGTGTGAACTGTTCATGAAATTTTAATGCAGGCTGTTTCCAAATAGGCCTTTTTAAGGTACATGATCTTTTACTAAGTGAGTTATACATATGGATGAGATAGTCAGAAATGTGATAAGAACTGGTTAGTTGTTGTTTTCCAGTATCACTTGCCCTGGGGGGGAGGTGATGGACTTATGGTGAGAAGCCCTGTGGAGGCGCACAGAGGGCCGGGGAAGGAGGCCTCCTGCTGACAGACACGCGTGGTGGGGAGCAGAACCCCCAGCTCTCGTGCAAGCCTCAGATGACTGCAGCCACACGAGACTGCAGCCCAGCAGAGTCATTCCCAGATTCCTGCCACTGGGAAACTGTGGAGATGCTTATTGTTTTAAGCTGCTAAATTGTGAGGTATTTTTTATGCAGCAATATGTAACTAATACATATTTCAATCTTTGAAGCATAAAATAAATAGGTAAAAAAATTACCTGTTCTACAAAATATTGAAAAGCACCCTGCCCACAACCTGTGAACCCACCACCTGCTATGCCAAGGTTGTGGGTTTGATCTCCAGTCAGGGTACATATAAGAAGCAACCAATGCATTAAAATTAAAAAAAGCAAGCAAGCAAACAAAGAAGAAGTGGTTAGTTGTAAAAAAAAACACAAAACGAAATGTGGTTAGCTGACTAGATTGATATGAAATGTTACAGCAGAATTACAGACTGGATAAACAAGGGGAGGGGGCAGATATCCTGCCTGGCAGCCAGTGAATACCACAGGGCCTGCTAAGCAGAGAGACTGAAGTGTGTGTGAGCTTGGGAAGGGAAGCAGTGAGAGATGTGGTCCTCACCCCAGGATCCTCCCACCTAGTCGGGGAAATGGAACAAATAGACATAAAACAACCTGAGGAGTGTGAGGCAGCAAGCTAAGTGCTTACGTAGTTAAGGTAAGCGGCACTTCTGAGGAGGGGCGTAGTTGTGTGTGTGGGAGAGAGATGAGCCCGTGTTGCTGGTGTCTGAAGTGGGAGGAAGAAGTGAATTATTAAAAAGCATATGTTTCAATTAGACAAATGAGGAAGTAAAATGATTTACCTGTTAGTACGGGTTTCATACAAGTACCTATAAAAGATCAGGGGCTCTGTGCAGTGTCCGTCCTCATCTCCAGCCATCCGCTCTTCCTGGAAGTAGCACCAGACAGCTCGGATGTTGGAGCCAGGAGGTCCTGGGTTTGAATCCTGACTTCACTCCTCCCTGACCGAGCTCTTGAGTAGTCTTCTTTCCTGTAAAAATGAGCATAAACACTGACCTCAAAGGGCCATTGGGAGGATTAAAGATTATGCATATAAAATACCCTGGGATATGGCGAACAATCAGTAAATAACAGCTATTTCACTCAACATTTATTGCCACTGACGTAGATGCTGGTGATACAAAGATGAATAAGTCACAGTCCACAGCCTCTCCCACAGTCTAGTGGGAGGTGCAGATGAAGAACAGCTAATTACAATACAGGTGGGAACAGCTATGATAAACCTTCGCACCAAGTAGGAGCGCCAGTGAGGGGACCACATCTGCACTGTAGGGAGGGAGGGAGGAAGTCAGAGAAGGCTTCACATAGCCCTAAGAGGTGAGTGAGTTTGCCAGCTGGAGAACGAGAAGAAGTTCTTTCCAATTTGAGGAAACAGCAGGTGCAAAGGCAGAGTCCTGAGAACATAAGGTATGTGCAAAATTATTATTTTGATGTAACTGGAGCAAAGGAGCATGGGAAGTGAGACCAAAAACCAGGAAAAGAGGTTGGTTTTATTTGCTTTTCAGCATGGTTAAACCCCATTTAGTGTTACTTTCACTGCTGAATTTGGTATTTTGCAGAGTAAGTGTTTCTTTGTCCCCTTTAACTGTTCTACCTCTTACAAGTCTTAAACTGCTGATAGTCATGGTTGGAGGGAGAACAAATGAACAAAAAACCCACAAGAAAACTTGTTACAGCCAGGCTTACCACTTGGTTCCATGTAAGAATTCAAGCAGTTTCTTTTGAATGGAAGAAGTCCGATGTCTTAGGAAAATTGCTCTGGACAACTTTGTCTCTGGACAACTTTGCTCCCTGAGGTGGCGTGGGTGTCACAACAGCAAACAGGTAGAAAAACCCAAGCAACCAATGACAGAGAAATGGAAAAACGAAACGTGATATACAAGTATATGTTATTCAGCCATAAAAAAATGACTGCTGTTTGATACATGCTATGCCATGGATGGACTTTGAAAGCTTTATGCTAAGGGAAATCAGCCAGATACAAAGGGACAGATACTACATGACTCCACCCATATGAGGCATCTGGAATGGGTAAATTCATAGAGACAGAAAGTAGAATAGAGGTTACCAATGGCTGGTGGGCGGGGGTGGTGGTAGAATGCAGTTACTGTTTCATGGGTATGAAGTTGTTGTTTAGGGTGGTGAAAAAAGTTCTGGAAATAGTGGTGGCAGCTACACAACATTGTGAATGTACTTAATGCCACAGTACATTTCAAGATGGTTGTTACTATGGTAAATATTAAGTTAGGTATATTTCACCACATATGCACAAAATAAATGGCACCTGGGTAGCTCCTGTAGCCTCGTGGCTTTAAGGAAGGTGGGATCCTGAGACCATGTCCTGTCGTCTGGCTCCTCTACCTCTCAGCCATTCCCTCTCCCTGTCTGCCAGCTGCTGCCCGAGGACTGCAGCTACGGCAGCCAGCTCTCTCCAGAAGCCTCATCAGCGCCCCTGGCACTTTCTCACCTGACGGCCTTGCTCTCTTGGCTTAAGGTCCCCTTGGAACCTTCACCACCAAACCACCATCTCCCTTCTATCACAGAACCCCATCTGGGAAGTTCCCTAGTAGCTCCACCCACAGGTTGTTCACCCTGGTAGAACTCTGCTGCTTGTTTGATCAGCCCAGGAGAGCCCTGTTACATTATCATCCCTACGTTACAGCTGTGGAAACTTCGAGGTCAAACAAGCAAGGTGACCTCAGGGCACTTGGAGTACAAACCCGGCTCACACAGGAGCAACAGTGGATGTGATGAGCAAGGCTGGGATGTTGTACTGTCATTGGAGGTTGAACTTCATTCTTAGGTAATGGGGAGTCAGCAGAGAGCCTGTTCTAGGGGAGGTACTGTATCGCCCTTGTCACCACCTGACGTAACATCTTCTTATTTGTTGTACTTTATTTCCTGTCACCCTCCAGTGGAACGAAAGTAGGTGGCGACAAGGCCTTTGTTCTGTTCATTGCTGTGAACATACCCGTGAAAGGCCAAACACTTTCTGTATATCACGTCATTTAACCTAAAAACCTCATGAAGGAACCCCCTTCTTCTTCCACCCCTCCCCCTGATAAGGAAAATGAAGTTCAGAGCGATAAGTCACTCTTCTGTGGACAAAATCTAGGCAAATCGGCAAAGCCAGGATTTAAACCCAAGCAGTCTGGCACGGTGCTCTACAGCCTTGCTGCAGAAAGCTACTCTGGCCAAATGAAAGGTGGGGGAAAGACTTGAGACTGAGAAAAGACTCAAGAGGCCAGCAGGTTTGGCTAGATAAGCATTTGTGTCTTAGGCCTTGCCCTTGCATAACTTTGACTTTGGGCTTACCTTCCTATTTCAGGTCTGCAGATAATGAAGCTCTGACCAAAGGCATCCACCTCCCTGGCAGCCATCTGCCCTGCAGCCGTAGCTCACATTCTCATGACCTGCCTCTGCTCACTTTGGGACTGTCTCTGTGCAGCCTCCAGGGCCCCTGTTCTGGAGATAAATGTGATGCCAGGACCCTGATGTGCTCTATGATGCCCCGAGCCTAGCTCCTCAGCACACTTAGGCACGATGTTGGCCAACTCCTTCACCAACACTTCCACCAACAGCTCTGAGCCCAGCCCGTGCCCTGACTACCGGAACACCCACCGCCTGCACATGGTGGTCTACAGCCTAGTTCTGGCCACAGGGCTCCCGCTCAACGCGCTGGCCCTCTGGGTCTTCTTGCGTGCCCTGCGCGTGCACTCAGTGGTGAGCGTGTACATGTGCAACCTGGCGGCCAGTGACCTGCTCTTCACCCTATCGTTGCCAGTGCGCCTCTCCTACTATGCGCTGCACCACTGGCCCTTCCCGGACCTCTTGTGCCAGATTGCAGGCGCCATCTTCCAGATGAACATGTATGGCAGCTGTATCTTCCTGACCCTCATCAACATTGACCGCTACGCTGCTGTCGTGCACCCGCTGCGGCTGCGCCACCTGCGGCGGCCCCGCGTGGCCCGCCTACTGTGTCTGGGCGTGTGGGTACTCATCCTGGTGTTCGCAGTGCCCACTGTGCTCGTGCACAAGCCTTCGCCCTGCAGCTCCAAAGGCCTGCATGTGCGCCTGTGCTTTGAGAGCTTCAGTGAAAAGCTGTGGAAGGGGGGGCTGCTACCGCTTGTGCTGCTGGCGGAAGCGCTGGGTTTCCTCCTGCCGCTGGTGGCCGTGATCTATTCATCCAGCAGGGTCTTTTGGACCTTGGCGAGGCCCGACGCCACGCAGAGCCTGCGGCGGCGGAAGACCGTGCACCTCCTGCTGGCCAACCTGGTCATCTTCCTGCTGTGCTTCGTGCCCTACAACACCACGCTAGCCGTCTACGGGCTGCTGCGCAGCGACCTGGTGGGGGGCAGTCAGGCGGCCCGTGAGAAAGTGCGCGGCGTGCTGATGGTGATGGTGCTTCTGGCTGGCGCCAACTGTGTTCTGGACCCGCTGGTGTACTACTTCAGTGCCGAGGGTTTCCGCAACACCCTGCGCGGCCTGGGCACTCCTTTCCGGCCCAGCACCTCGGCCACCAATGGAATTGGAGGAACGTCTGCCCAACGGCCCTCTGAGGCTCCCAACACCACGAGGCCTGCTGCCGCCAGCCAAGGACTGCTCGAGCATTCCAATCCTCGGACGCCCTTCACCCAGTGTGCTGAGGATTCTGTCCTCTGAACACCAAAGGGCCCTAGCGCGGTCACATCCATCTCCATCCCCTCGCGCTTCTCACACTCGGAAGACTTGCAGGGTGCACATACTTGCATGGTACATACATGAGGGAGGTGGATCAGACACTTGGATTTCTGCATAGCAACTTCAGCTCATAAATGCAGGAGCAAAGTGTGGGAACAATGGGACACAAGGAAGGAAGAGTGCTGGTGGAAGTGTCTTTAAATTGGTGGTGATGGTGAGCGTAGGAAAGACCTCTTTTCCAGTTCCTAGGAAGTGATGCTGTGAGCCTGCCAACACAGACAGAGGCAGATGACTGGGTGAAGTGCCCTTGGTGGGACTTGAAACACTGCCCAGAGCTGGTGGATGGAGCAGAAAGCGGGTGTCCTGGATTTAGACTGACCACAGCAGTTTTATGGCCATAGATGCCATCCACATTTCATTTCCACCTCTGCTTCCCCTGCCTGGCACGGAGGCCATAATACGAGAGTGTATTTATTGCATGTGGACAGAACTGGTCTCCTTTTTGTTTAGAGAATTGTAACAAATTAGACCTGACCCCCAGCATGGGGTGGTTGGGGGCAGGACAAAACAGTGAGAAGGTTTTTTTCCTCCAAAATCTTCGTCTCTCTTCCCCTTTCTAAGTCTTATCCTTAAACTTTACCCCCTTCTAAGACCTCCTCCAGTCTAGGTCCTAAGTCTCCCCTCCCCACCCCCCACCCCTGCTTCATCTACAATAAGGAAACAATTGCTTGTACTAACGTGGCAGTTCTCAAACTTTTTGGTCTCAGACCCTTTTAAACTCTTAAAAACTGAGGATTCCAAAGAGCTTTTGCTTATACTTTACCACATTAGAAATCAGATACTCACCATATTAGAAATTAAAATGAAGCTTTTACAACAAATTCATAAGCACACATTTCATTAGCTGTGAGCGCAATGATATCATCACAGTTCATGAAGCCTCTGGAAAATCCCACTGTGTGAGAGAACGGGAGTGCAAAGAACAAATGACTGGTGCAGTCCCACTGCTGTCCTTGTCGGCTTCAGAACTCGTCAAACCCTGTACTCATCGCATCGTGACGAGAAACGAAAATGCTTCCGCACGCAGCACTTGCTCGGGACTCGTCGGTTTCGGCACTCTCACTGAGTTTCAGAAGGAATTACTGACGAGTACCAAGGTACCATTGCATTATGAAAATAGTTTTGACCTCGTGGATTCCTCAAAGAGTTGGTCCCCAGATCACACTTTGAGAACCATATGTATACTAGAGTAATACAGTGTTAGAGCTCATGGGTAGCTTGTTCTTAGGGCATTATGTGTACATCATATTTTATGGGGGAGAGCAATGCTCACCAAATCAATTGCTAATTGTATTCCTTAAGGCTTGGGGTTTGAGGGGGGTGGTGGGGGACAGCAGGAGCTGCATGAGGAAAGGAACACTACTGCCTTGGGCTTCCTGGAGCAGCAGCCCTAAGGTGGGGGTGGAACTAATTATGCAAACACTCAAGAGGAGGGGTGGAGCTTCTCCTGGGAGGGAAGAGGGACTGTGCCACAGGTGGAAAAGAAGAGTTCGCAGGGCAGTCAGAGTGCCATGGGAGCACAGGAATAGGTGGCTGGTCTTAGCAAGCTGGAGGCAAGGGAAATGGAAGACTGGTTTAATGAGCCATATACTGCTTTCTTTCCTCTGTTTTTTCCCCTTAAGATTTTATTTATATAGCCCTGTCTGGTGTGGCTCAGTGGATTGAGTGCAGGCCTGTGAACCAAAGGGCTGCCCATCAGTTCCATTCCCAGTCAGGGCACATGTCTGGGTTGTGGGCCAGGTCCCCAGTTAGGGGTGTGCAAGAGGCAACCACACATTGATGTTTCTCTCCCTCTCTCTCTCCCTCCCTTCCCGCCTCTCTAAAAATAAATAAATAATCTTTCAGAGAGGTGGGAAGGGAGGGAGAGAGAGAAGGTGAGAAACATTGATGTGAGAGAGAAATATCAACTGGTTGCCTCTTGTACATGCCCCAAAGGGGGACCAAAACTGCAACCCAGGCAGGTGCCCTGACGGGGAATCGCACTGGTGACCTTTCGCTTTGGGGGACAATGCCCAACCAACTGAGTCACACCGGTCAGGGCCCTCTTTATTTATTTATTTATTTATTTTTTAATAAGAGAAAGTTTATCTAGAGAGTCACAGAGGTGGAAGAAAGGGGCTCAGGAAACAAATCACAGAGGCGAAGGAAGGAGCCCTTGGAGCTTAGGAGAGAGGAAGGTAGAGGTAACACTCCTGGGGCGGCAGGGGGGAAAAGAGGGGGAGGGGAGGGGGGCAGGTGTGTTCCCGGGACGGAGAGTGCCTGTTTTGTTCCCTCTTTACAGGAGTTGGGAGCAGGGAGGGGTTGCAGAGTTGGCACTATGACATCTTGAGGCCCTGACATCAGTGAGGGAGTTATTGCCATTAACGTATCTTGTACGCATTTCCGTGCCTGTCCCTCTCAATGCTGTATGCTTGTGTGTGTGCGTGTGCACACACACGGCAGCGTCGGGGTTCTGTGTGTATCTCCATTTCGGTTTGGAGTAAGCCTTTTGTGTGTCTTTATGTCACCTGTCCAGATGGTGATTTACAGGGATAAAATGACCCCTGGTGGCCAAAGCGGAGAACTGACCCAGATTCCTCAGAGACAGCCTTGAAGTGTGGGCCTTCCACCACCTGGCTGGAGGTTAGAGTCCCGGACTAGGCCCTTAGCTCCTGCTGCTCTAGAAGAGGCCTGATGGTTATCACCTGCTCCATCTTGCTTCATCCTTAGAATTCAGGACCCATGCCCTTCTAACCCTGGGAGCGCCAAGCATAGCTTAGTCCAAAGTCTCAGCACATTGCCCTATCCAAACAGAACTGAACACAATTTTAAAAAATTGCTTGACTATTTTTATATGCTGATACGTGAATGAATTCCAAAGTAATTAAAATTCATGCAGCAAGTATCCTCTACATACCATATGATTTACTTATTCGTTATAGTTTATTGTGTCTTGTCTGCCAACCTAGGTAGAATGGAAGCTCCCTGCGGGCAGGGATTTGGGGTTGGTTCTCTGATGTACCCCTGGCATCTAGAATGGCGCTTAGCACAAAACAGTGCTCAATAAATATTTGTTGAATGATGAGTTGGGTCTTCCTACGAAGTAGTTTACTATCTAATGGGGACCAAAGAACAAATCAATAGTAATTACCATTTAAGACAGAGGATGCAAGGATGCAGGGTAAGGTGTTGGCAGTTCATTTAGTGAGCAATGAGAAGCTCCTGAAGGTTTTTTTTAAATTAAATTTTTATTCATTGATTGATTTTTAGAGAGAGAGGAAGGGAAAGAGAGAGAAACATCGACCTGTAGCTCCACCTACCCAGACTCATTGGTTGATTCTCGTATGTACCCCAACTGGGGATTGAACCCTCAACCTTGGCATATTGGGACAATGTTCTAGCCAACTGAGCCACCTGGCCAGGGTCCCTGCAGGTTCTTGAGTGAGGTTTTGCTCACCCTGACATACTGTGTGGGATAAACCATAGGAAGTCAGGTGGAGAGAGTCTAAGACGAAAGGAAGACTGGTCAAGGAGCTATTAAAATAGTCCAGGCACAGCGTGATCATGGCCTGTGGAGGTGGATGTAGATGGGTTGTCTCCAATGGGAAATCTCTGGTATTTAAGTTCAGGTGGACTGTGTCTGCACATTCAGTACACCTGCCCCTAGAATTCCCATCACAGGAAGAGAGAGGCAAAAATAGGTTAAGGAGATGTGGCAGGCAGAGGAGGAATGACCAGAACCTGTCAAGTAACAGGCTGGGGAAGTTTAAGAAAACCTGTAGCCGCTGCTGTTATCACAGGATTCCCCAGTTACTGAGTGGGCTGTATGATGGAGACGAGACGTCAGGAACTCAAAGTCCATGTCCTCGAGTTACCCCAATTGAGGTTTAGAAAAATCCAAAGGAGGAAAATGAGAAAATCTTAAATGGAGGGAGAAGAGCACTAGCAAGTTTTTAAAATGCACTCTGGCCATGGCTGGTGTGGCTCAGTGGATTGAGTGCTGGCCTGCAAACTGGAAAATCACAGGTTCAATTCCCAGTCAGGGCACACACCTGGGTTGTGGGCCAGGTCCCCAGTTGGGGGTGTGTGTGAGAGGCAACTGATCGATGTTTCTGTCATACATGTTTCTATCCCTCTTTCTCCCTCCCTCCCATTCTCTCTGAAAATAAAAAGTCTTAAAAATAAAATAAAATACACTTTGTATAGGATCTCAAGGAGGAGCTGCTCTTCATGAAGAACCTTGAGGAGGAAGTAAAGGATCTACAAAACCAGACTGCCAACTCTGGGTTGATAGTGGAGTTGGATGCCCCCAAATCTCAGGAACCTCAGCAAGATCACTGCAGACATCTGGGCCCAGAATGAAGACTGACTGGCTTGGGAGAACTGATAGGATCTAGACAAGTACTGGTCTCAGCAGACTGAGGAGAGCACCACAGTGGTCACATCACAGACCACTAAGATGGGAGCTGCTGAGATGACACTCACAGAACTGAGACGTATGGTCCAGTCCCTCCAGATCAACCTGGACTTGGTGAGAAAGGCCAGTTTGGAGAGCAGCCTGAGGGAGGTGGAGCCGCACTATACCATGCAGAGGGAACAGCTCATCGGGCTCCTGCTGCACCTGGAGTCAGCGCTGGCCCAGACCTGGGCAGAAGGGCAGTGCCAAGCCCAAGAGTACCAGGCCCTGCTGAACATCAACGTCAAAATGGAGGCTGAGATCCCCACCTACTGTGGCCTGCTGGAGGAAGGGGAGGACTTCAATCTTGGTGATGCCCTGGACAACAGCCAATCCATCCAAAAGACCACCACCTGCAGGACTGTGGATGGCAAAGTGGTGTCTGAGGTCAACGACAGCCAAGTTCTGAGGTGTTAAGGCAGCAGAAGTGGCACAACCCTTGAGCAGGAGGCCAATAAAAAGTTCAGAGATCAAAATAAAATATAATAAAAATACTTTCTGTATGCTTGGATCTCAATCTAGTGCTTAGAACACATTATCTTATTAAAATAACTCCATAAGTTAGGAATGATTATTACCCTATTTCATAGATGAAACAGCCTGGAGAAGCTGAGGTCCTCAGGCTACACAACCAGTGAGTGGTGTGGTACCCCTTTGGCTCCTAGAAATCTCCTGGATCTCCCCTTCCTGGTACTTCCCATCTTCCCATCCCTGCCTCTGTGACATCCACCCTTCTCTCCTCTCTTTTCTTCTTCCTTCCCCATGTAAGTCACCTCTCTCAAATGCCCCTCTCACCTTGGATCTGTTCTCCCATCTCTGTCCCCTTTTCCAGTTCTTCCCCCAGTTTTTGCTCTAACCCACTCAGCCTACAGCACCCCATCCCTTCCCTTTCCATTTGCCTCAAGCCCTGGTGCAGAATGTCCTGTGGCTGGGGCATCCATCGCAGGATAGCTCAGCCTTTGTGCAGCTGGCTGTGGCTCCCCTACCCCAGTGAGGATGTGCCCAGCATCTCCAAGGCGCAGCACTCTTGACTGTCCACCAACTAAACGGAAGAGGAGACCTCCCCTGGGTTCTCCACAAAGTCTGTCTCCTCTGTAGGATGGTCCTGCCATGCCCAGAGTAGTCAAGGAAGTCACAATCGTTGGTCTTAAAGTCAAGTCAGGAGAACCAGGGCATAAATAAGGGACCCCAAAGGGGCAGAGATGCTTTTCTCTCGGCACTGAAGCATCCTGAGGGAAGTCCTTGCAGGTCCCTACCTGGGGTTCTGTGGAAGAAATGGGGAGGGGAGGTTAATCTCACACCAGGCCTCCCTTTTTCTTTCTTTCAGGAGACCCTGGTGACAAAGGAGGCTGGGTAACTAACTCTCAGCCTGCTGAAAGCATCCAGGGGCACACTGAAAGCATTAAGAAGTGAAGTTCCTCACATGGGTCTTGGAGAACCCCAAAGGCTCTCTGAACTTTGGCATCAGACAAACCCAGGCATTCATTTCAGGCCTGACACTTCTCAGCACTGTGACCTTAGCAATTACTTAACCTCTGAACCTCTGTTTTCTCCTCTGTGAAATGGAGAGCATGATACCCACTTCTGGGTTGCTGTGAGGGTCAATGGGCTCACCTCATTTGAAAGCACCTGAGAGGCATCTGCAAAGGGGAGCTCTTTCCCACAAGAATGTGAGGAGGAAGTGCCATTGGCAAAGTCTGTTTGTGATGCCCAAGCCGAGGGCTTCTGGAAGACAACAGGGGAGCCAGGTGAATCCTCACCCAGGCAGAACTCTGCTAGCAAGGGAGGGCCAGAGGATGGGTGAGCAAGGCAGGCCAGGCGAGTTTCCATAGTACTAGGTCAAGTCGACAGTTTTCAGGGGCAGTGACTGGCTTGTTGCCCTCTGGGGGCACTCTCTCCCCACTGGACCCAAGTCCACCCACGGACAGAAGAGTGGGTGGAAAGCGCCTGAAAGGGAGAGGAGAGGGGGCATGGGATGAAACATCAAGCAAAGGAGAAAGGCAAGAGAGGAGGCAGGAGGGGAAGTCAGGGCCCAGGCAGGCACAGGGTGGGGCCCGGAGAGGGGCCCAGGGCAGGAGGGCGGGAGAGAGCCCGGGAGGCTGAGCGCCGAAGAGGGAGGAGGGAGGGACAGGGAGGCAGACTGGCGGCGCTGACACAGCCTCGATATGTGGAACGGGCTGGGGTTTGGCCCACAGGTCAGGCGTCTGGCAATATTATGGGATGGAGAGGCCTTAGGAGACAGGGAGAGTATTATGGGCTGGAACAGCCTTAGGAGACTGGGGAGTATTATGGGCTGGTGAGGCCCGGCTCCAACTGGAGGCGGGAGGAAGGGGTGCGGGGCGGGAAGGGGGTGGTGGTGGTGGAAGGGAATATTATGGGCTGGAGGCCTCCTGCGACCAGAGGCAAGAGTATTATGGGCTGGCAAGGCCTTCGGTGGCCAGAGGGGGGAGCTGCGGGGGATGGCACCGGCTGCATGTGACTGAGGGGGGGCCAAGTTGGGGGGGTGGCGAGTGGGGGTGGGGAAGCATATTATGGGATAGCTCTTTGTACCTACTGCGGGGACTGCTTCTCCAGAAGATATTATGGGATGTTGTGTGTGGGAGGGGGAGTGGGCCTGGGGGGATTATTATGGGATGGTGGTGCAGAATGGGGAGGGCCTGAGAAGCTCTTCTCCACCCCCCCCACAGCCCCTTACTCTCTTGCCATCTTCTCTAAGGTCTGCTTTCTCTCTCAAATGACCCAAGAGGAACACCTGAAATCCATCCCCCCCACACACACTTTGGGCACTTCAACCCATCCTAGACATCTCCCCTAACTAGCAGCCACCTCCGGGGACCTGAGGGGAAAAGGCAGCCCCTGGGGATGGGGAGAAAGCCCCAAAGCAGGGTTGTGATGGCCAGTGGACCACACCTTTCACCTCCGCGGGGTCCCCGTGTCTTATTTCCTTGGACCACTCTCCTTCCCCTTCTCCCTCCGTTCCCCAAAATGGGGGCCCTAGGTCCCCCTCCCCTCCCCCCTCCCCTCTATTTCCTCTTCTGCTCCCTCCACAGCCTTAACCAGTAAAACAGGCGGCCAGCTATTATGGGATGGCTGCTCCCAGCAGCTCTGCAAGGAGGGGGCGGTCACCGCGGAATGTCTTTTGTGGGTGGCTATTATGGGATGGCCGCCTCTCTTTTTTGGGGGGGTGGGGGCTAGCAAGGAGAAGGATTATTATGGGATGTGTCCTGCACAGCTGGGTGGGGCTGTCCTGGGTAGGTGAAGCTCTGGGGAGGGGGGGAGGGGGAAGGAAAGGAAGGAAGAGGGCAGGAGCTGGGGAGGGTGGATGAGCCGGGGAGCCAGACCTGAGGCCTGGCAAGAGTAACTGGCTGGAGAGGTTCTTTGGTGACAGCTGTTTGAAGGGGCCCCTGGGGCAGACTAGAGCTAACCAACTCTGAACCCTGGACACCTGGGTCCTTGTAGCTCATGAAGCTTGTGAGGTTGCTGAGCCCTGGGCCTGCAAGTGCTGCCCTGACAGTGAGAACGCCTGGGTTCCAACTCTATGGCACACCAAAGGGAGCAGTGCTCCTGGGTGACCACCATATCCAGGTACTCCTCTCCCTCTTTGCCTTCCTGGATTTGACCCTTGGAACCATAGCCGAGGTAGGGGGCTGATGCCATCGTACAGTCACATGCAGGGACTAGAGGCTGGGTGGGTCCTGAAGGACAAATGCCTAGCCCATCACTCCCCTCCACCGCCCACCCCCAAACGTGCAGGACAGGCATCCTGTCTAGCCATCAGAATGCACTGTCACTGTGGCTTTTTTTCCCTATGTTGTCTTCCCAAATCCCTTTTTCCAACAGAGGAGGAGAGCACTGGTCCCTTAGATCTCTTATAAGCAGAGTTTCTAGGGCTCACCAGAGCAGAGATGTAGGGGGAGGAACTACGTACACAGCGTATGCCCAAAACTCCATGGACAATGACTCTTGAGTGTTATTCGAGGTTCTTCTGTACCATGGATGGAAACAGAACTCTAAGGTAACTGGCTAGAGAGGCTGTCCCCCTGGATGCATTAATCAGGAGATTATCCCACCCCTTAGTCCCTGTGGGCCAATCATGCTAGTGGTTTATTTATAATTTATCTGGGAGGGTAGCTTGGAGCCAGGGTAGGGAGGGGGAGCATACATGCACAAAGACCACAAAAGCAACATAGAACACACACACACATCCTAGCCCTCACTGGACTTTCACCTACAGGCGGGGAGTCAGAGGAGCAAGAGGGTGCATGGGTAGAATCTGCAGAGATGGGAACCTGTGCAAAAAGTACCAGTGTTTTTCACCACAAGCAAGAGGCTGTGACCACCCAGTTATAAAACTCTCTTCTTGGTTTATATTAGCAATCACTGTACTAATATGGTATATAGAGTAGAAGAAAAGGGGCAGACGGAGATTTACGGAAGGGAATTTGAGGCCCAGAGGCAGACTAGATCCCCTGGAGAAATGGGAAGAGAGGAGGACATAATAGGTATCTGGCAGCTCTATATAGGAAGGAGAAACTTCTTGAAAAGAGGTATGACCACAGTATGATATCTTAAAAAACTGCCTCCTTTTCTCCAGGTGAGGAGCACAAGGCTCTTTCATAGTACTCAGAATAAGCATGGGGGAAGGTTTGCACAAATGAACCGGGCCCCATCTTGAAGTTAAGAGGATTTAATGATGAAGACCATGGCAGCCTTGTGGAACAGGGGAAACAACCTGCGTGTCACAATGGATGTGGCAAAAAGGTGGACCAGGGAGTTAAGCCGGGCAGGAGACAGTGGAAAGACTTGTCAGCATCACAATACTCAGCTTAGAAGCAAAGGGATAGTGATTTCCAGAAGCAAGTCTTGTGTCTTCTGAACTCCTCTCCTTGCCAGTTCTCCAGTCTTATGGCTCCCAGAGGAGAGGCGAGTCATTGGGCCAGGCCCTTTCTCTAGGGAAGTGAGATCAAAAGGGCAATGCAGAGACGGTAAGAGGTTCATCCCACCCACTCACTTCTGGTCAGGAAGGGCCCCTCCTAGGGGAAAGTTCCAGTTTCGCTTCAACCTGTCCCACTGCCATAGGTCTTGGACTTGTGTGAAAAAGGCACAAGAGAACAGATGAAGACATTACCTCTGGCTTGGGGTTGGGGTTGGAGGGCAGCAAGGTGACAGTGCTGGGACATTGGTTTTCACTCAGGCCCTGGTTCTATAGGGGTCAGGAAAAGTGGGAAAAAGTGACAGCTTTATGGGCTCAGGTTCTCTGAGGGCCAAAGGATTTTAGGATTGGGTTCTCCAGCTTTCTCAGCCTGGGTCCCCAAGGTGGCTGCAGGGTAAGGCACAACTAGGGAAGGGTATGGATATGTTGGGAGACTATCTTGTGACATAATGGACTGAAGAAGGCATCCCGGAACGTTGACTTGCATGTGTGGAGGGGAAGACGGTGAAGATTATACAACAAAGGTTTTTTTGGTTGGTGGGAAATGGGGCCTGAATGGGGTGAGCATGGGGCATTTGGAAGCATTATAAAACTTCAGAATACAAAATGAGAAAGAGGCTGAAAAATAGGAGACATTGAGGGTGAGCAGAACTTGGTGTTCAAGAATGAGGATAACAATCCTGGCATGTTGACGAGTCACTCAAGCAGGAAGCATATGATGATATTATAGAATTTGAGTATTAGAAATGCTGGATGGGTAAACATTGCTTTTCAATCAAAATCCCTTAGTATGTAGGGAACAGATAAATTACCTTGACATCGATCCATTTTGGAATACCTTCTAGCTTCTAGGAGGACCACCGAGGACTTCTACTGGGATGTGATCTCGCCTGAGGCCAGCTGAGATTTGTTTTATTCCCTGTAACAGGAAATTGGGAACTAGCACTCAATTGTTCTCCCTTGATATCTGATATTCTATCTGGTCTTGTAGTTTATTTAGTTGTTTATGCTTCTTGGAAGGAGGTACCTATGATCCTTGCATTTCTCATGGTTCCCAGCTCTCTGCCTTGCTAGGTACTCTGTTAACATCTGTTAAATGAACTGGTAGCAATTAGTAGAGGAAGAGTTAGGTATAGGCTCTTGGTGTATATGTAGCAGGATACCCAGTTCACCTCATGATGGGATGTTCATCCATGGGAGTGGCCCAGGGGTGTTGATGAACAGAACACCTGGCCTGGGAAGGTGGGTTAGGGTGGGGAGAGTGCTGCTGGAATGTTGAGAAATAGTCTTTAGATGGGAGTTTGTACTTATTGTGGGATGCTGGCAGGGGTGGGGTGCATGGATTAACTTTATGAATATAGTTTATCTGGCCAGCATGGTATTTGGTTGGTCTTACTCAAAATTTAGGACTTAGAGGTAAGTGTCTGGAGATAATCTGGATTTTGGTGGCCTTGGGTGGGGCCCTAGGTTGACTCTAAGTTTCTGAGTGTCTGGAAATGATGGGATGAGCAAAACTAGGTTCTGTCCCAGACATCAAGAGGCTTTATTTATGCCAGGGTATTGCTTTGGCCCAGAAAGGGATGAAGTGTGTACAAGTTGAGTTGGGGACAAGGCAGTGTGGGTAGCCTACTTTACCCTGGCTGCGCTAAGTGGTAGAATATACTGACAGCATCTGGAGATGGGGGAGGTATGAGTATGAATATTATGGGATGCTGGATGGAAAAGTATAGGGGTGGTGGAGTGGAAATGAAGCATTATGGGATGTGCCGCATCATGGGTTGTGCTGGGAATATTATGGTATGTTTGATTGACCATGGGCTCCTTGCAGTTATTATGTGTTGGGGTGGGGGAGTAAAAATTATGGGATATATTTCCAGTGCTAAAGGAGATTCGATGTCCATCTGCACGGTGACAGTAGGGCTGCTGATCATTATGGGATATCTATTGACAGGATAGGGGTGATTATTATGGGCTATGGAGCTGGAGCGAGTGTGTAAGGTTGAATGTGGTGGTGCAAGGATCTAGACCCTGGCCTGCAGGGGATGAGGGCAGCTCCAGGGGGTTGGTTATTATGGGATGTCAGTATAGAAAGTGGGAGAGTGATTATTACAGGATTTGTGTGGGAGGAGGCCGAAGTGTCCCTTGTTGTAGTGTGTGTGGGGGGGTGAGTTTCTGACTATTATGGGATATCAAACTGGGGGTGGATGAAGTGTGGTTATTATGGGATGTCTGTGGGGGCTGGGGATGAGTATTATGGGATGTGAGGCTGAAGTGCTGGGCGGGGTGCTTATTATGGGATGGCCATGGGGAGGGAAAGGTGACGAATTATTATGGGATGTTAGCATTAAGGCCAACAGTGAAGAAGTTGGCAAAGAATGGCTATTATGGGATGTCTGGGGGGGGAAGGGTTAGTTGCAAAAGGTCTGCAACATTACATGTCAAAAGCCCTGGATATGAGTGTATGGAGCATGTGTGTATATGTGTATGTTGTATTGGTAGTGGTGGTGGTAGGGGTGTCCGAGTGTATTATGGGATGGCCGGGAGGTGGGTGGTTGCCCGGGTGACAAGCGCGCGCGCTCGAAAGGGGGCGTGGCCAATGGTTGCCTGAGCGACGAGGGGGCGGGGGTTGCCCGGGAGACCTAGGGAGGAGGGTGGCGGTAGTGGAGGGGGGGTTGGAGTTGGTTGAGGTTATTATGGGCTGTCCGTGGGGGGGCGGGGCCTGTGCGGTGGGATTTCCCGGCCGGTGTTTCGGGCCCTTTAAGAGGCGACGCCGGAGCAGGAGCCATTTTCCCCCCTTCGGCCGCGGCGAGGAGGAGCCGGAGCGGGAGTGACACCGGTCGGACCCTGCGAGACCTGCGGCGGCTCCGGGGTGAGGAGGGCGCTGGGTTCCCAAAGAGACGCCCCTTTCAGCCGAGCCAGCCCCGAGGGTCATCCCGCCACCCGTCGGTTCCTCAGGGTTTCCCAGACCCGCAGACCGCCCCTTAACCGGAGGAGCAGACCCTTCCTCTCCCTTCTCTGCAGGGCGCCACCGCCCCCCCCACCCCGCCCTAACCCGGCCGGAGTCTGGCTCCCCTGAGACTCCCACCTTAGGCTTGGTCTCCCACAATGCCCGGCGCCCGCCCCGTGGCCCTCTGCTCACTTGCCCCCCGGGACACGTGGCCCGACCCCTTGCCCGGTGAGAGCCTTCTGGCCCCCAAGTTCTTGCGTGCAGCCCCCCAGAGCGCCCGAGCCTCCACGCCCCCTTGTCCCCTGCTGCTCCTCAGGAGAACCTGAGTTGTCCCAGAGGACAGCCTTTGGAAAGCTGCCCTGACTAGGGACTGGCCCCTCCCCAGGCGCAGGGAGGCGCCCCCCCACCCCCAAGTGACCTTGTGTCCCCGAGCGCTTCGCCGCCAGCCGCCTCCCTCGGCCCCCCCGCGCCTCGGCCACTCGGACCCTCCTCCCCCCGTCACACCCCACTCGGTGCAGCCCAGCTTCCCTCCTCTCCACGCCTGCATCAGTCCACCCTCGGGGGCTTCGCTGCCTCTCATCTGGGGGACTCCAGTGGGGGAGCCGGCTTCCGGGCTGCCCCTGAGGAGTGTGGAACTAAGTTCAGCCTGAGTGGTTCGGGTGCCCCGCTAGGGTGGCTGGGGTTGGGGGGGGACCGGTGGTGGTGGTGGTGGGCGGAAAGAGCGGGTGGGGGTGGGGGAGGGGGACAGTGCACGTCACTGACTGTTCTCTCTCTTTCCCCCCTCCCCCGCACAGTGACTCGGGCCAGTGTAGAGGGCCCCAGGCCGCAGGCAGGAGCAGCTGGGCCAATTCCCTGGCCGGGAGCGGAAGGGGATGGCGTCAGGCCTGGGCTCCCCGTCCCTCTGCTCAGCGGGCAGCGAGGAGGAGGATATGGATGCACTTTTGAACAACAGCCTGCCCCCACCCCACCCAGGTAACATCTTCCCCAAGGGCCCAGGGCAGGAAGGAGGCATTTGGGCCCTCCCTAGTGATTCCGGTGAGACAGGGCTTAGCCTCTCTCTGTGCAGAGTCGGAGGTAGAGGGCATCCGAAGGGAGTGGTTCCCTTCTGCGGAGCTCTTATGGGAATGGGGTGGAAGCCATGTGCCTCCTGGGCTCCTGGGCAGAGATGGCAAGCTTGCTGCACTGTCTTCAGGAATGCTATGCAGTTCCCAGTTGAGGGAGCTCTGTGGGCTGGCAGGCATTACCTTGTGTGGGTCTTTGGAAGAATGCAGGTAGCTGGGACCCCTGGAGGCCAAGTGGTGGTGGGTGGTGGTGGGAGGAAGGGGTTGAGGATTGCCTTTTGATGAGACCAGCTGGGCATCTATGGTAGTTAGGATCCAATGGTTGCTGCTGTGGAAAGGAAAGAGGGAGTGCTGGTTACTCTCTATCCAATTATTTTTAGCTTTTGATCAGTAACTGGTTTTCTGTGCTGTTGCAAACTGTGTGAAGTTTGAATTGCGCTCCTTGCTTAGCTGGAATCTAGAGTGCTTTTAGCCAGGCAGATGGCTGGACCGTTTTGAGCTGGGGAATGGTGGAGCTAGGGGTAGAATATTATAGCTTGAATGATATACTAAGAGTTGTGAAAGAAAGGAGATGACACCCTGGCCACCCTTCCTTCCCAGGCAAACGGATGTAATCCTGGCTTTTTAAAGGTTTCTGCCCCTGTGCAGGTAGCCTTGGGTTTGGGCTGATCATGTGAAGTGTTTGTGTAGGTGTGTTGGGGGTTGCACTGTGTTTTGGGGTGGCTCCTTGAACTGGCCAAACCTGTATGGTTATAATTACCCTGCTTTATTGGAGTAACCCTTGTCTACCCCCAAGTGATTGATGTCATGTTTCTAAGCAGATGTCTCTCCTGCCTGCTTCTCCTTTAGAGCCCTCACTTAAGTCATCTTGTTTCCTTGACCTTTTTGTTTAGTTATATTTTTTTCTGCATGCCATTTCTTCATTCTCTCCACTTACATTTTTCATTTTGGAGCCTGCCAGTCCTGTTTCTGTTGTCCACAGAACATCTTTCATTTCTGCCTTCTTTCTCCTCAGCTCTAACGGCAAGTTGAGGTGGTATGGGAGAGAGTTTCCACATTTGGCATTTTCTAAGTTGGAAGTCTTCACTTTAACCTGAGGCCACTCAGGTCAATCTTTTTACTGAGTCTTCAGCTGTTGGGATAAGAAACTTAGGCTTGAATCTCTTCGTTGTTGCCCAGGGTGGGAGGTGGGGTGGTAGTGGTGATAATGTGGTCCCATCCTTTCTGTGAGGGGCATGGGAAGTGGTAGTGCCATCCAGTCAATATTGGTTGTACATCTTAGCTTTCCTCTGGCCCCTCGCTCAGCGTGAGGCTGTCTCCATGTCTGTTGGAAGCTGTGCAGGCTCTCCAGGTGAGCTCTGCCCCAAGCTGTAGCATGACCCAGTTTCCCCACTTGCTATATCCTATTCCTGCCCCGTTCCCAAATCCCTGTTCTTCTATGTCTCAGCCAGTTTGCTGTTTGCAATGTTAGTACCTTATCTGCCTGAGAGGTTTGGGGGGGTCTTAGGTAGATGGGAGGGTGTTTTCTCTGCCTTCATGGGTTTGTCCTTGTCTCCAGTTCCAGCATTTATGGAGGTTGTGAAGAAGACGACGACCCCGAGATTAACATGGGGGTGGAGGATAAGGGGCTGGGAAGCTGGGGACATAGGGACCTAGGGATTGCTGGGAAGAAGCCCTTAAAGAAAATGATTTTTTCTGGTGAGATCAGACTGGTGTTCCATTCCCAAGGGAATGGGAGGGGCTTTCTTGTGCCTGGCCTGATCTGGGCTGAGTGTGGGGGGGGGGAGGCTGATAGTGCTTTGTCCAGCCTAATGTCTCATGTTCCCTAGTATCTGCCTTGCTCAGGAAGGGCGGAACCAGAGTCATTTAGGGCTAGTTCTGGGGGTCAGGAGCTAAGAGCATGTGTAGGATTGAAGGAAACATTATCGTCCACCACTGTTGAGGCGCTGCTCCTTTTTCTTGGTGTGGACGTGACTCCCACATGTTGGATAGGTGGCAGGAGGTGGTTTACGATCTGTGGCCTGGACTCTGGGTGGGGGTGATGAGGAAACGGAGTTTCAGAGACATTTTGTGGGCTCCCATTCCTCATGGTAAATCATTTGGGTATCAAATTTGAGAAGGTTGTATGCTCTGACCACAGTTCCACTGAGCGTTTGTTAAATCTTAGCTCTGGTGATTGAAAAAATGATTATGATTGAAGGAGTAAAGCAGTCCCCTCTCATAGTATTGCCTTCATGTTTGTCTTGGGTTTCCTTGCCTTGGATGTCAGGGTGCCCTCTTGAGAACTGTGTCATCCCGGAGGAGGTGTTAGGAGAGGTGACATTTGGACCTGGGACCAGGTAATAATTTGGGAAGTCTTCTGTGAAGGTAGTCTTTCCCCAGCTACCTCTCTCAACCCCCACCCCCTCCCCTGCCACTTCCTGTCTGTCCTATGTTGGCAGCTGGGTGCCCTGGGCTGGCTTCTGCGGTCAGGAGCCATTTTCCCTCTCCTCGGCGGGTGAGGCACTCCCTCCTCTCCACTCCCTTCTCCACTACCCCCCTCCTTGGGCGGGGGTGGC
The DNA here is from genome assembly GCF_019186645.2 of Phyllostomus hastatus. Lineage (NCBI taxonomy): Eukaryota > Metazoa > Chordata > Mammalia > Chiroptera > Phyllostomidae > Phyllostomus > Phyllostomus hastatus. The sequence goes on along the minus strand of NW_025334039.1, from coordinate 12,907,843 downwards.
TTGGGAAGAAGGAGAAAGAGGAGGGAGGAGGGAGCTGGTGTGCTGGTGTGAATGTCTGTTACAAAGGAAGCTGCCTCCTGGCCTTCTCCTCCCCCTCTGTGCCCCTTCCCACCTATCCCTGCCCAGGAGCGCTCAGCATTACCCCAGGCTTTGTGTGTGCTCCCAGCCAGGGGAGGAGGTGGAGCCAGATGGAAAGAGGATGGGGGGGTGGAGGAGATGTGACAGCTGGGCTGATTTGGGCCCCTGGGGAGAAGAGGCTACTGACCCAGGAGAAGCTGGCGAGGAACAGTAGAGCTGGAGATGGGAAAAGGAAATTATGTTCGGGATTGGGCTACAACAGAACCTGGGACTTGGAGATTCTGGTTGTTTTGAGCTGGGATGACCCAAAAGGGTGGGTGAAAGGTGTCGTTTCTGGGACCCCTGAACTGATATTCTTCGGGAACTATGGTGAGGTGTATGCTGTAGTTTTTGCCATCTGGATAGGATCTTTCATTCTCCTTCCCTGATTTATAGTCTACTTGGTAGCCAGTTCTAGGAAGACTAGACTTATTTCTATTACTTTGTTAACTAAAAGCAGCTTGATTTAGCTCATTGGAGACGAGCATGTGGAAGACTCCTGTTAGGAGTGAGGGAGAGGAGGCAGGGGTCTGGACAGCTGCCCCGGTGGGTCTGGGCTAGCCTGGCAGTCCTAATTTGAGTCTATATAGCTCTCTCATTGTCTGATTTTGTCCTGAGTCTCAGCTCCCTTCTGCGGAGAGTATAGCAGTCTCTTCAGTGGAATCTGGGACAAGAGGTGGGAGAATAATGTGTAAAGCCTCTAGATTAGGCTCTAACCTTTTGCTATTGATCTTTTCCCTGCTTTCCTGTCTTTGCCAAATATATGTAGAAAACGACGATGACCCAGAAGAGGATTTGTCAGAAGCAGAGACTCCAAAGCTGAAGAAAAAGAAAAAACCTAAGAAACCTCGGGACCCTAAAATTCCTAAGAGCAAGCGCCAAAAAAAGGAGGTGAGCTGGTGACTGGATGCTGTGAGGAGTAAGAAGAAGCAGGGAGGAGCTCTGAAAAGGGTGGAAGAGCTGGGGGCGTCTGTTTCTTCCTCTGAAGTGGCGGGCCAGGTCCTGGGGACAAGCCTTAGGGCTGTCCTGAGGTCAGCATGTGTGTAGCATGTGTGTGTCTGTCTCCCTCTCCCCCCCTTCCCTGCTCCAGCGTGTGCTCTTATGCCGGCAGCTGGGGGACAGCTCTGGGGAGGGGCCAGAGTTTGTGGAAGAAGAGGAAGAGGTGGCTCTGCGCTCAGACAGTGAGGGCAGCGACTATACCCCTGGCAAGAAGAAGAAAAAGAAGCTTGGACCTAAGAAAGAAAAGAAGAGCAAATCCAAGCGGAAGGAGGAAGAGGAGGAGGAGGAGGATGATGACGATTCAAAGGTATCTAGATCTCCATTCTCTATTCATTAGTGTTTGTTAACATCTGTTCTTTGTTTCCTGGACACTTTGCTGCCCATTAGAACATTTTCTCCCCACCTATTTCTAATGATTTCCTTTTAGCTCTCTTCCTTGGGTCTTGTAAGCCTTAGTTATAACTCAGTTCTTTTAGCAGGGGTAGGCATTAGGTGTCAGGTCTTTGACCTTGCTCTCTCTGTAGGAGCCTAAATCATCTGCTCAGCTTCTAGAAGACTGGGGCATGGAAGACATTGACCATGTGTTCTCAGAGGAGGATTATCGCACCCTCACCAACTACAAGGCCTTCAGCCAGTTTGTCCGGTAAATAGGCGGGTCTTGGGGGCAAAGAGGAGGAGAGGGCATCTATAATCTCTTCTCACTTCTCTTTCCCTCTCTTATTCTTAAACTTTCTCCTTTTTTCTGTTCTCATCCATTTCCCCACCAGACCCCTCATTGCTGCCAAAAACCCCAAGATTGCTGTCTCCAAGATGATGATGGTTTTGGGCGCAAAGTGGCGGGAGTTCAGCACCAACAACCCCTTCAAAGGCAGTTCTGGGGCTTCTGTGGCAGCAGCAGCAGCAGCAGCAGTGGCTGTGGTGGAGAGCATGGTGACAGCCACTGAAGTTGCACCACCTCCTCCCCCTGTGGAGGTTCCTATCCGAAAGGCCAAGACGAAGGAGGGCAAAGGTAAAGTGGGCCTTGATGAGAGGGGTGACTAGTGTGGGCTTAGGATGGTGAAGACAGACAAAACGTGGAAATGCTGTTCTGTCAGCTCGAAGATAGAAGGTAGGAGGGAGGAATGAGTATTAGATTTAGGAGGGAAATTTGGGAAGTTGATCATGGGGAAGCCAGCTTTGGTGGAGAAAATTTTCATTATTGAGTTGGCCAAAAAGTTCGTTTGGTTTCCCTGTAAGATGGCTCTAGTAACACTTAGTTGTCTTTAACTTCATTTGAAACAGTTTTGTTAGATTGTATTGTGACAGCTGTCACATCAGTGCACATTTAAACAAAGCTTATCAAAATTGGTGAATTTTTGTGCAGCCGTCATAATATTGAAGATGGAAGAAAATAAGCATCATTTTCGGGATATTATGCTTTGTTATTTAAAGAATGGTAAAAACACAACTGAAATGCAAAATGATTTGTACAGTGTACGGAGAAGGTGCTGTGACTGATCGAACGTGTCAGAAGTGGTTTGTGAAGTTTCGTGCTGGAGATTTCTCGCTGGACGATGATCCACAAAGTGGTAGACCAGTTGAAGTCGATAATGATCAAATCGAGACATTAATTGAGAACAATCAACCTTATGCCACGTGGATATAGCCGACATACTCAAAATATCCAAATCAAGCATCAAAATCATTTGCACCAGCTTGGTTATGTTAAATGTTTGATATTTGGGTTACACATAAATTGAGCGAAAAACCTTCTTGACCCTATTTCCGCATGTGATTCTCTACTTAAACATAACAAAAATGTTCCATTTTTAGAACAAATTGTGACGGGCAGTGAAAAATGGATACTTTACAATAATGTGGAACAGAAGAGATCGTGGGGCAAGCGAAATGAACCACCACCAACCACACCAAAGACCAGTCTTCACCCAAAGAAGGTGATGTGTATATGGTGGGATTGGAAGGGAGTCCTCTATTATGAACTCCTTCCGGAAAACCAAATGATTAATTCCAACAAGTACTGCTCCCAATTAGACCAGCTTGAAAGCAGCACTCAACAAAAAGTGTCCAGAATTAGTCAACAGAAAACACATAATCTTCCATCAGGATAACGCAAGACTGCATGTTTCTTTGATAACTGGACAGAAACTGGTTACGGCTTGGCTGGGAAGTTCTGTTTCCTCCACCATATTCATCAGACATTGCACCTTCAGGTTTCCATTTGTTTCGGTCTTTACAAAATTCTCACAGTGGAAAAAATTTTAATTCCCTGGAAGACTGTGAAAGGCACCTGGAACAGTTCTTTGCTCAAAAAGATAAAAAGTTTTGGGAAGATGGAATTATGAAGTTGCCTGAAAGATGGCAGAAGGTAGTGGAACAAAATGGTGAATATGTTGTTCAATAAAATTATCAGTGAAAATGAAAAACGTGTCTTTTCTTTATATTTTAAAACCAAATGAACTTTTTGGCCATATATGTGGTATAAAGTTTTTCCCTATTTTTCTACCCAGTGGTATGTATTTGGTTTATATGGTCTAACTTACTTGCTCTGTCCTGAATTTAGGTCCCAACGCTCGGAGGAAGCCCAAGGGCAGCCCTCGTATACCTGATGCCAAGAAGCCTAAACCCAAGAAAGTGGCTCCCTTGAAAATCAAGCTGGGAGGTTTTGGTTCTAAGCGTAAGAGATCCTCGGTGAGAGCCCAGCCCATCCCTTTGGTGAGGGTGTGATATCTGATAGAGAGGATGTTACCTCATTTCAGGATCTATCTAGCCTTTGCAGTAGATGCATAGAACGTGGGGAGATTGGCCACAGAACACATGACTAGGCTCCATGTACAACAGCCCTTTTTCGAATACTAGTAACCCCAGTAAGAGAGGGATTCCTTCTCTACCACTCTCTTTCCCCTTGGCTTGAACCTCTAACCTTATTCCTTTTCATTCTTCCAGAGTGAGGATGACGACTTAGATGTAGAATCTGACTTCGATGATGCCAGTATCAATAGCTATTCTGTTTCTGATGGTTCCACCAGCCGTAGTAGTCGCAGCCGCAAGAAACTTCGAACCACTAAAAAGAAAAAGAAAGGTGTGTTTCTTTTCTGAATCTATAAATTGGGTGGGATGGGAATGACTGGGGAATAATCTCCCTAAGGGGGTAGGGGCTAGGTTATTTTAGGGTAGGGGTGGGGGGAGGTAGTTTTTTTCTAATAATTGGGCTTTCCCTCTTCCTTGCCCAGGCGAGGAGGAGGTGACTGCTATGGATGGTTATGAGACAGACCACCAGGACTATTGCGAGGTGTGCCAGCAAGGCGGTGAGATCATCCTGTGTGATACCTGTCCCCGAGCTTACCACATGGTCTGCCTGGATCCAGATATGGAGAAGGCTCCCGAGGGCAAGTGGAGCTGCCCACACTGTGTGAGTACCTGGCCACTGCGGCCCTTTGGGGCCCTCAAGAGGAAGGGTGGGATGCTAAAGCTCTTTTGGCCTGGGTGAGAGTAATGGTGGTGTTGGTGGGGGCTTTGGGAAGCCTTCAATAGAAAGATGAGTGTGGTTCCGCCTTGGGGTGGGGGGGTGGTAATAATCTGACTGTTTCTTTACTGCAGGAGAAAGAAGGCATTCAGTGGGAGGCCAAAGAAGACAATTCCGAGGGTGAGGAGATCCTGGAAGAGGTTGGGGGAGACCCCGAAGAGGAAGATGACCACCATATGGAATTCTGTCGGGTCTGCAAGGATGGTGGGGAGCTGCTCTGCTGTGACACTTGTCCTTCTTCTTACCATATCCACTGCCTGAACCCCCCACTTCCAGAGATCCCCAATGGCGAGTGGCTCTGTCCCCGTTGTACGGTGAGTGACCCCAGCCAGGGTGAGGGATGTGGGAAGGGTTTGGAGAACTGTATACCTTTCAGCCCGAGATAGGTATTTTCCTTCTTTGTGTAATCTTGGGATACGTTTGTCCTGGGAAAATGTATGACTGACTTCGAACAGTGGAGTTGATGCTTTACCAGCTCTCTTGAGGGTGATGGAGCAGTGTTCTAGTCCACAATATCCATCCCTGTCTTGCCACCCAGACTTGGGGTCCAGCTAGTTTAGAATGATTTAAAAGGGTCACTTACTGCTTTGTATTGCATAAGAGGAATTCTGGGCTCTAGGTCTGGAAATTTTCTGTAATTTCTTGTTGTGGGTTATTTTTTTTTTTTAATTGATAAGTGAGGGGAGAGACAAACAGACATTGATTTGTTGTTACACTTACTATTATGCATTCATAGGTTGCTTTTTGTTATGTGCCCTGACCTGGGATTGAATCCACAACCTTGGTGTATTGAGATGACACTCTAACCAACTGAGCTACCCAGTCAAGGCTGTTCTGGGTTATTGTTGAAGCCTAGCTGTTAGCTCTGTTAAGCAGATAGGAGTGCTCATGTCACACTTGTCCTGGATGAAGTCCAGAAATGGAGAGGGAATTCTATTATTCTCTTCTTAGAAAGGTTGTGGGATTAGCTCTTATTGGCAGTGAGATTTTAATAATTCTTGGGTGAGGCTGTGGGGGCTATACTATCTCTATTCCATGGTAAAATTTGGTGTTGGATCATTTCTTTTTCTCTCAGTGTCCAGCTCTTAAGGGCAAGGTGCAGAAGATCCTAATCTGGAAGTGGGGTCAGCCACCATCTCCCACACCAGTGCCCCGGCCTCCAGATGCTGATCCCAATACTCCCTCTCCCAAGCCCTTGGAGGGGCGGCCAGAGCGGCAGTTCTTTGTGAAGTGGCAAGGCATGTCTTATTGGCACTGCTCCTGGGTGTCTGAACTGCAGGTAAACCTGGGTAGGCTAGAGATGTGGGAACAAAGAGGGTAGTGAGAACACAGTCTCACGGGTGGAGGGAGTGACTGTAGCTCCTTGATGGCTCATTTCTTTTTCTGCCTGCAGCTGGAACTGCACTGTCAGGTGATGTTCAGAAACTATCAGCGGAAGAATGATATGGACGAACCACCTTCTGGGGACTTTGGTGGTGATGAAGAGAAGAGCCGAAAGCGGAAGAACAAGGACCCTAAATTTGCGGAGATGGAGGAACGCTTCTATCGCTATGGGATAAAGCCTGAGTGGATGATGATCCACCGAATTCTCAACCACAGGTACCAGTGGAGATGGGCCAGACTGTGGTTATCTTGGGCATACTGAGGGAGACCATTGCCAAAGGTATTATGAAAATGGACATCACCAGGAACTTTGCTTGGAAGAGACGCACACTCTGTTGTTGTGAACTGACCGGATCCTGGTATTTGAGCCGTAGGAGACTACAGATAGAGATAATTTTTGGTCCAAAGACGGGGATAGTAGAGGCTCTAACTACATGGCCTACCTAGAGGTCTGGTTTGGAACATACGTTGTCAGCAGTTTTTGAAAGCAAGGCTGACTTGGGAGGACACGAGGTGGCCTTCTGGCTCTGAGGGTTTTCTCCTCTTACTCTTGTAGTGTGGACAAGAAGGGCCATGTCCACTACTTGATCAAGTGGCGAGACTTGCCCTATGATCAGGCATCCTGGGAGAGTGAGGATGTGGAAATACAGGACTATGACCTGTTCAAGCAGAGCTATTGGAATCATAGGTGAGTGACTTTGGTGAGGAGTAAAGTTGCTTCTTTTTGAGAAGGACCGCAGACAGTGATGTGATATCTGTGTTTTTCAGGGAGTTAATGAGGGGTGAAGAAGGACGACCAGGCAAGAAGCTCAAGAAGGTGAAGCTGAGAAAGTTGGAGAGGCCTCCTGAAACTCCAACTGTTGATGTGAGTCGGGCAGAAGAGGGAGAACACAAGTTACTGGATAGGACAGTGTCTTGTGTGTTGCTATTTAATGATGGTGCGAATAATAACTTACCTAAGGAGGGGAGAATCATGCAACCAAACTTTTATGAAACATTGGAACCTGGGTCTTCTGACCCATATTTCATATAATTTATGGCTCAGTTCCTCTGTGTTTTTTTTTGTCTGCATATGTAATATGAGGATGGTTAATGTTAAAGAGATGAATCTTGGGGGCGACAGTGGGGATGAGGGACATAGGGTTATCTACCTGGTAGATCCTGACTAGCAGAATTAATGTATTGCTAGTGAGGCTGTGATGTGTCTTTCCTCAGAACCCTGAGACCACAAGACCTCTGTCTGCCTGATAGGTTGTTAGTTGCCTTGCTTCCTGGAGAATCCTAAATCAAACTCAGAGTTAGAATAACCACTGAGGACCTTTTCCTCCACAATTTCTTGTGGCTCTCCCAAGGAGGATCTAGTGAAAATGTGTGAGGAGGCCACCACTCAGTTAGAAAAGGAAGAGAATTCCTTGCTAGCTCTTGACTTCCTTATTTCATCCTTCAGCCAACAGTGAAGTATGAACGACAGCCGGAATACCTGGATGCCACCGGTGGAACCCTGCACCCATATCAAATGGAGGGCCTGAACTGGTTGCGCTTCTCTTGGGCTCAGGGCACGGATACCATCCTGGCTGATGAGATGGGCCTCGGGAAGACCGTCCAGACAGCAGTCTTCCTCTATTCCCTCTACAAGGAGGTAGGGGAGCTGGGGCTGTTAGTTTTTTGTGGGTGTATTTTGTGTTCATAGTCTACTCTTACACCCTGAGGAGGGCGGGGCGGGGGGAGAAATTGGTCGCTAACCTTGAATGACACTGATTGACACACGTATACAGAGGAAGATTTGGGGGAATGGAGCCAGGGGTAGGATTAGTGGTGGGTGCACAGAGCCTTAGTGCTGTGAAATAGATTTGTGTTGAGATCAGTGAAGTCTGGGTGGAATTGGTATGGGAAGACTTAATGGAAGAAGTAAGGTTTTGAGTTCCCTGCAGTGTCGGATATGGCTTTGTGGAAAGGAGTGGGCAGGGTGTTTTCATACGCAGAAAAGTTCAGGGTGACAACACCAATGCATGTGCCAGTCCTCAAATAGCTGTTGGCAGCGGGTAGAGGTGGGACCTGGGGTTGTAGTAGAATGGGCCCTTAGTCCTTACTCTGCTGCTTCTCATTTTCCTCAAAGGGTCATTCCAAAGGCCCCTTCCTAGTGAGTGCTCCTCTCTCTACCATCATCAATTGGGAACGGGAATTTGAAATGTGGGCTCCAGACATGTATGTGGTGACTTATGTGGGTGACAAAGACAGCCGGGCCATCATCCGAGAGAATGAATTCTCCTTTGAAGACAATGCCATTCGTGGTGGCAAGAAGGCCTCTCGCATGAAGGTATCTCAGTGGAAGGGAGACTGCTCTCCAGGGGGAGTTGTTACTGTGGGCTTATTTGCCTTCTTGGGACTGCATCCTTGGGGTGAAGCAAAACGATAACAGCTGGAAGGAGGGAAAAGCCCCATAAGTCCCTTGGGTTTACTGACGCTGGAGAAGTTGAACATTAGTGACCCGGGTGCTGTCTTGTGCAGAAAGAGGCATCTGTGAAGTTCCATGTGCTGCTGACATCCTATGAGTTGATCACCATTGACATGGCTATCTTGGGCTCTATCGACTGGGCCTGCCTCATCGTGGATGAGGCCCATCGGCTGAAGAACAATCAGTCAAAGGTGAGGGGAAAGGAGGGAAATTGTGGCCTCCAGTGTTAGCTTTTAGTATCATCCATTCATTAAGGGCAGACTTAGGAGGAGACGAAAGGGGAGAATGGTCTTTGCTTTTCTTGTTGGCCAGGCTTTAAAACAGAGATGTAATTGGGGGTGGGGGACCTAAGTGTTGGGCATTGAAGCAGCTTGGAGTTCTGTGGAGGCATACCGGAGTCCTGTTTTCATTGAATTTTACCTCTTTCCATCTGCTTCACCAGTTCTTCCGGGTCTTGAATGGTTACTCACTCCAGCATAAGCTGTTGCTGACTGGGACTCCATTACAAAACAATCTGGAAGAGCTGTTTCATCTGCTCAACTTTCTCACCCCTGAGAGGTTCCAGTAAGTGTGTTTATGTATAATCTCATAATTCTGCTTCTGATTTTCCCATTGTCCATTTCTTATATCACTTTCCTTTCTCCGTCTCCAACAATGTTTCCCTTTCTCTTTCTGAAGCAATTTGGAAGGCTTCTTGGAGGAGTTCGCTGACATTGCCAAGGAGGACCAGATTAAAAAACTGCATGACATGCTGGGGCCTCATATGTTGCGGCGTCTCAAAGCTGATGTGTTCAAGAACATGCCATCCAAGACGGAACTGATTGTGCGTGTGGAGCTGAGCCCTATGCAGAAGTATGTTGGAAAGGACAGAGCATTGACTCCATTTTGCAAATACTGTTAGATATCTCAGTGGAAGGGAGCCAGTCTACAAACTGTTTAACTCTTCCCCACACTCCGCCTCAAGGCATCTGGTGACAGGAGCAAGCAAGGCCTAGAGACACCTGATGGCCGGGAGCTGGAGCTCTTGGTTGTTACGTAGTCAGTCATACCTTACCTTGTTTGAAGTGGTGGTGGTAGTTGTTCAACTTCCTTAGTCCCAAAGTGAGATATGTTGGAAAGAAGATCTCAGATCTTAGGACTGCGTTTTGAGTCAGTGTGAAGACTCTTGAGGCTGACTTACCTTCCTCCCTTGCCCATGCAGGAAATACTACAAGTATATCCTCACTCGAAATTTTGAAGCACTTAATGCTCGAGGCGGTGGCAACCAGGTCTCTCTGCTGAATGTGGTGATGGATCTTAAGAAGTGCTGCAACCACCCGTATCTCTTTCCCGTGGCTGCAATGGTATGTGTGCCACCTCTGGTTCTTCCCTGAGTTAGAACTGCTCTGTTAGGCTTGCTTTCAGTTATTTTTTTCTTCTTCCCTCAGGAAGCCCCTAAGATGCCTAATGGCATGTATGATGGCAGTGCCCTAATCAGAGCATCTGGGAAATTATTGCTGCTACAGAAGATGCTCAAGAACCTTAAGGAGGGTGGGCACCGTGTACTCATCTTCTCCCAGGTATTATGGGGGTTGGGAGCTTTAGGGGATAGCAGCAGACAACCCTCAGTGACATGAGGGAAGGGAATATCACCTGACTTTCCCATAATTAAACTTGCTCCTTTTTCAGATGACCAAGATGCTGGACTTGCTAGAGGATTTCTTGGAACATGAAGGTTATAAATATGAGCGTATTGATGGTGGAATCACTGGGAACATGCGTCAAGAGGCCATTGACCGTTTCAATGGTATGTGGGAAGGAGTGGCTTACATCCAGGCATCCTCATTTGTTGTGTCTTTGGATCAGGTGCTTGTTCTTCTTGTGCATCTCCTTTTCTGCATAGTTCTTTTGGGCCTTTGTCAATTGGTAATGGAAGAGTAAATCTTTAGAATGTCTCAGTTGGAAGAATGTATTGGACTGTTCCTAGGAGATTTTTTTCTTTGAAGTCTTCGTTCTTTTGCTAGAAAGAACAACATTACCTAACCCCCCCTCCCCCACCGCGCTGTCTTGAGGCCCAGGAGAGACCAGGATTTACTCAAGTGCATATCACAAGTTAGTGGCAGACTTGTCTCTGTAGCCATTACCTTTTCTTTTTTAAAAAGATAATATTTTGGCCCTGGCTGGTGTGGCTCAGTGGACTGAGTGCTGGCTGGCCTGTGAAGCAAAAGGTTACCAGTTCGAGTCCCAGTTAGAGTACATGCCTGGATTGTGGGCCAGGTCCCCAGTTGGGGGTGTGCGAGAGGCAACCAGTTAGTGTTTCTCTCAGACATAGATACTTCTCTCCCTCTCTTTCCTGCCTTCCTGCTCCTCTCTAAAAATAAATGTCTTTAAAAAAATAATTTTGGATTGAATGAAAAGTTGCAAAAATAGTGCAGAGAGTTTATGTATTATATTCTTCACCCAGCTTCTTAACAATTTTTATAAAGCCCTGGCTGGCGTAGCTCAGTGGATTGAGCGCGGGCTGGGAACCAAAGTGTCCCAGGTTCAATTCTTAGCCAGGGTACATTCCTGGGTTGCAGGCCATAACCCCCAGCAACCGCACATTGATATCTCTCTCTCTCTCTCTCTCTCTCTCTCTCTCTCTCTCTCTCTCTCCCACTCCCTCCCTTCCCTCCCTAAAAATAAATAAAATATTAAAAAAACAAAAAAAAACCCCCAAAAAAAACCCCAATTTTTATAACCATGGTACAATTATCATAACCAGGAAATCAGCACTGGTGTCATACTGTTAACTAAATTGTAGGCCTTGATTGAGATGTCACCAGTTTTACCCCTCAAGTCTTTTTATTACTTTAGGATCCAAGCCCAGATCCTGCATTAAGTTGTTGAGTCTCTTCCTGTCTGTGACAGTTATTCATTCTTCCCTTTTTTTTCATGACATGGATACTTTTGATGATTACTGGTCAGCTACTTGTGGACTCTCTAAGTTTGTCAGTTTTCTCATAATTATTTTGAGATTAGGCATTTTGGGCAAGAATGCTAGAAAGCGATGCTGTGTCCTCCTCAGTGCATCATATTGCATGGGGTGGGGGAGGGAGGACATGGTGTGACTGCCCCATTGTTCTTGATGTTAACCTTGACTACTTGTGCAGGTGTTGTCTGTTGAGTTTCTCCAGTGAATGGGAAGAAAGTTATTTTTCTACTGTAATAGATAAGTATCTTAAGAGAGATTTGAGACTATGGTGATACCCTCTTTCTTCTTAAACCTTCACATTGATTTCAGTATCTGCAGGTGGACCTTGCTTACAACGATTATTACTGTGGCATTGGCTCATGAGGTTTTATATTTCTGACATCCCTTCCATATTTATTAATTGGAATTCAGAAGACACTTCTAATGGTGTTTTTGGTTCCTTTCCTAGCACCGGGTGCTCAACAGTTCTGCTTCTTGCTTTCCACTCGAGCTGGGGGCCTTGGAATCAATCTGGCCACTGCTGACACAGTTATTATCTATGACTCTGACTGGAACCCCCATAATGACATCCAGGTGAGCAAAGGTAGCAGCCTGTTACTGAACTTAATTAGAAGTGAGGACTCCACCATCTGGAATTAGTTTTGTTTTTTTCAGGGGAAAACAATTGATTCTTTTTGTGTCTTTCACTATATTGTAAGCCAGAGAGTTTGGGTTATCTGTGGTTCTACTTTGGGTAACATGATAGAGGGTGGTGTCTGTGGGCAGGGGTGCAAAAGGAAGTTTTGTATGAAGGCAAGCTTCAGCTCCTGCAAAGTGCTGGATATTTGCTTCTCATGTGGAAGTCTAGGTAAGAATGAAAGCAGGAAAATATGTTTACTTCAGTTTCCGGCTTCGTTTTGTGCCCACTTCCAGGCCTTTAGCAGAGCTCACCGTATTGGGCAAAATAAGAAGGTCATGATCTATCGGTTTGTGACCCGTGCGTCAGTGGAGGAGCGTATCACACAGGTGGCAAAAAAGAAGATGATGCTGACGCATCTAGTGGTTCGGCCTGGGCTGGGCTCCAAGACTGGATCCATGTCTAAACAGGAGCTTGATGACATCCTCAAGTTTGGCACTGAGGAACTATTCAAGGATGAAGCCACAGATGGAGGTGAGCTGGTCTAGAGCTTGTTTTGGTGTACGCCTTGGCCTCTCTGTAGGGAATCTTTGATACCTAGGGTCCTGTAGAACTTGCTTTTTCTACTGCAGCTGCCGAAGCTGACTTTGGGGTTATGGACCCTTGATTCTTTATAGGAGGAGACAACAAAGAGGGAGAGGATAGCAGTGTTATCCACTATGATGATAAGGCCATTGAGCGACTGCTGGACCGTAACCAGGATGAGACTGAAGACACAGAATTGCAGGGCATGAATGAATATTTGAGCTCATTCAAAGTGGCCCAGTATGTGGTGCGGGAAGAAGAAATGGGGGTGAGTATGAGTCTAAGGCATTGCTTTGCTTGGTGATTGGCTCCAAAATTGGAACTGAGACTAAGATGGTATTTAAGACAGGAGGAAAATATCCCTAGGCAAATTAGTACGCCGATGAGTTGATGTGCATCTTCTTGAAAATAAATACTGTAACATATGACTCATCACATTTTCATCTTTGCCATGGCTGTCAGGAAACCCACAGCGAAATTTCACACTCAAAACAGTTATATTAGCTCTTTATCAGAATCTCATTTTCTCTTACGTATTTTATTAACTAACTCTACAAGTAAACTTGATTTGCTAGTTCAGGTCTCCTTTGGAGAAAAGATAGGAAATAAAATACATATCTAGAGAGCCTGTTTCTCTATACTTTTAAAAACAGAATGGTGGTTTTCCCTTTTTTCCTCTTCCCTTCCTTTTTTTGGTGTTTTTTTTTTTTAGTAAATAAATAGAAAAGACACTGAAACAGTAATAAAACATGTGGCTTCTGTAATAATTTTTTCTCCAAATGATAAAATTAGGTATAAAATTACAACAAAAAAAATTTGCTTCTTTGTTTGTTTTTTAAAGATTTTATTTATTTATTTTTTAGGCAGGGGGTAGGGAGAAAGACAGGGAGAGAAACATCAATGTGTGGTTGCCTTTTGCATGTCCCCTTTTGGGGACCTGGCCCACAACACAGGCATGTGCCTTGACTGGGAATCGAACCAGCAACCCTTTGGTTCACAGGCCAGCACTCAGTCCACTAAGCCACACCAGCCAGGGCTAAAATTTGCTTTCTCCTTTGGTCTTTAAACTACCCAGCTAAGAGTTCTTTGAATTGACTTAAGTTATGGTGGTTTTTACCATCTATTCTCATCCTTCCAACTTAGGACCATCTCTCTCACTGTGTTTTTCTGATATGTATCTTACCTTTGTTCTTGAAGGTGATGCTACTAACCTCAGTGATGTATAACTGGTTGGAAAGTCTGACATAGGTCTCTAGCCTAGATTTCAATCAAAACTGCTCTTTTGAAGGTGCTCCCAGTTCCTGTCAAGGCAGTAACTGTATGTAGAAGTGATTGACTGGCAGCATGTGCTGACAGTTTGGGAAGGGAGGGGTAGTACTCCCCCTTGCCTTGATAACCTCTGCTAAGGATTACACGGTATACAAATGGCCCTCTTATTAGTGGCTGCAGGTACTGTTTATAATATTTAAAAATTTTATTTTTTTGAGTAGATAATTCACATGGTTCAAGATTCAAAAGATACAAAGGTAATCTCTTCCACCTCTGTCTGCCTACCTAGTGCCCTCCGTGCGGATGACCAGTGTCTTCAGTTTCTTGTATATCTTTCTGAAAATAGTTTGTGTATGTACAAATTACTATATATCCATATATAAACATACATGAATATACACACAAACATGCTTTTTTCTTTACTTTTTAAACCCAAAAATAGTTTCTTATACATAATGTTCTCTACCTTGCTTTTGCCTACCTAATAAATCTTGGAGGTACAGTCTAAATCAGCACATAAAGAGCCCCCCAATTTTTTTTCTCTGCATAGTATGTCCTTGTTTGGAAGTACTGTAATTTCTTTCTTTCTTTTTTTTTTAGATTTATATTTATTTTCAGAGAGGGAAGGGAGGGAGAAAGAGAGAGAGAAACATGAATGTGCGGTTGCTGGGGGCCGTGGCCTGTAACCCTGGCACGTGCCCTGGCTGGGAGTCGAACCTGCGACACCTTGGTTCACAGCCCGCGCTCAATCCACTGAGCCACACCAGCCAGGGCAATTTATTTCTTTTTAAAAATTAAGGTATAATTGGCATATATCATAATGTTAGTTTCAGATGTACAGCATCATGATTTGATAATTTGTGTCTATACTGTGAAATGATCACAGTAAGTCTAGTTAATAGCTATGACCATATAGTTACAAACTTTTTTCTTAAGATCTACTTTTTTAGCAATTTCCCGTATATGTAATGCAGTATCGTTAACTGTAGTCACCATGCTGTACATTACATTGCCATGACTTGTTTATTTTATAATTGGGAGTTTGTATTTTTTAAGCCCCTCTATCCATTTTTGCCTACCCCCAATCCCTAACATTTATTTAATTCATTTAATAATGATGGACATTTAGGTTGTTTTTTAATATTGGCTGTTAGTAGCAGTTTAATTCTAATATAAGGTAGTTAGAATCAGTTAGTGGTCCTGAAATGTCTGAAAACAATATAAGAAGACTTTCAGAGGAGCATAAACATTACAGGAACATAAGATGTGTAACATTACACATAAGATGTGCAAAACCACACATATGTAAGGTGTTTTTTTTGTACACAGTTGGTAAACTTAGGAAGTTGAGAAGAACAGAAGGGCTTATGGTCCTTCTACTTTATCTGTTTTGTAGGGTTTCAGAAGTGGCTCCATTATGCCTTGCTGAGGCTCTAACCTCTGTCTTGTACATTTGCTGTCTCCCAACTGGGTATGCATCAGTACAAGGTGTTAGAAGAAAGCACACTAATCTCTTCATCTGCCTCTTGTGATAATGGCTCTCTCTCATGTTTTTCTTTAGTTATGTTGACTGCTGATCCATATGGAATTATGAAGAGCCATGTTAATGTTGATTCAGTTTCTCTCAAGTTCTTAGGTCCAAGCAGGCACACCAAGTATTTGAGTCCAGTCATGAAAAGGAGCTAGTAGAATGGGAACTGTGAGGACCAGGGGTAGCTGGTGGTGCTGACTTCAGCACCCCTGAGTCCTGGCCCTCCCTCTGTCCCAGGAGGAAGAGGAGGTAGAACGGGAAATCATAAAACAGGAAGAAAGTGTGGATCCTGACTACTGGGAGAAATTGCTGCGGCACCATTATGAGCAGCAGCAAGAAGATTTGGCCCGAAATCTGGGCAAAGGAAAAAGAATCCGTAAACAGGTCAACTACAATGATGGCTCCCAGGAGGACCGAGGTGTGTGTGGCCGGCCCCGCCCCCCACCCATGGGCCGTTCCACTAGAGCAGTGGGCCCCGCTCATCTGCCCTCTCTCCCTCCAGATTGGCAGGACGACCAGTCCGACAACCAGTCCGATTATTCGGTGGCCTCAGAGGAAGGTGATGAAGACTTTGATGAACGTTCAGAAGGTGAGGGCTATGCCTTTTTTCTGGTTGTTTAAATATTTCTTCTTCTAATACCTTTACTTGTGTCACTCATGCATTCTTTTCTTCTTGCAGCTCCCCGCAGGCCCAGTCGCAAGGGCCTGCGGAATGATAAAGATAAACCATTGCCTCCTCTGTTGGCCCGTGTTGGGGGGAATATTGAAGTAAGTGCCATATGATTCTTAAGAGATGTGGGTGAGTGCCAGTATTGGGTCTTTGGTAAAGTAAGACCTGCTCCTTCTCACCTAGGTTCCTTCTTCCCCTAGGTACTTGGTTTTAATGCTCGGCAGCGAAAAGCTTTTCTTAATGCAATAATGCGATATGGGATGCCACCTCAGGATGCTTTTACCACCCAGTGGCTTGTGAGAGATCTTCGAGGCAAATCAGAGAAAGAGTTCAAGTAAGTTGAGAGATGGAATAGGACTGATGTAGAGCAAGGGCTGCTTCTCCTCTCTGGGCATTTCACTGCACTAGTCCAGGCTGAACTGGGAAATGGGTTCTTTCCTCTGATGAAATAAATTGTCAGGTGAAGCTCCTAATAGTAGGGTTCTTTGTGGTCCTACCACCTCTGGAAGAGAACCTTGGGCATGGGGGTCAGTGGGGTCTGGAGACCAGCCTTCACTGTAATGGTGGGCTTTACCTCAGAATGGAGCCAGAGTGGTCTGGGATATTCTTGACTGGGGGTGAGAACGAATCTGATCTAGGAATTGGCATGACCGCTATTCAACTCATTTCTCTATTTCATCACTTACAGGGCTTATGTGTCTCTTTTTATGCGGCATTTATGTGAGCCAGGAGCAGATGGGGCTGAGACCTTTGCTGATGGTGTCCCCCGAGAAGGCCTGTCTCGCCAGCATGTCCTTACTAGGATTGGTGTCATGTCCTTGATTCGCAAGAAGGTGAGCCCTGAGCCTCTCTCCAGTGTTCAGGTTTTAGGAAAGACTGGAGAGCCATAGGAAAGTAACCTAGAGCTGGAATTGGTCTTTAACATCTTGTCCTGTTGCTACAGGTTCAGGAGTTTGAGCATGTTAATGGGCGCTGGAGTATGCCTGAACTTGCTGAAGTAGAGGAAAACAAGAAAATGTCCCAGCCAGGGTCACCTTCCCCAAAGACACCTACACCCTCTACTCCAGGGGACACACAGCCCAATACTCCTGCACCTGCCCCACCTGCTGGTAAGTCTACCTGGTACTGTCATTTCTGCCCCATTTTCTTGTCCTGGCCTATCCTTTTTCTGCTCCCCTGTGCTCAGTTGTAACAGGGGAGTCCGGCAGGACACACAGCAATCTCCCTCTCAGTTTAGGAGGGCCGTCCTGAGTATAGGACTGGCTCTTAAAGGCACGAGAGGACAATAAGATGAGACAGATTGAGGATGCATGACCTTCTCTTTGATCTAGGACCTTCTTCCTAATCATTTGTCTTCTATTGTTTGCAGAGGATGGGATAAAAATAGAGGAAAATAGTCTCAAAGAAGAAGAGAGTGCAGAAGCAGAAAAGGAAGTTAAATCTGCAGCCCCTGAGGCCACCGTTGAGGTAAGTGATGGAGGTGACTCGATGTCATACCAAAGGCAGGTGGATAAACCTGTTCTTTCTTTTTGATGCCAGCCTGTCTGTTTCAACTTCCTTTTTTTTTTTTCCTTTGAAGTGTCCACAGCCCCCTGCCCCTGCCTCAGAGGATGAAAAAGTGGTTGTTGAACCTCCTGAGGGAGAGGAGAAAGTAGAAAAGGCAGAGGTGAAGGAGAGGACAGAAGAACCTATGGAGACAGAGTCCAAAGGTATACACATTTTTGAGCACCACAGATCCTTGTGTAAACCAGTCACTCTTGGACTTCCAGCCAGGCTGTAGAGATGATCAGGAGGAAGTAACACACTAAAGAATCCTATACCCTTGTTTTAAATTGTGGGTGTGCCCCCCTCCCCCCGCTCCACTTTAGGACATCTTTTAAGACTTGAATCATATAGATTTCGGTTTCGGATTGTTCCAGTTGGACATAGTGTAGAACAGAGGAGGCCATTCTTTTTTAGACACACTCTCCGTATGATTTATTCCCTCCAGGTGTTGCTGATGTGGAGAAGGTAGAGGAGAAGTCAGCAATAGACCTGACTCCCATTGTGGTGGAGGATAAAGGTGGGTGTATGGAGAAGTTGACTGTGGTTTAGAAAGACTCTAAAACTAGAAGCAAGAACTTTATTTCTGGGACATCCTCTTTCTAACCCCCAACCTTTGTATCCACACTCATTTAGCCATTATAGCAAGTTAAGACTCCCATTTGTCCCCACATTTAGTTGTCACTGGGCCAGTGGCACCTTTTCTGGGTTTGAGAAACACCTGTGTGGAGAAAGGGTGGAAGTGGGTATCTTATAGCACATGGTGTTGTGGATAAGGGCCATAATGTCTGGAGCTGACATTTTTCTTCTGCATATCCTGTAGAAGAGAAGAAAGAAGAAGAAGAAAAAAAAGAGGTGATGCTTCAGAATGGAGAAACCCCCAAGGAGCTGAATGATGAGAAGCAGAAAAAAAATATTAAACAGCGTTTCATGTTCAACATTGCAGATGGTGGTTTTACTGGTATGAAAATGAGGGGCCCACTGGGGTTAGAAGGACCTAAGGTGAAGTTGGAGGAGTTGTGCGAAACCAGAGTGCAGGGACCACCTCAGCTAGATGAGGAATGCCAGGCTGATTGCATACTCCTCCAGACTCCATGTTAGAAAGCCACAGGCATGCTGTTAAAGTGGTATTGGGGGGCAGGAATAAATAGCATGTTGAATTCTCACAGATGTTTGCCTTTCTTTTTCTTTTCAATCTTCCTGAAATTCCTCTTTAGAGTTGCACTCCCTTTGGCAGAATGAGGAGCGGGCAGCCACAGTCACCAAGAAGACTTACGAGATCTGGCATCGACGACATGACTACTGGTTGCTGGCTGGCATCATAAAGTATCCTTTGCTTCAGTCTGGGTTGTGATTCTTGGTGAAGGTTTCTGAAGGTTCCACAGATTGAGGCTCGCTCTTTCCTTGTTTTTCCTGAGCAATTTTCCAATAGCCATGGCTATGCCCGGTGGCAGGACATCCAGAATGACCCACGCTATGCCATCCTCAATGAGCCTTTCAAGGGTGAAATGAACCGTGGAAATTTCTTAGAGATCAAGAATAAGTTTCTAGCACGAAGGTTCAAGGTGAGCAGGGTAGGGAGGGATACTATTTTGAAGTAATAGCTCTTAAAGTACAGAAGGGTCTACAAAGGAAGGAGTCTGTGCGTTCAGCTATACTATTTATTGTGTTCTTCTGTGTACTTAACTTTTTGTATTCCGTGAATACAAAAAGTATTCAGTCAAGTATTCATCAGTCAAGACGTACAGACTTGGAAAATTAACATGCTGTTCAAGGGCTGAAGATGACTGACTGATGAATGACACAGGCTCTAGTTCACTGGGTGTGTTGGGAGAATGCTGTAAGACTTCAGAAAGATACAAAGGTGGACTGAATTGGATCTCTGAGATGGTAGGGGTGTCAGTGGACTGGTGGTACTTTTTTCTGGGTCTGAGAGTCTGTGTGGATAAGGGGTGGAGTGGATGCAAAAAGGACACGCAAAGGTAGAGTTTCATTTTCGGAATAACTAGGGCTAAGAAGCCCAGAGCTGAAGGGACTCGTACTCAGAAGTTCAGCAGGTATGTATTGAGGGCACTTTGTGTGCAGACCATCAAAATAGGAGAATGGGATGTCATGAAGACGAGACATGTGGCTCTAAAGCCAGGTGCAATTGAGGGAGTAAGGAGTGTATGCTAATAAACTTTCAAACGCTATGTGCCAAGCATTGAGTGGCACAAAGATATAGAGACAAATAAGGCATAGTGCCTGTTCTCAAGGAGCTTTCAGTTTAAAGTAGAGGCAAATGTGTGATGAATGCCATTCTGGATGTTGGGAGGGAGACTGCTGAATCCATAAGAAAGTTCTCCAAAGGGAATCTTAGGAGCTAGGAGAGAGTTCACAAATGGCTGCCTAGGGAGTGTGGCATCGGAATTAAGTCTTTGTGAATGTAATGGAGATTGTTGGATAGAAACAGAAGGCTGTTTGAACCAAAAGGGATTAAATTGGGCAAAGACATCGAGGCAGTAGAGTTTAGGGTGTTTGGAAACAGTAAGTTAGCCCAGCTGGGTTATAGAAAACACTTTTGAGAGATAGGTTGGAGAGAGGGCTGAGAGCTAGAGGGCAGTAGTTGGTTTCTTGGCACCAGATAGGAAAGTATGGACTTCACCTTACAGTTAATTGGTAACTATTGAAGGTTTGTGAAGAGTTTTGATGTGATCAAGGGGAATGGAAACAACACACATGAGATCATGGAACTGTCAAGTAGGCAGTCATGAGGTAATCAGGGTTGGGCTGTGATGCTGGTTGAGGAAAATGAAAAGGATGAAGGAAAGGAAATAAAACATGAAAATTTAAAGAATTTACTTATTTATTGTAGGGGTCGGCAAACCTTTTAAAGGCAAGATAGTCACTATTTCAGGCTTTGTGGGATATACGGTCTCTGTTACATATAGTCAACTCTGTCATGTGAAAGCAGTTACAGGTGATAAATGAATAAGCATGAATGTGTTCCAATAAAACTTGATTTATCAACACTAAAATATGAACCTCATAAATTTTTTAACCCTCACCTTAGAACATTTTTTTAAAATTGCTTTTAGAGAGAGAGGAAGGGAACAATTTGAGAGAGAAACAGATTGGTTGCCTCCCATATGCACCTGGACTGTGGACCAAACCCACAATATAGGCTTGTGCCCTGACTGGGTATTGAACCCATAATCCTTTGGTTATGGGACAAGACTCCAACCAACTGAGCTATACTGGCCAGGGACATAAAATTTTTTTAAGTGTCACAAACTATACTTATTTTGACTTTTTTCCAATCATTTTAAAAACCATTTTTAGCTCTTTGGCCATACAAAAAACAGGCAGCAGGCCAGATTTGGCTCCCAGGCCATAGTTTGCCAAACCCTTGCTTACTGGATTTGAAATGCAAAGTAGTAAGACTCCATTGAAGCTTTGAGCCTGAATCACTGAGAAAATTTAAATACCACTGGGGGATCAGGGAAGTGAGGAGAGGGAACAGTTTGTAGAAAAGAGTAAGTTCAGTTTAAGGCAAATCATTTGGTGTTTCTCACAAGTAAATAAACTTCCCAGGACCTCTATCACCATAAACAAGTGGGATCAAAGAAATGATCATACATGAGTGGAATCAGAACAGTAACCACAACAATCAGTGTTTGAGCTACAGGTTTGAAAAGCATCAAATCATTTGCATACAGGTTCTGACTAACCTAGAAGAGGAAAGATCTCTTGGGTGAATGCTTTAAAAGAATAGCAGCAAGCCAAGGTCTGATGCTGGTGAAGGCTCATAGTTTGGGGCAGGAGGGAGTTGGTGAAGGAGATGGGGTATATGGATTGAAAGTAGATTTTTGGTCTATTTGGGGGTAAAGTAGGTAGGTCACGATGGAGCCAGATCTTGTGGAAGAAGCAACAGCCCATTGTCCTCACACTGTCCTTTTTCCTGACCCCCTCATGGATTCTCTTTAAGAAGCAGTGGATACTTGAGCAAAGTAAGTCTCAAAACTTGTGAGTCAGCATTCTCTCTTTTGAAACATATTTCGAAGAACTTTTTGCACAGTTCTATCAGACAACAAATAAAAGAGCTCGTTGCAATGTAATTTTTGGTATTGGGGCCTAGAGGCAGCCTAGATGTTTGGCATTGGGAGTGTAGATAGATAAAATGTGATTCACATCGTGGAGCACTAAGCAGCCACTGAAGAAACAAAATACATGTGATACAACAGCACAAGTGGACCTTTAAGAAGATACATAGTGGGGAAAGGAAGAAAACATTTTATATAAAGACTCAGTAAGTACATTAGAAGGGTCACTTATTGGTGAAGGAAAGGAATAGGAGTGGGATGGAGACAAAGGAAACAAAAATAATTTTAAAGAGTAAAATAATTTAAATGATAATATGGTAGGTATATCTGTAGGATGGACTACTGTGCAGCCATTAAGAATTGGTATGCCCTGGCTGGCGTATCTCAGTGGATTGAGCGCGGGCTGCGAACCAAAGTGTCGCAGGTTCGATTCCGTCAGGGCACATGCTTGGGTTGCAGGCCATGACCCCCAGCCACCACACATTGATGTTTCTCTCTCTCTATCTCCCTCCCTTCCCTCTCTTAAAAAAAAGAAAGAAAAAGAATTGGTATGCCCTGGCTAGTGTGGCTCAGTGGTTGAGTGCTAGCTTGCAAACCAAAGGGCCACCCGCTGGTTCCATTCCCAGTCAGGGCACAGTCCTGGGCTGCCAGCCAGGTGTCTCCAATAGGGGGTGCATGAGAGGCAACCACATATTGATGTTTCCCTCTCTCCCTCACTACTCTCTAAAAAATAAGTGAAATTTAAAAAAAATATAAAAAGAATTTGTAGTAGCTCTGGCTGAGTGGCTAAATTGGAGTGCTGTGCCATACACCAGACTGTGGGTTCGATCCCTGGTCAGGGCACATTCCTAGGTTAAGGGTTCAATTCCTGGTTGTGGTATGTAGGGAGGCAGCTGATGGATGTCTCTCTTGTATTTGGTGTTTCTGTCTCTCTGTCTCCCCCTGCTGTCCGTACCGCCCTCCCTCCCTTCCCTCCCTCCCTCCCTTCAAAATCAATAAAGATATCCTTGGGTGAAGGTTACAAAAATTTTTTTAAAGTGCAGTTAATAAGATGCTTACTATGTAACTCTGAGTGAAAACGTGTATATGTAATTTCAATTATATAAAAAATATGGAAAGAAAAACTTAAGAATGTTAACAGTATCTCTAGGAGGTAGATTTATTTGTAATTTTAATTTTTTATACATTCTGTATTTTCTGAATTGAGTTTTTATCACTTTTGTATAAGGGAATCAATAAAGAGTAGAGTTCTAGCCCTGGCTGGCGTAGCTCAGTGGACTGAGCGCGGGCTGCGAACCAAAGCATTGCATCACAGGTTTGATTCCCAGTCGGCACATGCCTGGGTTGCAGGCCACGGCCCCCAGCAACCGCACATTGATGTTTCTCTCTTTCTCTCTTTCTCCTTTTCCTCTCTAAAAATAAATAAATAAAATCTTTTAAAAAATGATCTATATGCCTGTTTCCAACTAAGAAAAATACTTTTTAAAAAAGTAGTTTTAAAAACATGGACCTGTGAAAGAGGGAAAAGAAAGGAATGCAGTGGTGAACTGCTTGGGTGTGGGTGAGCAGTCTGTAAGATTTTTAATAGGTTCTGAGTCTCCTTTTTATCCCTTGTCCAGCTCCTAGAACAAGCCCTGGTGATTGAGGAGCAGCTGCGGCGAGCAGCTTACCTGAACATGTCAGAGGACCCCTCTCACCCTTCCATGGCCCTAAACACCCGCTTTGCTGAGGTGGAGTGTTTGGCAGAGAGTCATCAGCACCTGTCCAAGGAATCAATGGCAGGAAACAAACCTGCCAATGCGGTCCTGCACAAAGGTAGCCAGTGGCTCCCCTGCCTCCTGCTGACTCGGAGTCCTTTCTCGTCTACTCCTCCCCAACACACATTTCTTGTTTCCAAAACCTTTTTCAGAATTGTTTGGGAGCTTAGGATGTCCTGAGAATCTGTACCTTCCTCCTTAGAGGCAATCAAAGACAGTGGTTTTTTTGCTTCTTTTAACTCTTAATATATTCAAGTTCTTAGAGTGGAGAGTAAACCACAATAATATAGTGTGGTTTGGGATACTTTAGAGGTGATTTAAGATCCAAATTTTAGACCCTTTTGATATTTTGTTTCTAATTAAAGTTGAAACATTGTGAGGGAGATGGAGCGTGAAATGAGGAAAGGAAAGCTTTTTTAAAGGAGAGGAAGATAAATCCAAAAGGTGGAGAGGAAAGAGAATGAGAAAGTAAACAAAAGGAATAGGCTTCTTTCAAGAAAGTAGAGACAGAGACCAAAGGACATTGAGAGTAGGTGACTTTAAAAAGCATAGACAAAACGCAGTCACGGGGATGTAAAGTATAGCACAATGGAGTAGTCAATAATACTATAACTCTGTATGGTGTTAGTTGGGTACTATACCTACCCCAAGGGGTTAGCTTTGTAAAGTATTACTGTTTACTACGCTGTATACCTGAAACTAATAATATTGAATGTCAACTCTAATTGAAAAATTAAATTAAAAATAAGGCATAGAATAACGGGCAGTTGCAACTGGAATCTGAGGAATAGGAATTTGAGCATGGTAGAGACCAGGTCAGTTGACTGATAAAGGACCATACTCTAGCACTCCAGTACATGAGTTAGCTTGGTCACTGAGAAGTCATAGGCAGGGCACAGGTCCACTGTGGTAAAGAGCAGCTTGGTCTTGGCCACCACACTCACCACGTTTTTTTCTTCACTCTGCAGTTCTGAAACAGCTAGAGGAACTGCTGAGTGACATGAAAGCTGATGTGACTCGGCTCCCAGCTACTATTGCCCGAATTCCCCCAGTTGCTGTGAGGCTACAGATGTCAGAGCGTAACATTCTCAGCCGCCTGGCAAACCGAGCACCTGAACCTACTCCACAGCAGGTGGGATCATGGTCTTCTGGCCCCCTGTTCCAACAGAGCTGTTCTGGAACTTGTAACTTCTTTCTCTAACTGGGCAGGTGGGGCTGACTTAATAGGGAATTCTCTTGGGATCTGGTGAATACTTTTGGTCTGAAATTCTGACTCTCATGGCTCTTTTTTTGCCATAGGTAGCCCAGCAGCAGTGAAGATCCAGATTGAGGATTACCACCTCCACCACTGAGCAGTGACCTTCCTCACTTTCCCTTGCCCAGCTTCTCCCCTGGGGGCCTGAGAGACCCTTTCCTTCCTTCTGCCCATCTTCCACATTGTAAAGGAACAGCCCCCAGTGTACTGGGGGAGGCGGGTAGTGAGGGGCAGTGGTGCCCTTCCTGCTGGAGAGACATGCAGCAGTAGCGCCGGCGCCATCTGCAGGGAGCTGGCAGGCTGGCTGGCCTTCTTCTGGGCCCTGGCTTTCCCCACGGTAACATCTGTTACACAAAAACTGTTGTGGGTTCCGGCCAGGCTTGAAGAAAACGATCTGAATTTCTTTGTTCTTTTGGTTTTATTTTGTTGATTTATTTTGTGTTTTCTTTTCTCCTTTTTTGGGGTATTCAGAGTGGGCTGGGCCCCTGGGTGAGACACAGCTACCTCTGTTGGCATCTTTTTAATACCAGGAACCCAGCGGCTCCAGCCACGGCTAGAATGAAATAAAGTGGAAAGAAAAAAAAATAGAAAAGAACCAAAAGCATAAAAATAAATCCACAGCAAAATTTCTTGATGAAAATTGAAAATAAAAGTTTCCTTGTATTTTAGTGCTCTGGTTCAGTGTGGGTGTAGGTGCCGGTGGCTGAATGTGTATGACTGGAGTTCTGGGAAATGTAATTGAAAATTAAAGGTTTCCTTATGTTCTAATAATCGGCAAAAGAGCCATATCCAGTCTATGCACGTGCCCTACGTATTCCAGACCAAGGAAGACGGCTAATTTTCCTCCTGTGGAAAAGGAGAGATTCAAAAATTACTTGGCTTCATACTCTATATTACCATTTAATGGCTGAGGAAGTGGACTTTTCTAGGCGGTAGATTTCTCATAAAATAAAAATACCTGCCTTATAGAGTGAGTCAGAAAGGTAAATCTAGTAAAGGTCTTGGAACAGCTACTAGGCACTACCTTAGTATTTACCTGAAGGCTGAAAAAAATTTTTTTTAAAGATTTTATTTATTGATTTATGTTTTTAGAGAGACACCAATGTGTGGTTGCCTCTCACTTGCCCCCTACTGGGGACCTGGCCCGCAACCCAGGCATGTACCCTGACTGGGAATCAAACAGGTGACCCTTTGGTTTGCAGGCAGGCACTCAATCCACTGAGCCACACTAGCCAGGATGAAAACTTTTTCTTTAGGTCAGGATGTAACATATCCTCCTGACCGTCCAGATCTGAACATAGGCAGAGAGAAACCTTACCTGCCTATGAGAGAACATATCCTCCTGACCGTCCAGATCTGAACATAGGCAGAGAGAAACCTTACCTGACAGGCTGAGCAGGGGTGTTCGAGATCAAGAAAGGGTTTCCTAATCAGAGTTGGGAGTTGGTAAGGGGCCCCAGGATTCCATGGTCTTAGAGACTGGAAGAAAGGAGGAGGGGCCTGCCAATACGCCTTGTTTTCAAGCGAAGGGGTGACTTTCAAGTACAGTTTCCCTACTGAAATCTGCACTGAGGCCAAACGCCAAGGCCATGAACGGGCAGAGAAGCTGAAAACAGTTCTATCGCCTTTGCCCTCTCCGACTACGAGTAGAGCGGTCCGCACGGGAATTTTCCCCGGCTGCATAAGCTGCACTAAGGGTAGCTCCATACACGTTCCCAAGGCGTCTAACGTTCCGCGTACTACCGCCCGCCGGAAGAGGCGGGGCTACAAGGCTCTCCTGGCGCCTGCGTAAAACGTTTCCTATAGGAGGGTGGTATCGGAACGCTAGTGTCGGACTGCACGTGGAGGAGTAGTGCCCCTGGTACGGAGGGAGCGTCTTGGGCCCGGGCCTGTTTTCAGGTGAGCCGAGGCTTTGGAGGTTTCTGGAGGAAGTTTGGGAAGGGAGCACTAACTTGGGCCGGGGCATGGGGAGGCGGACGTTGTACAAATTGCGTGGGGTCCGGGTCTCTTCGTGGAATGGAGTTTGGTCAGGCCTGGAAGGCCTGTTGGGGTTGCTGAGTTGAGGTTCTGGTGGAAGTGATACCATTTTCCACTCTAATACGCCAAGACTGCGGCCTTCCTTTCCCTTTCCAACACGCGCGGCTCATCCCGTGTTTCTTTTCCCCAGTACCATGGGGCGCAAGTTGGATCCTACAAAGAAGGAGAAGCGCGGGCCGGGCCGAAAAGCCCGGAAACAGAAGGGTGCGGAGACCGAACTCACCCGATTCTTGCCTGCAGGTAAGGGTCAGGCAGGCATGCTTTCTGGTTCTCCAGCGTTTATGTCGCTTTTTAAATTTGTATTCATAACCCCTTCAGTTTTTCAGTCTCTGTTCACTTGCTGTTATGTGGAATTTTCTCTTTATGAGGTACTACTACTAAGTATGAATGAAACACTGTCATCAGCGTTTAGAACTTAGGGAAGATGCGACAGGGACACAAGTACCCATGCAAGAAGAGGTGTGGTTTAGCATTAGGGGAGTTTAAAGAAAGGAAGGAATCCCGTGCAGCTAAGTTCTCTAGAACGTAAATTTTAAGAAACTGGGTTTTGAAAAGCGGGTGGTACTTTAGCAAGTGGAAGTTGGGAAGGAGATGGTCCAGTCACTGAACTGCATTATGGAGGAGATGGAGCTGAGAATGCACAAATCTGGTTCCCATATGGTGAGTAGTCAGTCTGTTGCGTGGCAGACTGGGTGGGAGAGAAGAGTGGACAAGTAGCTTGCAGTGCACATTGGATAAAAGATGCAGTTCGTTGAGGTACACATTGTATTTACCCTTTTGGACACATTGCACCACTTTATTCTCTTAATGCTCTCTGAGAAAAGTACTGTTTAGGAAATAGATGCTGAGAGGTTAAGTAAGTTGCAGGTAGTTATTAAATGATGGGGCTAAGATTTAAACCTTTTGTTTCTTGGAGAATGTATGAAAAATAGCAGTTATAGAGGTAAAATCTGCACTGGTCGGTAACCAATTAAATTGAGAGTAAAGGGTCCTGGCTGGTGTGGCTCAGTGGATTGAGTGTTGGCCTGCGAACCAAAGGGTTGCGGGTTTGATTCCTAGTCAGGGCACATGCCTGGGTTGCGGGCCAGGTCCCTGGTGGGGTACATGCAAGAAGCAACCACACACTGATGTTTCTGTCCTTCTCTTTCTCCTTCCCTTCCCCTCTTTCTATAAACAAATAAATAAAACCTTAAAATAAAAGGAGAGTAAGGGAAAAGGCAGACAAAAAGGTAACTTCTGAATATGTATTATCAGAATGGTCATGATGGTGTGTATTGAAACCAGAAGTCTTGCCCTGGCCAGGTAGCTCAGTTGGTTAGAGTTTTGTCCTGATATGCCAAGGTTGTAGGTTCCATCCTGGGTCAGGGCACATACAAGAATCAACCAATAAATGCATAAACAAGTAGAACAACAAACTGATGTTTCTCCCTCCATCCCTCCTTTCCCCCCTCTCTAAATCAATTTAAAAAAGAAAGCAAGAAAAAAAAAATCAGAACTCTGGAGGGAGGCCTATTTTGGATTTGGTTGCTGAGCAACCAGGTGGAGATCATTTCCGTTACATTTCTTGTCCATCTCCTGGTAAAGCAAGTGCAGTGAACTAGAATCAACTCCCTTTCATTAGTGTGCTCACTTCTTCCCACTTAAAAAAAAAAAAGATTTTATTTATTTATTTATTTTAGAGAGAAGGGAAGGGCAGGGAAGAGAGGGAGAGAAACATCATTGTGAGAGAGAAACATTGGTTGGTTGCCTCTTATATGCACCCCAACCAGGGGTTGAACCCACAACCCAGATATGTGTCCTGAACTTTCACTTTGTGGAACGATGCCTAACCAACTGAGCCACACCGGTCAGGGCCCCCTTTTTCTTTTTTAATCCTCACTCTGGGATACATTATTGTTGATTTTAGAGAGAGAGGATGGGAGGGATAGAGAGGGAAAGAAACATTGATTGGTTTCCTCTTGTAACCACCCCCCAGACCCAGGATCCAACCTGCATCCAAGGTATGTGCCCTGACTGGAGATCGACCCCACAGTCTTTTGGTGTATGATAGGACAATGTTCTTACCAACTGAGCCACCCAGCTAGGGCTCTTTCCCCACTTTTATTTCCTCTTCCCTTGCTTTTTTTTTTTATTTCCCCTATAATTTCCTGGTTTTGCCTCTTTTCTTTTTTTTTTTTTTTTTTACAGCTGATGATGAAAATTCCAAAAGGTTGTCTAGTCGTGCTCGAAAGAGGTGAGTGTGACTGTCTAGACTTTATACGTAGATTAAATTAGTGCTGTTCGTCTTCAGCCACGTGATGCTGTATGATCATACTGATAAAAGGGCTGTTTGGGGACTGTCAGATTTCCTTGTGATGGCAAGTGGCAGAACCTGGGGGTATGTTTTATTTCTTTACTCCTTGTATCTTTTCAGGGCAGCCAAGAGGAGGTTGAGCTCTGCTGAAGCCCTTGAGATGAATAAGTGTCCTGGGGCCAAACCATTGCCTGGAAAGCTACCAAAAGGTCAGTAAAAATAGGAGCTAGATGCTACCTGAAGAGTCCTGTGGGTTCCGGGTAGGGAAGGGTTTGTTGAACATGTCTGGAGTGGAAAGAACAACCAAAGGATATTCTTGGGGGTAGAAAGTACTGGCTCCATCAGTGTGTGGCTGCCATCAGTCCAGGACTCTTCAAATCCTTAGGGATCTCTGCAAGAGCTGTCCAGGCACCTGGTAAGAAGGGAGCCCAGTCCTTATTTAACAGTGCTCAAGGCAAGAAGCGCCCAGCACCAGCCCTTAACAGTGAGGAGGAAGAGGAGGAGGAAGACTCTGAAGAAGATGGTGTGGAAAACCAGGGGGACTTCTGGGGCTCCGAGGACAGTGATGCTGATATGGTTGATGACTATGGAGCAGACTCCAGCTCAGAGGATGAAGGTGAAGAGGTGAGTATCTTTCCGGGTATTCAGGAAGGGATCCTTGCCTTACAGAGTCTTTCCAGATCCTCGAGACAGGGATAACCCTGAGTAGAGAAAAAGGGATTTTAGTGTTCCATCACTGTTTTTCTATTACCTTATGTCCTTTCAGGGTACATGAAAGTGTAAAAGAGCTGTAGGATAGAGCATTTTAAAACAGGAGAATACTTAGTGCTGATAAGGATGTGGTAAGGTGGATACTTGTTTGCCCGCTGATGGGAATAGAAATGCACACGTGTTTTTTATAAAGCATTTGGTAACTGAGAACTTTAGAAACTTTTTCTTTAAAAAAAAAAGATTGTATTGATTTATTTTTAGAGAGGGGGGAAGGGAAGGAAAGAGAGAGGGAGAGAAACATCAATGTGTGGTTGCCTCTCACATACCCCCTACTGGGCACCAGGCCTGCGCTCAATCCACTGAACTACACCAGCCAGGGTGAACCTTTTTCTTTATCTAGCAGTTCCATTTAGAATGATGATCCAAAATGTGGGCAGATTTGTTTATGGAGGTGTAAGAAGTTACTTATGTATTCCACAATTTGTATATGGGTATGTTATTAGAAAAGACTAAGGCATGCTCCCAGGAGCATGCCCACAGGCCTTTCCCTTCCCCTTCTTCCCTGCCAGCTGCATTACTTTTGCCTTTCTCCCCAGCTCCAAGGGCCTTTCTTCTGCCTCTAACTTGTTTACTGAGCCTTTGCAGCCTAGCTGGCTCAATTCTATTATCTCTGTAACTTTGTAAATGAACTTTCTTTTATAATTTGGAAAAAGAAAAAATTTAAGTAATATAGAGTTGTGTAGAATAAGAAGGAAGTTCCCACTTGCACCCCCCTCCCACAACCCCCCTTCTCTCTGAAGAGCTCCTGTTAGGAGATTTTCAGCCACTGTGTGGACTTGAATGCCAGAAACTCTGAAAAATTTCAAAACACACAATAGGCATAAGTAAACTGTGATTTATTCATATGTTAACATTTGGTCATTATATTTGAATATGCTTGTGGTGAGAATATGCAAGAAACAAATTTGGAAATGCATCATAATTTTAACCGTGTGAAAAATAGAGTAAGTCTGGAATATGGCAGAAAAGGTGTCCAAAGGCAGTTTTTGTCCTCCGTGTATACATACCGGTGTGTATTCATGTTTCAAACATCTTTATTTATTTTTAGGTTTTACTTATTTATTTTAGAGAGGGGGGAAGGGAGGGAGAAAGAGCAACATTGATTGGTTGCTTTTCATACACACCCTGACCTGGGACTGAACCCGCAAGCCAGGCATGTGCCCTGACCGGGAATATGAACTGAGGACCCTTTGCTTTGCAGGAGGATTCTCAACCACCTGAGCCACACCAGTCAGGGCTGTTTTAAACCTTTTGATAGAAGGAGGAATACAAAAGTAAATAGAACAGTATAATAAACATTTAAATTCATTACTTAGTTTCAACAGTGGTCAGTATTGTGCCAGTTTTATATTCATTCCAAGGTCTGGGTCACCTTCTTAGAGCTAGTGGTACATTTTATTTGGGCGGGGGGGGGAATACAGATAGAAAGTGCTAGTGAGTTGGTGGGAGGGCAGGCTTTGAATCACCAGCCCCTTGTATCTTTTTTCAGCTGCTGCCCATTGAAAGGGCTGCTCGGAAGCAGAGGGCCCAGGAAGCTGTTGCTGGGTGAGTTTTGGAAATTTCAGGATGGAGAACAGTTAGTGGCTGAACCAGTGAGGGAGGAAGGAGGGCTCTGTTTTGTCTTTGAATCACTCTGTTTCTGGACCTGTTTCTAGGGGCCAGTGGAGTGAGGAGGAGACTGATGAAGAGGATGAAAAGGAAAAAATGCCCCCTGTGTCGGGCCCCCAAAAGGACAAGATAGTGGAGGACCTGCAGATCAATGTGGATGAAGAGGAGCTTTTTGTGCTGCCCCCTGCTGGAGAGATGGAGCAGGATATCCTTCCAGTGCAGCAGGGTAAGGGGTGGAGGAAGGTGCTTGCTATTGGAGATTACCAGGCCCTGGGGCATCATGGGACAGATCCTTGACAGGTTCACATGCCCAGACTCCAGACTTGCAACGAGTTCACAAGCGCATCCAAGATATAGTGGGAGTGCTGCGTGATTTCAAGACTCAGCGGGAAGAAGGTCGGTCTCGAGCTGAGTATGTGCATCGGCTTCAGAGGGATCTGGCCACTTACTACTCCTACGGAGACTTTCTGCTTGGCAAGCTCATGGACCTCTTCCCTCTGTCTGAGGTACTGAATTGCTGATTTAATGCCCCTTCTGCTTTCCTTTCATCACCTTCTCTTTTACGCTGTATAAGGGAGGCAGTCAGCTCCCTTGTGCTTTTCTGGCTGAGCTCCTTGGCCAGCCTGACTTGCTCCCTACTGTTTTGCTTTCCCAGCTGGTAGAGTTCTTAGAAGCTAATGAGGTGCCTCGGCCTATCACCCTTAGGACCAACACCTTGAAAACCCGGCGCCGAGACCTTGCTCAGGTGAGGGGTGGGTTTTGAGGTTTGCTTATCTCTGGGAGGCACTGACTTCTGTCAACCACAGAGACTCCCCTCTCCCACCTTGACTGGATGGGGTCTTAGTACCTCGTTGGTGTAAGTGTGATCCCAGGAGGCAAACGGGTATAGGCCTAGTGTCATGCTGTGTGTATCTGACTGGCTCAGGCCCTAGGATTTCTGTGAAGTGGGAAACTAGCTGAGACATCTGAGTCACGATAAAAGTGCCACCTCAGAAATCGGAAGGAGTTGTTTGCCTTTTGGATCATTGAGAAGCTGGCGAAACTGATTCCTGCTCCCAGAAAAAGACACAGCAGGTCCTGACCGGATAGCTCAGTTGGTTGGAGTGTTCTCCCGATGCAGCAAGGTTATGGGTTTGGTCCCCAGTCAGGGCACATACAAGAATCAACCAGTGAAGCCCTGACTTGAGCGGTTCAGTTGGTCAGGAGTTGTCCCACGAAGCAAAAGCTTGCTGGTTCGATTCTGGTCAGGGCACCTGCCTGAGTTGCAGGTTTGGCCCTTGGTTGGAATGTGTACCAGAGGTAACTGATCGATTTTTCTCTCATATCTCTCTTCTCTCTCTCTCTTTATGCCTCCCTTCTCTCTCTAAAAATAAATAAAATGTTAAAAAAAAAGCCAACCAGTGAATACATAAGTGGAATAACAAATCGATGTGCCTGTCTCACTCTCCCTGCTCCCTGCCCCCTCCTTTATCCTTGATCCCTTCTCTCCCAAAATACAATAAAAAAAATTTAAAAAAAACATCATACACGCACAAACAGTATATAAAGTGCATTAAGGGTTCGGGGCCCCTAGGTTAAAGAACCCTGTTTATAAAGTTCAGTTCATCTGTGTGTTTTACATCTCCTGGTGCAAAGATAAGCTGGTAAATATTTTTATTATTATTTGTAATCCTCACCCAAGGATACATTTTTATTGATTTTAGAGATAGTGGAAGGTAGGGAGAGAAGCATTGATGTGAAAGAGAAACATTGATTGGTTGCCTCCTGTATGCACCCCAACTAGGGTTCGAACCTGCAAACTTCTGGTGTATGGGGCAATGCTCCAGTCAATTGACCCACCTGGCCAGGGCTTGATAATTATCTTTAATGCGTTCTAACCAGTAGGATTAAGTTTTGGTATTGTAAGGGGACTAAGCCTCTTGGAAAATCAGAATCCACTTCTAGGAAATAACAGAACAGGTGCTGGCAGTCTGCGTCATTGGGATGGAGCTCAGACCTCGAGTTAGAGTCCGAGGCTAAAGGAAAGGATGCCAGGGGACGGGGTGGGAGAAGGGAAGTTGTGTTCAGTGAGTCCGTGGTGACTGTTCTGAGAGCTCTAGGAGTTGTGCCATAGACTTCCCGATAGAACTGGGTTTTCGTATTTCCATCTGTCTTCTTGGTATAGTAACCTACAAGGTTTTAAAAATCTTCATTCTTCTTATCTAAAGGCACTAATCAATCGTGGGGTTAACCTGGATCCCCTGGGCAAGTGGTCAAAGACTGGATTAGTGGTATATGATTCCTCAGTGCCCATTGGTGAGTGTTCCCTGCCCAGTAGTCCTTGTGCCCCTGCCCTTGTCTCAGCTTGTCACAGACGGGTCCTCTGCTACAGGTGCTACTCCCGAGTACCTGGCTGGGCACTATATGCTGCAAGGAGCCTCCAGCATGTTACCTGTCATGGCCTTGGCGCCCCAGGAACATGAGCGGATCCTGGACATGTGTTGTGCCCCTGGAGGAAAGACCAGC
The DNA here is from genome assembly GCF_019186645.2 of Phyllostomus hastatus. Lineage (NCBI taxonomy): Eukaryota > Metazoa > Chordata > Mammalia > Chiroptera > Phyllostomidae > Phyllostomus > Phyllostomus hastatus. The sequence continues at coordinate 12,873,892 of NW_025334039.1, read as the reverse complement.
TATATAGGTACGAGGAGGGCAGGCAGGGGTAGGGTTCATTTGGATCTTTACTTTTGAAAGTAGGTGGGGTTGGTGATTGGCTAGCACTCAGGAGACAGTGCGCAGACAGCTATCAGAGTGGTGAGGAGCAAAGGCTCTGGAGTTGGCTGAGGTCTAGTCCTATGGGTACCACTTAAGACCTTGGGCAAGCCCTTGATTTTCTTGTCACCTATAAAATGGCATGGTGGTTGTGTTTGGGTTGACCATTATATTATGTTTGGGTTGTGGGGGTTGAGATGTATATATCAAGGTCCTTCGTATAGTAATCAGCCATAACCATTTTGATTAAGCTGTTACCACTTTTTAAAAAAATAGTCTGTAAGACTAGAGAGATGTTCAGTAACAATGGGAAAACACTTGTTCATGAGCTTGCTCATTACCAGGGGTCAGTGCAGACTGGGGAGACCTATGCAGTAGGCAGTGGGGAGCAGAGCTTATTAGGAGTAAAATTTTCCTTGAAGTGCTAAGACTTTACCTGTATATTCCTGGGCAAGAGGGTGGCTAGCAAGGGTAGGGGCAAAGGAGCTGACTGCCGAGCACTGTACCCTCCCTCCCCTCAGCCCAGCTGATGAAGAACACGGGTGTGATCCTTGCCAATGATGCCAGTGCTGAGCGCCTCAAGAGTGTCGTGGGAAACCTGCACCGGTTGGGAGTCACCAACACCATTATCAGCCACTATGACGGGCGTCAGTTCCCCAAGGTGAGACTCCCCTCTGTGCGTCCCTCCTGAGGTGTCTTCCAGTTCACCTGTCCTCTACCTGACATCAGCATGTTTAGACTTGATGCAACATAGGTGACCAAAAAAGGAGATTAACCTATCTTTTTTCCCCAGGTGATAGGGGGTTTCGACCGGGTACTGCTGGATGCTCCCTGCAGTGGCACCGGCATCATCTCCAAGGACCCAGCTGTGAAGACTAACAAGGTGAGGAGCTGGGGTTAGGGTGGGGTAGGTGAGAGGCCTTGGCTGGGCCTTGTGGAGCTGGAGGGGCAGTAGAGGGGTACTCTGGGCAACCAATAGCTCACTCATCTTTCCAAGACTGCCTTCTGAAATTCCGACACCCTTGGGTTTCCTACCTGGAACAGGATGAGAAGGACGTCCTGCGCTGTGCTCACCTTCAGAAGGAGTTGCTCCTGAGTGCTATTGATTCTGTCAATGCCACTTCCAAGACCGGAGGCTACCTTGTCTACTGCACCTGCTCCATCATGGTGAGGCCTCTGCTGTGGCAGAGCAGAGGAGAGCAGGGCTGGAAGACTGTTTGCCCCTTGGAGCTTCCCTCAGCTGCAGCTCTGCTTTTCCTTCCGCTTTTGTCCCCCTACACATCCAGGTGGAAGAGAACGAGTGGGTGGTAGACTATGCTCTGAAAAAGAGGAATGTACGGCTGGTGCCCACAGGTCTAGACTTTGGCCAGGAGGGTTTTACCCGCTTTCGAGAAAGGCGCTTCCACCCCACTCTGCGCTCTACCCGCCGCTTCTACCCTCACACACACAATATGGATGGTTTCTTTATTGCCAAGTTCAAGAAGTTCTCTAATTCTATTCCCCAGTCTCAAACAGGTAAGTAATCTGCTGTCCACCCATCATCACTGCCTTTGCACTTTCTGCCTTTCAAGAGGCTTTATAGTGTGACCGCAGGGAAGGGAAGAATTTCTGCCTTCTTTGTTGCTGCCTTTGTCTGCTTGGGTAAGAGAAGAGCCTCCTCACATCCCAACTAGACTTATTCCTGAGCTTGGACCCCATTGGAGCGTGATAGAGCGTTCCTGGGGAAGGGTCCTTTCCCTTTATTCTCCCAAGTGTTTGTGCTTGTTTGGCCCTGAATGCGTGCCCAGTGTGGGTTGTGGTTTCTCTTTCTTCTTGGCCCAGGGTTGTCTCGCTGTTAATGCATCTCTGCTGTTCCAGCATTGTCAGCACAGGGTTGGCGTAAGACTCCTCAGAACAATCAGCAGTTCTCTGAGCTCATCGCACTAATTACAGTTGGTTTTCTCAGCCATCTTGAGTCTGTCCTGGGCCTCAAGGGGAAGGGTGCGGTTTTCCGAAACAGGCTTAGAGCCCTGCATGCTGGGAATGTAACCTGGGTGTAGTTGGGAGAGGGAGAGGTGAATGTGTCTGGATGCAAACGGCATGATTTATTGAGTTGACTTTTTTCTTTATAAGTAATGCTCCTTACAAAAGTCACATCTGAATGTTAACAAGAACCTGAATAGTTAAAATTTGTTGTGACTTTATGTTTTTAAAGATTGAATTATTGATTTTAGAGACAGAGGGAGAGGGGAAGAGAGAGAAACATCAATTTATTGTTTCACTTATGTATGCATCCATTGGTTGCTTCTTGTATGTGCCCTGACTGGGGATGGAACCCACAATCTCCGTTTCAGGACAGTTTAGACCAACCTAGCTACCTGGCCAGGGCTGTTGTAACTTTGAAAGTACACATTTAATATATCAGTACTCATTAATGTCTTACTAGCTTGTTTCTAGTTACGTGAGCCTTCTTATATTCCTGCATCTCATCAAAATCCACCAGGAAAAAAGTCCTTGACTTAAAAAAAAAACAAAACAAAAAAACCCAGTGCTTCAGGTTTATTCAGGATTTATCTCCTCAGGGTGTCTTGCTACATGCTGTCCTCAAGGGGGCACAGCTTCCTCTAAAACTTCTTGGCCCAAGGATGGGTAGTAAACCCTTCTCTTTACTGCAAGGTTCAGACAGAACGTGAGTGAAGGCCTGGCGATGTGAACCCAGGTGGTCTGCTCTGAGGCACTGCTGCAGTTGTACGGAGCGCTGGCAGTGCCCAGTGTACCCAGGCAGTTTCCTTATTTTAATGCCTCTACTTGTCTCTACCACTAATGATCAAAATCCAGTGATGAGGCCCTTTTTCTCAAAACAATCTTTAATTTTAGCCCCAGGAAATTCTGCAGCATCCACCCCTACAAACCCAGACTTGCCTGACCCGAAAGGTCAGGTGACCCCCAAGCCTGAGAGCAGCAGCCAGCCTGCCAAGAAGGCCAAAGTGGCTGTGAAAGCAGAGCGGCACTTGCAGAAACGGCGACACCCCAAGAAGGCCTCTTTCCAGAAGCAGAATGGCATCCCCAAAGGGGCAGACTCTGAATTGTCCACTGTACCTTCTGGCACAAAGGCCCCAGCTTCCTCTAAGCTCCAGGATAGTAGTCAGCCAGCTGAGAAGGGTGAAGTGACAGCAGTGGCCAGGAAACCAAAGGTGACTGGGATAAAAAAGCAACAATCACCTAAACTGCAGGCTTCCAAGAAAGTTCCCTCCCTGAAGCAGAAGGCTCCTCCCAAGGCCATGGATGCAGAGATACCTGCTGGGTTGCGTCTCTCCCAGACTCTGGCCACTCAGAAGACTGAGAACTGTGCTCAGCCCTTTGGGAAGACCCAAGGGGCTAAGAAGGTAAAGCAGCAGTTGCCACAGAAGACTGCCAAAAAAGCCGCCTTCCAAAAACAGAATGGGACCCCCAAGAGACCGAAGACTCCTACCATGTCCTCCCTTGGTTCCAACCAGCCCCCACCGGCAAAGAGGAGAAAATCTTAGTCTAGGTGGATGGTTAAAACTGGACTGGTCTGGCTCCTTGCTGTTGTCACTGGGTTGGAAACCTTACCTCTGTGAGGATGGCTTTCCCACTATGCCTATGAAATTTAATATACATTTTGCAATCCCTGGTCACTTGTGTTTTTTTGAGGGGACTGGGTACTGGCTTTGCTGCTTTAAGGGTAGAAATGAGAGGGTGGGAAAGAGAGGGAACAGTGTGGTATACTGAGAAATCAGGTCGGTTTTAGGTTCCTGGGGTCCCTGGGACTCCCTGGGGACTCAGGGAAGGAGAGCTGGTGAGTTGGAGGTAGGGTGTTTGGGGAGCGGAGGGCAGTAAGTGTGTAGGGAAGAGGGGCTACGCACCACCGGCATCCGTGGCGAACTGGAGGACCTGTGCTTTCTGCCACCCTGACTGGATTCTGGGCACAGGCTGGGGTCCGACCCACTCAAAAGAGCTGACTGGGGCTCCACTTAGCTCAGGATTCTACCCCAGACCCGGAAAAGTCCAGTTGGCAGCCTTAAATCGAACCATTCATTGGCTTCCTCTGTGCCCTCCCCCGCCCCGCTGACCTCTGCCCGTTTTGTCGAGCTGTTTGATTGGTTCTCCCGAGTCCCCGGGGCGCTTCATTGGTTCTTCTCGCCCGCCCTGCATCCCTGCTCCTGCACCGGTCTCCATCTCCCAGCAGAAGGCGCAGCCATGAATCCGTTATTCGGCCCCAACCTCTTCCTCCTACAGCAGGAGCAGCAGGGCCTGGCTGGGCCGCTGGGGGACCCCCTGGGAGGTGACCACTTCGCCAGTGCAGGGGACGTGTCGTCAACGCTCGCCCCTCCGGGTCCCACTTACTCACCACCTGGGCCGGCTCCGGCGCCCCCCGCCGCCATGGCCCTCCGCAACGACCTGGGCTCCAACATCAACGTGCTCAAGACCCTGAACCTCCGCTTCCGCTGCTTCCTCGCCAAGGTGCATGAGCTGGAGCGCCGTAACCGGCTGCTGGAGAAGCAGCTGCAGCAGGCGCTGGAGGAGGGTAAGCAGGGCCGGCGGGGCCTGGCTCGCCGCGACCAGGCTGTGCAGACCGGCTTCATCAGCCCCATCCGGCCCCTGGGGCTCCCGCTGGGCGCCCGGCCGGCCGCCGTCTGCACCCCGTCGGCACGCGTGCTGGGCTCGCCCGCGCGCTCGCCAGCAGGCCCCCTCGCGCCCTCCGCCGCTTGCCACTCGTCGCCCTCCACCTCCACCTCCACCTCCACCTCCTCCGCCTTCTCCTCCACCTCTGCCGCCTTCTCCTCGTCGGCCCGCTTCATGCCCGGCACCATCTGGTCCTTCTCTCACGCCCGCCGGCTGGGGCCGGGACTGGAGCCCATGCTGGTGCAGGGGCCTGGCCTGTCGTGGGTGCACCCTGACGGGGTGGGCGTCCAGATCGACACCATCACCCCCGAGATCCGCGCTCTCTACAACGTGCTGGCCAAGGTGAAGCGTGAGCGGGACGAATACAAGCGGAGGTAGGGATAGGAATCGGGCAGGTGGGGACATGGCTCAGTGTCCTGCCACACTCAGGGCCATGACAAGGTGTGGAGAGGAGGGCAGCTGGGGCCCAAGAATCAGGGAGAAATAAAGTTCTTGCTGTGTAAGGAGGAGCTCGGAAGTGCAATAATGGAATTGGATCCTGCAAGATGGAATCAACAGAAAATGCAGAAGTCAGACCCGTGACGGGAAAGACTGGCAGTGGAATACTGTGGCCCATTCACAGCTTTCCTCTGGCTTGTCTTTCTGTCTCATGTAGGCTTCAGTGTTTGGATGAAAGTGTAACTGGGTTTTGTGAGGTGTGAAAGGGGCAAGGGTCACATCTGGATTGCCTGGTATCCCCACCTGTCTCAGACCCCGGGCAGTTTTGTGATATAAGCTCCACCTGCTGATCAGAAAGAAGCAAAAGGCAAGCGTACAGCTTTAACTGGGGAATTTTAACTGAAATTAGAAGGGAGTGGTGGGAGGGGGCTGCATGTGGGGTGGTGATCCTGCTGCTGCATAGAGCTTTCCAAAGTAATGTGGATGGAAGCCGGGTATCCACTCTAGTTTCAAATGAGGGGCTCTTGGGACCGCAGGGCATTGCTTGCAGTAGGCCGAAAACATGGGAAAAGAAAGAGTAAAGGGAATTCCCTAGGGATTGGGGAAGGGCCTGGTAGTTATCGTAGGGCCAATGGGAGGGGGGAATATGTGAAGGTGCAAAGAGCCAAGGGTGGAGGCCTTGTGGTCGGAGCCAGTCGGGGGGGCCCAGTAGGAGAAAGTTGGAAATGGGGACACACCCTGTGAGTAGGAGGCAGCTGGGGGACAGGCTCAGTGCATGCTGAGGATGCAGATTCGGATTTTTGTGGCAGCACAGAAGGCCCCGTGAGGGATGCAGTGCTGGTGTGCCGGCTGCAGACCAAGTGGATGCCTTATAGGGTTGGTCAGCAGGCTGTTAGGACACGAGCAGGGCGCAGCCAGTACTCTGCAGACTCCTGCTGGATGCCTTGGTCCAAGAGGAAGATGACAGGTCGGAGGGAGGCTTTGGCCTGGGGGCTTTCAGGTTTAACCTCTTAATTCGTTACTCTGACCTCTTGTGGGCAGGCCTGGGAATTACGCTTGCAGCTCAGTGTAGCCGAGATTTGTCTGGTGGGGATTGGCTGAATGTTCTGGGAAGTGACTGCGGGTGTCTGGGATGACCTTCAGGTATCTGTAACCTGCCAGAGTCTAGCAGATCACAGATCAGCAGGTTTTCTGAGGTTACATTCTGTCCGCATTCCGGCTTCCCTAGGCGTAGTCCATGTCATGAATATCTTTGGGAATCCTGGTTATCCCGAAATCACCGGTCAGCTGCCACCCAGCCCCACCCCCAGTCGGAGTTAATTCGCACAGTTAGCAGTGGAACATGGACAACTCTGGAGTACGTTCATAACCACAGGAGCAACTGCTGTTCTTGGAGCCATTTTTTTTTTTTTAACTGAAAGAGTGTTTGTCCTTGGCCCAGCTGTCCAGGGCAGCAAAGAGTTATTCCTTGGGGACTGATGAGCTCATCCCGCTGCCGCACACTGCTGTGCAGAGGGCCCCCTCAGCTTGGGTGGATGGTACATGACACTGGCAGTCGCTCATCCTTCCACACCGGGTCCCCTGCCCTCATTCTGCTCCCTTTGGAGCAGCCCTGTAGCTCCTGTCTGCAGCCCGGAAGGCCTGGGCCCAGCCTGAGCACTGAGCTGGGAAGGAGCTGAGGCCTTCTGGGTTCTGTTTTCAGTTCCCCTTCCTTGTGTGACCTTGGGTGGTTCTCTTTCCCGGCCTCAGTTTTTCCCACATAGGAAGGGCCTCCGCTTCCTCACTCCACTCAAGGATACAGTTTATTTAGAAGAGAGGTGGCTGGTAAATGTAGAATACACAGAAATTGCTAAAACCCTACATGTTAAGGGAATGTACTCAGTGAGACCAGATTTGAACGGAAGTCAAAATGAACCTATTTGTGGGAAAGTCTGACTGGAGTGCAAATAGAATTCCAGTGAGCTTCCCGATGATGTCTTTTCATGCTTTTTTTACCCTGTAAGATTTTATTAGTCTTAATCCTGACGTAATTTAACTCTTTAAGTTTCTACCTGAATTTGTTGGTTGTACTGTCAAGCAATGCTTCCTGCCCTTCCTGATACATCGTGTCCGGGGTTATTGTCCCCTTTCAGTCTTGCCTTCTTCCTCGAGGGACCCATGGGCTCCAGGGACACGAAGGTACCACATCTCAAGCCTTCACATTGTAGATGAAGAAAACAAGGCCTGGAAAGATAATGATCTTGCATAAGAAAATGTATAACTTGATGCCACTGGGGCCTGTCACTGGCCCTGGTAGTCTGAATGGGAAGGCCAGAGAAAAGGAGAAGGACATGGGGCAGCAGGGAGGGGTGGGCAGGGAGCCAGGAAAGCTTGGCCCTGGGCTGTGTGATGAGCCATCGGGGTGGTGGCCCAGCCGGCTGCCTCCTCACTGCTCAACTGGGAGGGGCAGCCTCGGTGATGTAGAGGAGTTATTCTTAGGAATACCGCAGTGCGGGTGTGAGTGAGGGACAGGAGAGCCAGGAGAGAGGAGACTGGAGGGAGAGCCAGGGAAAGGTGTGGGGGCCAGATGGGAAAAAAGGTGGAGGGAGAGGGAAGGGAGGATGGAATCCTGCGTCCACAGAATCTGTCCCCTTGGGTTTTCATTTTCTTGCTGTCCTCTTTGCTACTCCCTAACCACCTTCTTGATACTGAAGTTTCTTTCTTGGTGCAGTTCCCCTCCTTTCTCAGACTGGGAGAAGCCTTTCCAGGATGTAGCAAAATGTGGTAGGCAGTATGAGTGGGATTTGAGAAGTTTCACTGTTCCAGCCAACCTTATAGTAGGGTGCAGTATTGCACACCCCCCAAATAGCCTTCCATCTCTGTGATGTACCAGAGCATGCCCTGGCATGCCACGGAGTGCCCTGTGTGAGGAGCCGACCCTGGGACAGAGACCCCGCCTGTGGCCCAGAGTGTTGTTAGCCTGCTTGTGGGCTTGGTCTCTAAATTCTGCATCCCGGGAGATGCCACCTCTGGCTCTCACTCCCCAATTCACAAGGCACCTTTTCATACTCTGGTTTCCCTTTCCCCCTGGGTTTGGGTGCTTAGTAGTCCCAGGCTCCTGCTTTGCACTGTCACCTCTCTGGCTCACTTAGTGGGGGCTCTGGGTGGGCAGTTTCTGGAGCTTGTGAGGGTGGACTTTGAGTGTCTCCTCCCAGCTCTCTAGCAACTCTGTTGATGCGGTACGTGTCCTGCAGCTGCTTTCACAGGGTTAAATGGCACCACACGAGGCAGGGCGGCAGGCTAGAGGAGCTCTGCTCTGATGCAGGCAGCAGGCGGGAGACCGGATCTGTGCCGCTGAAGGTGGGGGACTGGGCCGGGTGGTCCGGTGTGGGCAGGACGTGGGGGATGAGGCCAGCGTGGCAGCTGCTGGGGCCAGGGCCTGAACTGGGCACCGTAAAGGACCGGAACAGCTGCAGTCCTCTTAAATATAATTGCTGGTTGAGGCCTGGAGGTTCCGGGAAGGCAGCTGGTGAGCTCAGCACTGGCCAGGAAGCGTAGAGCCACCCGACAGCTGCAGCTGCCCAGGCATTCCTGTCCACAGCTCCTCCCTGAGCAGGGAACAGACCCAGGGGCTGAGGCCTGAGCCAGACAGGTGGGGGAGCAGGGAGCGTTAGCGGTAGGGAAGGACTCTGCACCTATGCTCTTTCCCTTCTTCCCGTGTCTGCCAGGTGGGAAGAGGAGTACACGGTGCGGGTGCAGCTGCAAGAGCGAGTGAATGAGCTCCAGGAGGTGAGGGTGCCCCGCTGCCTGGGCTTCCCTCAGTCCTCCCTGTCCCCCCTCAGTCCTGGAGCTGGCTCCTTGTCCCTCCTTGTCTTGTCTTCCTCCCGCAGTGGCAGCGCCACTAATGTCAGGGTTTTCTGCTTGGCTGTAGGAAGCCCAGGAGGCTGACGCCTGCCAAGAGGAGCTGGCGATGAAGGTGGAGCAGTTGAAAGCTGAGCTAGTGGTCTTCAAAGGGCTTATGAGCAACGTGAGTGCCACCAGCGCGCCCCTCACACTCTTCCCCCGAGGGCTTACGTGCAGGCTGCCCGCAGCGGGCTGCCCCAAACCAGGCAGAGCAGGCCTTGCTAGGTGTGGCCTGTTGATTTCCTGTCTATCGCCCCTCCCCCTCCTTGGCTGTGCTTCCGTTTTTTTTCCTTTGCCACCCTCTAGTTCAGGAGAAAAAGAAGGAAGACAGGTCCCTTGCTCTCGAGAGGCAGCATACCTCCATCCTCACTGGGGCTGTTCAGCAGTCAGTGAGGAACGCTGGTCCCGGCCCCGCCCCTCCCAGCGGAGTGGCCCTGGGCGGATTCCTTAACCGCTCCGCCCCCATGCGCTCCTGGGGAATGAAATAGTGAAGGCGTGTACTTGGCAGGATGATTTTGAAGATCCTAATGTACTGAGGATGGTGCTGGCACATACTTAGTGCTAAATAAGTGTTAGCTATTGTTGTCCTTGTTACGCTGCGCTCTCCACTCTAGTAACCCCAGTAGTCTCCGTCTCTCTCTTTCTGGGAGTGTAAGTTCCAAGGGGTACCCCCGATGTCAGATGTCAGAGGCACTGGGCCATGCCCTGCAGGGGCTCCCCACCGGGCCAGGGAGCCGGTGGCGTGAGCAGCCCGGCGTAGGAGCGGGGTGCTGTGGGGAGGGGACGGGGAGGGACACGTGCTGCTTGGAGGAGTAGGCGGCAGCTTCGTGGGGGAAGCGGTGGTGACCAGAAGGATGAGGAGCATCTTGCCAGGGCCTATGGACCCTTATGTGGAGTGTGGGGTGCCTCCTTACTGCTCCCGGTTCCCTGGACAGAACCTGACAGAGCTGGACACGAAGATCCAGGAGAAGGCCATGAAGGTGGACATGGACATTTGCCGCCGCATTGACATCACCGCCAAACTGTGCGACGTGGCTCAGCAGCGCAACTGCGAGGACATGATCCAGATGTTCCAGGTGAGGGCGGAGGGCGGGTGTCAGCCGGCCCGCATTGCCCCCTGCCCGAGCGCCTCAGGAGGGTTGGGGCAGGCGAAGAACCTTCCGTCGTCACTGGCCTGCCACCAGAGCCCGTCTTCCTCCTCGGGGGGATTCCCGTGGCACCCAGGGGCCCTCAGTGGGACTAGCCGGGGGGGCCAGGAGGGGCCTCTGAAGAGAAGTTTCGGAAGCTGTCTCTAACCCATCTCTCCCCCCTCTCTCTGTCTGCTTCCTCTCCTCTCTCTTCCTCTCACCCTCTCTGGCTTTCTCCACAGAAGAAACTGGTTAGTTTTGCTCTCACGCAAGCTTATTAATGTCCCAGTGCCTGTTTCTGAACCACCCAGGCCTCGGCCGTCGGTTCTGACCTGCTGGGCTTTTCAGCGCAGATCTCTCCCCCTTCTCTAGTTTCCTTGCTGTTCCCCCTTTTTCCTCTCTGCCTCACTTCTTCCTGTCCCTCCTCCTTGTGGCTTCCCAGACCTGGGCGCGTGACTCAGGCTCTCCTTTGTGAACACCGTGCGCCCTCCTTGCAACCTGAAGCTTTCTTTTTTGTTCAGTCATTCCACTAGAAAGACCTTCTTTAGGGGAAAAAAAAAATCTTCGTTAGCCGTTGTGCACATCTTCACGTGGTCACAGCAGGCCACTGCTCCCCTCACCTCACGGCTTTGTTTTCTGTGTTTCTTCCTCTCGGTCTGCAGCCGCCCCCCATCTGTGTCTGACTGCCTGTCCCTCGGCAGCTCCGGGGTTCCGTTCCTGTCATCGTAACTGTGTCTTCTCTCTCTGCCCGCCCCTCCCTTCTGCTGGTTCCCGCTTCTCCTCCCTCCCGGCCCACCGCCCGCCACCCTTTCTCCTCATGCACCCGGCCTCGTCTCTGTAGTCTCTGCACTTGTCTCCCATTAAGGTCCCAACCATGGGGGGGCGGAAGCGGGAGCGCAAGGCTGCCGTCGAGGAGGATCCCTCCCTGTCGGAGAGTGACGGGCCCCGCCAGCCCGATGGGGATGAGGAGGAGAGCACGGCCCTCAGCATCAACGAGGAGATGCAGCGTATGCTCAACCAGCTGTGAGTCCCGCAGGCCCATCCCCAGCAGCGCCCCCCAGAGGCCGGAGCTCCCACCCCGCACCAGTCCCCTCTGCCCGGAGGCAGGCCCCGCCCTCCCTGACACCCGGGCTCCCTGTCTCTAGGAGGGAGTATGATTTTGAGGACGACTGTGACAGCCTGACTTGGGAGGAGACTGAGGAGACCCTGCTGCTTTGGGAGGATTTCTCAGGCTATGCCATGGCAGCTGCAGAGGCCCAGGGAGAGGTAACCGCCCCTCCCGGCCTCGGGGCCCCAGCTCTGCCTCTCCAGCTCACTGCCCATCCCCTCCCCTCGCTGCCTCCCTGCTCTGCTTTCCCTCTGTGGCCATCATCCTTCACCAGCTTCTCCCTTTCTTCTTTGTCCCTTTTCTTTTCTTTCTTTGATTTCCTTTAATACAACTTTCTGTCTCTCTCTCTCTCCCCCTCCTTGGCCCCGTGGAATGTCCCCATCCCATCCCTTCCCTGGCCCCCTTTCCCAATCCTTGCTTCTCTTTCTACTCCAGCAGCAGGAAGATAGTTTGGAGAAGGTGATTAAAGACACCGAGTCCCTGTTCAAAACCCGGGAGAAGGAATATCAGGAAACCATCGACCAGATAGAGGTACGGGTGAGAGGAAGCTGAGGACACGGTTCCCAGGGGGGCCGCAGGTGGAGAGGCCCCATCCTGCAGATGGACCCTAGATACCAGGGCCCCCCTTCCTTTGATGGGGAGTGGTGGTCACCCAGCGGTCGTCCCTCCAGTGGGTTCTTAAGATCTCAGGCTCTGGAGGGAGGCAGACAGATGTGGGTCTGCTTCTCAGCTCTGTCACCTAATCACTACTCTGACTTTCCACGTGCTTCTTATTCTGAGCCTGGACATGCGAGTCTTAATACCTCCCTCACAGAGCTGTTTGAAGAGGAAATGAAATAGCACCCATGGAGCTCAGGGCAGTGTTTGTCTCATAGTAAGCGTAAGCATACCCTCTGAGAGTCATCATTGTCGTTGTTATCATTATTATTGTCAGTGCTATAGCAAGGCCGCTCAGAGGTGGACTTGAACTTTATTTCTTCTTCCGCTCAGCCTTTGAACATTGATGTGCGAGTGAAACACCTATCGATTGCCTCTTGCACGCCCCCAACTGGGGACCTGGCCCAAAACCCAGGCATGTGCCCTGACTGGGATCGAACCAGCAACCTTTTGGTTTGCAGGACAATGCCCAATACCCACTGAGCCACACCAGGCAGGGCAGAATTTCTGTTCTTAGCTCCTAGTCTTGAGGAACCTTCTAGAGATGGCAGGTGGTGCTGGTGCTTCAACTTCAACTGTAGGCTGTTAGGGGCTTCAGGGAGGATTTGTGGCACCCTGGATGGAGGGAGCTGCGGGGGCAGGCGGGGGAGGACTTGGAGGTGGTCCTTGGGAGGGGGCCCTCTGCTGAGCACCCTGCCTTGGGGGTGAGGGGCGGACTTCCGTAATTCTCAGCCTCTGTTCAAGTCCACGTGGCATGTTGATGCTCTCGCTGCTCCCCCACGTCAAATGCTCCTGTTCATCTAAGCAAGACCTGCTTTTGGTTTTTGCCCAGGCAGACAAATGTCAAGTTTCACAGGCACAGGCAGATTTATGCTGCAAGCTGAGGAGCCGGGAAGGGAGAACTAGAACTGACCTCTTTCCCACGTCCACCTGTCGCACTGCCTTCTCTCTCCTCCTCTCTCCTTTTCTCCCGCCTTCCCTGACTCACCTCCCTCTTTTGAATGGTGGGTTTAAGGTTTGATGTTTTCACTGTACCTTCAGCCAGGCAGGGACCGTGGAGTCATGATCTGAGGCTGCATCTCTGCCTGGTTCTGCCCTGGGACAAGAGGGGCTTAGTTTAAAACATGACGTGAGCCCTGGCTGGGCAGCTCAGTTGGGTAGAGCGTCATCCTGATAGGCCAAGGTTGTGGGTTTGATCCCCAGTCAAGGCACATGAAAGAAATAACCAGGGGAGGGGGCGTATAAGGGGACTAAATGGTAATGGGAAGAATATAATAAAGATTATATATTTAAAAAAGAAACAACCAGTGAATGGGTAAATAAGTAGGACAGCAAATTGGTGTTTCTTGTTCTCTCCCTTCCTCTGTTTCTAAAAAGCAATACAAATTTTAAAAATGATACTATTATAAAAAAATAAATAAAACATGATGTGAAAAGAAAGAAGAGAAAGTCCTAAGTGGAAACATGCTTTTTAAGGTTGTTTGTCAGTCATCCGATCCCTCTTCGGTCCCAGCAGAATGACACTGAGAGGATGTTGGGAGAGCGGACACGGTGGCTTTGGTGGCTCGGTTGCTCCTGGTGATCCATCCGGGCCACCCAAGGTCCTTTTGTCTCTGTGACCTTTGGTCCCTCAGGGTCACTTGGATGGCGGCAAGGAGCATGTCCCATTATTGGATGGTCAAGCCAAGGCCCAGGGTGGAGGGTGGGAAAGAATTCTTGCTCCCCACCTCCTTCCCTCTCTCCATGTGTGCCCAGCCTTTCCCGCCCCCGTTCCGCTTACCCAGGGAGGCTGGGGCTCCCGTGTGGGCGGTTGTGGCTGTCTCTGTCGTCATGTGTGCTCGTCTCTGCATTAACTGTGTGAATTCGGGGGCACGTGCAGACGTGTAGAGACGACTGGTGGCGGTCCCAGCCTTCCGCTGTGATGGAATATGTACGGGTGATGGAATGTGCAGGGATGGACAGAAGTGGGTTTATAGTCGTGAGAACATGGAGCAGAGTTTATTCTTGTACTATTACTGATTAATTATTGTATCATTTTCCATATAAACCACTGCAAACCTACTTTTTCCCACCCCTGTATTTATTTATTTTTTTTTAACCTGAGATATCTTTTATTAGGCAAAGGGAAGCAGAGGAGCTTGCTTCCATTTTTTTAAAGTGTATTTTATTGATTATGCTATTACAGTTGTCCCAGTATTTTTCTCCCCTTTATCCTTTTCTCCTTCTCTGCCCTGTATCCCCACCCCCCGCCCAACCCTCCTCCATTTCACCCTCCCCTTGGTTCATGTCCATGGGTCGTACATGTAAATTCCTTGGCTTCTCCATTTCCCATACTGTTCCTAACCTCCCCCTGCCTATTTTGTACCTACCAATTATGCTTCTTATCCCCTGTACCTTTTCCCCCATTCTCCTCCTCCCTGCCCCCACTGATAACCCTCCATGTGATCTCCATTTCTGTGATTCTGTTCCTGTTCTAGTTGTTTGCTTAGTTCGTTTTTGTTTTTAGGTTCAGTTGTTGATAGTTGTGAGCTTGTTGTCATTTTACTGTTCATAGTTTTGATCTTCTTTTTCTTAGATAAGTCCTTTTAACATTTCATATAATAAAGGTTTGGTGATGATGAACTCCTTTAACTTGACCTTATCTGGGAAGCACTTTATCTGCCCTTCCATTCTAAATGAGAGCTTTGCTGGGTAGAGCAATCTTGGATGTAGGTCCTTGCCTTTCATGACTTCAGATGCTTCTTTCCAGCCCCTTCTTGCCTGTAAGGTCTCTTTTGAGAAATCAGCTGACAGTCTAATGGGAACTCCTTAGTAGGTAACTATCTCCTTTTCTCTCGCTGCTTTTAAGATTCTCTCCTTATCTTTAATTTTGGGTAACTTAATTATGATATATCTTGGTGTATTTCTTCTTGGATTCAATTTCTTTGGGACTCTAAGCTTCCTGGACTTCCTGGAAGTCTATTTCCTTCACCAGATTGGGGAAATTTTCCTTCTTTATTTGTTCAAATAAGTTTTCAGTTTCTTGTTCTTCCTTTTCTCCTCCTGGCACCCCCATGATTTGGATGTTGGAACATTTAAAGTTGTCCTAGAGGTTTCTCAGCTTCTCGTTTTTTTGAATTCTTGTTTCTTCATTCTATTCTGGTTGAATGTTTATTTCTTCCTTCTGCTCCAAACTGTTGATTTGAGACCCAGTTTCCTTCCTGTCACTGTTGGTTCCCTGTAGATTTTCCTTCATTTCACTTTGTATAGCCTTCACTTCTTCCTTCACTTTGTGACCGTACTCAATCCGTTCTGTGAGCATCCTGATCACCGGTGTTTTGAACTGTGCATCAGATAGGTTGTCTATCTCCTTTTCACTTAGCTCTTTTTCTGGAGTTTTTTAATTTTTAAAATATTATTATTATTTTATTTTTAAAAGATTTTATTTATTTTTAGAGGGAGGAAGAAAGGGAGAGAAATATCAGTGTGTGGTTATCTCTCACATGTTCCTCTCTGGGGACCTGGCCCAGAACCCAGGCACTTGCCCTGACTGGGAATCGAACCAGTGACCCTTTGGTTCACAGGCTGCTGCTCAATCCACTGAGCCATACCAGTCAGGGTTTTTTCTGGAGTTTTGATCTGTTCTTTCATTTGGGCCATATTTCTTTGTCTCAGTGCTTCACCCCTGTATTTTGTGCTAGGATACATTCTTCCTTGTCCTGCTGAGCGATGGGCTCCAAAAGCAGCCCTCTCTACCCCGACTCTCCCGAGGTGGAGAAGTTGGGGCACAGGGGGCATCACGTTCGCTTCCTAGACTGAACAGGCGGCACGTCACGCTCCTCTGACTCGCTGCTGTGGCAGCCCAGCCGGAATCCCGGCTCTGGAACCGAGGCTGCCGCTCCAGCTGCACGCACCCAGGCCACCCTCTCTCTCACATGTCGGTGTCCTGACCGTCCCTTTTGTCTGCCCTGTGACCCACTTCTGCCTCCAAGTTCCCATCCTCTCCCTGTCCAGGTCAGATTCGTTATGGGTGGTTTCCTCTGTCCAGTTCAGATTATTCACAGCTAGTTTCCTGCCCTTTCTCTTTGCTCTCAGGCAGTCAGGCACATCACCTCCAAGCGGCTTCACTCTGCCTTCGCTGCTGGCCCCTGTCCTTTGTACCCAAAACAAAGGGAGGCAGCAGATTGTCTCAGCCCAGATCTTTACCACCCCTGCACCGCCTCTCAGCTCTGCCTCAGAGCCTTTTTTGCAGAAGCGGGCTCTGGGAGGGAGACCATATTTGTCTGATTCTGAGGCCCACATATTTTCACACGTAGCAGTGCCAAAGTGGGATACGTCTTCTAACCAGTAGGACATTCAGTATGGCAAGAGGTCTTTCTGTTAGTCTCTGAAATGGCTTTCAAGGGAGAAAGGGAAGTAACGAGGAGAAAATGGACGGTAAGAGAATCGAGCCCCTTTCAACAGTGCAGACAGGTGCCCGGCTTTATGCCAAGAGTCTTGCAGATACCTCACAGAGTTAACCATCCGTTTCCCGTCCAGGTGCCTGGCATGCACACGTGCCGATGAGCAAGGCCTGTGGCCAGCGCCTGCAGGAGTTCCCGAATTAGTGAGGGACACAGACTGGGTGCCGTGTTGTTGGCGTGTGGGGGATGAGCCAGTCATGCGGGGACCCCGGGCAGCGCGTGCGCAGACAGTGTCCCTGCTCCGGGACGACGTCCTCTCCCTCCTGCCCCTGTGAGCATTCCTCTCCTGGATGCTCTCACCAGTCTGTTGAAAGAATGCAGGCCTGGGGCAGATACATTTGCATTCCTCTGTGATACTATTCTAGGCAAAGATTGCCAGGAAAGCCAGAAGGAATGATAGGGTATCAAGTGCCTTCCGCCATATTCTGATTTATTTTTAAACCTGAGCCGTCAGCCATGCTGCCTGGGCCCCCTGCGCAGCGGTGCTCTAGGGGTGTTTTCCTCCTGGGGGCTGGGAGCACGGTCCCTGCTGACTCGATGGCCCGGCCCTGTTCTCGCCACAGCTGGAGCTGGCCACAGCCAAGAACGACATGAACCGGCACCTGCACGAGTACATGGAGATGTGCAGCATGAAGCGGGGCCTGGACGTGCAGATGGAGACCTGCCGCCGGCTCATCACCCAGTCTGGGGACCGGTAAGAGCCTCCCCGGAGTGTAGGGCGCCGCCCACCTGCTTCCTCCAAGGGCACATGCAGGGAGGGAGCGGTGGACCAGAGCCCCGTGGCCGGCAAGCCGTGGAGACCCCCCCACAGTGACTTAGTCGCGTCTGGATGTGGGGCTCTCATTGGACGTCACCTGGTACGTGTGGCCCAGCTGGGTGTGCATTCGTGGCTGGATAGCTTGTATCTCCCAATGCCACCAGCTCCGGTGGTTCCTCTAGTTAGAGGCAGCTAAAAACTGACAAGGAACAGAAGGGGTGTGGGGGCAGATTTTTATCTAAAATCAGAGCCACCATTTGTGCGTTTGACCAGGAAAGCAGCACTGCAACAAAAAGTAAATAAAAAAAAAATCACGCAAGTACTTCAAATAGACATAAAGCTGGTGCCTCGAATCAGTGCACTTGGGCTCAGCTGGCATCTCCTCGGAGACCAGATGTTTCTGAACTCTGAGCCTCCCGAAGGTCTCCAGAGATAAAGGTGGGGTCGTCTTCCCATTGGTGTGGGGAGGGGGAGGTTTCCTTCTCCCTCCCCACTCCTTCAGCCAGCACCGCCCTCATGCCAGGGTCCTCCTGCCCTTACCTGAGAGGTCATTCACCTGCCCACCAGAGAATAAGGCCAAGGGAGAGGGCTGCCCGCCTCATCAGGACTCCTGTGTGTCCCAAGGTGACAACTGGTGTTTTTTTCTAGAAAGTCTCCTGCTTTCACTGCGGTCCCGCTTAGCGACCCGCCGCCGCCACCACCGCCAAGTGAGACCGAAGACCCCGATCGGGAAGTCTCCTCTGATAGCTCCATGAGATAGGGACCTGACCTGGTCCCACCCTGGTGGGAACGCACCTTTCACCTCAGCAGAGTGGGGGGTTCGCAGAAGGGGAGCTTCGTTTGTCCTGCTGTACCAAGCCTGGCCGCTGGGGGCAGGGCTGCTCCTTCCTCGGGCCTCCTCCCTGGGCCTCTCCAGAGTTTTGTGGTGTCTGGAGTGAGGCTTGGCCTGCCCTTCCCAGCTGGGGCTTTCCCGCCTTCACGCGCGGGTGTCTGCTACTCCCCATCTTTAAAGTGCTGCCAGTGTGCTCGTGGCCCCGTAACTTCTCCACTGAATGAGGGATGTGATTGTCACGCCATCCTTGCCCTGCTGTGGCCTAGAGCCAGCTCGCGTCGGATTCTGAACTGGTGCTAACTGGCTTGTGCGGCGTGGGCGGTGGGCGAGCGGGAGAGGCCCCTCTGTGCTGCAGGTGGAGGGGAGCAGCACTGGGCAGGGCGCTGTGTCCTCCCTCCGTTGTCCAAGTGCTCCTCCGGTCACCTGCCTGTGGACAGGAAGGACTGGCTGAGACCCCCTCCCTTGGGGAAATGCCATGCACCGAAGGGCCTCAGTGCCTTGGTCTAGGTGGCTTCTGACTGCCTGGGTGCAGTATCACGGAGGGAGATGGGAAGCCCTCCCAGTCACCGCTGAGAATACAGAAAAAGGCGAAGCTACTTGGGTGTGTGGTCAGGGTCTCCGTTTCTTCAAGTGTGAGCTGAAGATGTGCCTCCTCTGTGTCTGTCGTACACTGAGAGCAGCAGGCTGAAAAAGATGTCTGAACTTGCGAACCTTGGAGAGACTGGGGAGATGTGATCGAGACCTCAGCTTAACTGCCTGGGGGCGGTGGAATCTTTAACAAGAATGAAACTGGCGAGTATTTATTGAATACTTTGTGTCACTGTTTTGAAACACTTTGTGGTGGCAGCTACACAGTCCTGAGGTGTGCCCTATTTCCTCTCATTTCACAGACATCAGGTACAAGGTGAGGCCCAGGAAGTTAGAACTTGCCCCGTCTCAACCCAAGTGGTGGGCACCGAGCCCAGGTGCATCACCTCCTCGCCCCCTCATGCCCCAGATTAAATGGTGCTCACTGCACACTGGGTGAGGTGTGAAGTCCATGTGCAGCCCACCTGACAGCTGGACGGCAGAGAGAAAAAGGCCTGGCCCTTTTAAGTGTCCCTGCTGGACACAACACCTGTAGACAGGGGGTGGAGGGGGGAGCCAAGTAAGAATGGCTGTTCTTCACACCAGTGGTGTGTGGACACACACTTTATGGTCTGTTTTTTAAACCCATGGGAGTTTGAGATTTTTTTCTTAAGACTTTACTTTTAGAGGGGAAGGGAGAAGAGGGAGGTAAACATTGACGGGCTGCCTCCTGTAACCCCCCATTAGGGAGCTGGCGCGTGGGGGCACACTTTGTAAGGGCTGCTTCAGGTTATGCGGGCTCTAATCTACCACCAAGGTTGTGCCTGGCAGGGCCAAGCAAGGCCCTTTGCAGATCTTAACTAGAACAGTTGCACCTTAGTACCAGCCCAGCTCCTTTCCCCTTTGTCCTCAACCCTGAAATAAGATAAAGCAGAGTTGGCTGGGTGCAGTGAACTTTATTGATGGTGCATGACAAGGCAGGGCTCCCTATGCCCCTCCCCTCTTCAGGGGGTCTAGGATGGAAACTGGAGGTCAGGAGATTCTCAGTGTGTTGGGGGATCGATCTGGGGCAAGGACTCCCCAGCAGCTGAGGGTCTCTTCCTGTCGCTGGGGCTGGTGGTCCATGGGGCTCTTACTCCTTGGAGGCCATGTGGACCACAAGGTCCACCACCCTGTTGCTGTAGCCAAATTCATTGTCATACCTGGAAGGGGATGCACAGTTAGGGTTATATTCCTGATCCAGCCACCAGGTGGCACCAGACCCCCACCCCCAGTCAGTTTAAATACTGTCCCCGCCAGGGCAGCCACACACCAGGAAATGAGCTTGACGAAGTGGTCATTGAGGGCAATGCCAGCCCCGGCATCGAAGGTGGAGGAGTGGGTGTCACTGTTAAAGTCACAGGAGACAACCTGAGGAAAGGAGAAGGGCAAGTGTGAGAATCCAGTCTTGCTCAGTGGGGCTGTGTGGACACCAAGCTCCCTGTCCCATCAGTACCTGGTCCTCGGTATAGCCCAGGATACCCTTGAGGGGGCCCTCTGACGCCTGCTTCACTACCTTCTTGATGTCATCGTATTTGGCCTAACAAGGTAAAATCAACATGGTTATTAAAGTTTCGGTATTGCCACCATCCTACTGGAGACAAGATCCCAGCCACCAAAGCGGTTCCAACCCATACTTACAGCTTTCTCCAGGCGGCAGGTCAGATCCACAACCGACACATTGGGGGTGGGGACACGGAAGGCCATGCCAGTGAGCTTCCTGCAGACAGAGAAACAGTCAGCACCAGCTCCTGGCTCCCCTGGTCCCCGTGTCTGGAAATGCAGCGAAAAGCCTCACCCGTTCAGCTCAGGGATGACCTTGCCCACAGCCTTGGCAGCGCCAGTGGAAGCAGGGATGATGTTCTGGGCAGCCCCTCGGCCATCACGCCACAGCTTGCCAGAGGGCCCGTCCACGGTCTTCTGGGTGGCGGTGATGGCGTGGACTGTGGTCTGGGGACATGGAGGACGGGGTGAAGGCCCTGCACAGTGCTCACGGCCTGCCCTTCAACCTCCCTCCCCACCTCCGGAAGAAATAAAGGGGATGCCGTGACCTGAGCCAATCAATCCTCAGGGACCCATGTTTTCCACAGCTGCCCCCGCCCCTGCCCAGGGCTGTGTTGTGGGGAGGGGGGGGGGGAGAGAAATGAATGTGCTCTGGTCACTTCCCCACCTTACCATGAGTCCCTCCACGATGCCAAAGTTGTCGTGGATGACCTTGGCCAGGGGGGCCAAGCAGTTGGTGGTACAGGAGGCATTGCTGAAAAGGGAGAGGCAGGTCAGGGGCGAACAGGCCCTCTCCCCGCAGCACCAGCCAACCTCACCTTGCTCCCTCTGCCATGCTCACCTGACAATCTTCATGGAGTTGTCATACTTGTCCTGGTTCACACCCATCACAAACATGGGGGCATCCGCAGAAGGGGCAGAGATGATGACCCTCTTGGCTCCACCCTTCAAGTGAGCCTGCAGCAGAGGAGGAGTTAGAGACCCCAGGGTCCATCTTTCCTGCCTTCTTGCTGTCCCAACTCCTTTCACCTGCAGCCTCCTCACCACTCACCCCAGCCTTCTCCATGGTGGTGAAGACACCAGTGGACTCCACAACATACTCAGCACCAGCATCACCCCATTTGATGTTGGCGGGATCTCGCCTGCAAGGGAAGACAGGACCAGGTTCAAGGACACGAGTACCATGTACCCTAGGTGGTCACCCCATCTCAGCACCTCCCCAGAACAAATTTCTTCCTCTCCTTCCACTTACTCCTGGAAGATGGAGATGGACTTTCCATTGATGACAAGCTTCCCATTCTCAGCCTTGACTGTGCCTTTGAACTTGCCATGAGTAGAATCATACTGGAACATGTAGACCTGGAGGGACAAGTGAGGGCATCAAAGGACTGCTACTCATCAGCCAGCCTCTGCCTCCTACACCTGCCGTGAAGGCAACACACACACTCACCATGTAGTTGAGGTCAATGAAAGGGTCATTGATGGCGACAACGTCCACTTTGCCAGAGTAAAAGGCAGCCCTGGTAACCAGGCGCCCAATACGGCCAAATCTGAGGGGTAGAGAGGCGAGAAGGAGGGTGCTGAGAATTCTCCTGGGTGTGTTAAGTGACCTGTGGTCCACTCACACTTTCAGGGGGCAGACAGCCCATCGCTGCCACCAGAAAGTCCCAAAAGGTCTACTTTATCTTCCTCCAGCAAGGCCACAAAACGAAGGCTCCTATTCTGTCTGAATAGTGATTAGGCCCAAAGCCCTGCCTGACCCCCCAGTCCTCTGAAATCTTTCAAGTGACAGTGCAGGGCACTGCTACTGCCACCCACAGTCTAGGCACATGCCTGACACATGGTATTCATCACCCCCACTCCGTGCCCCAGGAATGCTTGCTCCTACTTTGCCCAGCTTCAGGCCACACCCACTATGGAGCAAAGGCCTGTACACTCAGCAACATCGAGCTCAAAGGGTAAGAGTAAAGGTCAGAAGGTAACCGTGTGGGGAAAGCCCGCCCCTTCTCTAAGTCCCTCCTACAAAAGGGAAGGTGATGGGGGAAACTAGCTGTTCTCAACCTCAAACCCTGGGGGCGGGGGGGGCAGTTCTAATTACAAAGCCACCTGCCCTTTGTAGTTTTCTTCCAGAAATCAGGTGTAGGAGCAACACTTGTGTGTGTATAGGGAAGGAGGTGGGAGCACAGAAGCCAGGCCCCCAGCTGCAGAAAGGTCAGGTGCTATATTTAACCCCAGATTAGGGTAGAGTCAGGATCTGGTTTCTGGAAGACAGGACCGGGGAGAAGGGCAGGGATCCCAAGGCTCCCCCTGACATCTAATCCTCCCAGTGACCTTTACAACCTGGTCTTTAGGGTTGGGTGAGTTCTAGGCATCGATGGGAGGCACTTCAAGGGGAGCTGGTGTGGAGGGGCTGCTGCTACAGGAGCCATTTTATGGTGAAAATTTCTAAGTACCATGACTCAGCTCCCCTGGCATGGCACTAAGCCACAGCTACCACACCACCCCAGAAAAAAAAAAAAAGGAGCCCCCACAAAGCCACATTTTTGATTCATTAGAGGATCACCTACAAAAAACATCCCTTCCGAGGGGCAATCTGGATGGCCGGTTAAGGATGGTCTAGTCTGGAGTGAATGTGACCCGGCTCTGAGGTCCAGCTCTGGGAGAGCAGCACCAGGAAAGCCTTGCCTCACCAGGTTTACCGGATAAAGGCGACTCCACCCCACTGAGGCAGGAGGAGAAGGATTAGTCATAGTTAAGGAGGGAGGAAGGCTGGAGAGCTAAGTAAGCGAGGTTACCTAACGGTGGTTCATTCATTTCCTTCCCGATTGCAACATGGCGGCTAGGTTACCGCAAAGGAGCCCTCCCGGCTGCGTGTGCCTGTGTGCGCGCAGCTGTGCCTCCGGCATCCCCCCCTCGCTGTGGGGCCAGGTGGGGGCAAAGGGGGCTGGGGGAGGGGCTCCTCCCCAGCACGTGACCCCGCGGGGCGCGAAAGGAAAGAAAGAAGCCCCAGCTAGGGGACTAAAGAGATGGATCCAAAGCCAGAACTGGGGACTCTCTTGCTTATCTGGGGCGGGTAGAGAAGGCCCCGGGTGACTTGTCCCCGCAGGGGCGGAGTTACAGGAGGCGCAACAGCTGGGGGTGGGGGACAAGAGGCCCTCTGAGAGCCTCCGCCAGGTCAGAACTCTGACCTTGAGTTCTCCTTGGGGGAAGGGTACGACCATCCCCCCCGACGTCCCTCCAGCATTCACAGAGGCCCAGTCAGGGCAAGACCTGCAAACCCTTAACTTACCCGTTCACTCCGATCTTCACCATCGTGTCTCAGGGTTGAGGCTTCTGGGAAAGGAGGGTGAGCATCAGGGCACCGGGCTCAAATGCGGTCCTCTCCTCCCCTCTCCCCACCTTCCCCCCCGCCCCGCTTCTCCTCATCCCCCTCGTTTCCTGGCCACCATCCCTTCCCTCCGTCTCTGCACGTATCCCTCCACTGTTGCACTGCGACGCCCACCCAGCGGACCTCACCCCGCAGCTGCGCCCCCGGGCCCTCACGCGCCCGCAGCTCCTTTGTAATGTCCCTGAGGCCCTCGTGGCGCCTGCCTGTTTTTACTTTTACCTGGCACTGCGCAGGAAAACGCGGCTGTCTGTCGAACAGGAGGAGCAGAGAGCGCTGGGGGGAGGCTGCAGTCGCAATTTATGGAAACCGGGCGTGGCCGAGGCGTGGTGAAACCGAGGCACCTCCTTCCCGCTTGCCCAGTCCCAGCCCAAGGGCGCGGAGGCCTGAGCTACGTGCGCCCGTAAAACTTCGAGTAGCCCTGTCCCTTTTTTTCTTTTGGACCCGCCTGGTTCTTCGGCTGTGCACGCCCTGCGCGTGCGGGCTAGGGACGGAGGGGGAGGTGACTGAGTGACCGGGACGGTGCTGGGGACGTTCCTGTAGGCACGCCGCAGACGGTGGGCTCGAGGACCCGGAGCCCTTGTGAGAATTGAGGACATGCAAGAGCCAGGAGCGTTAGTGTCGCAGCATGGATGACACGGGAGGACTGGGAGCAGGTGGGATGCGGAATTGGAGCAGGAGCCCGGGGCGGCGGGCGGCTGCTCGCTGCCTCCCCTTCCCTTTTTCTTTTACAAGCAGAGGCGGGAAGGCTGAGGAACTTCTTGAGGCTCTTTGGTAATGACACAGGAAGAGCCGAGGAAAAGGCCCGGGAGGGGCCAGCCCCCTCCCCCCGCCCCCTCTCCTGGCTCAGGGCCTCTCTAGGCTAGGGGCCTGTGCTGGGCACTGAGCACTGGGGCCTGGAAAGAAAGGAAGTTAAGGCGGAGGCGTCTGCTCTGAAGGTCAGTCACGCTGTCCTGCAGCTCCGGACGCCGGGAGACCCGGTAACTGGGGCAGACAGGCCGGGCGGGCCCTGTATGCCCCAGCGGCTCTCCCTCAGGCCTGGCGGGGGCCCCAGAGGGAGGATGGGATCACTGCTGGGAGCCTCCCACAAAGTCGCTCCTGGGAAACCTGAGGGCAGCGCCACCCAGGCTGGGAGACAATGTCCCTTTCATCCCCTCCAGCCCAGGGCAGAGAGCGGGACGTGAGGGCGGAAGTCCCTCCCCATCCGGGGTCGTGCTGGCCAGCCCGGGAGCCAGGGACTCGCTTTCACTGGCTGTGCCCAGGAGATGTTGGGGGCAGGGTGAGGAGTCCCAAAGAGGGAAAAGATTGGGAGGTCTTGGGCACCTGGTGGGAACAGGCCCCCAGCCCCTTCCCACATGTGAGGTAGAGGGAGCCACGGCTGTGCCAGGTTTGGGAGCTGAGGATGGGGGGAGGGCTGGTTCTGAGCACTTGGAAGAAAGAGGGGTTTGGAGGGGGGTGGAGTGAAATGGACATTGCCTATCAGCAGGTGCACGGGCCGGGGATCTGGGGCCTCTTTGCTGGCCCAGCATAACCTGACACCAGCCCCCTTTTCTAGCTGAAAAGCCTGGGGCTAAGTTTAGCTGGTGATAACCTTTGCTTAAAAGGCAGAGAGCACGCTGTCCTGCACCCCGACTCCAGCCTCAGTCCCTTCCCTTTCTGGGATTGCCCTCCCTTGTTGGTGCCGACTTTTCACAAACAGCAAGAGCAGGGCCAGAGGGCACCTAACGTTGAGAGGAGGTGGGAGGCGCCCACCCTGCAGAGTGAGCTGGGGAAGAGGAGGGGAGATGCAGCTGCTACTCACCCATTAATGCTTTCTCTGACCAGGGCTGTAGGAGCCCCTCCAAGCTTCTGCACTACCCAGAGCGTGTGTCCGAGGTACTGGCTGCCTCTTTGTCTCATGCTTGTCATTTTTCATTACTGTCCTCTCTCAGTCAAAACGAACAAAAAACCGCCCCCCAAAACCTGAGCTCCCACTGACTCAGTCTACTGTTGTCAGGACAGCAGGCTGGTGCCTCCTGTTCCAGGTGACTCAGAAGACTGGGAGAGGTGGAAGGGGTGATGGGCTTCAGGTGGCTACACATTAGCAGCCCCTGCACCTGAGGGGCTGGACTTCCTGCAGCCCCTATAACCTGTTTCCAGAGACACTGTCTAGAGCTAGGGGGGATCACGCCCTAAGCTGCCATCAGGCAGGCCAGTCACCTGTCCTTTAGAAGCACAAGTAGGGTGGAGCTAGGACACAGTGGAAACCAGCCTTTGGTCTAGAGTGGGGGTTTTTCAAGCTCATACTGCTTGGCATTTGGGGTTGAATAATAAAGTTGTGAGGTCTGTCCTGTACATTGTAGATTATTTAGCAACCTCTCTGCCTCTGCCCAGTAAGTAGATGCTGGTAGCATCTCTCCCCTCTAGGTTGTGATAACAAAAAAGGTCTCCACACATTGCCAGATGCCCACTAGAGGGCAAAATTGCCTGCAGGTAAAGAAGCACAGATTTGGAGACTAGACACTGCATAATTCTCCACAGTGGAGCGATCTTGTCACGTGCAGTTATCAGATCTTGAGACGGCCCGGTACTTACAGGCTCATCCTCTCTTTCTGGATTAATCTGCCACCTGCATCCGGGCTAACATGAAAGGTGGAACAAAGACAAGCTTAGGTAAGACGTCTAAAAGTAGATAAAACATTTATTCATTAGAAAACAAGGAGAAAATTGGGACATCTGCGATAGTATCAACAATACAAAAAAACAAGGACTTGCAAACAGTCTAGTAAAAGCTCAATTCAGTTCCGTTAGTTTGGTTAAAAAGAAATGTCTTCCATTGTACAGATGATTTGTATATTAAAAACCCAAGGAGACAGGCAAACAAGTATTTTACAAGGGGCGTGGAATTCAAGGTCACCCCACAAGATGCCCTGCACAGCAGGGTCGGGAACAGGCAAGCCGAACTCCTAGGACCTGTGCCTGCGCGTCGATGCTCGGCGGATGGGAGTGATTTTCTTTGGTGTCTCATCCTCCGTCATCTCTGCTGAAAGCTCTGTAAAGCATTGGAGTGAGAAAAAGCTGAGTCACAAGGATGGTGAACAATAGATCTCAGAAAACAAATGGGACAGGCCCAGACCACACGGCAGAAATAAAGCCCAAACTGTACAGGGAGGAAGATGGCCGGGGCGCGGGAGCTGGTGGAGAGAATCGACACAGCAGGAGCCCATCAAAACCAGCCCCCAGCCCCACCCCCAGGCTGCCTCCCTTCTGGGCCGGCCGTACCTTCCTCACTGGATTCATCACTGGAGAAGACAATCTGGGGTTTCTTTTTCTTAACCAGCCGCTGGGTGCTTGGATGCCGCTGGGTGCTTGGATGCCGGCGGGCAGTGCGGCGGGGCTCCGGTGTGACAAAGTCACTGTCCGAAGCTGCAGAAGCCACGTGCTGGTGCCTAGAGACTAGAAATGGCAGAGGATGTGAGTCCAAAAGGAAGAAAAGAACCTGTTTCTGAAAGGAGAGCTTGTCTGGTCGGCCCGCCCGTGGGGCTGCCTCGCGTACCAGAGGACTGTTTCCTGGCTGATGGCGTTTTCAGGCTATCTCCTTGGCCAAGCTCAAGTTCCTCTATTGCATCCAGCCCTCTTGTGTGGCAGGCCCGAAGCTTCTGCTCAAATTCATCTATGAGAGCCTGGGGGGAAAGAGATCAAGACGAGGCTTGGAAATACAGTTATTTCTATGAATAAAAAGAACACAGGCCATGAAGAGACATGGTGAAGCTTAAGCCGCACGTCACTAAGCACAGGAAGCCGGTCTGGGAGGGTGTATGCTCTGTGACTCCAACTATATGACACTCAGGAAAAGGCAACACTGGGGAAACAATAAAAGGACCAGTGGCCGCTGCCAGGGTTTGCGGGGAGAAAGGGGTGACTGGGGAGCACAGAATGTTAGGGCAGTGAGACCACTATGTACGGTACTGTAACGGTGGGCACAGGTCATGTACATCTGTCCAACCCCACAGAACGTACAGCAGCAGGTGACCCTCATGTCAACTACGGACTTTGGGTGACAGTGATGTGCCCACGGAGGCTCATCGGTGGTAACAGTGTGTCACCTTGGTGGGGACGCTGATAATGGGGAGGCCATGCGTGTGTGGGGGCACAGGGGGCCAACTCTATACCTTCCACTCAGTTTTGCCTTGAACCTAAAGCTGCTCTAAAAAATAAAGTCTATTTAAAAAGAGTGAGACAGGAAGAAACAGGAATGGCAGACAGAAAGGTCTGGTCTTAGGTCCCTCTGGCTCCGTGGCTGCTGTTAGGCGGGGGATGGGGAAGGCGGGTGATGGGGAAGGCAGGTGCAGAGCCTCAGAACCCTGCAGACTGCGCTAAGTGGTGTGGCACCCAGCAGGAGCTGCTCACCTTGCCCTCGGGCTTGGCTCCCCGCCGCAGCTTGCCCACGATCGACAAAAAAGCATCAAAGATGGACTCATCGGACAGTTTATCTCCAAAGCATTCAAAGTTGTCCAGCATCTTACGGAGGCCTCGCTCTGTCAGGGGCAGCTGTGACATACAGTAGGCCAGGTCCCGGTGCTGCCGCTCGGTTCTGCGGACGGGAAAGGCTTTGTGAGGAGTGGCAAGGGACAGAAGAGGTCAATGCCCATTTTCCCCCAGGGTCCCCCGGCCCCAGGATGCTCTTTCCCCTCCAGGCCCCTCTCAGCACAAGGAACACTCAAGGGAGGCAGCATACCGGGCTGTGCGGAACCGCTGGCACAGCTTCTCCACCAGGCTCTCAGTCTGCTTGTCCTTGGTGATGTAGGAGAGCAGCTGCCTGCAGGGAGGTGGGGTGCAGACACGCCACGGCTCGGGGCAGCTCCAAACCCACCACACCAGCCCCTGAACCGCCCCTAGCACTAGCCTTCTGCCAATCTCTTGACTTAGTAGAAGCATCTGTGCCACGGCCCACAACTGCCTCGCTTTTCCTCTGTCTCCCATACTGCAGAGAAGGGCCCACCCGTTCTCTGCGGTCTTTTCACTGTGAATGGGAATTTGTAACAACAGCAGCTGCCATCTAGGGAATACTATGTGCCTACCACCATGTCAGGAACTTTTACCAAATTGGATCTTCTCAAGAACTAAGGGGTACACGTTATTGGCCTCATCTTATTCTATTTTTAATTAAAAAAAAAGATTTATTTATTTTTAGAGAGAGGAGAAGGCGGAGAGAGAGGGAGAAAAACACTGGCATGTGATACATTGATCGGTTGCCTCTCGAACACCTGCAATTGGGGACCCACACAACAACCCAGGCGTGTGCCCTGACTGGGACTTGAACCGGTGACCTTTCGGTTTTCAGGCTGGCACTCAATCCACTGAGCCACATCAGCTAGGGCTTGCTTCATTTCATACAGGAGAAAAAAGCAGAGAGAGGTTCAGTTATTGCTGAAGGCCATACAGGTAAAAAGTAGCAAAGCCAAAAGGTGGCTAGTTCGATTTCCAGTCAGGGCACATGTCTGGGTTGTGGGCCAGGTCTCCAGTTGTGGGTGAGTGAGAGGCAACAGATCGATGTTTCTCTCCCTCTCTTTCTCCCCTTCTCTCTAAAAGTAAATAAATAAAATCTTTAAAAAGCAGCAGTTAGAATTTCAGTACAGTTGTGACCTTTCGATGGACTGCATGTATGGTGGTGGTCCCAAATGATTATAATGGAGCTGAAAACTTCCTGCCACCCAGTGAAGTCACAGCTGTTCTTAATGTCGAAGCCCATTATTTGTGTGCGTGCGTGTGTATATGTGTGTGTGCGCACGCGCATGTAGTGGCACTAGTGTAAGACAACCCACTGCTGCCACTCGTATACAGTACAGCCCATATAATTGTGTTCAGTGCATATTACTTGATAATGATAATAAACTTACTGGTTTATGTATTGAGTGTATTATACTTTTTACCATTATTTTAAAGTGTATACTTTGCATTTACTAAAAAAAAGTTTGCTGTACAACAGTGTGCAGTGTTGCCCTGGCAGCAGCCTCACCCTCTCGTGGGTACCACGTGTCTTGACTGCGCCCTTTTCACCTGTGTCTGATGGCCCCTGCTGTGGTTCTGCTCGGCAACATGCTGTACAGGCTGCGGCCAGGGAGCAGTGGGCTGTCCCGCACGGCCTAGGTGTGCAGCGGCCCGAGCCACCTGGGTTTGTGTAAGTGCGCCCTGTGGTGTTCGCACTGCGATGAGGTTGCCTAACAACGCATGTCTCAGATAGTGTCCCTGGTGAGCGGTGCGTGTCTGTACAGGTCTGCCTGATTGCTGAGCCTCTGCCAGGTGAGAAATATGCCCCAAGGCCCAGGGAGCCATACTTCATGATGATGTGAAAAGGCTGTTCCTCCACCCCTCCCTCGGGGTCTGACAGGCGGCTGATGATGTCTGGAAGGAGGTTATAGATGGCATTGCCCTGTAAGACAGAATTATGTTAAAGACACGGGGTGACCCACACGCTCCCTTGGCAGCAAACCCTAAGCTGCCTCTCTGCCTCTCACCTTGTGGGAAAGCTCATTGAAGAAGGTCTTGGCCAGGGCAGCGATCTGAGGCACGGGGTCAATGAGCAGCACGGCCATCTCGCTGACCTGGCCTTTCACCTTCACCATGTCCTTTAGGATTAGGTGGGTCATCACTAGCCCTGCTGTTTTCCGCACTTGCTGAGCTGGGTCCCGAAGGCTAGGAATAAAATCTCAAGTCATTGGGACCGAGGCCATGGGCTGTACCCTGACACTGGCAGGAACGACCCTCGGCAAGAACTAGCACCCCTTCTTATATGCCATTCCAGAAGCAGTTAGGAAGCTGTCTAGAGTTGGAAGCTGGGATGGAGTACAGAGACCACGCTTCATCCAAAGTTTTACGCAGTTTGGCAATAGCTTTGGGGTCATACCTAGCCAGGACCTGTACAGGTCAAGTACTAAGCAGATGTTGAAAGGTAATCCTAAAGACTGGGAAAATACAGCTGCAGTAATTCTCATAGTGACTTAATGAGTCCCTCCCTGAGCTGGCAGGGACTGCTAAAGGGTTGTGAAGGATCTCTTACCGAGCATAGAGATGAGGTGTCCAGGGGTCCACCAGGTTGGGGAAGCGGATGGCCAGATCCCCAATAACTATCATGATGTTAGACCGGAGAATGGGGAGAGAGGACTTCTCTAGCATGGTGAACAGAAGACGAAGCTGAGAGTCACAGAAAGTGGCACTAAGGGCAAGGAGAGGATCGTCAGGGAAATCACACCATCTCCTTCCTCCTTGAGAAGGCGGTACCGACCCCAGGGCCTACCTGATCATGCAGAACTTGCCAAGGGTAAGCGCCGCAGCGGCACACAGCTCCGGGTTGCTGTAGAGGCCAGGGTTGTTGCAGACTTTAAGCAGCAGGGGAACAAAGGCAGCGAGTATCTGTTCACCTGTTGGAAGAACAATTCTAGTTTGCGACAGGTTACACCTCAGCTGGGGAGAAGGTCACTGAGCAATTCTTCTTACCACCTAACAGTTCCACCTCACAGATGCCGCGGATTAGTTCTGCCTCTGTGTCGTCAGCCGTGGCCCCGACCAGCCCCATCTCCTCCTCCATGGTGGCCTCAGTGCTGGCGTTCTAATGGGAAGGCAGCCAGAGATCATGAGTGATCAGAGACAACAGTTCTGATTCCAGCCTATCCTTCACTTTAAATGAATGGATCTGGGGAAAGGCAAATTCTGCAAAACCATTCATAGAATTGTCAAATGTGTCTATAGAAAGAAAGGACTCCTGAATTAAAGAGGAAGAGAACTAGGTCATATAGTTGTTTTTAAGCTGCAAAGCATAGTCCTACAACTCTTAACTCATCCTCATAGAAGTAAATACTCTATATATGGTAGATCGATCATGCCAGACAATGGTTCAAGGTCATAGAGAAGGTGGAGCTTTATCCCACTGCTGTTAGGCTCTGCATCTCACAAATCTGCAAGCCATCCCCACCTCCGGTGGAGTGAGCACCAGGCCCCGTCAGGGGGCAGGCCCAGTCACAAAAGCTGATGGGTGAGTGCATGTCCTAACAAACACCGCCTCAGGCAGAGCCTCTATTTTATGCCGAGGTCTTTAACTAAAAGCTCTGTATTTACCTAAAACTTTCCTTCTTGGGTGATCATGGACAGACTGTTCCATCTTTGCTCTCGCTAATCTTTCCCAGAGCAGAAGCAGCAAGGAGGCAGTGTTGTCTTTGTGTCATTTAATAGTAGAGAAGAAGCACAGATCCCCAGAAGGAAATATGAATGACTGGAAATAGCTATGGGACACGCTTGGGACGTGAACCGCAGTGCCCAGCACCCCATTCACCTTCTCCTTGGGCTCCTTAGTTTTATTCTCCTGCTCTTCCCGAAGAACGCGGCGCCGACAAAGCTCTCCACTCACGGCCTGTTCCAGATGCACCAGCTGCTGCAGAGCCACATCCCCAGCCAGGGACAGCAGGTTCATCAGCAGGAAAGTGGAGAGCACGGGGGTCTCCTCTGGAGGGGAGAGGAAAGACAGGGAGGAAAAGACACAGGTGAGTCTCACAGGACCTGCATCCTGTTTCCGCTGATCTTCTCCTTGCTCACGTACCACACGAACTAGTGAAGAAGCCAGAGACAGGGCTGGGGGAATGGCGGTGGTGACTGGCCGACCTCAGTGACAAAAACGTGACAGTGTGGGGTGAGGGCGCTAGGGATGTTGCCGGAAGTGGTGGTGGCAGTAGCTTGTGGTCTGGCTGCTGCCCACTGGGCCCCTCGACCCTCTCGCCCACGTACTTGGGTCACCCTGGGGGTTGCTCTTCTCCACTATCTTCTCTAGGGCCTGCTTCGCACATCCCTGCAACATCTGGGCACAGATCACCTCGGGGCCCTCTGCCAGTTGGTAAATGAGGGTCACGGCCACCTCTTTGAAGGGGATCCAGAGGGGGTCTGGGTGGACAAAGCCTGCGCAGGACAAGAGAGAAGTTGCCCACCGCAGACAAAGGACTCAGCCCTGCCCGAGGCCCTTCCCGATAGCTCACCTTTTGTGACCATCTCCTGTAGTCGCTCAAACAGCCTGTGTCCCTGAGGCAGCCGGAAGGGAGGGTGACGTTTGCCCAGAGAAGGCTGTCAAGAACGGGAGAGACAGCGTGTGGGTATGTGGAGGGTGGATAAAAGGACCCCTACTCCCCTTAGTTTCGATGTAACCATCCCACATACCTTTCTCCGGTCAGAGAGGTTGGCAATGGCGTGGCACACCTGTTGGGCCAGCCTGTAGTCCTGTGGAAACTTTTCATCCAGCCCTATGCTCACCAGTGTGTCTAAGTTGCTTCCCACAATTTCTGGTTTTCCCCTAGGGGAAGGAAGCCATGGAGTTAAAGCTCACCCCGGGCAGGACTCTGTGTGTGGGACACCACCAAGGGGGTTGGTGGGTGCCTACACCCAACACAGGGCTTCCGGAGCCTTGGGACACTACAGACGAGCTCTGCCACAGCAACGTCCCTCGGAATCCCTCTCTCTCACTTGCTTCCACTATTTCTTCTTCTTTTTCAAAATGGTTACATTATTTATTTTTACCCTTACTCGAGGACATGCTTATTGTTTTTTCCCAGAGGGAGGAGCAGGGAGGGAGAGAGAAACATTGATTCATTGCCTCTCACACGTGCCCCGACAGACCAAACCCCTGGCATGTGCCCTGACTGGGAACCGAACCTGCAAACTTTTGGTCTGTGGGATGCTGCTGCAACCAACTGAGCCGCACTGGCTAGAGCTTGATTCCACTCTTTCTCTAGGCAGGGGTCCTGGCACTTCATGTTTTATTTCCCATGTAGGTAGCCCACTCAAACACAGGCTCGGCTGGGTCTGACTGCTATTACTGAAGGACAGGAAACCTTCTCACAACCTTCCTTTCCTCTCACCCTACTGCCCGTCTGGGTTTGGGCCTCACCCTGCCATCATCCCCAGAAGCATGACGGAGGAACAGCGCTCCAGAGGCGTGCAGGGGACCTTCTCAGTTGCCCGCTCCCAAAGCAGTTGGGTCACTGATGGTTTCAATTCATCCTTCTGCACAAACTCACAGAGCTGAAGAAAAAAGAAAAGCAGGCTAAAAGGTAACTGTCCTTGTCCTGGGCCCACGTCTCTCAACAGACTATTGAGAACCTGAAGTAGGTAACAGCAGTAGGAATGGAAAAGGAAGGAGGCCTAAAACGTAAAGCAGGGTTTGGGGAGCTACCTCCATCTCTGCTGCGGTTCTACTCTCATGCTTTCGCAAGTACGCCCACCAAGGTGACACACCGGAATGACCTTGCTGAGCTCCATGTGGCTCTACAGTTCTGACTACATTCTGGAGCTGTCTGGTGTGTTTTCTTGCGGTTACCACAAACCTAACAGTTCTGAAATGGAAGGCATCGGCCTCCCTTTCCTTTTCATTTAACCAATGGTCTCTTAGCCACATGTGCTTAAAATTTCACTGTCACCTATTTTTTTATGAATCAGTCACTTAGTCCTACCCCTTCTTCCCTTAACACTTGTCTTCCATGAAGTGAAATTCTATAGCTTTCACCCCCACCCCCAGAGTCCAGCCTCACCTTGCCACGCCACACCTAGAGCAGCCTCCAGGGTCCTTCCTGTTCCTACTGACTCGTACGCTACTGCTGAACCGGTTTCCCAGACACCTACTTTCTCATGCCACACCGTGGCTCATCAGTTAGAAACCTCTCTCCTTTTTCTCCTATAGGGGCTTGGACCGAAAGGTAGAATATGGGATCCCGTGGTCAGTCACCACCACCAGGCTCTTCTCTTGCCCAGCCCGGAGGGAACTGTGGCTGGCAGTCATGTTCCCGCCGGTGGGAGCTCGTGGTCAGCGCCACCTCCACCTTTGCCTCCATAATCCTAACGCTTCATTCAGGGCAGATCTGCCTAAAATGCTGGCATCCCTCGATAACAAGGTTCAAGCCCTAGACTTCTGAAAGGTACCCAGGGACTTCACACTTTAGTTCCAACTAAATCTGGGAGAATACTCCCAGGTTTATTATCTTTTCCAAATAACAATTTTGAGCCAGGCATGAATCTTCCTCATTTTGTAACATAGGCTGTGCTATTTCTTGGTGTTCTGTCTGAAATGCTTTCCCTCCTTTCTTGAATTCTCTAAACCCTACTCATCAAGACCTAACTTAAGTCTGCCCACCTTCAGGAAGCATTCTTTGCCCATTCCACCTCGCACTGCTCTTTCCCACCCTGTGCTCACCAGTATAACACACAAGTTAAGAGTGTGTTTTCTGGAGCTCTCCTGCCTGAGTTTGAATCTCAAACTTTGCCACTAACTATCTGTAACTGGCCGACTCCTTTAACTTCTCTGTGCCTCAGATTTCTCATGATAAAATATATATAATAGAATTATCTACTGCATAGGGTTGTTGTGAGGATTAAACACATTAATATGACGAAAAAGCTAAGAATAGTGCCTGGCATATACAGTGTTACTATTATTGCTGCTATAACCATTACCTGGGCCCCTTATTCTGGCACTTAATCATCTATCTCTTACATTGTTCGGTGGTTGTTTTGTTTTTTTTGGCTACCAACTAGATGGAAACTTGGAAACAAATAACCTTAGCCTTGTGAGGCTGGGTAAATTGCTGATCACAGAGTAATCATGAATACTTGTTGAATGAATAAAGAAAGAGAAAGTGAAGACACTTACAATTTCCTGAAGACACTGAATGGTCCCAACTGAGGCATCCACTAGCAGCAAGGAGAGATTCTGAATCAAAGCATGGGCCTTGGCTCTGTGGGAAGAGCAGAGACCAGAAGTCATCAAGGGACTGACTTGGTGAGGCCGGCAAACAGGTGACCAGAGCTACCCCACAGGGTCAGACACTGCTTAGGGCGGGTGTTACTGAAAGTTCAGCTCCACGTGAGCCCCCTATGGACCTACTGCCTACAGGTTCAGAGCTCCTCTAGAAGGATGCCCCCCAGTTCCTTCAGGAGACTAGAAACGTCCTATGAGAAGCTGACCTCAGAAAAGCCAGCAAAGACAAAAGTACCCCACATACCTGGCCGAGTCCCCTTTGGGGTTGAGGTAAAGTTGGCGGTAGGCATTAAGCACAGCTTCCCTGACACCATGCTCCTTAGACCAGATGAGAGGCAGCATGCGGCGTACCCCGAGCAGGGCCTGAGGTACCCCGAATTGGAATGCCATCACAAAGAATTCAATCACCTCCTGTACCACTGAGAGGACAGACACAAATGTCACCTGTCTGCTTGGCAAAACTGCCCCCTCCCAACTCAAACACAGAACCTTTGTTGACATAGCAACAGGCCAGAGGAGGCCTTTCTCATTTTCCCTGAGCCTGTTGCCTCCTATAACGCCCTGCCAGGAGATACTATACACATTGAAACAGGTGAGCTCCACGGGACTATACAAAGCAAGCGGAAAAAAGGATTCCTTCCTTTTAAGGGAGCAGCTAGATATCAACACAATATGGACAAGACCGGTTTTCTAACCCTAAGACCCAGTCCTTACAGAAAGGGACGGTGGCACACCACACCTGTGGTTGTGTTTTCATACATCATCTTGCTGATGATGCCGATGGCCTCTGTAATCTTCAGTGAAAAGCTATAGGCGTCCTGCAGATACTGCACCAGCATCTCTTGCTTCACCAGCGCGTCCTTTCCCCCAGACTGCTCAGGCTGTGGCACACTGGGCTGGTCTTTGCGGTCCATCCGTCCTGGGCCCACGTTCTCTGCGGACCCCTGGGGATTCTTCTCCTGTGTGGGAGCTCCTGGACCTAGGAGTTAGAGAGTGTTCAAGACGGGGAAATCCAACACTCATAACATCCCTGGATATTTTTTTCCACAAAAAAAGATATAAATTTAGAACCTATTCTAAAATATCCTGGCTCATTTCTCAAAAAAGATTCCTCAAATTCTCGGCGGTTTGGAAACACCCTTTCACACTCTGCGACTGTCAGTCTTAGGCCCGTGGGCTGTCCGTTCCAGCACAGCAGCACGGCCTCCCCCTCTGGCCTCTGTTAGCACCAGGCTCTGTCAGCCAGGCCAGGCTCTGGCACAAAGTAAATGGTCCATAAGGACTAGTTGAAATGTTGTGTTTGTTGACTCAAGAAGGAAAAGGAGTTACTTTTGAAGATAGTTCCCAAGAGATTCAGGAACCTGGTCTCCTCCGCCTCGTCCGGGTCCGTCTGACTGAAGGGTTCTGACTGCTGGAAGTGGCCCAGGGCTTCCCGAGTGAGAATGATGGCTTGCCTAAAAGAACATCAGCCTGTCACCAATTCAACACCCAGAGAAGTGTCACCACAGCCTTTTAAAAAAATGATAACGGACATACCAGGGTGTCACTGTAGACTTAAGGGAGGATACCCGATAACCCCACCAAGTACCTAGACCGCCGGTGCCAAGGAAAAGGTGCACTTCTCCCGCTCAAGCACCTGCCAAGGGGTGGAGCTCAGGCACCTTTCCTACTTCTGAAGTGACAGGGCTTAACTACAGTTTTCAGAACTCTCAAATAAGGCTTTTAAATTTAAAAAATCACAACCCTATTCCAAACATTTGTTTAAAAACTTTGCCAAGTGAAAGTCTGGAAAAACTAAACTTTGAATAACTGATTAGTTCATGGTACAGCCATACAATGGGACCCTATGTAGCCATAAAAAATACTGAGGCAGTATATATTACTTACATACAAATATCAAAAAACACTAAGATACACAGTTGACTGAAAATAGCAAGGCAGTAGATCAGTGGGTAGAAAATTCTATCACTTGTGTACAAAGAGGGGAAAAGAAGAACGTATGTTTGGTTGTATGTCTCTATGTTATCTCTAGAAGGACACTCAATAAACTGTGAACATTGTTTCCCCGTGTGGCCAAGTGGCTGGGGACAGGTTCGGATGCCACTTTGCACAGCATGTCCTTGTTGAAATTTAAAATTCCATACCATGTGAATTAGTAGGTATTGTCTAATTTTTAAAAAAGTAAATTTCTGCTTAAAACAAAAAAAAATTTTAAAAACCCCAAAACTTATTAAAGCCCTGGCTGGATAATTCAGTTGATCAAAGCGTCATTTCAATATACCAAGTTTGAGAGTTCAATTCTCGGTCAGGGCACATACATACAGGAAGCAACCAGTGAACGCATAATAAGTCTAGCAACAAATCAGTGTTTCTCTCTCTCTCTCTCTCAAAATCAATTAAAAAATAATGAAAAAACTACTTCAAGTTATTTTAAAAAGTTTTAGCAAACATATCAGTTACTAACTCCTTACCCTGGCATGGACTGCTGAGGATTTCTAAAGGATGAGGTGATATCTTTAACATGAGATGAAACCTTTTTCTAACTGATAGGAGAAAATACTGGCATGCTTGTTGGCAGGAGGAGCAGTTAGAAAACTTAGTCTCTCTTTGTGCTCTAGCAAAGCAAAGAGAGACAATGCAAAGACATAGTGGAGAGCAAACCAGCCACATTCTGTTCATAGTTAGCCTTTTCTAAGCAAATAATTGTGGCCGAGTTTTAAGAGTATCTGATGAGAGCTCTAAGGGATTTTTTGGCCAAGCTGCTCCAAAGTTTTTGAGTCACAAAAACACTAGGAGAAACCTCTAAGATCAGAATTCATACTAGGTGATTAAGGTAGCATTGATACTGTGTATTAACTCAGGGAATTTAGAATTAAAAGCCATTATGAATCATATGATCTAATCAACTTAAAAATTTTTTTGTTTACTGAGAGAGGAAAGGGGGGAGGGAAGGAGGGAGAGAGACAGACATTCATTGATTTTGTTGTTCCACTCATTCATGCATTCATTGGTTGATTCTGCATGTGCGCTGATTGAGAATCAAACCCACAACCCTGGCGTATCAGTACAATGCTCAAAACAACCGAGCTACCTGGTCAGGGCCTAATCAACTTTTTATTTTACAAATAATGAAACCGAGGCCCAGAATAATGAAGCAATTTACTTAAGATTATACAACTAGAATTATATTAATGGGCTTTCTTCTTCAAAGGAGGACTTTTGTCATCTTTAATATTATACTATTTACATTTAGTTGCTTTAATAATTTCTTTAAACATTTGTAGCCCTGACTGGTGTGGTTCAGTGGGTTGGGCATCATTCCACAAACTGGAAAGTTGCCGGTTCTATTCCCAGTCAGGGCACATGCCTGGGAAGGGTTGCAGGCCAGGTCCCAGTTGGGGGTGTGCAAGAGGCAACCACACATCGATGTTTCTCTCCCTCTCTTCCCCTCTTTCTAAAAATAAATAAAAGGAATCATGGACATGGATAACAAACAGTGCGGTGATTACTGATGGAGGGGGATTGTAAGGGGACTAAAAAGTAATGTAAAAAAATACAATAAAGATTAAATAAAATACAAAAATAAAAATAAATAAAATCTTTAAAAAATTTGTAAAAGTAGAAAAGCATGCTTAATTGTGGACTGTGCCTTCGGCATCAACCTGGTGTTCAGACCGTTACTACAGTGAAAACATCTCCCGTCACCTGGTGGCAGCATACTCTGTCGATTCGCACAGGTTGAACTCTAAGCCTAAACAGGTCATTATAGAATACCTCCTTTTTTCACATACTTGTAATTAGCTTTGGCAAGCAACCGACGGATGCGTCCCTTCACCGCTTCAGTGGTCTCTGTAGCAGCAATTTCCTCAGGAATCTCTTCTTCCGGGGGAAGTTTTAGTAGCTGTTGCAAGGTGGACTTCAACTCTGGCAGCATGGCTTCCCACTCCTCCTCTGGGTCCAGCACTGCAGCTGAATGAGAAAGTCTCAGACTCTTTCACTGGAGTTTCTGCTGCAGGGAGACGACTGTCTGGGGTGGGGATTCCTACACAGTCACTACTCACAAGCAGCTGCACTTTGCCTCTCAGCCCTCATCTCTTGTAATTTCTGGGTTTCCTTCTGCAGCAGTCCAGCAAAGTCAGTATCACTAAGCTATCAAGGTAAAATGAGTATCAGGGTCACTAAGTCACATTACTCCATCCCTGTTTCAATTTAATTCTTCCCCCCACCACATGGCCCAAGTCTACTTACTTTGCAGGAAAAGGGATTGTTGGCAAGAAAACTGGCCAGCAGCTGGATAGCATTTTTACACACCAGCACCGACTTGTCTGCCAGACGGCCCACTGCTAAGGCCACCACTGCCTGGAAACGTGTCAGGGGGAGAGCCTGTGTAGGACAGGACAGAAGAATCAGCTCACATCCCACATCATCCT
This sequence comes from Phyllostomus hastatus, assembly GCF_019186645.2. Lineage (NCBI taxonomy): Eukaryota > Metazoa > Chordata > Mammalia > Chiroptera > Phyllostomidae > Phyllostomus > Phyllostomus hastatus. The sequence continues at coordinate 12,834,251 of NW_025334039.1, read as the reverse complement.
TTCTCCTCAAGATGATCTTGAAGTAAACTCTAAATGATCTACCCATTCATTCCAAAGAAACTTTTTCTATGGGACATAAAATAGTTAAGGAGTACTCTGTAGTGGTGAGGACACGGTTTAGTCCTTTGGAAGCTGAAGACCATTATTACTGGTAGTAACAACCTGAATTCTAGGTTGTTTCTTCTTTGGGGCTGATATTTTTGATAATGGATATCTCTTTTCTACAGTCTGTACTTAGAATGGTACCAATGTCTATCACGTAGAAGGCTGTTCACCTTCTGCTGGACGATGCGGGTGAAGAGTTGCAAAACACGGCTCCGCACAAAGGAGTTGACATCGTGGCCATGGGCCTGCAGGGTGTCCAAGAACTGGTCTCTGGTGTCTCGAGCTGCTTCCTCCAGCTGATCACCATTCAGAACCTGCAGCACCATCTCTGCCATGGCTGCGAGCACAGCATTGCGCATCATGTAACTCTGAGAGAGAGATGAAGATGGTACAAGCCTCTGCTCTCCAATACTAACTGTCCCCTTCCTAAGTTCTTACGCTGATCCAGGCGCAAAGAAGGGGCAAGGCCTTTGGTTAAGGTTTCTGTCTTAGCTATACTTTCCCTGGTCAACTGCCTAGGTGTTCACCCCTGAGGTCATTGAAAAAAAGCTGAGTCCCAGAGGGGCTTTTACTCAGAGGAGAATGCAGAGTCAAAAATAAACAAGAGCCAAAAACCATTTTGCCCCTAAGGTTCACGCAGGTAATCATGGTGGTAGCTGAATGTGAAATCATACCTCTCCACCAATATACATTTGAAAAGCATTGATTACTACCTTTTACCTGAGGTCTCAACACCTTTGATCCATACTAATAAACACCCTCTTCCCTCCCACTCCCCTATTTTACTGCCAGAAAAGGAAACACAGAGAAACAGATATCAGTTCTACAGTGCCAACAAGTCGATTACAGGCTCTAGTGAGGAGGGTTTGGGGTTTTTCCTAGACCAAGAGCCAGAGAGTGGGGCCTTGCACAAGAGGTTAAATAAAGTGAATTAGATGAATGAGTGGATTATCTTTGTCCTCGATATTCACCTACGAGTGCTCCGCACCAGTGTGGGATATGGCCAGGTTAGCGTTCAGGGATAAAAGAGAACTGAGAGATGACACAGGTTGATTTCCGAAAGCTTATTGTATAGAGGAAGCAAGGTGAGTCAGACGGTAGGAAGAGGCTTCATCCTAAGAAATGGGTGGGACTCAGAATCACAGCGGAGTCACTCTCACTGGACTTAAGCTGTGGAACTGTCACCTCCCTTACCAGACCTGGATAAAACCAATGTGACACTGAAATAGGCTCTTCTGGTTCAGTGGATTGAGCGCCAGCCCGTGAATCAGCAAGTTGCTGGTTTGATACCTCGTCGAGGCACATGCCTGGGTTATGGGCTGGGACCCGAGTTGGTGGAGTGAGAAAGGCGACTGATTAATGTTGCTTTCCCTCTCTCCCCTCCTCTTTAAAATAAAATAAAAAATAAAAAAATAAATATCTTTTAAAAAAGAGAGAAAGAAATAGGCTCTTTATTCAATAAACTTCATCTTCTTCTCTACAGGAAGGAACTGCCACAGTGACAAGTCCAGACAACTTGCCTGCAGGTGCAAGCTGCCTTCTTGTTAAAAAAGAGCCTCTCAACAATGGACTTACAACCCCCAGAAAAACCCGAAACCCCCAGGGTGCCACCTACCTCTCCATCAAGGTGATCTACTAAAATGCACATGCTGGACATCAGGATGTCTGGGATACGCTCTGCCAGTTCTGTCAAGAAGGCTGCAAAGCCCTTTGCCCCTGAAGTGTCCCGACTCAGCTCCAAGGGACACTTCTGTCCAATCTCTCTGTGCAGGGAGAAAACACAGCCAAGCAGGATAATTCAGTTCCCAGCAAGAGAAGGTCAGAATGGTATCTAATAACTAAAGGAATCCAGTGCTGCACAGAGAATATACTGTATTTCCAACCTTTCTTTATCCTCTCCCTGAGAGAAATGAGAATTAGAAACTCAGAGGTGGAAGAATTACCTTACAATCTCTCCCACTATGCTCTTCATTCCATAGTCAGTTGCCCACAGACTCACAGCTGCCACCAGCACAGGCGCTAGGTGTTCAAAGTGCTGCAGCATCTGGATGATCTTCACAGTGGCACCTGTGGAAGTTCTGAACATGAGACATTATGGGCAAAATGAAAAAGTCGGGGCAAAGCGAAGGACTGACTTACTGAGCATATGGTTATAATGTGTCAAGGCTACACCGAGCAGGTGTGTTATGGCTTCCCGGGTGGGACGGTTCTTCTGGTGACTAATGGTGGGGTTCTCCAGAAGGCGGTAACAGCAACCAGTAACCAAACTGAGAAAGGAAGAAAGTGAGATGCTGAAGTCAGTTGTCCAGACTCAGTTACACTGAGGCGCTGCCTCATTCATTCTATTTCTACTGCCCCCAAAGTGATAGTCCTAGTTTTCTTCGTTTTATCTACCACCTTCTACACCGAGTTGCTTTGCTGACCCCAGATAGGTACTTGGGCCTTTAAGGTTACCAACTTTCAACCAGTTATGATCCTGGTACAGAACCTGAATACAGGGGTGGGCAAAAGAAGGTTTATAGTCATGAGCACACAGAACAGAGTTTATTTTTGTGTTACTTAACAACTGTAAACCTACTTTTGCCCCACCCCTGTATATGATAAAAAATAGGACAAAGTCACCAATGACTTCTCATTGTCTTATTTTTTAAAAAAAAGATGTTATTTATTTTCAGAGAAAGGGAGGGAGAAAGAAAGGGAGAGAAAAATATTAATGTATGGTTGCCTCTCATGCACCCTCCACTGGGGACCTGGCCCACAACCCAGGCATGTGCCCTGACTGGGCATCGAACTGGTGATGCTTTGGTTCACAGACCGGCATGCAATACTGAGCCACACCAGCCAGGGCTCATTGTTAAATATACTGGTCAATTCAGTTCTCATCTTAATTGACTTTTCAGTTCCATTTAACATAATCGATCACTCCTTTCTCTTTGAAACATGCTTTGTTTGGCTTGCAGAATGCCAAACTTTCCTCTCAGTTTCTTTGTGTGGTCCCTCATCACCTCACCTTAATGCTGGAGTGCCCCAGGGATTTCTTTGTCTTTGGATTTCTGCTCATTTTGTTTGCGTGCTGGCCGGCAAACTGAAAGGTCATCGGTTTGATTCCCAGTCAGGGCACATGCCTGGGTTGTGAGCCAGGTCCCCAGGAAGGGGTATGTATGGGAGAAGCAACAGATGGATGTATCTCTTGCACATTGCTGTTTCTCTCCCTCTCCCTCCCTTCTTGTTTCTAAAAGGAAATAATATAAAATCTTTTAAAAAATAATAATAAAAGGCAAATCTAGCAAGAAAGCCCTTATTCCTCAAAGCTCAACATTACCTGTAGTCATTTTAACTGCCTACCTGACAAATTCCTCTTCAATTATTGAGTGGTTCCACAGGTGACGAATGTCCAACTGGAGCAGCTGTGTTAAAAGCTGAAGGATTGGTTGCCTATTCTCTTCCCACTCAAAGCCATGGGCTGACTTGGCCCGAGCTTTCTTACCCTAAAAAAAGATCACATATACATTTAGGAAAAAATAAGGGGGAAAAAAAAAAAAAGCGAGTTATGATCTGCTAGTCTGAGTGCCTAAACTATTCAATGTGGAGGCAAGGTAGGAGGTAATACAAAAGAAGTATGACAAATTCCAAAACATAAAAGAATTGCTTGTCATGGAAGGGTATGTTGTGATACTTGTGAGCACTTCTCATACACTCTAAATAAGAATCATTGGATCCCCTCAGAATCATTGGATCCCCCTCTTTCCTATCAATTCCCCACCCTTCCAGGCCCCATGTTAAGTGAGCCAGGCACTCCCGCTTACCTTCCCCGCAAGGTCCAGGTCCATGAGACCTGTCTGGCCGGTCATGGTCTCAAAGGATTCCAAGAGCCGTACCAGAGCATAGCAGTTCATTTTGAGGGCATTTAGGTGGGCGCATCTATCTGGTACACTTGAAGCTGCATCATCCAGGATAGCTGGAAGCTCCTGAGCATGGCGGGACACCACTGCAAAGGGCAGAATCTGGAGTTGGTTTCATTCACTTTCCTCAAAATACCCTGACTTCAAAACACCCTGCACTAGCAGCCATCAGATTACCAAAGATCTGTGTTTCATCTCTCAGTGGCCATAGTACAGGCTAAGTCCTTTGGGACCTCTGACTCTGATTCCATGAACATGCCCTGTCCCTACTCTCTCACTCCAGTTACCACAATTTCTTCCTGGCAACTGGACAGAATCACCTCTATGAAAGAGAGGTAGTTCAAAAGCAGGAAGAATTTCATGTTGGTCTGCCCTTACAGTGAACACACACAACTCTGTATTGCCCACCAAGATTACAGACCTTAATAGGTCAAAGGTCCCCGGGCTTAGCCAAACCAACTGAATCACCACAGCCTTGATATCATCATGTGGCCGAAAAAAATGTAGTAAACAAACAACAAACACCTTCCATTCCCTACCCCCCAGCCCATAAACACCTTTTATCAAGAATTCCAGGGCATCTTCCTTGAGGCCAGGATCTATACTTCGAAAGTGACTATGAGGGAAAGAAAGTGCAGGGGTGAGACAGGAGCCTGCAGAGCCCATTCTAACAGACCAGATCCAACTTGAAGAATCGAATGGCTAAAAATGCACATGAAATTGCTCAACTGAATGAATATGGTGGCAAATTGGTATAAATGCTCATCAGTGGAGATATCAGCACCCAGAACCATTTATTGGTGAACTATAATTTGGAATTTCAGGGCTAAAGTGCAAAGTTAGGTCCAATAGCCACCAGTTCTTTTTAAAGTGCCAGTGGGCACTTTACTTACTGTAGAATGCTGTAGATAGTATCAAAGTGCTCCAGCATAGCCAAGGGCCCCTTAACTCGGAAGGCAGCCTGAAATGCTACAGAGATGAAAGAAAGAAACTGATCAATACAAAGGGGAAAAGCCTTTATGGTAAATTCTATTCATGGCAGAAAATTGAGTTATTTGCTTTTATGGGTAGAATCACAAAAGAAATAGCTGGTTTCAGTGTAACCTACATAGCATCTTCCATTTTGTCCTATTTTACAATGAAAGCCTTACTTGAGTTTTATCGTATCTCTGAGTTAGGCAAGGCAGACAGTTTCATGCCTATTTTATGGGAAAAGAAATAAGTCTCCGAGTGGTTACATGACTTGTCCAACTTAGAGCAGTAGTGAAGGCAAACTCAGGATCTATTATTTTTTAATTTTGAAATTACAGAAGTGGCAAAAGCAGTACAGAGTTCCTGTACTTTCCTCCCAGATAATGTTAACATCATACATAACACAGTACAAAGACCTACTCTACATCAAGAAAATTAACATTAATTAATTCAATGCTATTAACTAATGTACAGACCTTACTTGAATTCTGCCAGTTGTTCCACCTGTGCCCCTTTCTGGTTCACGATCCAGCCTAATGGACCACAAAGCATTCAGTTGTGTCTCCTGGGTCTCCACCAATCTTTCTGTCTTTCATGATCTTAACACTTTTGAAATGGACTACTAGCCCGTTACAGTATAGAATATGCCTCAGTTTGGGATTGTCTGATATTTCCTAATGATTAGATTGAGGTTATCATAGCATTTCTGGCAAATTACCAAGGAAGGGAGGTTGAGTCCGTCAGATGCGTCACATAAAGAAGTATGTGATGTCAATGTCTCATTACTGGTGACGTTCACTTTGATTACTTGGCAACGTTTGCCAGGCATTCCTTCTGTACAGTCACTATTTTACACTTCACAATTAATAAGTATCTTGCAGGGAAATACTTTGAAACTGTGCTAATATCCTGTTTGTCCTCACCTTTGCCCATGAATCTAAAGCATCTATTAGTGATTCTTACCTGCCACAATTATTACTGTGGTACTTTACTATATGGAGACTTTCCTGTCTCCACCTTCCCTTGTACACTTACTAGTGGGAATGCCACTATGAGAATGAGCTGTCCTGTTCCCCTCATTTATGTATTCAATTATTTTTTATATCAGAATGGATTCATGGATATTTCTTTTATTCTATGTCTTAATCCACTCCTATTGCTATTTATTTTGTTGCTCAGATCATCCCAAGAACTTGATCACTGGGAGCTCCTTCAACTTGGCCTGTCCTAATACACCCCCTTCGCTTGTATTATCTTACTTTCTTGGACCACAAGATGTTCCTGCTCATCTTTACTTTCCCTGACTCTGTCCTGGCACCAACATTTTCAGCAGAGCCCTGGCTCCTTTTATGGGAGAAGGGTGTGTAGAAATCAAGTTCTAGGCACTAGTTAGGCTTACTACTATTGGAGTATCATTGCTTTCAGGCCCTCTCAATAGAGAAAAGTAGGATATAAATGTATGAATACACACACACACCTGTATCTATTTTTCTCTCTATATTAAACACGAGTTCATATTTCATTTATGAATTTGCTTCATCCTAATATACCCATAAATCAGTTTCAGATTGCTAACCCACACCCCTATAAAAATAAATTCACTACCTAGCTTGCAATAATTGCGTAAAGTTCTTTTGTATATAGTATATAGTCAAAATATACTTTTCAAAGTTACTTAGGTTACTTCTTTCCTTCTGTACTCCTTTAGTGTGATTATGCCAAACATTTGTAGTACACTTAGGTTTATTTGTTACTACTTATATTACATTTTGAAAATCTAGCATCTTTTGATTCTCAAACTCAGTGCTCTTTTCACCCTGATTGTATACATAAAAACTTCAGCATAGAGGGGAGTAGAGTCTAAGTATGTCTTACAACATGCAAGAGTGGCAAGGAAGTATGGGAGCTGGGGCCAATTTTTGAACCAGGTTGTATACCTAACTCTTTCTGTGAGGGAAAGAATTCCAACAAATTCTTCTGCAAAACCAGGTTGGTTTGCCTGGAAAATAAAGGTTGAACCTTGTACTCCATCATCACTTTTGGTGTTGACCTGATACAATACAGTGTTGTACACCTGGTTCTCTGCGATTTTAACAAGATGCTTTATAATTTTCTCAAACTCTAGTCCCAACCAGTGTGGCTCAATTGGTTGAAGCATCCTGTAGACTGAAAGGTCGATTCCCAGTCTGGGCACATACCTAGGTTATAGGTTTGGTCTCCAGTTGGGGTGCATGTAAGAGGCAACCAATCAATGTTTCTTTTCTCCCCTCCCCTTCCCTTCCCCACCCCTCTAAAATCAATAACATGTCCTCGGATGAGGGCTAAAAAAAAAAAAAAAACCCTTCAATTCCAAAATAAATTTAAAAAATGAAATAAAATTTCTTCACCTGAGACAAGCGAAAAGATTTTCTTTTCTAAAGCTAACCTAACCCATCTCCCCAACCCAAAGATTTATCTCCTGTCTTCCACCTTTGGTTTTATCCTCTGGGGGGCGTACTGCTCTTGCCCTGCCAACATGCTCAGGTCTCCCTTCTTTAAAACAAAGAAAAAAGCTCAATGCCTTTCATTTGACCTTATTATTATATCCTTATTAAATTTTGCCTAATCTTTCTGCAATCTAGTTTTTAAGATTTACCAACCCAACAGTGATGTTCTCAAAGATTATCAATCACCTAATTTTAAAATTTTATTTTATTACAACCAACGATTCTCTTGGACCATATCCCTCTTTACTTCTCTGAAGCATTACCCACTGATCTCCTCTCAAGTCAGGCTCCTTTAGGCTTACACTTGGCCTGAACATTTACTAGGCCAGCTGCTCAGCTTACTAAGTCTCAGTTTCCTCTTCTGTAAATAAATTGGGAATAGTAACAGATCACGCCTCAAAGAGCTTTTCAAAATTTTTGGTCAAGATTTAGTGAGATAACCCATGTGAACCAATAAGAGCAATGCTTAGCATATAAAGTGAATCAGTACAGTATATGTATGCTCTTTACCATTCTTACAAACCACCATCTGTAATCTGGAAAATACAGAAAAATGGAAAAGAAACAAGTACTGCTAATATTTGGCTAATTTTTTTCATTCTGTTTTCTGTGCACAGTATTTCCATTGTTGAGGTCATCTCGCATTCACTCCTGTTATGCTTTTTAAGACTTAATATTGCAGTAAAATTATAAAATGTCTGCAAACAATTTTTAATGACCACATAACATTCCACTGAATGTACGTATCTGAATCAACAAACATTCTGCTATTGTTATACATTATGATATTTCTAATTTCTTCCCACTAACACATTTACATCCCTGGGAAATCTGGATTAAGTCCAACTGACTGCTTACTCCATTCATGTAACCACACAATTAAAACCGGCTTGAAAAAACACACGACCATGCTTACTATTTTCACTTTAAATTTATGATGTAGTATTTCCTGGTAAGCCCATTACAAATTTCTAGGCCTATTTACTTTCTTGTAGGCAATTTTCCACACCTTTCCTCTGCTTACTACATCAAGACCTTCTTCCCCAAGTCACCCTCAGTTAAAGGCATCACTTCTTATCTCACTGAGAAAATAGAACTGGACAGAAAAAGAACTTCCAGCTGCCCCAAGTTCTGTATTTACCTGCACTACCTGCATCTGTGCTCATACACTGACTTCTCTCTGCTACTGCAGATAACTTGTCCATGCTCTAACAAAACCATTTCCTCTTCCTGTGCCCCACATCACACACTCTTACCTACTTACTGAAGAATACTGCTTCACCAACAATTTCCTCTTCCTTCTGCATCACCAGCTTTCCCTCTCTAACCATTCCCATTCATATACATATGCTTATCTTACAAAACAGAAGAAAAAAATTCCCCCTTGAATCTACTTATTACCCATTTCTGATACTCCTTAAAGCAAAACAGACCACCATCTCTAATCTCTCCTCCCATTTCCTTGCAAGCCTATTCCACCACTCCCCTGAAACAGTTTGTGTCATGGTTGCCAGCAGTTGTCACATTGCTAAATCCAGTAATCTTAATTTGCAATTGGTTTCTCCTTTCCTTTTTCAAATACTCTCCTACTTTAACTTCTTCATTCACTTCCAGTCCCAATGACTGACTGGTCCTTAGTTTCTTCTACTGGATCTTTCTCATCTCTCCAGCCTTTAAATGTTGGACTTGTCTCAGGTTTTACGACTTCAAATTGCTTTTCTTCTCTATCTACATTCACTCCAATCTCATGGTTTTAAATGCCCTATATATGCTGAATATTACATCTCAAATATCTTTAGCTGGGACCTCTCCCCTGAACTCTAGTCTAAACCTGCTCCTCTCATATCCTCAACTCAGTAATGACAACCCCCTTCTTTGCTCAAGTCAAAAAGCCCTGTAATCCCAGATTCTTCTTTTTCTAGCCCTATAAATCCAATCTGAACCAACAACAATCCTGTTGGCTCAACTTTCAAAATACATTCAGAATTTAACCTTTTATGATCCTCTCCACTGCCATCACCCCAGGCAAGCTACCTGGTATCACTGTATTAGCCTCTTACAGTCTCTTCAACAGAGTAGACAGTGATCCTTTTAAAAGATTAAACCACATCACTACCAGGCTCAACACCAATGGCTTTCAGACTCACTCACATTGAAACTAAAGTCTTTACCATGGCTTACAAGACTCTAGACCAGTGCTTCTCCAACTTGATATGTATCTGAGATATCTGGGGATCTTAAAAAATGAACTTTCTGATTCCACAGTTCTGGGATGTGTCTTCATCCAGCATTTCTAATTGGCTCCTAAATTTTGATACTAATGCTGCAGGTCCTGAAGACCACACTTTGAGGAAAAAGACTGGAATAATCTGCACTACTTCCCACCTGACCACTTTCTTCCTAGCTTACTCCACACTCCAACCATATTGGCAGTTTTCCACCTTCGGGCCTTGGCACTGGCTTTTCTGTCTGCTTGGAATGTCCTTCCTTGAGATCTACATAGGTCACTCCCTCATTTTTAAGGTCTCTGCTGAAATGTCACATATCAGCAAGCTTTCTCTGATCATCCAACAAAAATTGCCAGACCCTACCTTGGTACACCGTACCTTTTTATCTTGTTTTATTTTTCTCATTGACACAACTCCAAATTTATTACTTGTTGAGAGCCTTGAGAACACTTTGTCATCTTGTCTGTTTTGTTTGCTGTTGTGTTGCCAGGGTCTAGAACAACGTCTGGCACATAGCATATCATCAGCACATACTTGTTGAACAAATTAAATTATTTGATCTTATATATTTATAGAACTTGTATGTAGGACTTGAAACACCAAAAGCAAAGCAACTGTTATAAAAAAAAAAAGACTCTTAAACAGAGTGATCATCCATTTTAAAAAATAATGCATTGCAATAACTGAAGAACAGTTCACTCCAGGGTGCGGCATGTGCAATTGGTGGTGCATAAACCTGTACAATAAGGAGAGAACAGTCCACCTGTGACACTGTTGGTTGGCTACCATCAGTTGACCTCCACACTTGACCTTATTCCTTGTTTACCAAATGGTTATATGTCCAGGTTTAGGAGGCTCCTAGACACAAATTTTAATCAATTTAGCTAATCTGGGTAATTCCATTTCCCTTACTAGTAACTAGTTAGGGAGATAGCACATGATTCAATTATGGCTAAATCTGTCGAGAAGCTTCTGGTAAAATTTTTAAAGAAAAAGAAGAAAAAATACAAGATAGAAAATCCCCTTTCTACTTCTGGAGAGCAAGAGGTTGCCATCTGGTGACCATGATGGGAAAGCTAAGAAGAGATAAGCTGGAGTTAGATGATCAAGCTGCTGTGTTAACTGACCCTTTTTGTTGTAGAAGATTGGTTATTATTCTTATCTTTACATATGAGGAAACTGAAGCACTGAGAGACTAAGTAACTTGTTCAAGGTCAGAGTGGTAGAGCCAGGATCCAAATCCAGGGAGCTTGGCTTCAGAGTCTTCGTGTACTTCTCCAAAGCAATGTAACCAATATAAGACCACTTCCAATAAGTACAGTGACATTTGGGGTCTTGCTTAATATTAATAATGCATAAATTGTCCTTGTCCATCTATAGGTTTTAATGGGTAACTGCATTGTACACACTTTACAGTGTCAAAGCTGTACATATATATTATGTTTTTTTTCCATTATTGCACACTCTTAGAAACAAGAATTCTAGACTAAAAAAAGTGTTATTTGAAACAAATCAGGAAAGTCCCAGGCACTTGGAGAAAGCTGTCTTCTGTAACTCTTAAATCCACCAGGACTTTATTTCGGCATATGGTAAGAGTTAATAAATAACTTTTCCCTATGTACACTAAGACTGTTCACTGAATAGTAGAGATAAGGTGGTCAGTGAGCGCACTCCTCCCATAATGCATCCTACTATGCAACCTAGGGAGACAACATCAGGGAACACAAAAGACATGTCCCTTGCCCTCATGGAACTTAGCGGGGCAGTGGAACAGACAATAGAATGACATGTGAGATGGTTGTTTTGAAGGGCTCAGCACAGTGGCAGGTATGGAGTCTTACCTTTAAGCTGCGATGGAAGATTTCTGATGGACAGTACTTCTTGCACAACATACTGATTCACCCCTCCACTTTTCAACAATTCTTCTGGGGCTAAGGGCAGATGGAACTCATACAGTTGGGAAGACATCCTTCTCCCACTGGCTCACAGGGCTGGAAATCAAACAGAAAATAGGTCAACACCTGTATCTAAGGCCTGTCTTTTCTTCTGGTTCTATTATTTCCCTCCTCTAATATATATAATGCTTTTTAGTCTTACATCAAGCTGATAACATTATCTTAGAACATATGAGATCAACCCTGGAGTAGAATCTAATTTTACTCATGACACTGCCACTTGGTCATGCCATAGGCTTCATCTGTAAAAGGGGGTAACTAGTTTCTGATTACTTTATATCGTTGCTCTGAGGACCTAATGAGCCAAGGGGTATTAAAGTCTGTAAAGAACTGTAAAGTGGCAATGTTAATGCCTTATGTTTGCATTATTATTTGTTTTTATGGGCAATGCTTCTTGTCTCACCTAAGGCCAGAACAGTGGCCTGGAAAGGGCGCGCGGGTTTCCTGGCTCCAGAATGGAAGAACATTAACATTTATTGCCTGCTTACTGTGTGCCAAGTTCTATTAGGCTATTTGAATATATCATATCTGATCTAGTTCTCCAAATACCATTTTCAAGGAGCGCATAATACAGCTCAATTTACATATGAGGAAAATGAAGCTAAGAAAGCTTAAGCGATTTGCCCAAATTCTGCTGATCTATCAGACTTATTGTTCTTCCACATCGTACACCAGGGATATACCCATTAGACATCCCTGCCTGTCCTATGCTGCCTAACACCGCTTCATATTACCCCGTGCCCTATTTCCCCAGTCTTTCATTATCTGCTCTCCCTTAACACCACATCTTCCTTACCCGAGAACCTCACCAGGCTGTTCTTGGGACTCGGGTTGCAGACCAGAAAGAGGAAAAAACAGGGCGTGCGCAATACTCACCAATCAGCGGTGCAGAATTCAAGCGCGTAGAAAAACTGGCCAATCCTCGGCAAAAGGAGATGAAAACGTGCCTGCGCAACGCGCGGGCAAAGCAACAAATGTGAAGTTTAAATCTCAACGGCTGAAAAGGGGCCAATCGCGACTTCCGATGAAGAAACGGGCCAATCACAGCGGATGATCCGGAAAGCCCGGCCGCACCGCCTAGAGAGGGGTGGAACCTAGATTTAGGATCCCGCCCCCAGCCCCCCAGTCCTGCGTCAGACGCGTTCCCTGTGGGGTCCTTTTCCTCTAGTCGGTGGGGAGAAGTCCCAGGCAATGTCCTCCAGAGATACCACGTTTCTACCTGGGCAGTGGTAGAGTCCTTGGGCTGGTGACCCACTCAATCAACCCCAGGACAGGAGGCAATTCCGGGCCGAGATTTAGAAGATTTGGACTCCAGTCGAAGTTCCGCCATTTCTTAGCTAAGTGACGTCCAGCAGGTCACTTCACTCTCTGATCCCGATTTCCTCCCCCGTACAATAGGGGTAATTTTGAAAAGAAAAATCAAACAAAACAGGCGGCAGCGTAAAGTTAGGGTGAGGAATAGAAAGACAGCTCTGGGTTATGGGGTCTGGACCTTCATCTCCCTCACAGCTGAGGGACAATTAATGAAATGAAAGAGTGCGTTTTTTTGAAACTCAGTTTTGGGACGCCCTAGACGACGAAGCGAGTACCTCAGTTGTTCTGGCGCTCCAAGGCTTCCCGTCCGCACAGCGGAAGCGCCCAGGAGGGAGCGGGGTGTGAGTGACACCGGGTGGCCTTAGTGCGCCAGGTCCGGAAGGCGGAGCTTGTGGCTGGGGAAGGAGGAGCCTAGGAGGTCTCTGAGCGCAGAGCTACCTGGGTAAGGCCCAAAATGGCTCTGTACAGCTAGTACCCGTGTGAAGCCAGCGCGGGCCGTTCTGGTTGTCTCCTTGACGGTTACGTCTGGTTAGCACTCTGTGCTAGGGCGGTGTTCTATTGTAGAAAAGAGACGAGAACAATGGCAGGGAGCCTCGCTCTGTGTGCAGGAAGGCGCCTATGGAGCTGGGTGCCCCTGGCCTGCAGAAGCTTCTCTCTGGGTAAGTGGCGAAGGTAGAGAGACGCTCTGGGAACCGCTTCTCAGTAAGCTACCCGGATTCAGTCATTTTCTTCCTCATCCCTAGGTGTTCCTGGAATGTATTTTGTGAGGGTCACGGTCCCACCCCGCAAAGTGGTTGATCGTTGGAACGAGAAGAGGGCTATGTTCGGGGTGTATGATAACATCGGGATCCTGGGTAAGACTCGACTCCATTGTACAATATGTAAGAATGCCAGTTACGCCGCAACGACTGCTTTTTCTCATCTGGTACCCTGCTCAACAGAAGAGCAAACACTTAAGTGGATATTTATGCTATGTTGAGCACTGTTCTGAGTGCCCCCCATGTATTAACTAATTTAACCCGTCTTATAACCTTTTCCCTTTACAAGCGAGGAAACTGAGGCACGAAGAGGTTAAGTAATTTTTCCGAAGCTGGTAAACGGCAGTGCCAGAATTTAAACCCCAAGCAGTCTGGCTCCAGAGTCTGTGCTCTTAATACAGTAGTGTGATGTGTCTTGTCTGTAGGTGCTCCTCAGAAACATGCAACTGTATGCTTATGGCTTAGCTGGTGAAGACTGTGTTGTGTTGGAACTAACACGTTCTCTCACATTACACAGGAAATTTTGAAATGCATCCCAAAGAACTAATCAGAGGGCCTAGGTGGCTTCGAGGCTGGAAGGGGAATGAATTGCAGCGTTGTATCCGAAAGAAGAAAATGGTTGGAAATCGGATGTTCTCTGATGACCTGCACAACCTGAACAAACGCATCAATTATCTCTACAAATACTTTAACCGACGTGGAAAGTTCCGATAGAGGAGAATGCTGGGGACAGTGGAAGAGGCATATCTATGAGAATAAAAATGGCACTTTTCATTGTGAGGAAAGGGATTTGTGTGCTCTCCATAATAAAATGGGGCTTCTTTAAAATTTGTTATCCACACACTTTATTTTCCTCTAAATGCTACTTTTACTCATTCATGTAGACTTATCCCTAAGTCTTACAGTCTCAGATTTGGACTTGACCACTTGCCCTTTGCAGTCTAGACATACCTGTGGCATTTAAAAAGTAAAAATTATTGTTGGCACTTTTTGACGTGGTGATTTCATGTATTGAAAGTGATATTTTCAGTTGCCCCATAATACTAAATGTTAAATATATATTTGAAAACCCTTTCACACTGGAATTAAATGTAACAAAAGTGGAATTATATTTCTGTACTAGTCTCATCAAAAATATTTATTGGGTACTTTTTCTGAGCTGAGAATTGTAGAAGAAATAAAAAAGTGTAATATGTTCTTTACCCACTCCCTGCATATGATTTTCTAGTTAGGATATAAAATTAATAGTTTCACATGTACACTTTAATATGAGGCATTAAGTACCATATGAATGCTTTGCCTGGCTGATCATCAGAATCATCTTGGTAATTTAACAATTTCCAAAGTCTGGTCCCTGTCCCCAAAGATCTGTGATCTGTGGAGCTGAGGTGAGTCTTACGCATCTGTGTGTGTGTGTTCAATAAAAAAAAAAAATAATCTATACATACAATGCAAATTTGAAAATTACAAAAGGGTAATCAGATGAAAAAATTTCTCCTCTGATTTTTTTGTTGTTCCTTCACAGGGGCAACCACTCTTAAAGGATTCTTCTTATTTCACATATACTATGCATGTACAAGTTTCTATTAAAAACTGTATCTCCTTCAACAAAAATTGGATTTTATAAACAGTTCTGTGCCTTGCTTTTTCACTTAATATAACTTGGATATTATTTTATATCTTCACATTATATACCACAATGATTTAGTCCCATTTTGGTAAACCTTTATGGTGGATTGTTTCTGGGCTTTTGTTTTTTCAAAGTATGACTCCTCTAGTTTTTGGTAATTATAATCTTAAAAGCCCTGTTTGGAAAACACTGATGTGGATGATAAGTGACCTAGATGAAAATGTATTACCACCTAGTCAGGAGAGGTTTTACAGGAGAGGTTGGGTTTTAGTAAGGAGAGAAAACAGTGGTAGAACATTTCAAGGGGGAAAGAAAAATGATAAGGTACACCATGAGAGAACAGTATGTTGAAAGATGGTGAGATAGGTCTGGCTATAATGAAGTGTAGTAAGACACCAGGGAAAGCATTTGTAGTGTTGCTTTTAAAGAAATCTTTTATGTGAGTGAAAAGTACTGTGTTTCCTGGGAGGGGTTTTGCGTTGATTAGCATAAGGTCTTTGATATAGACTATTGATTAAGGACATAGGGTTTGGAGTCAGGTCTAGATTTAAACTCAAGCTCTACCACTCTATTCTTGTGGCCTGGGATATAGTAGTCAACTTCTATTAGGCTAGTTTTGCTTTGTTTTTTTAGCCTGTCAAGTAGGAATAATAATGTAATACTTTTTTCATAGGGTTGTGTGAGGAATGAAAGTATGCATGTAAAAAATATTTAGTACAGAGTTTGGCAAGTGTAAATGGTAATGACAGTCCTCTGAAGTGTGCGTAGTTGTCAAGAATTAGAAAAGCCTGAAGAAATGAATGGAAATATGTATTAATTAATTTATTTATTTACTTTTTAAGATTTTATTTATTCCCAGAGAGGGAAGGGAGGGAGAAAGAGAGAGAGAGAGAAACATCAATGTGCAGTCGCTGAGGGTCATGGCCTGCAACCCAGGCATGTACCCTGACTGGGAATTGAACTGGCGACACTTTGGTTTGCAGCCTGCACTCAATCCACTGAGCTATGCCAGCCAGGGTGGAAATATGTTTTTAAAAAATTACAGATAAAAGTTTGGATTTGAAGGAAGAGGAATTAGGATATTAGGTCTCTTATTTGATCCAAATCCTTTCAAGTAAGTACTTGCTTCAATTATTATTAAATAACAATCCACCCCAAAACTTAGTGACTGAGAACAATTTATTAATTCATACTTTCTAGGTTGTTTGGGATCAGCAGGGTGATTCTACTCCATTTGGTATGGGCTGGGGTCAGTCATGTCGCATTTGGCTGGGAGCTTGGCCACAGCTAGAATGTCCAAGATGTCTTCACTGATAAGTCTGGCAACTCAGCTGGGGTGGCTGAGATTCTTTTTCCACACGATCTTCTTATTCTGTAGTCTAGCTCAAATTTCTTTACATGGAGGCTTGATCCCAAAGTTAAAGATGGAAACTGCAAGACTTGATAGGCACAGGTCAAGAAGTTTCATGATCACTTGTGTTCCATTTTAATGGTCAAAAGAAGTCACGGGCCAGCCCAGACTCAAGGCTCTGAGTGAATGCACACTGTATTTAGATTGGGAGCAGCACGCACTTATACAGGGGTTTGAAGAATTGTCAACAGCCGTATTTGCAGTCTATGTCAGTAACCTTTCATATTTTTTGGCACTTTTTCTGGTACGCTCAACAGAAGTGAAGCTGGATTAACAACTACTTGTTAGTGAAAAGTGGGTTTCAGAGAAATGGATTAGTGGGTATGTGTGAACATAAGATCCTGGGTCTTACAGAAATAATAAAGAGTGTCAGGTTCCTCATATGGAAGAGTTTTCAAAGGGATGGCTGGAGAGAAGCTAGATACAAGAATGGAGAGGTTGGTATGAAATATGAGTGGCTCTGGAATACTTTATGTGATTTGGTGGGATTGGAGAGGAGAAAATCAAATATTTGATGCTGTTAAGTGCAAGGTGCTCTGAAGAATTACATGTACATGTTTTACTAGAATATGTGATTATTAGTGAAGAGAAAAGTGATAGTTCAGTTCAACGGGCTGAACTGAATGCTTCCTGCTGTGAAACTACAAAAGATCATGTTTTCAAGAACAGAACAGTCTTGTTTTAGGTGTGAAATAGTATGTAATATTTTTATTCAATAAATACTGAACCATTATGTGCAAGGTTATTTAGAGGACATAAATCATTGAGTCAGAGAATCCTAACTCTCAGTAGCTTTCATTCCATTTGAGATATGTATATAAACAATATGAATTTGAATATGGTAATTACATAAAAAAATTAGAGACTTCTATGAGAGTTCTTTCTTGGCTGGGGGTGGGGAGTAGTCAGAAAAGGTATCTGTTGAAAAGATGACATTTGAACTGAGTCTTGGAAAAGTTCAGCTGATGGACATGGGAAATCAATGTTAAGTATGAACAATAACATCTATGGGCAGGAGATTTGATGGATAGAAAATAAGTCATGGTGGTGAGGGAATGGGGGGCAGCCTTGTCATGGGGACACAGATGTGTGAACAGAGGTGGGAACTACTGACATAGGTTCAGTAGAACTGAAGGTTCAGTAGAACATGGGTTCATAGAACTAAGTTAATCATCATTAACACATAACTAATCTTTTTCTAATAATAGAGAATAAGTAGCCCTGGCTGGCATAGCTCAATGGATTGAGCGCGGGCTGCAAACCAAAGTGTCCCAGGTTCGATTCCCAGTCAGGGTACATGCCTGGGTTGCAGGTCATGACCCCCAGCAACCACACATTGATGTTTCTCTCTCTTTCTCCCTCCCTTCCCTCTCTAAAAATAAATGAATAAAATCTTTTAAAAAATAGGAAATAAGTTTGGATAGGAAAATAGTGCCAAATTACTAGAAGTCCAGCCAGGATGAAGAATATGTATATATGTTTTTTTTTTTAAACCCTGTAGGCCAGAGATGTTCAATCCTGGCTACATGTTAGAAACTTCTCAGAGCCTTTAAACTTCTTTAAAAAATATTTTATTTATTTATTTTTAGAGAGAGGGGAAGGTAGAAAGAGAAAAACATCAATGTGTGGTTGTCTCTTGCATACCCACAACTGGGGACCAGCTCACAACCCAGGTATGTGCCCTGACTGGGAATGAAACCGGCCACCCCTTGGTTCACACGCCAGCCCTCAATCCACTGAGCCACACCAGCCAGGGCTCAGAGCCTTAAAAAAATAAAAGACTAGGACTCATCCTAGACCAATTAAATCAATCTGAGCTAAGGTCCTAAGCATTCATATTTTTAAAAGCTCCCAAGAGGTTTTATGTTGGGGTTGAGTATCACTGCTTTGGCAAATGGAAGGAGGTAAGGGACAACTTTTGAAGGTCCTTTTACTTTGATTTGGCTAAGTCTCAGAACTCATAATATTTTTGCTTTTGCTTGGTTTAATGTGTATCCATGTCTGCCTTCCCCATGAGCTAAGCCTCATCCCCACTGAGGGCAGGACCTGTCTTGCACATATTTGATTACTGCAGTAGTCTAATATCTGGCATATTAGGTAATTATCTTTTTATATGGGCTGTTCTGCCTTAATGGATTTGACCTCCTCACAGGAGGCCAGTCAAGCAGGTGGGGTGGAATGCCGGGCAGGTCTGGACGTCAGGGATGTGCGTAGACTGACCAACCACTACCGTCCCTAGTGTTGACAGGAGAGACCTGGTTCTTCTTGCTGACGCATGTAAAGAATTACATATCAGCAAATCTAGTAGTATGTAATCAGTTTATTAGTGGCCTGCTCCCATGGAAGAGAACAGGACTGGGTAGAATAGGGGGTGAAAGGCAAAATTTCAGGGCAAAGCAGGGTGGCAAAAGCAAGAGCGGCTTAAGACCAGGGTGGCAAGCCCCTGGGCAGCCTGAGGCCGGGTGGCCAGAGGCCCTGTGGCCCTAGAGCCAAGAGCACTCCGAGCCCCCGAGGCAGAGTGAGTCCTTTGTTCTCAGGACTTACATAGTTGGTGGGATAGGAGGGGAAAAAGTTACATATTGATTAACGGGTACATGCGGTGCCAGCTTTCCTGGGGGAATGTGACTACCCAAACTTAGGTATGTGTGGGGGTCTGTTAGCCCGAATCCTTGTCTTGCTCCAGACCCCATTTGCTCATCTTGTTGTAAAACAAATACTTGACAGGAGGCAGTTAATTGAAATTGGGGCATTTTCTGTAAGCATCAGGGACTCCCTCGTAAAACAGATAGTGACCCGAGGTAGGCAGTTAACCAAAGTTGTTTTATGGGCTCTTTCTTTGGGCACTGGGAACCCTCTCCCACATTCAGGCCTTAGGAGGAAAGCAGTTTCAAGGCTTTCTTTCCCAGATAGTGGAAATGCTACATAGAATTTCAAGGACTTCCCTTCTTTCTTGCTAACATAGCGTCTCTTGTGATGCTGGAACACCTGGCAATATTATCAGACCAGGCTCAGGACTGCTGAGTTAGCATGTGAGACTTAACTCCTTCTTCCTCCCTGCCTCGGTTTACTAATTTATTCTACCTAATTGGTAAAAGGCATTTCCTGGCAACCAGGGTGGTAAATGCTGGCTAGTAACAGTGTTGCAGTCTCAGAGTTCTTCCTATGCTGTCTCCTGCCTCACTAGGACTCCAGAACCCCGGCCGCTGTGAGCCGGGACCACCCGCAGCTGTCCGGGGAAGCGGCACGGTTGACTACAGCTGCCGGCGCTGGAGTCTTGGGCGAGCCGGGACTTCAGAAGCAATTCAGCGGTTGGCTAGGAGACACCAAAAAATCCTAACCAAAAACTGTTGGAGTCGCCCTTCCAGACAGCAGACGCGTATTTCCAAAACGCCAGATCCTTGGTTAATCAGATAAGCCAGCTATAGTGTTGGTCAGTGAATGAGCTTCCCAACCACTCCTTTCTGGAGTCCGGGCGACAGGAAGGCTTTGATTGGCCAGTTTGCTCGGGCAGACTGGCGCTTGTCCCGGGCGTGGATTGGGCCGTGGCGTTGTCAACCTTTTCGGGAAGGCGTGGCCAGCACTAATAAAGACTGGACCTGGGCGGTGGCTGCAGAAAATTCCAGCGCAGCTAGACCTCCCCGTGGTCGTCTAGACGCGGAGCTCGGCAGTTCCGTCGACTTCAGCCTCAGCGTTCCCATCGCTGGGTGTCTTGCCGCATCTTCCAGAGAGACCGGCCCTCCCCCTGTCGGAGAAATGTGAGTTGACTCTCGTGTGGGGGGTTCGACATTCCTTGCCAACTCTCACTGCCTGTGCCAGACTCTGCGCGACGGAAAATGGCGCATTGCAGCAGCTGCAGCGACGCGGGGAGCCAACACTGCGCGTCGCCCCCAGACCTGACCACCCGCAGGGAGGGCGGCAGTACCCCTCTCCTGCACCAGCCACAGCCAGCATCCCATGGGCGGGGCAGGGGCGCGGGGGGTCTCACATTCATTGCACCCTCTCTCCTTGCCTGAGGGGCGCCTCATTCGATTCTCGGTGTAGTGGAACCCGGGAGAGGGCGAAGGTGGGGCATGGAGTCTTTGGGTAGGGGGCTCGAGGCTCGTCCTCATCTGATGAATCTGTAGTAGGGCCTCTGGAAAGACAGTCATGGGTGCACCTGCCAGTTAGTAACTTGGGTTGCCCTGAAATCTCTGGATTTGTGTATGTTCCTCACCTCAACTGTGTTGCGTTACCCTACTCCCACCTTGGCAGTGAGAAAAGCTCCAGAAACTTATCTGCCCGTTCTCTGGCGCCAGGTGAGCAGCTCAGAAAAGCTAGAGGGGCAGTGCCATGTGATTTCAAGCATCCATTCATCCCAAGGCCACACTGAGGTGTTTTCCTGTCATTGAGTCTTAGCCAAGTATTTGAAAGAGAAATAGAGCTGTCTTCCTCCAACACATTAAGTTTAGTCTCTGATCATCTTCAACACCACCCCATCCTAAGATTCTGAAGGAGAACCAATGGCTAGATGAAGTTCGTTCCTGTCAAGACCACAATATGTTTGATACAGATTTTTTTCTTTCTTATTTTGTGAAGTCCTGCTCTGGGCCAAGATATATTTGTGTTGCTTCTCCTAGTAACACACACACACACACACACACACACACGGAAAAACTTAATTATAATACATAAGGATTGTAACTGTTTTGGATATTTTACTGTTGAGCATTCCCAACTTCTAACAAATAGTAAATGGAATGGTCCCATCAAGTGCTTTATAACCATTTTACTTTTTCTCTATTTGATTTCTGCAGTTTTAACTATGTGACATTCTATGCATTTTGGCCGAGTCCTAGGATTCCATTTGTTTTCATTTCATAAGGAGGATCCTTCTCAGCTGACTGGTTTCTAGTAGCACCCATGTGGGATGAACAGAAGGAGATGGAGAAAGTCTGGTGACTAGCAGGGCATCACGAGGTCTCTGACTTTAATCTTATCATTGGTGCCAACATTCTGGACTGCTTCCAAGACCAAACAGTGGCTTCTACGTACTCAATGATTTTTTTCCATCTTCAGTCAGAGAACTGGATTGCTTAGTTCAGTAGTAGTGCAAGAGTCTTGTGCCTTCCATGGCTTTGTATCTTTCCTTTGCCGCCTTTGTGCCTTAGAAATTGGAAAGCGAATCCTTAAATGGGGAAAAATCGGATGTATGTAATCTGCTAGTATAGCCTTGCTGAGACGTTGTTCTCTAACTTTTTAGATTGAAAGAAATTCACTTAGGGAGGAAGAACTGCTGGGTATTAGTTCTATTGTAAGTAGTCAAGGCATTTCCTTTGTGGTGCTTTAATCCCTAGATCATTTATTCTTAGACTACTCCTATGAGGTATGTTTTGTGAGATTAGGCTTCTGTTTGAGGAGTTAATGTAATTTCTACTCTACATCAAATCTGAGAGATCTCCCTCCCGCTGGTGGATTTTTCCTTGGGAGAGAAAATCTCATGCCTTAGGTTAGACCTCTGGGAATACTTTAGGAGGTGAATTTAGCCTGCATGTGTTGGGACTTAAAAAGGAGTTTATCTTTAAACCTCATACTAGGTAAATCCCTTCCAAGGCTAAGGGAAAGAGAGCAATCACTGTTTGTAGTAGTGTGAGCCAAGATTTCTCTTAGGGACTTAAGGAACTACAGTAGGCTCCTGAGACATGTTGCCAAATCTAGAAAAGAAAGGGACAGAATGTCTACAATGCATGTACATTGAGGTCCATCTCCCTTATTTTTGCCTCCTGTCTATGCTCTTGGAACAGTTTGATAATTAACATAATTGCTGTTGGCCTCAATTCTGTCTAAGCAAAACCCCCATCTTCTCTGCCACAGCAAGCAGACTGTCCTGACCCACTCCACCTTGGTGATTCTCCAAGTTATCCCTACAGCAGTCCCAAGGTACTAATTATTGTGTGGAACGTAACCAGTAAGTGGATCCCCTTAAGCAGAGTCTGTCAGTTTGCTCTTTCTTTTTAGATTTAGGTTTTGCAAAAAAAAAAGAAAAAAAGGGGGCTGTTCCATCCATAGCCCTGACCTGAGGGTTTTAGTCTTTTGTACAAACTTCTAACTTCTTCTGGATTAGAGGTTTCCAGTTGATTTCAAATGAAAGGCTCCTGACCATCAGGGACATGCCATTTAGGTCAAAGCTGGCACATTATTCCCTGTAACCGCTGTGTCACAGGATATGCTTGAGATTGGGCAGAGGGTGGCCCAAATAAGATCTTTTGATGCCACCCCAGATGTCCCTGAGCCTCATCTAAATCTTGTTACAGAATCTTTCATCTTTTGCTTCTTGACCCTGTGCTGCATCTCCCTACTTGGTATTGCCAAGGATCTAGAACCTCTTCTAATTGCATATTGTAACCTAATTGCTATGAATTTGATGGTGTGGGGTGAGAATGCATGTGATTCCTTTCTTGTTCACTTCTCTTCATAGGTCTGCTCCAGCTCAGCCGCCTGCTGAAGGGGCAGAAGGGACTACCCCAGGTGGGGGTCCTCCTGGCCCTCCCCCTAACACAACCAGTAACAGACGACTACAGCAAACCCAGGCACAAGTAGATGAGGTAGGTGGAGAGTTTTTTCTCGGAGAGTTTCTAAATCATAGAAGTTTAGAAACTTTTTTTTTTCTAGAGAGATAGCTAAAGGCTTTGGGAGGCAAGGCATCCATTAGAGCTTCACAGGGCAAACCTGTGATCCTGTTGGTTGGTGTTCTTTCCCCTGTTTCTACTGGGAAGCTTAGCAGTTTTGCTTCTGTGCCCCCCTCAGGTGGTGGACCTCATGCGTGAGAATATGGATAAGGTCCTGAAGAGGGATGAGATACTGTCACAACTGGATGACCGAGCTGATGCCTTGCAGATGGGAGCATCGCAATTTGAGAGCAGTGCTGCCAAGCTAAAGAGGAAGTATTGGTGGAAAAACTGCAAGGTGAATTTTCTTGTGCTTTCCCCCTTGTTTTTCTTGGGCTGCAACTCATAGAAGGCAAGAAAACCCTCAGGTTCTACATTCCTTCCCATTAGTGGTAGAGGGTTTTTGCCCTGCAGAACTCTTCTTCTTTGGAGGAAGTCTTGAAAGTGTCCTTGAGCTGCATTACCCTGAATTGGCCACCAGGGTAGGCCAGAGTATTCAGACCCTCAACCCTGGAGCCACTAATACCCTGAGGCCTTTGGAAATGGTTAGTCAAGCTGCTTCCCCCATCCAGCCGCTGCCTCCACAGGACCTCTGGAAAAATTCTCACCTGGCCCTTCCTCAGACACTCCCAACATTTACACAATGACTTGGGTGGGTAGATATTTAAATACCTGCAGCTTTTAGGAAGGAGCTGAACACTTCACAATGAAAAATGAACCAGCTGACTAAAGATCCAAAGTCTGCACCTCCATTGCAGCACCTTTCAAAGCAACAGGAACTAAGGAAAAAGGAGCAAGCTGCAAAAGCTCTGATGGTTCTGAGGAGCTTCAGCTGTGGTGCAGGGGTCATTGTCTGAGGGGGAGCATGAAGGTTGGGCCCTCCCCAAGAGGCCTGCAGATCTCCTGGGTGATGTGTAGTTTCCTGAACTGTCTCAAGGACAGAGGAAGCTTTGTTCCCATATCTCTAGTCCTACCTCCTTCTTTCCCAAGTCCAAGGACCCATTTTTTGTCGATGTTTCCTCAGATGATGATCATGCTGGGAGCTATCTGTGCCATCATCGTGGTAGTTATTGTAAGTAAGTATCGCTGAGGTTGCTGGTGGGGTGAAGAGGTGGGAAGGTCCTGGAGTCTTCTCCCAGCCCTGCCTGCCTGCCTGCCTGCCTGGGGAGTGGGGCTGCTCTGACTGAGGTATGGAGATCACTGCTGTGGGGTTATCACTGGGTTCGGGAGGGCGGGGTGTCAAAGACAAAAGACTTTCTCGATGGACAAGACTTCCCTCTGCAAGATATTGTGGGAAGATGGTCCCTCCTGTTCTGAGGAAGTGGGGCCATGCTGTTTGTCACTGTCTTGAGTCAGAGGGAAACATGGGGATGGGACACCTACAACTGAAAGACCGGGATGTCTAGTAACTTGATGTAATTTGTCCTCTTGTTTTCTCCTGTCTCTCTCTTTTCCATCTGGAACTTCCTGATTCCTGTGTCCAGTCTACTTTTTTACTTGAGAATGTGCCACCCCTTCCCTGTTCTCCATTGCCATCCAATCTCATGTTCCTCTCCTTGTTTGCTCTCAACAAACTTCCCCATCTGCCTTCTTCCATTCCAGCCCAGGCTTCTCCATCGGCCATTCCTCCTTTTCTGTTGCTTCATTTGCACTCTGTCCCTCAACACTAGAAATGCTGCTCGTGGCGCAGTCTTGAGCAACTACCTGAAGAGCGACCGCTGGCACCTCCTCCCTATCTGCTTCTTCTATACTAGCAAATTCCTCTAAAGCCAAAAAGAGTTGGAGGCTAAGGGAAGGGGTTGGGGGGGTAGCTGTAGTGACATGCCCAAGAAAGTGCTAAGATTCGGGGAGGAGAAGGGTATCGGTGCCCATGATGTCTCCAGGGAAAGCCAGGCCACTGGCAGGAGGAAGCCACAAACACCTGCAGAAATGGTGGCTCACTCAGGCCTGCCCTGGTCGCTTGGAGCTCTTCTGTGCCAGGCCTGAAGAGGATCCTGGGTGGGCCCAAAGTCCAACTTGGTCCTGGTGCAATACCCTCTTAGATAGTAGAACTTGTTTTTTTGGAGTTATTTCTAATCTGTTAGTCCAAGATTTTCTATGTCTTCAGGGATCTTAGAGCCTTTTATGTGGTTCTCCAGAGACCTGGAGAACACATGTTAATTGTGAACATACCAGAACTCTCATTGCCATCCTAGAAGCAGTCTCAAGCTCATGAGTGGAAGGGTCTGTCTCTTGTCCACATTTTCTGTAGCATTCTGTACTGTTCATGAGAGCACCAAATAATTTCCATAGCCCAAGTCTGGGACTCTCAGTTAGTCTTAATTGTTGGCATGGATAAAGAGAAAATGCCTATTAGAGAGAAGCCATGAGTAGAGGACCTAATTTGAGAAGAACAAGCTCAGAGGAAGCCACTTCTTGCCCTCTTGTTAAGGAGGGCCCTGCTCCTCCCTTCCTGTTGATTAAGGAGTATGAGGGTCCTTGGGCTTTCAGGGACTTCCCTCTTCACACCATATCCGTGTACTTGCCAAAGAAAGGGATGAGGCAAAACGTCCTTCTGAGGCCTGGCTGATTCTGAGTATTTACAGAGGTCCAATGTACCCCCAACTCAGTCTCGGGGCAGGGGCCCCAACTCAGTCTCAGGGCGGGGGGCAGGATGTTCTGTAGACAGTCTGTGCTGTCATGGGCCCTCTTACCTAGAGCCACCTCTCTGTTCTTCCTGCAGTATACGCCCCTTCTGAAAATCCCACCTGAATTCCAGTTTGCCTCCTTTCCTTTTTTCCTCTTTGCATGGTTTGTGGGTACAGACAGTGGAGTCTGAGGATGGGAGCTACTCAGCCTGTCTTGGGCGCCACTTCTGGGTTTCAGGGTAGTGTATTGAGTGGGTTAGACTCAGGTGTGAGGGGAGGCAGGCAGGCTGGGAACAGAAGGGGACACACCTATGCTCCTGTATTTCTTCTGTCCTCTGGTCCACAAGCAGCGGGAGGCTGAGGCTGGGCTGGGTCTGGATGCTCACTTTCCATGCAGCAGCATTTCATTGCGCAAAACCATCTTTCCTCTCCCTTTGCCCCTGTTGCCCACGTTCCCTTCGTCCCACCCCAGGGTGGGACTGAAGAGCTGGAAGAAAGCAGTCATTGTACTCTCCCAACGATTCCCCTGGAAGGTCTCCACTCTCCTCTGGGCTCCTCCTTGCCTAATGCAGGGGGTCACCGCTGGAGAAGAACCACCACTGTCCTCGATGTGTCCCAAGCCTGGAGCAAATTCACCCTCTTAGCCCACCCATCCATGCCACAGGAATTGTTTCCTGGGTTTATTTGAGGCTCACCAGATATAGTTGGCTTTGTCTGTCGGAGATGTTAGCCCTTCTACTTTCTTTCTCGTCCCACCCTGTATGCCCTTTTGTGTCTTTGCTGTCCCCCTTCCTTCCTACCACCCATGTGCATGAGCAGTTACGCAACTAAACCCTGGGACTTTGCAGTCAAATGAAGCTGAGCTTCCCACATCCCCTTCAGTTTGCCATGAGATGATGTGGGGTTTCCACTACGTGTCTGTCATCACCTCTTTGTCTTTTTTCCTAACCCCAGTCTCATACTTGTATACAATAATAACAGTTGTACTTCACCAAAGGCATGTGGCGTATTTACCAATTTCATGTATTCTGAACGAAGGCAAAAAAATACAACTTTCTACCACTACACTGACTTGGTTGTTGTTTGGGTTGGAGGACCTGAGGAGAGAGGGGGAGGAGAGGAGTGCTGTTTATTTCTAGGAGTCTGATGTTGCTTTAGGCTGGAAGGGGGGTGGCTTATGTGTGTTGGATGGTCTTCGAGAGATTAAAGATCTGTGTGTCGGCAAAGGAAGTGGTCTCCGCTCTCAGCGTTCATGTCTGAAGCAGCCCAGCTCTTCCAGGTGTTAGTGAGAGGAAGTGACAACAGGAAATTGAGTGGGGATCTCACACTGGCAAACAACTGCAGGTTTCTCAGAGATCTGTCTGTCTCCTTTCCTTGTGCCAAGTTCCACTGGGTTGATTAGGCCGAGTTTAGAAATGAATAAAAAGAAAAATCTCTCCCTTGCAGCTGAGGGAGTGAGGAGTTTGTAGGTATCCTGAAACGCCCAGCAACTGTCTAAAGGAACAGAACCTTAATTACAGCTCCAGGTTACACAGAGCAGCTGGGATGGGTCCCTGTGGCTGCCTTTGAGGGCCTTTCGTTCATACCTTGAACACCTCGGCTTGGGGACACAGCTCTGTTGGGTCCAGCATGGGGAAGGACAAGAAAGGGGAAAAGCATTGCCTCTGAGGACACAAGGGGCTTTTATTTGGACAGAGTTCAGTGTCTGTGTGTGGTGGCCCGACCCTGACCCCTTTGCCCCTCTGTCCCGCACTTGCTTCTTTCTTGGTTTCTTCCCATTTTCTTTTCCTACCACTGCACCTCAAGTCTGGCTCCAGTTGGAACCTCCACCCAGGTTTCTTGCTGCCCTCCTGCCGCCCTCTCGCCTCTTCGAGTTTACCCTGTGTAGCCAAGGGACACGATGTAGGAAGGCACGGTCTTGCTCATATTCAGAGCCAGTGGCCCCATGATCTGTGCTTTCTTCGTGCTTTTCTTGGGGTCTTTTTGGGCTCTGAGCCTTGGCGTAGAGTCCTTCTGGGAGAACACGACTACTCTTTCTTTTTACTCTGAGGCAGTGGACTGGTTACCAAGAGGGCCTTGCAGTCTTGGGTGACTTTGGGTGAGGTAGCTAGGAGAGAACAAGAGAGAGTAAGGTTAGTTTCAGCTGGGGTAACCTCAAAAGCTGGGCGCTATAGTGGGGGACTGGCTGGAACTTGGATGCTTGGACTTCATCCCTGGTCTGGGTGGGGAGGTGGTTAGTGGAGGACGGTCTATGAGTGAGGTGGGTCAGAGGCAGAGCTGAGGGCAGCCGGGCTCCTACCTTTCCATCTCTGAAGCCCCAGGTACAGCAGTGCAAGAAGGAAGAGGCTGCTGGCAAAAAGGATTCCAGAGGCCGACGTTCTCTGCTCTGTAGGTGAGAAGGGTGTAGGCAGGAATCAGTGTTGAGCCTGCGCCCGCAGTGGGGACACAGGAGTGTGTGTGAGTGTGTGTGTGTGTGTGTGTGTGTGTGTGTGTATGAGTTCCTGGATAAGGAGCTCACATCAAATGTTCCGCTCTCACGCAGGAACTGGGCACACAGCAGCATTCTTCCTGCTTAAGGTTGTTGGATGCTTGTATGACAATTAAACTAGAATTTTATAAATATCGGGGGAGTGACATGAGCTGAAAGAAAACCCTGGTTTTGGGGAAGCTTACTGCTTAGTGAGCCACCAAATAATAATACCCAGTGCTCCTGAATGTTTGCATCCTAGATACTGATTCTTCCTGTTTAAAAACTTTTAATAACACTCTCTGGCTTCAGGATGAGATTCCAGCTTGAAGGCCCATCGGGATCGACCACTAATACAGTGGAGGGTTTGAAGCTCTTTGTGGAGCTCCAAACAGTGGAGGTAACCGGGCTGCCTATTTTTCACATTTTACCTTTTACCATTTATTAGGTAGATGACTTTGGGCAAATTACTTAACACCTGTCAGTGCCAGTTCCCTCATCAATACAATGGGAATCATGATCATACATGAGATCATACACCTGAGTGCTTCCTGCAGTGCTCGATTCATGTAAATGCTCAGTGCATGTAGTTGCCTCTCAAGTTTTAGGCCACTTCCCCCTTTTCCGGCACACCCTTGGCTCTAACTGTGCAGCCCCCCAAATCCTCTTTGGGCTGCTTTATATTTGGCCGTCACACATGCCGTTCTTTCTGTCTTGGTGTTTCCTTCCCCCCTTGGGCTAACGAACTTGGTTTGCATCCCCCTTCCCCTCTTCCCAGGTCATCTTGCCTGCCTAATTAGTCCCTCCAGCTGGACTAAACTCAAGGGCAGGATCAGGAATTGTTCAACCTTGATCTCCAACACATTGCCTGGTGCCCCAGCACCTGGATGTACCGAAGTCTCAAGATGTGTGGTAGCAGCTATGGAGGCTGCTACCTTGGGGAAGAAGAAACTGGGACTGTGAACAAAGCCTGGTGGGAAGCAGCACAAGACCAAAGATGAGCCGGGGGTAGGAGAGCCAGGAGCCCAGGACAGAGGTGGAGAGAGAAGGGTATCCCAGTACCTGGTGGGGCAACCCAGGCCCTGGCCTCAATGGGCTTGTCCAGGGAGACGTGGGTGACTTGACAGGTATAAGCAGCACCTGCAGAGCCAGGTTCTGCTGTCAGGGAGGAGGAGATGCTGTAGGTGCCCCCTGGGCTTTCCCGGAGGCTGGAGAAGGAGGCGTCAGAGACTGGGGTTGGGGCTCCACCCAGCTCCTCTCGGGTCCATGTCACAGTCACATCCAGAGGATAATAGCCCACTATGTTGCAGATGAGGGTGGGTGGCAGAGCTTCATTTGCCAAATGCAGTCGTACTTTGGGGGAAGCTGGAAGAAAGAATGAGTAAGATTCCAGAGAATGGGACAGTACAGGAGCCTGAAGCTTTCTGTTCCTGCTGAGAGTGAGACAGGTTGTGGAGGCTGAAGTTTCATCAGTGGGGAGTGCCAAGGGATGAGTGAGGGGTCCACCCTGGGTGCAGGCCATAAAGGGGTACATCTTCCACAGGTATTTGAACAACAATGGTAAAACCAACTGAAGGTTGGCTTCTTATCACTGCAAGCCAGTGATTGCAAAGGGTCTTAGTGAGGGAATTCTCGCCTGGATCAGGACCACTCGCGCTGCCCCTCCTCTGTTTGCTGCTGTTCCTTTCGCGTGTGCGATCGGGGCGGCCAGCCAGGGCAGGGCCGCAGGAGCCTGGGCTGGGGAGGCTCTCAGTGGACTTCTGGAGTGTGACAGGAGACAGTCTGATGCTGTCCGCACTTACAGGATGGAGGTGGCATTTAGGTGGTGGGGACGTGGCTCCTCTCAGGAAGTGCCCTTATATGTGGGTTCCACTCTGGACAACACCCCCAGTAAGCATATCCTTTCCCTTCTCCCCCAGCTCAGCGAGTTCTGGCCTCACCTTGGATATGGAGCTGGATGATTTGTTGAGCTTGATACAGAGAGGTGGTGACCTGGCAAATGTAGGCCCCCTCGTCCTTCAGAGTGAGGCTGGGTAGGTTGAGGGAGGCATCCCCGGCCATGAGAAGATGCTCAGGCTCCAGGGTAGCACCCTCTCGCTTGGCCTGCCCCTGCCCCGTGGTCCAGCTGTACACCAGCTGGCCGTTGCCCCTATGCTGCAGCCGCCACTCCACTCTGGTGAGGTCCAAGCCTGGTGCCATGGAGAAGTTGCAGCGCAGGGAGGCTGAGGACCCCAGCAGGAAATTCAGGGATGGGGTATCAGTTGACACTTGCAGCTCCACTGTGGTGAGAGAGAGAGGGATGATGGTGGATGGGACAGCTTCCTCTTGAGGCCACCCCATCTCTGAACGGTGGGTATACATCCACCCCTGCCACCTTTCCTGGACAGTGAGGCCACATGAGCTCATTTCCCACGCGATGGAACCCCAACGACACGGGGCTCTGGAAAGGCAGAGTGGCACATGTGGTAGGTAACGTTAGTTATTTTGGAGTCGCCCCTGGATAATGTGATGAAACCTATGGACTGCTCACCAGGAACACACACATGCAAAATTATGGGTTACTATTGCTCTCGGGTAGGAACCACTGGAGTAGGAGAAAAAATTTTGGACCCCTGGTTCTTTCATGTTATAGCTGTGTGACCTTGGACAAGTCACTTAGTGTTGCCAGGCCCACCTGCCAAAGGCAAAGCTGCTGTGAAGACTAAGAAGGAGTGAGTGTGTAAAAAGCACAGTCATAGTATTTGTGCCAGCCATGCTAAACCTAAATCTATTGAGGAAAACAATCAGACATCCAAATGGTGGGGGCCTGGGCCCTTCAAAAATGTCGGGGCTGTGAAAGACTGTTCTGGGGTAAAGGAGCTAAAGACACAAGACACCTAAATGCAATGCATGATCCTTGTTTGAATACTGGACTTTAAAACAAAACGAAACAAAACAACAGAAGGCTATAAAGAACACTGTTGGGGCAATTGGAGAAGTTTGAATTTGGACTCCACATTTGACAATATAAATATTAATTTCAAAATACTGATATTTGAGTATGATGCCCAGTAGTGTAACAGGCAGTGGGTCGGGGGAGATGGGAAGGGCTGCCCTAGCAAGTATGTTCTTAAATTCTCCACACACTGCACCCCCTTACTGTCTGTACCACGGGAGAGCATCCCCACCTTGGTCTGCTTAGGTGATGGTTCTGTGATTATGAAGGAGAATAATCTTGCCTTTGGTTGTAAACCAAATGCTATAAACCACATGCTGTACATGACAGCATTTTGGGGTGAAGTGTTGGTATTTTTGCAACTCTCAATGAGTTCAGGAACTATGTGTCTATCTAGAGAGAATGTGGCAGAATGCGCCATGGGTGTTAGTTATATTACTCTTTCACCTTTTGTAGGTTTAACGTATCCAAAATAAAAGGAGTATCGGGCTGTACCCAGGGTTCCAGTTTATACTGGACAGACAGATGCCCTCTCTTTTCGGATGTAGCAGGGTTAGTTTAGGTCGGACCACAGAAAGGTCAAGTGTTTTGGGGCTTTCTGATGATAGGTGGGTAGTTCCCTAACCTTTGGACTTGGTTGTCTCTTTTTGGAGGTAAAATACTGGATTCAGTGAACCCTGGAAGAACCTACCACTGTTTTCAACTTCCTGTGCCCTCTGGGATGTACCATGTTGAAGAGGGCAAGCACTGGGTTTTACTAATAACGGGTCATGAACAAATGCTGTCTCCCTGTGCTTTGCTCTAGTCAAACACCAGACCAGACTGGCGTTGCACGGGGAGGAAACTGGCTTCTGGCCCGCTAAGACTGCTCTGATCGGCGTACATGAATAGAGCGCCACAGGTCTCATTCCTCAGGCAACGCAGTGAGGAGAAAATTACCCCCATTTTGGGTCTTTCAGAAGAAAGGACCGAGGCCGAGGGGACACCCTGAGATGACTGATTGGGATGGAGGTGGGCTTGTCCCCTTGCTCCTACCCGTCCATCTCCGGATACTCAACAAAACAAAATCTTCTGTTACTTTTCATTTTCTCACCTGCAGTCAGCACAGTCCCCTGGGGGCTCTGGGGTAGGTGCACCGTGGGATGCAAGACAGCCACATTCTCAGGATCCCTGAGAGTCCTCATCACTATGGAGACACTGGGTCCCCCTCCAGACACCTGCATGTTGGTGATGAACCAAGCTGCTGTCTCCACAGTGGCCTCTTGTCTGGCCTGGGGAAAATAGCGGGAGATCTCACAGGTCACCTCTGTCTCGCTGCAGTCAGCATGGAGCAAGGCCTCTGCATGGGGAATCTGTACCAGATTCACTGGGCGAGAAGGGTGGCACAGAGGTTGGGTTAGGTTGAACCCATGGGAAGCAGAGGTAGGTGGGTGTGCTGAGAACTGGGCTGTTCCAATGGAGGGAGCCCAGAGGACTGGGGCACGGGGTGGAAGCTCTTACCTGAAGCCTCAAAGGTAACAGGTGGGCTGTCTTTGGCCAGCGTGCTCAGTTGGAAATCGGCGAAGCCTTCCAGGGAGCCATCATCCAGCACTGGCACCTGTCTCAGCACCAGCAAGGCCCTCACCATGTCCTTTCTGCTGGCAAACCCTCCGTGGTGCTTGCCCTCCTCTGCCAAGAAGCAGTCCAAGACCACGTCCACTGCCTGCCATTGCTTTTCTGCTGCAGGGCAAAGACCGGGCTGAAGCCACACCTTCCTGCCCAGAAAATTGTTTTCTGTGCTCACTCCCTGCCCCCACCTATGGAGCCATCAAGGGCAAAAACTGTCCTCCAGGGTCCCAGCTGTCTCTTGTCATCCTCCAAACCAGCGTTCTGGGAAGCACCTGCCATTCTAGGTACACACTTCTCGGTGTGAATTATTTAAAGTCCCGGATTTGCCATGCTCAGACAGTTCAAGTTTTTACTTTTATCTCCAACCATCAAACGAGAAACTATCTTTAAGCAAAGGAATTCTCAGCAAAGCATATAAGTGAGCAAAATT
This sequence comes from Phyllostomus hastatus, assembly GCF_019186645.2. Lineage (NCBI taxonomy): Eukaryota > Metazoa > Chordata > Mammalia > Chiroptera > Phyllostomidae > Phyllostomus > Phyllostomus hastatus. The sequence continues at coordinate 12,800,779 of NW_025334039.1, read as the reverse complement.
GCCACTGGGAGAGAAGTGGGACATTTGTGCCGACCAGAGGTGCTGGCGGCCATCTTCTCAGTTTCCCAGCTCGCCCACAGGTACCCTGCTTTCTGCGGTAACATGTGGCCTTCCCCTCTCCCGCCTCCGGGTCCCCTTCCTAGTGATTTCCTAGCTGGGGAACCCCTTCCTCTTCTGAAGCTATCCCCTCTCCTGTCGGTCAGCGGCCCCCACCGCATTCGCTATGAAGGCCCCCCTTCTCTTCATTTGGCCTTGTCCCCACGGTTCTCAGTCTCTCCAACATAAGTGGTTCCTTTGTCAGCCACAGAGCCTTTCTTCCACTGGGCTGGGAAGCGATTGGCACCTTTCCCCTTCTGGTGCTTCCCCAGCCCACCACTTAGGTCCTGCCCGCTCCCCACTCACCAGTGTCTGCCGCTTGGGACAGAGCCACGCAGAGCAGCAGGCACCACCCCTCAGCGCCCATGGGGGCTGCTCTCAGGCCCCTCCTCCTGCTGCTCTTCTCCATAGCTGCTCCCTGCTGGAAAAGAGGGGTCTTTCCAAACACCCCTTGGTGGCCGACAGCCAGTGGGTTTCTCTTCTGTCCTCTGCCTACTTTCACTTTCTCTTTGAGGAAGCGGCACTGCTGCTGCCTTTGCCTCTGGGTGAAGCCATTTCTTGCCGGTGCCAGAGTCCTGTTCACTGTTCTCCTTTCTACCCCACCCCCCAGCCCCAGAAATCCCCTGGTGATTTCAAGACCTGACTTCACTGCATACACCCTTTTGCTTCCCACCAGCCCCAAGAAAGTGGAGATGCAGGGAAAAGGAGGTGGGGAGAGGAAGGGAGAGACTGAAGCTAGAAGCAGGAACCCCCATAGTCTGGAAGCCTTTTTTGATAATCTGTTAGTACCACACCTCTCCCTCCTCCCCGTGGGACACGCCCCAACAACACGAGTCTGCAGGGAAGAAAGCTCCTCCCTCAGATCCCTGGTCCAAGGGGAGGCTGGGAGTGGCCTGTGTAGTGCGCTTGGAATTTCAGAGAGAGGCAGTGTGTATCAGGCTGTCACTTTATTTTGCAGAAGTTCTAAATACAGCATGCGGGCCTTTCATAGGCTTAACGTGTGTATTACAACTGGAATGCTGGGCCCCCTCCAGCACCGAGGTGAAGCTGGCTGGGCCAGGATACATCCTGCCTCCCACCCTGGCCCTCCCATGGGTCCTCATCACTGCCAGTCTCAAAGGTGCTTTCTCAAGGCTGCACACAGGAAAGGGTCCTGATGAGAGCATGCTACTGAGATAGGGAGTGCCAGGTCTCACTGCTTCTGGATGGTCAGTGCGCTGTGCTGGAAGCTAGGCCTTTATTGCAGTGGTGACCCCTCTCTGGGGACTGCTGGCTCAGAGGTAGGAGGCAGGCTCAGGTTTTCGGTAATCCTCCTGGATGGGGATGGCTTCACCTTCCTCCTCCCTGGGACAGCTGTAAGGACAGGGCTCAGCAGGCACCACCGGATTTTCTCCTTTGTCTGCAGAAACAGAAGCAGATGAATCTTGGCCAATGATCAGGGCGGGGTGAAGGGAGAAGAGACAAGCAAAGGAGGTAAGCTTGGGGGAGGGCTGTCAGGAGGGCCTCGGCAGAGAGGAAGACTAGGCAGGAACGAAGCAGGGTTGGGGAAGGTGGAGCTAGGGAGGCTTCCATGAGGTCCCAGGCATGGGTGGCAGGGCAGAGAAGGTGGGGTGCGACCAGGGACAGGACTGGAGACCTGTGTTTTGTCTCTTACTTAGTCCATATTTTCTTTGTTGATGGAGGAACAGGGCTCCGACTGTGGTGAAAACAAGGAACATTCCAGACAGGATCACAAAGACGCGGATGCATTCTGAGCTGCACTGGGACCTCTGGGCTGTGACTGGCAGGGGCCACACAAGAGTTTTGGGGGAGGGCCTACCCTTTGACTCCCCTCAGCCCAGCCCTCCCATCATCCCTGCCTCTCTCCTTCCCCCCTTTTTCTCCCCTCTCCACCGCCATTGCACCAAGTCCTTTCCTCGTCCCTAGACTTGGCTCTTCCCCTTCTTATCTGCACTCCTAGTTACTTTCTGGCTTGCTCCTCTCTTGGACTCTCCTGTATGCATTCTCTCCTGGGGTGGGGAATGTGGAGAAAACTCACGTGGCCAATGAGTAGAGAGAGCTGGGGCAGGTGGACTGAAGTCAGCCAAAGTCTGTGCGTGCCTGGCTGTCCTGGCCTCCAGCACTTCTGGGAAAACAGAGACTGCCTGAGTCAGGAAAAGACTGCGCTGAAGGCCGAAGAGGCCTGAGAAGCGCAGGGTGTGATAGCAAGGCAGAGATAGGCCTACCAGGCAACTCTGGGGGGTGGGCACAGAAATGGGGGTGCTGCTTGAGGATGACCCTTACCCCAAGTGACTGGACTGACTTTTCCTGGAACCTACTTTTGGCATAAGGTAAGTGGGTGGGTTGTGGCTGTGGGTCTGGGGCCCGTGATAGATGAGGGGTCAGCGAGGGTCCCGGAGCGGGGTCACAGTCGGTGCACTCCTTGTCCCTGCACTCCTGGCCCTTGGGGCAGGCACACACAGTGTTGGAGGTGAGGGTGCAGTTTCGAATGACATGACCTGGGGACAGAAGAGGCCAGAGGAACACTAGACACTCAGGCCTCAGAGACCTGCAAGGTCTACCTGCTTAATCCTCTCTCCCAGCCTCCACCTAGGCCCACCCCAGCCCTGCAAAGGCGGGCCCTCCCTCTCCATCACCCAGCAGCTTTGCCGTTAATATTATTGTTATTAAGGAAAAGACTTGCGCCTTTTAGAAAATTCATGGTTCAGAAATAGACACTATGAAAAGTAGAAACAGCTTACATGATTTTTCGCTTACTCACTGAGACTTTTACCACTGAATTATAGTATAGAGAGGTAGACACACTGCAAGTGTAAAGTCTGAGAAATTGGTACCAGTCGGACTCAGGTGTAACCAGTACCAGGTCAAACGGAAGGTACATAACCAGTAATGTCATCCCTTTCCAAGAACAGCCACTGGCCCGATTTCCCAGCACCACAAGTTCGTTCATTTTGCCTGTTCTGTTTTGTAATATACACGTGGCATCGTGTACGTGTGCCTCTTTGCACCTGGCTGCTTTTACTCAACTCTTTTGAGACTAACCCATATTAGTGAGTGTAACTGCAGATCACTCGTTCTCATTCCTGTGTAGTGTGAATATTGTGTGAATATACCGCATTTATTCCTGCTCTGTTCTACTGTTTTTTAAAAAAAATTATTTTAAAGAGAGGGGAAGGGAAGGAGAAAGAGAGGGAGAGAAACATCAGTGTGAGAGAGAAACGTTGATTGGTTGCCTTCCTACACGCCTCAGCTGGGGATTGAACCTACAACCTGGGCATGTGTCCTGACCTGGAGTTGAACTGCTGATTTTTTCTTTACAGGATGACACCTGACCAAATGAGTCACAGTGGTCAGGGCTCTTCTGTTCTACTGTTAATGTGCATTTGGGTAATTTCTGTTTTTCTAGCAATTAGAAATAGTGTTTCTATGGTCCCTGATTGTTTTTTCAACTTGACTAGCAAATAACTTGATTACTGACATGCATTGCCGTTAGGTATACATTATATTCAAGTGTAGAGGTCAGGTGCTGGGTAGCCGCCCATCAGTTATACCGTGGGTGGGGGGTATCGGGGTGCTGCACTGGGTTGGGCTCACAGATGGTCAGGGTTGAGAAGAGGAAGGTGATTCCGGGGGAGACAACGACACTTGGATGGGGGCGGGGCTCGGGCGGGAGCCTGGTGGGGCCTTGGAGCAGCGCACGCACCACGCACCACGGGGACCCAGGGAAAGGAGCCCTGATAGGTGGAAGAGGGGTGACAGGTGGAAAGGGAGGTTGGGAGATGACAGAGACTGCCACCAACTCTAACAATCTGCCTTAGTGCTTGCCTTTTGTCAGGAAAGAGAGAGGGACACAAATTCCTTCTTGTCATCCTTATGCCCCCCGGCCTCTTCTTCCTGAAGTCTGACTCATTGCTACTAGAATTTGATTTCCTGTGGCTTGCCAGGAATAGTGAGCCCACCTGGATGAGGATCTGCAAGGGAAGAACAGGAACAGGACAGGGGGTGGGTGGTGGAGAAGGGAAGAGACAGGCAAAAGAGTTAGAGGGCTGAGGAGGGGGTGAGCACTAGGGTGTCTGCCAAAGGGAGAGGGAGGGCTAAAGAAGGGGCTGGGACTGGGTCAAAATGGATGAAGTGCCATTGTTTTCAGTGATGAGTGTCCAGAGACCTGAGAGTTCTTTTCACCATGTATAACCTGTGCACAAAATCCCAGGCTGATACCTGGTATGTCTCCATCTTACAGATGGGAATACTGAGGTGGAAGAGGATCAAACTCATTCAGCCTCCTCCCAGTCAACTCCCTCAACCCTCAGCCCTGCAGCCAGGTGCTGCCTGAATGCTCTGGGGGAACCTATGGCCTGTGTCTCACAGAGAAGGGTTATGGATCGGGCTGCTTGGAACATATTGAAGGGAGTATAGACTGGCTCAGGACTGGGAAAAGTCTTTCCGGTGGAACCTGCAGAGTGAGTGGGGTAGGTTTCAAAAAAAATTTTTTTTCAACCCTGTTGGGGTTACTGTCAAGAAGGGAAAAACATCTGTTAACAATCATTTTTAAGTTAAGTGGACTGAAGAATAATACTTTTTGTATATTTAAGATGTTGTGGTTTGATCTGCAATGGCAAAATCTTTTTTGCTTAGTTAGTTTTTTTTTAAAGATTTTATTTATTTATTTTCAAAGAGGGAAGGGGGGAGAAGAGAGAGAGAGAGAGGGAAACATCAATGTGCGGTTGCTGGGGGCCGTGGCCTGCAACCCAGGTATGTGGCCTGACTGGGAACCAAACCTGCGACACTTTGGTTCACAGCCCATGCTCAATCCACTGAACTACGCCAGCTTAGTTAGTTTTTTTAAGCATACAGTATTAAAAGCCTAGCAAGACCAAACATCTTACAGACAAGTAGTGAAGTAGTTCTGTTAAATAGTCCGCACGTGTGTCCTGCTGCAGGACGTTTGTTCAAAGTGTCCACTTTAAAATCTACTCTATACACTGGCACATAATTTCTGAAATTCCAGCTAAAATGGGGAAATAATAAGAGGATTTGTGACACAGCCCAGATTTTACACTTTTTTAAAAAAAAGAAATTACAAAATAAAAATGCAAGCCAGATGCACATGCATTTTCCTCAATTGACTTATTTACTCCATTTACTTTTGTGCAAGTACAGGTTGTTAACCATTGGCTAGTATATCCCTAGAAAGATGTATTCAAAGTTCCAAACAAATGTCCACTGCAAACCCAGCCAGTTCAAATGTGTGTGTGTGTGTGTGTGTGTGTGTGTGTGTAGAGGGGATGGTTTGTTGCTTGGCTGAAATCTGGGGTCCTAAAGCTACTTCCCCCTTTTTATCACCTTCATGCCAGCCCTGGACTCATTCTTAGCAGTCCCTCAAATTTTGCTCACCCCTTCCATAAACACGAGGGTTTTCCCCATCACATCAACATACCCGCTCCCAGGGCACTCCATTTCCCAGAATTGGTTCCACTTGTAGCCTTGAAGCAACTGACGCTCTGACTCTTCCCCCACTTTGCTCCTCTGTACCCCGCTCTGCCACCTTGCTCCCCAAATGCTCTCCCATCTCACCAGAGTTACAGTGCCGACAGTTTTCACAGTGGGACCGGGAGTTGTGGTCTGGTGAGTAGGAGATCCCCAGTACACACGGTTGACACTGAGCAGGCTGTCTATCCCCGTCACAGTGCTTCTTGAGGAACATTCCTGTGAGCAGAGGTCCAAGGTCAAGGCTCAAGGGAGGCTGCTTTTTGCCCTCTGCAAAAGTGGTGCCTCTGGCGCTGCAGGATTCCTCTCCTTGCTGGAGCTAAGACTCACTTTCTGCTCCCCTTTCCCCGCAAACCCAGTCCTCTCCCACACTCAGCTGGCCCCTGGCAAGGCCTCCTCTCTTACCTGGCTCACACATCTGGCAGCACCATTTTCCCTGAGCCCAGTAGTGCTTCTTCGGGCAGTCCTGAGAGGCCAGGGTAGCAGAGAGCCCCACCAGAGTCACCAGAACCCACAGCCAGCAGGAAGGCAGCCAGGCCATGGCTCCTGCCCAGGGAACTCTCTCGCTAACTGCTGGCTGGCTTCAGCGCTGGGTGCTGTTTCCTCTTTCACCCCCTGGGCAGCAGCTACAGGTTGTTGCTGTTGCCGTTGCTATGCTTTAGGTGGCAAGCTAACCTTTGATGTCAGTGAAGCTGTACTGTGTCTTTTTTTTTTTTTTTTTGTAGCAGCAACCTTTTACTCCTCCACCCTTTCCGCATGCTGGGTGCTGGGTGCTGGGGAGAGTTGTTAGAGGCCAACTCTGTCAGAAGACCTGCTGCTCTTTGAAGTCGGCCCCTCCAACATGCAGCTTCTCTGCCTCTGTCTCTCTGGTGCTCATGAAGAATTTAACTCTATGCCTGCCTCTTTTATAAAGTGTCAAGTGTAGTCACCCACCTCTCCTGTTCATGCTCTTGTACGCAAGATGCCCACACTACACCCTGTTCACAGTGTCCAAGCTCATTGGCGTGTCCCCTCTTTCAGTCACCACAGAGTTAAACTTCTTATTTCACAGGGACAAGCAGTTTAGAGAAGGAAGGGAAACCAGAGCTGAGTACCTGAAACAGGGTCAGGTTTTATTCTTTTTTTTTAAATACTCACCAGAGAACTCTTTTTTTTTTTTTTTCATTGCTTTTAGAGAGAGAGAGAAACATTGATGCAAGAGAGAAGCATCAATCGGTTGCCTCCTGTGCTCACCAGTCCTGGGATCATATGTGCCCAAACCAGGGATCAAACCCGCAACCTAGGTATGTGTCCTGACTGGGAATTGAGCCCACAACCCTCCTGTTATGGGACGATGCTCCAACCAACTGAACCATACCAGCCAGGGTCAGGGTGA